>NC_137455.1:156984396-157696695 GCF_964235325.1 Thermobia domestica | reverse complement strand
AGATTATGCTTTCTAAAAAAATAAGTAATTTCTTTGCAACAAAACGCATAATGTAACGTTTCTGTGTACAAAATGAGACAAATCAGTTGCTATGCAAATTTAATGTTTTACAATCTTTTTTCTCCTAGCTATCTTTAAATGTACTCTTTATGTTTTTATATATTTGCTTCGAATGTATGCATGAATATAGTTATTTATATAGGTATGTATGTATGCAACTAAATCACATGCAATCAAGTAGAATGATAGATGACGTGTTTTTAACTACAGAGACGCAAAAGATAGAAAAGAAATGAGAGAAAAGTAGAAACGATATATCGTACACATAAAAGTGATGAATGATGCTACTCTCCGCAGAACGTTATTTCCACTCAAATGCACAAATGGAGTCATTTTACTAATTCGTTACGGCACCATTAAGATCGTGTATTTTTGTGTTGATTTCTATGTAGCTGTGCAATCCAGCGGTTTTGGTTATCCTAGTTTACGCATGTAATGTTCGTATATTGTGAGTATTATGTAGGGTTTTATTGTGTACGGTATTTGCTGCAACAGTACGAACGTAGGTATAAGAACAGCCGTAAATTCTTTCTAAACATTTTTTTTTCCTGTTAAAGCTGAAAAGAAGCATAGATGTTTACGAACATAAATTTTGCAAATGTAGATATATAAAGAGATCGTTTCGAAATCTCATTTTGTTAAAATGAATTATTTGTGTTGTTAAAGGGTCTGTATTTGCAAATTAAAATTAGGTTTCTTCAAATAAAGTTGTGCAAAACTAAGGGAATTAAATCGTTGTGTCTTTCAAAGTATTGGTCACACCTTAACACATGTACTTCTTCATTTCTGCAGCTGTTCTTACTTTGTTTATGTAGTGTAAATGGGAATTTGTAAACTACAACAATATCAACATTGTGTCAAAAAATGAGATATATACCTATCTGTATATTTTATTAAGTTAAACAAAATGGTACACGTGAGTGTAAAATCAAATCATATTTTTTGATAAAATTGAGAAGAAAACGGTTAATTCGTAATATAGAAATTAATGCTGTATGGGAACCATGTTACCTATATATGTATATATGGTATGTACGCCACTTCAGAGAAAACCAAAGAACAATATATATAATCTGCTACTTGATGGCCCATATTTTTCTTTACAGTATTAAAATACAAAACTATATCGACAGAATAAAAAGAACTGTCAAACGCATCTGATTGGCAAAGAAAGAACATTTTTACGCCATACATAGACGTTGCTCTAGATTCTCAGAAACTACGAATCATAATTCATCTTCAAGCATAATCTCGATGTACTCTGCAGATTATGTCTTATCTTTGGAAAATGGTACAGTTAACCAAAAATTATAAATGAAATGAAATGAAATCTTTCAGTTTAACCCCCCAGTCTATGCCCTTTAGGCTAAGGAAAAATGATGATTAAGGGAGGCGAATGATGATGGAATAATTGTTGGAATGAGAATATCAGAGGAAACAGGAGTATCCCGAAAAATCCCATGGACACGATGTTGTCGACCACAAACTTACTTGGCCTGCAATCGAATCAAAGACTCCAGGCACCAAGGTAAGCACTCTATCACTAAGCCATCGTGCCTCCCAAAAGATAGAAAGAGAGCATCTGTCAATATTCTAAAATTTCGAATTATGCTCCTGTTGAATGACAACTTTATTATAATTATCCGTAGCGAATACACATAGACGATGATCTATAATTACATCAGATCATAGGTCAGCTTTAGTGTTCTGAAAATGATTATCTGTTTACGTTGTAGACGTTTTTTTTTTTTTGTATTATATTTTTGTTGTTCTTTCCCTTGCTACCATGAAATGAGTTCGTTATACATAAAAAACTAATTAAATTACCTTGAAAGTTTTCAGGTCAACACATTCCGATAAATAGCGTTTATCAATTTAGTCTACTATATGAGATATAGATGCACACTTTGTAGTGAGATCCGAACATGACCTGTCGCCTCGAGTTCGCGATAAGTATCCCACTTTCAAATTGAGAACCGAAGTCATTTATTTACGGCCGAAGCTTATCATCACCCTGATAAATGCAATGAAAGTTGCTATGGGTTGATTTTCTCTCTGTGTGTATTGTTTCCAGGATATAGTGAAAAGGAAACCTCGTACATACTGGTTAATTAACAAATGGTCAATTCACTAACTGTTGTTAATATCATTATTTGCCTTTTGTGAATAAAAAAGAGAGAAAATTTAGAAGAAAGAAAATCAAAGTTTTCAACGAGGATTGCATCTAGAGGTATCAAAATATGAAACTCGAAATGATCCGTCTCTTCAATCATACAAAAAAAGATTAGCTTTATAACTTCCTATTGTTTGTTAACTGAATACAGAGTGGCCCAAAAGTAGGTATACATACCTACATCTATCAAGTATGACATTGCAATTGATTAAGATAATGAATTATTTGCTTCTGTTTGTTCCGAGCTTAAGGTATAAGTGAAAATAAATTAAGAGTAGATACGGAAGAAACTAAGTCAATACTTGTATGGATAACATTAAGTAAATGATACAAAATGTCATGACCGATCAGTACGGAACTGTATACTTACTTTTGAGCCACTTTGTATATTTTCTCGTGCTAACTTACTTTATAACCACCTGAAGAAGCTAGTTCTTGGATAACGCAATATAGCAAATCCAATGTAAAACATGAAACAAGAACAATATTTTCGCAAACTCATCCAGGGGCAGAGAGAAAAGGATACAAAAGGCGCACAGAGCTAGTTGTATACAACCTAGCTGGAAGGCAAATGCATGAGGTACAAACAATGCTTCACCTATCTTACAGTGTCTTTGAAGGTCTTATCTTTGGGCGTATGTAGTGTTGTCAAACGTATTATGAAATGGAAAATATATATTTCTTCGTGTCTACACACGAAGACTCTGCTGAATGGCTCTGCTGTAAAAACCTGCACTTTAACTGGTTTTTCTGTTTCTTCACGTAGATATTAGGTTATCTCTCATAGTCGGAGCTCTTCTTCCAAGACAAAATCTAACTTTCCTCTTCTTTGTGTGCTGATGCGAGTGTGACAGTATAGTGCCATTGATCTTTAGGTCAGTGGACCTGCGGGTCAATTATCAGAAAAGGGGGCCAAGAAAAAAAGAAAAGAAGCCATTTCTTTGTAATCGTCCCAGCTCCAAAGAGTATTGATCAGGTTTTTTTTCTTTTTCGCAGTCATTTGACGCCAAAGAGACAGTCTCTTTTTCTCTTCGATCCTAGGTCGATGAAAAGAGTGCCGATAAGACAATAAAGACAAGAGTTTGTGCAATGGATCTTCCAAGGGTAAAGTTGGTGTCCAGCGGTCTTTTCGTACTTCTCAAGAAAAGAACATATATAACTTTCATTGTTAGAGTTTCATAGTCGATGCACAAGCATACATGTGGCCTTATAGTATGTATCAATAACGAAAGTTATATTGGTGTTAGACTACTAAAATCTCAATCGCAGGATTGGTATGCTGTATGAACTAAAAATCAAACGTACGTACCTAATTATATGAATAAATTAATAGTTGATTGTGAAAATGTAGTAGTTCTCTAGACCAGGGTTTCTCAACCTAGCGGGGTTACGAGAGGGTTGCATGGAAGTCGTGAAGTTAAGCGGAAGATATAAATATAATTAAAATCTAATACTGGAAAATATTTTTAAATATTATTTTGAATTTTGTTCTGATAGGCATATTTTTATTTTTATACATACTGTTAAGACAAACAAAAAGTATTTTAGGAAACGTTTTCAACAGGCGCAGAGTTGTTTAAAAATAAATTTAAATGAAAGAGATACGATATGAAACTAATGAGAACTGCATATTGAAATACCAGAAAAATACAAATGCAGTGGAACATGCATATTGAAATACAATTAAATTTGAAAGCTAATAAGATATCTGATCATGGTGAAATTTTACTAGTGCGGCAATGTCCAGTTCAATCTTCGTGATGTACATTATCAAGTCATTTAAAATAAGCAATAACTTTCTTTTTAACAACTGTCCAAGTTTTCAAAATTGTAAGTTAACAACTGTAAATCAAAATTACAAATCACTTTATTTTTTTATCATACACTTGAAATTAAGGGAGTTATGAAATTTTAAAGTTTTCAAACGGCCTCCATTTTAAAACAGTATGACAGATCGGATTCGATACTGAGAAAATTTGGTTTCAACCCTTTTAGGATTTCCACTTTTTCACATAATTTTAGACTTTCACTCAAACAGCTACTGCTTCATTACTAATTATCGTGAGATCATGATTTATACCTCGTTTTTTTTTTTAGGATAGAGCAGAATCGGGAATATCGAGAAAAACTTGGAGAGTTTTTTTTTAAATGGAATTTTTGCGCCCCTCTGGTCTGGGCCCGGTTTCACGTAGGAATCTGATACTTTAAAAAAGGAAGATGTTATGTGCATAATACATTAGCAAAATTTCAATCTTGTATCTTAAAACTAAGCTCGGGACAAATTTTTGAAAGTCTGAAGGTAATATGCGCCATTATTACTATATTCTAAAATGTCAATTATTAAAAAGTTCTGTGACATTACTGTTTGACCTAGAGTCATGGATCAAACGTCATTTTCTTCAATATAACGACCTCTTTTGAAAGAAGTCACTCACATGTCCGTGTTATATATCTGAACCGGAAAGAGCGGAAAAAATCACCCCCTCGGAACACTTGCGCCCCTCGGGCCCGGGCCCGGTTTCACGTAGGAATCTCAAAAATAAATAAAAATTGAGAAATACCCAAAGGTACATACAATCCGTATGCAAAGCTTCAATCTATTTTCTTTGAAACTAAAGGCGTGAAAAGGTTTTCAAATTTGCCTTAAGAAATAAAAAAGTCACGCTCCTCCACCCCCACTTGACGCCGCACAATGTGGCATTTTGCCAATCTAGGAGGACAAAATTATTATATCAAGAATCTGTCACATTAAAGTGACGTAAGGTACGTATCTCGCGTACAGTAGTAGAAACAACTGAACCCATGCTATTGAAACATATATATATATATATATATATATATATATATATATATATATATATATATATATATATATATATATATATATATATATATATATATATATATATATATTAAAATAGAAGTAGTAACAAATCCACGGCAACAATAACAACTTTCGTAGACACACGTTAAATAAAAATGAAGAAAGGGTTACTTACGTAAAGAAAAACGATAATTACAGGAAAGTTGATTGTAGAAAACAGTAATGACCATTAGTTATTGAAACAAAGCATGGAAATATTATTTTTTTTAGTCTTTACTTCCCCCTGCCTTGGCCAAGTTCTTTTGGTGTTATTTCATGGCAGACGCAATTGCCTCTTACCAATTTGTTCTCTGTCTCCTACTTTTTCTTTTATTTCGTTTCTTTCTTTTTTCTTTTCTTGTTTTGAAACCTCAACAGGAAGAGCGAAGCTGCTATTTTTTTTTTTGCATAATACTTTATTAGTTTAAGCCATGCCATTTAGTTTGTCATTTTATTAATTTATAATTTATTATTTTTATTACAAAAGGAAAAGGAAAAACACAAAGTTCGTCATGAAAAGTGGACTCGCATAATTGCGAATAAAAAAGAAACAGGCTGAAAATAGGACAAACAAAGAAACAAACAAAAAGCAATTATTTCGTATACTACTTTTTGAAGCAGAATCCCTCTTTGCTTCTTGCCTAAGTTTTAGTTAAATGGCCAACGACAGTTCCTCATGGCTGGTTTCTTCAATGAGAATCTTCACTCTACGTTTCCTGTTTCTCACCATTTTTGTTCAATATTTGTTAATTGCTTCTCCCCTGTGTTTTCATTTATCACATATTCTACTTTATATAAATATAACAACACAAAATAGAACATAATTTGGACTATAAAACTATTTGGACAGTTAAACATTATGTTGGCTTATAAATTCTTCACATATCACCCTCCTAACCGCTACTGCTGAGTTAGTTGGCCGATGAGTCATGTGATGAAGTTCGATGTTCATTGGAAATGTGCAAAAAAGGTTCGTCAAATAAATCAAGTACCTCTTCGTCGATACGACTGTGTTTTGTTTTTGGAGGAAATCGGCAATTTCACTAGTTAACAAAGGTTTTGTTACATAAAAGGAAATACCTGTTCTTAAAGGAACTTTTTGCGCTGAATTCGAATATGCACTCGGTTTTTCTCCATCACGTACGATTTTCCCGTAACAGAGGGATTTTCGGGAAAATCTCTCAAAAATTTCCCTTTTCGTTTATTTTACACCCCAAGATCTTGTCCCCTTGCATATACTAACATAGAAATTATACCTAGGTATACTTTGATTCATATTTAACAAACCCTCCAAGTTTCGTAATAATCGCTTTATTCTTTCTAGAGAAATAAATATGTTTGTATGTATACTGTGTGTACTGTTTATTGCACCTTATAGTAATGCTTTCAGATCTCTTAAGTTGAGCTAAAACGTTTTGCTTTATTACCACGTGGAATTCGAACCACATGAGCTCCCGCCGGGTATCGAATCCGGTTTTATCTTGTGCTATCACATGATAGCCAAACGATATCCCCGTGCCGATGTTTGCATGGTACAAAATTTCGGCGCTTTATGTCCATTAGTTTAAAACTTACAAGAACATATCAAGAGAAGTGGTCCACTATATATATATATATATATAGACATATTTATTGATCTGAATAAAATAAGATGCGCAGTTTTCAAGAAAATAAGGAATGAGGAGTGCTGCAAAACATCTCATTCTTCGTCAATAGACTGGATCAGGGAGCCGTGGAGCAGATCGCTATTTCTATTAGTTCTCGCTGTATTCCTCGCCAAGAATTCCCTGTATCACCTGTGGTGTTTATTTCTGGTCTCTTGTTCTTTCTCCGAAAGCTCGCCAACAGGAAGAATACAAGATGAGACTTCATTCTAGTTCCTCTCTGGGGAGAGGCACTTGAAAGTTCACTCACAATTTAAGCAGAATCCCTCTTTCCTTCTCGTCTAAGTTTTAGTTAAATTGCCAACGACAGTTCCTCATGGCTCATTTCTTCAATGAGAATTTTCATTCTACGTTTCTTTGACTTTCGGCTGCAGTCACTGAAGAATTTGTGTGGCCTTCCAACATGACCTTGGGATGTACTAGGCTGCAATGTCACGAGATTAGGGAATTGAAGACTTCCTTCAAGCCAAGAGGAATTATTTTGCAGAAAACGTTCGAGATGTCTTGATGCTGTCTTCCACTTCACTTCAAGTTTGTGACTGAAAGTCCCAAGTAGATGATAAATCATCATCAGATAATGGGGAGTAGCCAACTGATCGCTCAACATGCGTCAGTAAGGCATCAAATCTCGTCGAACTTGCATTCTGTACCTATATCTCAAATAAAGTGTGATAGGGAATTTGTAGCGCTATTGTAATTAAAAACCAAAATCCTTTAAGTGTGCAAATTTGCTCAACAACTCTTTTCACTTTTAAAAAGTCTAAATTCTCAGCAATAACTTACATACAATTTAACACTGGAATAATGCGGAATAATATACTAAAACTCAAAGCTCTTTTTTATATTTCAATATAATTATGTGTTTAACACTTAAAGTTTTATGTACATTTTTTCAGAACCAACAAAATGTTTTGAACCGAAACACCAATTCCGAACAGACGTAATATGATCACCAATACATTCCCACTTTCCTTTTGCTGTTACACGACTCCCTCTGGGCACCACACTGGGCAAGCGAAGTCGCATCATAGATATTCGAACGCGCACTGTGAAACCACTGAGCAGGTGTTCCGACAAGTTTGGGCTTATCTATGGGCTAGATTAAATAACAGAATTGGAAACAAATGTTGTTTTGGTAAACTGTGGTTATTCTATTATTTTAATAACTAGCAGTTATGTGTATATTAATAACTTGGAAAAATGAATTTTGTCCTCCTTGATCATCAAAATGTCACACTGTGCGCCATCAAGTTGACTATCTGGTTCCAAAACACATCGGGGGTGTTCTTTGGTCCATCCTTGACTTGACTAATAAAAAGCCGACTTAAGTACCTGTTATAGAACCTAAATAAGCGGTCAAAGACGATACTACGCCATGGTATAAAAATATAACATAAACCCTATAAGGGTTAATATTTGCTTTTAGGGAAATTACTGTATCCACTATATACGAGAAATGGATTCTACTATTATAGAAATATATTTATATCGTTAGCTCTCTGCAATTGTATATTAAAAATCCCACAGAAGCTTATTACAAACCAGAACTTATAAGGGGGTCGCTGGCAAGAGGATATGGTAAAGTGTGGGTCGTGTAGGAATTAGATGTAGAACCACTGCTCTAGACATTATGCACTACTATGCAACCCTCAAAACATTTCAGAAATTTGGGTTGCATAAACAAATACGTGAATATATCAGAAAATCGTTATTGCAGACGCAAGCATATTCATTCATACTTGCGTTTACTTGTATATACCTAGGTATATTCTTGTAATTGATGTTCTAAAAGGAAAAAAAAAAAAAAAAACACAAATAAAAAAGAAAAGTAAAAGGGTTCTATTTCGATTATTAACACAAAAGTATTAAAAAATTAATAATAAAGAGTTTATTTTTTCAATGATTCATGTATTTAATTTATGATCACGGACAACATGATTATAAATATATTTAAAAACTACGTGGCTTGTGGTTTACAAAAGTGTTATAAAATCGTCTTGTTTATGACTCTTTTCAATTCAGTTATCTATGATCAAAACAATAAATGAATAATTAAGTTATCTAGTTTCAAAATGTCTCTTGTCTACTTTATAAAACTTTCCGAAAATCATTTTCTTTCTTTTCTTTCTTTCTTTTTTTGTTACTATCTTAATTTCTTCACTTGAAGACAAGCAAAGCAAGTTTTGTAAAATGTAAAATGAATTCCTGAATACATTAAAGGGAATAAAATATCTGAAATTAGGTATTAAGAAATCATAAATAAGGAAAAGATACATTCCAAAAAAAAAAAAAAAAAAATAGACAAGATGACATTTAGAATTGGGCGTCTCAATTATATGTCGAGGTTAAGTTTAGAACACGTTTGAAAAGAATTGTTGAGAAATTTATAATTATTTCATCAATTATCTCCTTGTGCATGCGCCAAAAAGATTCTAATAGAGCTTCCTACAAAACATGTGGGCATATACGTAGTAATTCTCAATGTTATTAAAAGTTTTTTATTATAAACTCTTTCTTGGGAATAACTCATTATATTAGTGAAAACTGTATTGAAATATCAGGTACTATGAAAGTAGGTTTCTTTTTGAGCACATGCTGGCGTTAGTGTCCCATAGCAGGGTATATGAGTCGCAGAGGGTACGACTTTATGCCATTTAACAACTAACAGTAGACACTAGTAGATGTACAGAAAGTGTTGAAATTCTTATCATCAGAGCAAGGTATTGCGGCATGAAGATGAGATAACTTTTCAGAAAATTGAGCCATATTTTACAATCTTACTTCGGTAAAGGCGTAAATACCATACAGGCTCATGAAAAATATTTGTACTGTTTATGGGTAGAATATGTTATCAAAAGCAACAGGAAAATGATAATTTAGTCGCCTTCGTTATGGAAATTTCAATATCCAAAATGTTCCTCGCAGTGGACGACCAGTCACTGAAAAAGTGGATGATAATCTGGCAAAAGTAAGCAATCATGGCATCGCCAATGATCTGAACATCCATCACCCATGTTAAACTATTAAGGAGAATACTTGCTACAAAAGGGCTCTGAACACCTTTGTTGTATGAAACCCGTCTTATTTTCTTGATTATCTGGTTGTCGCGTATTCTAGGATAAGATTTTTAGTCCTTTATTTTCAAGTCGCTTGTAAAAGGTTATTTTAGACATTGCTCCTTTATTCTCCTCTTAGGAGAGGAATTTTCTATAACGTTGTAGCATTGTTTCGTTAATTTTTGAATGAATTTCTCATCTTCCACTCAAGCGAATTCTCAAATTGAACAGTTCATGAATATAAAACATTATATATAATATTAGAAATTCCCCACTTTCTTCCTTTAGATGTGGAAGTTTGGAAACGATGAAGCATGATGAGTTCGCATATTTCAAATGAATTTTACATCTCAAACTTAAATAGTAATTCCCTTCTTACCCTTGTTATTGTGACAAAATAATTATTCCATCCAAATTTCACGTTTCTTGCTATTGTAGTTTGGGCGTCCATGTAATAGTTTACATAAAGCAGCATTAACAAAATATTATTCCTTTTATATTAACAATAATATAAAAGTTCTATACATAAATTTTGCATACATTACTTACATTCTTATATTTTAGGATTCTTATAATTATAAAATGTATCATTGATTGATTGGGTGGGTGTATAATTTTGTCTTTGGTGAGGAATGTAGTGTCCCTTTAAATCGCCTAGACTATACGAGACGTGGATCTACAGTTCAAGGTGGACTCCAAACGATCGTAATGCGTTCAAATTTCGATGTTGTCACTGCGGGAATCGAACCCAGAATCTCATACACCAAAGATAGCAGGCTAGCCACTAGATCAACAAGGAGAACTGGGAATTTCATTCTGACATCAGCCGCAGCGAGACTATTTATCTTTGTCATTATCAATGTTATCCGAATGCAGTCGATAAAATTTTCTTTCTTTTTACGAATATTTTTCTCAGTGGTGTAGCCAGCAAATTGTTCTACGAGGGGCAGGGGATGCGTACAACCTTGAGAGAGTCTGGATGTTTAACATAATCACTCACTTTAACAATATGTATATTACACACACATGTTATTATTATTATTATTATTATTATTATTATTATTATTATTATTATTATTATTATTATTATTATTATTATTATTGTATTTAGGGTGCTACCTTATTTAAGCATGAGACTTAACAGTGTGTCAAATTAAAATCAAAAGTTGTAGGAAATATACCAATAAACTATTCAGAAGGAAAAAAAACATTTGTCAGTCAAAATTTTCTGACTGCATTTATATCGGTGTAAATTGTTAGAAAGAAGCCCTGAATGAAAAAAAAAACATTAAAAGACATAAAAGCAGACAGCATTATGTAATTGCATAGCAATAAATTCCGAATTGTGTGCTTCCAGTTAAGCAACTGAGAGCAACAAAATTGATTCTAATTTAACTTGTCTTGGTTCTTCTTCTTCTCATCTCAACTATAGGTTGGTGCGTAACACGGAAATTTTATATCTTTTCTCTCCCTTGGAAGAACTTCTATCCTTGGTCGTCCTCTTCATGGCTTTCCTTCTGCCTTTCTCTCTATCAACATGGTGATCCAATCGGAGTTTCTTCTTTTCCCTATCATGTTCATGATCTGTCGTGCTTCCTAAGCTTCCTTTAGTACATCTTCATCTCTTTTCCTTTCGGTCCATAATATGCACAGCATTCTGCGCAAACACCACATTTCAAATGCTTCCAGCTTGGATATATCAGCTTTTCTCAAAGTCGACGTCTCTAATCTGTAAAGCGCCACGCTCCATACCAGAGTCTTAATAGATTGTTTTCAAACGCCCAACGATACATTTTTTAATATTACTCTAACGTTATCCTATTATTGGTTATTCTAACGTTGGTTGGTATTCTAACGTTTGATTTGTTGACATTGTTTAACTAAGCTAATTTTCTATTACAAACATTTTTAATTTGCTGTCAGTATTAAATAAGTTTACTAAATATATAACAGATAAACCCTATTCGCCAGGGTGGTGGTATCGTTTGAGAAAGCTGGGTCTTTGGCCCTCCTGCTACAACTCTGGTTTCTAAAATAAGTTTAGAATATATTTTTGTCCAAAACTTCTTAAAGACAAGTGGTAATTATATTATTTTGGAACGTGACTCTAGAAGTTTATAATTTTATGAAACATAATATGAGGATAGGGACCGAGGGATTATGAACTCTGTATACGGCGCAGTATCGAGATGAGTTAAGCAAAAGGATGCAACATACGCGTATTTTAACACCCGAGAAGCTGTTTGAAGTCTTATCACTTGTCTATTCAATTCCATTCTTGTCAAGATTTACGGTTCTTGTCTATTCAATTTCATGCGGAAGAAAACATTCCTCTCACCACCGAAAACAATTGAATGTTGGAAGACGCTGCAGGACAGATGGTTAAAGTGACCACAGCGCTTGCTGCTTGCAATAAGACAGTGAATGAAGTTTCTTCTCGTAGAAAATGTAGACTTTAGAATAACGTCTTTCTTACGATGAGAGAGCACAAAATGTAGAGAACAGACTGTTCTATCTGCTCCATGGAGAATCACAATAACTTCAACTAAATACTGGTGGGATAGTGGTTTTGTGGAGCAATCGACAGAAGGAATAAGATATATCACTACTTTAAAAATATAAAAATAAAACGTAAGATCGTGAAACAGTAGCCAAGCAAAAGCAATATCACAATTCGATAGATACTTGTATGTTTGTTTTAATTTAGAACGTAGAGAACTGCTTACGTTCGCATTCTATGTGTAATAAGCCCCCTATATTAAATAATTTCAAGAATTTTACGCATGGTTTATAAAATGTTTACATGAAATCAGTGACGTATTTACGATTTTGTTTCGGGAGGGGCTCTGCTAACTTTCGGAGGGGCTTTGCCTGAAAATGTGAAAATTCTGCAAGATATTTCATATACTTAACTATAGTAAGATTTCGGGGGAGCTTAAGCCCGGAAGGCCCCCCTAAATAAACCACTGCATGAAGTGATTTTTATTTGAGAAAAATATGTAAAATATTTAAAATTAAGGAAGATGCTCTCAGAATTGTACTTATTTTAATCAGTATCTCAGAAAGCATTATTAGTCTTTACTGAACTTACTGTTGTCACTATAGTAGTTACTAGAAGACATATTATTTTCTTATTAATATATGTGTCACTTAAGTTATGTTGCTAGCAACAACTAGAAGAACTGTCTCGATTACAGAAGAGGGAGAAGAAAAGACATACGTCACTATCACTGGGTAGGCAATTCAGGGCAAACACTTTGAGAAGCATACGATGAAAAACAAGTACTTCAGCCTTGCTAAGGTTCTATTTTAATTTTCTGATTAGTACCGTAGTGGGTATTTTATGTAAAGTCCACTGGCAATACTTTCTGTCAGGGAAGAAACTTGTATTGTCAAATATAACATAACAAAACTTACAGATATAGTTTATCCTCCGTGGGGAGTCAACTAGCATAATCAAACAAAGGGGAGTCGTATAGCATGTTGCTGTGAAACTTCTTTGATAACTAATGTATTGGAGAATATATTTCCTTTAAAAATGTGCATAAGCCAAAGTATAGAAATGTGAGTTTAGATCAAATCTTACCCAACTTTCATATTTTATTCGAATTTGTTTTCATTTACAAACTCAATTTATATGAAAGAAATGATTAATTTATATGAAAGCAGAAATTAAGACTTTCTCTTCAATATTCATTATATGGAATGAACGTTTAGACAAAACCTATGACTAAAATAACCTTTAAAAAACTTTCAAGATATAATGAACGTTGCAATGTGTCTTCCTAATTAATTGAAGAAAAACTTCATTACTATATTTATCATAAGTTTCTTAACACTAGTTTCTTGCTAAAGTCCTTTAAATTTAGTTATATTTTTAATATTAATTAAGCAGCGCATTTTATAACATATTCTCGCGATACCTACTGCTAGATAAATAACTTCAAATGCACCATTACATAAACTCTTTTTATACATATTTACACCCCTCACACACACACCTGGAAATGTTCTAAGAAGAAACGTTCTCAGAAGAAAAGAAAAGATAAAACCAATCCTTGGCTGGATGTCAAGAGATAAGACCTAGGAAGCGTCCTCATACAAACTGATGCTATGAAGTCAAGAAACAGTGTTGAGTAATTTCGGAGAGAACTGTCCAAGATAGATGGTTATGGTGATGAATCGGGGAGATCTTCATCCAGGATAAGATTGACAATGGTTGACTATGATTATGAAATAAAATGTTAGATTTGTTTAAATATCGTTAACATTTTACAAATATAGTAGATTCATTACGTATAATTGACTTTTCGCATTATTATTATTATTATTATTATTATTATTATTATTATTATTATTATTATTATTATTATTATTATTATTATTATTATTATTATTATTATTATTTACATCAAACAAAGAAGTTATTGTTTAGAGATTTAGAAAAAAAAAGCATAAAACGAAAGGAGATAAAAGAAAAATAAGAGGAAAGTACTGGTCGATTTCCTTTACTGCTACACAAAGCCTTTTGAAAATCTAGGAAACTCTTCACTCTTTCTGCTTCCTCCCTATCTACCTCACTTCCAAATTAATTCTTTCATTTCCTTTTTAATAAATTCTTTCTGATGTTTACAGTCTAAAGATCTTCATGGAAAAAAGAAGCGTTAAATTTACACAAATCTCTCAATATATTCTGCATGAGAAAATATTATTTTATATTTCTTCATTTGAATTTTGAGATCAAAATTAAATTAAATGGAATTTTTTAACTAATTAGTAAGCTATGTTAAGTATATAAAGCAGAAAGAAAAAGGGATATTACTAATCATCAGAAATGAATGTATATTAATCTGGTAATAATTATTTATTATCATAATAAAACATAGAGATGTTAAGGAGTTTTACAGCGGAAACAACAACGAAATATGAGAAACAAATTTCGTAAAATGTTTGAGTAAAAAAAATAATAAAAAATAGAAAACTTCAGCTACAATGGCAGACCACGTGATTACAACAGCGAATTGCGATTCCTCCTCACTGGTGTAGTGGCTAGCGCGCACGGCTTTTGTGCACGCGGTCTTCAGTTCTATTACCGATCAGAGAGCATGAACCCATTACGATGTTTTGATTTCTACCTTAAACTATAGGACCACATTTAATATAGCTTAAATGCTGAAAAAATGACGCCAACGTTAAGGAACAAATAGACAATGTAATCCGGCTCAGCGTAATTGAAAAGTGAAAGTGCTAATTGCTTACGAAGGTCTCTTAATTTGTGTTATTTCGTGCAGATATGGTTCTGGTTTCAATATGCTGGGATTATGAAAACTAAATCATGAACATGTTCTCTGTACTGTATGAAGTACAACACCTTGGCCACCAAATATAATACCCTGATTTATTTACTGAAATGCCTCGATTATTAAGGTTACGATTATCATGATTCTTGAGATATTGCTGTTTATAATTATCGCAATTTTCAGTTTATTACGGTTTATAATGTGATACCAAAATTATTGCCCTCCAAATTCGAATTGTCATGTCCCCATTCGATTCTCCACTCCAGATAGCACTTTTATCCTACTTCGTTTCTATCCGACTGCTGGGCCTGATTCCACGCACAAACAAGTGTCTGTCACCTTCTGAAGTATTCAATATATGTGGAGGTTGATTTCTCCTTATGTATTCCTTATATTTACATGTAAATACGTAAAAATTAAGATTAATCTTGTTGTTTTTCTAAATAAACCTTCACTTTTTATTTCACACATTCTTTTAGCTCATATATAAAATTCAGAATCTAAATGTGAAAACTTCGCAGCAATAATATATTTTTCATGCATTATATATTCAAACTATCGCGTATTCGAGTATTACACAACAATATTCGATATATTTCTTCTTTATTATGTAATAGAATGAGTTTATTAATATAATATTACTTGTTTATGTATTTAATGACAAAAACAAACAAAAGGCGATTAAATAAATGACGAAATAACAAGATAATGCAACGTCATAAGTGTAGAGAAACGGTGTTAATGTGGCTTCAAAGATTGTTTGAAGCAATCTTGAAGTTACCATACGAGTTTTTTGCAGCAAAAAAGCAAACAGTTGTTTATTATTGTTATATTATTATTATTATTATTATTATTATTATTATTATTATTATTATTATTATTATTATTATTATTATTTAGATAATATTAGAGCATAACTTATATATAACTTGAAAGTGTGAATTGGTAATTATTTATGCATAACTGTTGAAAGGAATTTTGGCCTAAGCTAATAAACCGTCTATTTTCTTCTATAATCGTGCAGTCAAGTTTATGAAATTCTTGAAATAACTAAAATGGTAATAATATACGGTTAGCATAAATGAGTCATTCATTTTGAAAAAAAAAGGATACATATTTTCAAAAGTATTAGACGTACACATAAAAGATATATGAAAATGACTACAAACTCACCAAGTATGTATTGTGTATTCCACGTCGCAGTACGACGGGAGTGGGCACAAGACTTGACACCCCTTTATTGGCACATCTTGCGTCGCTGGATTGGGCGTTGAGTTGAGTTGAGTTAATTTTCAGTTTAATGTCTCTTTCAGCAGCGAGGCTATGTGAGACGAGGTCCTACTGATTAACGTGGAATCCGAATCACATGAGCTCCTGCCGGGAATCGAACCCGCACCTCCCACGCCAAAGGCTGGATTGGGCGTATTGGTGAGAATGACCTAGCTTTGTTACCCTGACTTCCTTATTTAGCGCCCTGCGATTTCTTCTTGTGGGGGTACATTAAGGATCTTGTTTACGTACCTGGCACTACCGCAATCCTTACAAGGGACATCACCCAATTGTCCGGCTCCGATTTCAATGAAATTTTTATTTCTGATAGAGAGCATGTATGCTCTATTTGTGATGACAGAAATTGTTGCCATCGATCGTGCATGTTTTCTATTATATATATATATATATATATATATATATATTTTTAAGAGTTCTGATGTGGTTATTAGAGATTACTACAGAAATACTTTACTACCCTTTGTAAACGGAGTGTTAATGAAAGAATAACCATGCAGATACATATAAGACCTAGGGAGAAATCGTATGGTAGGTATGACAATGACAGCAGCCCTTTTGATATCCGCCATTTTGAATTAATATTAAGTTTTTTTTAATGGAAATAGGGTAATATAATACATAATTTCGGACTAGAATTCAATCAGAAAAACAATGGTGTAGTTAGTTTTAAGATACGCACATTTGAGGAAACGTTACAGGCATATTAATTGTTTGAACTTACTATGTGCGTAAGTCCCTTATCTCCGCTTCTAACCTGCGTATTAATGATAATAAGTGGATAAAAGCTTCGATAATACATATTAGGCCTAGAGGGAAGTGGTACGGTAAGGGTAACTTTGACGGCATCCATCTTGAAATTCGCCATTTTGAATTAAAGTGAAGTTTTGAAAATGAAAACCATAGCATGTGACACATCATTTTAATAACAAATTTTCCCCAAACGCCAATGGTATGCTGATTTTTGTTCTGTAGTTAACCAGTGTGAATTTAGGACTGCTTCTTATGTGCACCAAAAGTCCATTATTCGATCTTTCAAATTGGCAACTCTCCTAACTTTCACCGCAAGTTTAAACTAGACATTTTCATACGACGAGACGAAAGAGGCAATCATATTGTTTCTACCACATCATAACCATTTCTTTTATAAAGTTCTGTTTTCATCTCATTACCAAATTATTTCTCGAAGTCTGACGTCGGGTCAGTTTTTTTCATTGTCCGTCATAGTTTCATTCACTAACTTGTGTTCATAATTGTAATTCATTGAAAAGAAAATTCTGTCAACTAGTCAGCCTATGGTTTCCATTCTGCCACTGTGAAGTGGAATTCATATGTGGTAGGTTATAATATTGTTATTAATGTTTGTTATGTGTCTAATTGTTTGAAACAAGTGTATGTTTAGACAATCGATATTATGTGAGGTTAATTGCATTATTCGATCTTAACTATGTATGGTATATTTATAAGTGTAGTGATCTACGTTTACCTTTGTAGAACAAAGTTATCTGAAGACTAGATTAAGTGTGACGATGCATTGTATATAGGGTGGCCAGAAGCAGTGGTTAGAAAGCCGGACACATTGACTTAGAAAGCCGGACTTTATAAATTTGTAAACCCTTTTCCCCACATATGACAACTTAATTCATTGCTTTTAGGCATCTTTGGTTCAAGCAAGCTGGGAAAACTACGTTTAGAAATAGCTCCATTCACATGTTAAAATTCCATGCCAATATAATGATTTTCCTACCAAATTTTGGAAATTTAAGCTTTTCTTCCCTTACAACTTAAAAAAATTTAATTATTGAAATACAAATTCTGAATTCTCGTAATTTGCAAATTCTGAAATGTCTGAGACAGAAGCCATCGTGCCATCAGAATAATAGAAAGTTAAACAATTATAACGAGACAGCTGAAAAGCAGGACAAATGTGCGTCTGGCTCGACTACTAAGCTGGAGCACGGGACATGACCTCCAAAAGTCGGACTGCCCGGTCAAAAGTAGAGCATCTGGGAATGTCTGTAATGCGTTGCTTGTTCCGTCCACTGTATCTCTATCTGCCCTCGCTGCCTCTTTCAGGCGTGACTCAGCGTTCCTCGGTTGCTAGTCTGTGCATAGCAGAAGTCACGAGTAGGCCTATAATATGGATGATTCACGTGTAACGCAGTATTGTAATAACTTCGTTTTGTCGTTAACGAATATAGTGCTTTTGCTGTCTTGAATATGAATAAAACTGATTGCGGGAAAAAATAACTGAATACGAATCTGCTAATAGTCTACTTTATAGTTTAATATTGTGGTCTCAATATAGTCCCTCATCCCAAAACTTCTGATTGTTTTCACAGGATACTTTTGGGGAGAGTGGGAGTTGTAGAAATTACAATGTTTTGGCATTGGGGATATTAGTGGTATGTTTAGACCTTGGAAACGTAGGTGATAATGCTTGCAATTATCACTTTGATGTTTTATAGCTGTTTGTATTAGGCATTCTTATTATGTAAACATTTATTTGTCATCTAGTTGATTTGAAGAGAAGCATCCCACTCTCAGTTCCGGAAGCATCTCTCTCTCTCTCTCTCTCTCTCTCTCTCTCTATATATATATATATATATATATATATATATAGAGAGAGAGAGAGAGAGAGAGAGATGCTTCCGGAACTGAGGGCGGTTTTCGTCTCATAGCGTGATGATCGACAAATGTGCATAGAAATTTTAGGACATTTCTAACATGATGGTTTCTGCAATAGGCACATTTCTGAAGAAATTTGCCTGTCGTAGAGACACATATGTGCGAAATTCAGGAAAATTTCCAGTTTTTCCGATCACCGCTCTCTGATATATATCCCTGATTAAATATGCCTGCTTCCTCGTTTTCATTGTTTCACTTCTCTAGTAAATTTCACCGGAATTTTTAACTCGTTTCCACTTAACATATTAAACGGGTAATACGCTCTTTTTCACCACCTCTCATGTGCTGTATGCATTATTAAAAAAATAAAAAAAGAAGTATACTCCTTAAAGTAGGTTCGAACTGATGCCCTTTAGATGTGTAACCTTAACCACTATACCAAGTTCGTTGCTTTGTAAGCTCTTAGTTATTGGTTTATTTGTTAGCATTTGTATTTTACGCCCTTACTTCGACAATCTCTACTCTTTTTTCTCCATTTACCAGCTGTTTCTGGTTTTCTTTTTCGGTGTCATCCTTTATTTACACTATGTGCTATTCGTATTCATAGTTTGTGCCCTCTTGGGTGTTTATTCAGATCATGCTTTTCTTCTTACCCCTCACTACACGTTTGTTTGATTTAATTCTCATATTCTCTATGGGTGAAGTGCAGGAATGCCAGGCTCATGAAACCGATGTGCATTTACTTTCGGTACAAAAAGTACTCTACAGGACAAGCAACTATAGATAAAATTAAAGACAGAAGCCAGTGGAGTTGGTAGAAGTCGTTGGGATTGTGGAGAAAATTAGATGAGAGATTAGGTTTGTTGTAAGTGTAAAAGTCTTCACACAACCCCCCTCCTTCCCACACACCCAAAGTAACATCTTGTATACGTATTGAATTCGTACAATAGTATATTAGGAGCATCAAAAAAGTTCCCCGAATATTCTTGCAGTCTTTATTACCACAATATAATTGGTAATTTACTTAATCGCCTTCAGAGTTTGCACCTTCGCCATACACACACTTCCTTCACTGCTGAAAAAAACAATATAGAGTTTAACCTCGTTAATCCGAATATTTGTTTGCTCGAGCTGTTCGGATTATCAAAAAGTTCGGATTACTAAAGAATGTTTAAAAAAACTCACCCGAAAGAAGTTTAAAATACGTACATAAATTTACTTACACTATGTACATACATACAATAAAATGAAAAAAATACAATAAAGACCTACTACAAAATGAATCTTTGTGTATTAGTGTTCTTTAAATACTACAATACAGTAACCTTATGTAAAGAAGAGTCATTTGAAAAAGTCTTTAATCGTTTTTTTACCTGTTTTTGATCCAAACAGGTACAGTACGTATGTACAGTCAGCGACTGTAAAAAGTGGAGGTTGGATACATAAGAAATGATAGCTTTTTCCAGTAGCAGAATAGTTTCACTGTATGTCTGATAGTTGGACAACCAACATGACAGCAAATACATGCCCGAAAACATAACATGCCAGGATATTCCTCCATTTGGAGGAAAAAGTATTACTATCTGAGAGCATCACTTAGAGAAACAACCACGAGATAAATCTGCAGAAATTCCATTCACTTTAAGATCAAAGAGATAGGAATTAAAGCAAAGGAAACGAAAAGAATAATACTCATCATGTAGAGACCGAAAACGTATGGAAAGCTAAACAAAATGAGAAAAGAAGGAAAGAGGGAAAGGAAATAGCAAAAGACATGGGAATAAATTAAATTTTAACACTTAAGGATAAACAATCTCCGTCTTTCCCCCTACCCCCTGTATTGTCTTGTTTTTCTCCCTTCATAGGATAAATCTCTTTCAGTATCAAATGCGAACATCAATTATATTGTTTATTTCCTTGAAAAAAAATGCAAGTCAGTCTAGGCTGAGACTCGAACACAGAATCCTGAGAACGACAGTCACACACGGTACCCACTTATCTACATAGGCTCTATCAAGTGTGATTATAATTCAACCATTACACGCGCTGTCATCAAGCGTGTTAAATCAGCCATTGACGGTGAGTTACTCCAGTTACACTTGAAGTTAGAATTTCATTTACGGCCTTTAGCTATCTACGGCAACAGGCCCCATGTTTTCATTAAAAGCATTTGTGCTGTAGATTAACATCAAGAATAAATTAATCTATTATGAATTAATCTCTTGGGTGCACCAACACACACACATACATCGTATATACGTATATAGAGATAATCGGATTGATTAAGGATTAAATGAGTTATTTCGTAAATTTACGAAACGGGTCTTGAAGGACGGTAATGACATCTCGTAGCGTTGTTACGTAACACACGTAATATAAATAAAGCTTCAAAGCCAAAAGTTACAAGTTCTGCCGTGGCTAAGTCGGTAGAATGTTTGTTTTTTGAGTGGAGCAACGCGGGTTCAAATCTCGACTGGTTCATTTTGATTTTTCTTTTTCTCAAAATACATTCCTATATGTTTGTATTTGTCAATAATAATTGCTTCATTGCATTTTTTGTAGATTAACTTAAATTAGTGAGGTTAAGTAAAGTCAGGAAGGTTAAGATAAATATATGACTGCTTTATACGTGTGTGCAGTCCAGAGATGGAGTGAGTCAGTGGGTCAATTGCGTCAAGATTTGTAAGTGGGTCATGGGTTAACGGGATGTGACTCCATTCACTTTAAGATCAAAGAGATAGGAATTAATGCAAAGGAAACGAAAAGAATAATACGCATCATGCAGAGACCGAAAAAGTATGGAAAGCTAAACAAAATGAGAAAAGAAGGAAAGAGGGAAAGGAAAGAGCAAAAGACATGGGAATAAATAAATTTTAACACTTATTAATAAACAATCTCCGTCTATCCCCCTACCCCCTGTATTGTCTTGTTTTTTCTCCATTCATAGGATAAATCTCTTTCAGTATCAAACGCGAACATCATTTATATTGTTTAATTCCATGAAAAAAAAACGCAACTCAGTCTAGGCTGAGACTCGAACACAAAATCCTGGGAAGGACAGTCACACACGGTACCCACTTATCTACATAGGCTCTATCAAGTGTGTTTATAATTCAACCATTACACGCGCTGTCATCAAGCGTGTTAAATCAGCTATTGACGGTGAGTTACCCCAGGTACACTTGAAGTTTGAATTTTATTTACGGCTTTTAGCCATCTACTGCAACAGGCCCCATGTTTTCATTAAAAGCATTTGTTCTGTCGATTAAAATCAACAATAAATTAATCTATTATGAATTAATAATCTCTTGGCTGCACCAACACACGCACAAACAACACACAGACACACATACATCGTATATATATATATATATGTGTTGTATATATATATATATATATATATATATATATATATATATATATATATATATATATATATATATATATATAATCATATAATCATATAATCGGATTGATTAAGGATTAAATGAGTTATCTCGTAAATTTACGAAACGGGTCTTGAAGGAAGTCCTCGCAAATAATGACATCTCGTACGGTTGTTACGTAACACACGCACTATAAATAAAGCTTCAAAACCGTACGTTACAAGTTGTGGTGTGGGCAAGTCGGTAAAGTGTTTTTTTTTGTTCTTGAGTGGGCAGTGCGGGTTCGAGTTTCGAGTACACCGATTACTTTTTCTCTCAAAATACATTTCTATATTTTTATATATGTTATTAATAATTGTTTTTTTTTGCATTTTTTTTGTAAATTATCTTAAATTAATTGAGGTTAAGTAAAGTCAGGAAGGTTAAAACACATATATATGATTGCTTTCTCGTATGTGCAGTCGAGAGATGGAGGGGGTCGCTGCGACTCACCACCCACCGGGACCCACTGTGACCCACCGATCCACTATGACTTAACAACGCATTACGACCCACCGACCCATTTTGCTCAGTGGATTACAGACAGCTTCCAAACACTAGTGAATTTGTCTACGTCTTGCTTTCAAGCCATGCTTTTTGTTCTTTTTTCATTTTTTTTCTATTGAAAAAAGTGCTTCAGGCAATTTTAGATATTGATATCTGCAATTGTAATAATAGCAATAGGACTTATTAGTTAGGTTTGAGACGCAGCCTGTGACTTTTTAGAGGAGCTAACTACTGGGAAAAAATGTTTGAATCATGTGTAATATATGAATTATTATATAAAAAATTGAAATGAAAATGAAATGAAATCTTTAAGTTTAACATCCCACGATTATCCCGGTGAGGCTAAAGGAGACGGTGATAATGAGAAATGAATGAAATGGTGGAATGAAGAAAGTGGGAGGAAACGGGAGTACCCCGAGAAAACCCACGAGCACGGTGTTTGTCCACCCATATATTTGTGTGTGAGGGGTAATACATTATGCAGGGTGCGAAATCCCGGGGGGACGGGAGGGATTTTCCCCCACCAAAAATTTTATACTTGCGTTTCCCCCCCACCAAAATATGTAAGGGGGGACACCTTAATATGAAAATATAAGTAGGTCTATAATGAAAATTTTTAAACAAACAATAAATTTGAATGCATGCCTGTTTTTCAAAAACGTAGTTTAGTTGTAAAGATATCAGGTGTTTAACTTTGTCGGCTGTTTCGTTGTGACGAGATGGAGACCTTTATTCTCTAGCGTACCAGTTCCGTGCAAAATTGGCAAAATTTCTTAAACAGTTGACGAACCTACAAACAGGTTTGCGGATAAGCACTTGCTTTTATATGTAACATATGTGGACGAAGAAAATAACCATTGTTGTTGTTTTTATAAATTAGTGCCTGTAGAAAATTCCGATGCAAAATTCCTTGAAGAGAAAATTATTCACGCGTTTTCCGAATATGATATATTTTTAATCTGAAAGAAAAGCTTGTTAGATTTGGTTCTGACGGGGATGTAGTGTTTACTGGGAGAAACAAGGTGTTGCTGCCCAAATTAGAAGAAATGTCGACCAGTGCCTAATTAGCGTACACTACATGGCACATCAAATGGATCTTGTATCTGAAAGAGTTTTTTATGTTGTGAATGCTATTCACAACTTTGAATATTTGTTAGGCGAACTTCATACAGCTGCAAAACTTAAAAGTATCTCGACAGTCACAGATGCCGCAGGAATGCTAAAAATCAGAAGATTGTTTCACATACGTTGGATTTCAAATGTGGAGCATGTATTATTTGCAGTCTTGACATATTTTTCTTGTATAATGCAATTCCTACTTTTGGGGTATGAAAATGCTGACCATTTCAACAGAGATAGTTTTAAACTGAGTGGTATTTACAAAAAAAAAAAAAAAAAAAAATCTGTTGGAGAAAAAGAACATTCTATTGCTCGGTTTTCTTCTGAATATTGCGTCCATTCTGTCTAATATTAGTAAAACGATGCAAAAGGAACCAGTTTCGTACAATGAAATAGAGCAAGAAATGAATCCTTAATCCAAGCTCTGAGAGAAATGCGTATGAAAGATGATGTCTACCAAAGTCTTTGTATTAGTGCACTGCAGACAAGCGTCTGATACAGGGAGTGATGATAGTGAGTTTGATCAAATAAGGGGGCAGGTAATCCAGGGTTTAGTAGAAGACGTGGAAAAAAGGTTTCCTTCTAATGATGTCCTAAAGTGCTTTTGAGTGTTTGAAAATAAAGATCGTAATAACATGAGTGGTTTATACGGTAACATAGACTTATATAAAGAAGCTGTTTGGATTAAATCCTGATACTGCAGTGTTAGAATGGCTTGGTTTGATTTAGTTTAACGTCCCACGATTATGCCTGCTAGGCTAAAGGAGACGTGAACCTACTGATTATAATGAAATCCGACCACTCTGGTCGTTCAACTGTATACCATCGGGAATCGAACCAGGACCACGTTAACCGAAGTCAAGCGTGCTAGCCACTAGACCAAACGGTGGTTCTACAGTGTCAGAATGGAGAGAGTACAAGTCAAGTTCTAAGTCGATAAATGATTTTCAAGTTCTTAAAGACTTAACGCGGAAAGTTCGTACTGTGCCATTATCAACTGCTGCCTGTGAACGTGGATTCAGTGTTGTTCATATTAAAAGTTTCGAAAGAACCCGTATGTTGGCGAGTACCTTTCAATCTTTATTAACAATTAAACTCAGTGGATCTCCTTTAAAATTATGGGATGCTGTTACTGCTGTTCATACGTGGGCTTCTTCTGGCCTTCACATGTTCAACTCTCGTTACACACGGAAAGAAAGTGAAGTTTAATCTTACATTTTTTCTCTAAGGTAAGATACGTTATTGCAAACTATATTTTAGGTCTATAAATACAGTAACACAATCATTCATTACTCGTATTATTGTGGCTCTCTCCGCTGGTCTACGGGCTAGCATTCGCGCACCATCTTCGGTGCACGGGGTCCCGGGTTCGATTCCCGGTGGAAGCGCCTTACAAAAATTTGAACGATTCCACCTTGAACTGTAAGTCCACATCTCATAGCTTCGCTGCTGAAAAGGAACACTAAATTTAAATAATCAAATCATTTCTAAGGTTTAACGTCCTACGAATATTCAGTAAAACTAAGGAAGACGGTCATGATGAGATAGATAGTAATGGTGGATTAAGATAGTGGAAGGAGGCGGGAGGACCCCGAGAAAACCCACACACAATTGTTTGTATACCACAAGCAGAATTTGGCGCGAGCTAGGATCCAGCCAGGGATTCCACGCACCTGAGGTGAGCGCTCAACCACTGAGGCAGCACGGTTTTTTGTTGTCTATCAAGTATTTGTATTAAAATCATATCTGTTATTTATAATAATATATTCTTGCTAATAATACAATATAAATACATAGTATTATTTAGACTTACATAAGTGACCGGATATCTGAGCGACCAAACTGAAACACTAAATACTTAGCGAAGAAAGGGGAATTTCATAAATAATAAAAACTATGCTCTGACTCTACTGCTCATGGGGATCTATGGCTGGCCAGGTAAAGCGCTTCAAGTTAGTAGTTCTAATGTTTGGTTAGGACATCGGTTCTCAGGGACTATTATTTCTGGCTTATAGATCTCTACCGCATTTTCGTGAATGCAGTCTTCAATATGATGGTAAACACAAGGGTACTGTGGTCCCACGGGACTCTAACCCTGGACCATACGCACCGAAGTGTATATTAAACGCAGTAGATATGTTATCAATTTTGGTTAAATGAATAAATAACATTAAAGCATTTTTAAATAATAATGTCGACTAGTTTAAATATTTATTATTATTATTATTATTATTATTATTATTATTATTATTATTATTACTAGTAATAATAATAATAATAATAATAATAATAATAATAATAATAACAATAATAATAATACATTAAAATTTCAACTTTTTGGAGGCTCCACGAAGCATTAGTATGGATCGCTGAACTTCTTCCCCCCCACCATTTTCAAATGATTTCGCACCCTGCATTATTGTCTTATTTTGAATTAATTTACCTTCAAACTCTACGTCCTGTTGCCTAATTTTATCCACCCAATATGAATGATCTAATTCGCACACTGGGTTCTTTTATATCAGATTACTTTGAGGCAGTGTCCAAACAGTGGGCAATATGTTGTTATAATTCTAAGAACATACCGTAATGCCATTGATACCAGGTGAAGTTAAAGAAAATTTTTAAATGGGATTACAATTTCGATTCCGTTCTGTTTATGACGTTAATGTATTAGGACGATACACTTACTGCCATTTGCTACTTTTATGTGATATACGTAGTAGACAGTTTTCCTTACATGTGTCTCAAAAATATTTTTTGATTTTGTTTGTGCTACAATGCAGTTTGTTTAAAGTAAAGCGGTTTATAAATGAAAAGTAAGAAAAAGTTTAAGAAAAATACAGAACTGTTTCATTATTATATTATTATTATTATTATTATTCATAATAATAATAATAATAATAATAATAATAATAATAATAATAATAATAATAATAATAATAATATCGATAATTTTGAAACATTAGAATTAAGTGCTTAGGAGGATTCGTGTTTTGTCCCATCCGAAAAGAAAACTTGAATACGTGCCTGCACTGAATGATAGACGTATGAGTCATGGTGTAGACGGGCGTGCTAGGCGATAGAGTCCAGAGCATCAAAAACAGACACAACCTGCAGTTCGTCTTGCCGATTGATCCTACTTTTTACCTGCAATGGTATGTCGGATAATACGGTATGTGAAATAAATACGGAAACGGTCTTCCTCGTCCCCCTGCCTCCCCCCTCCCAATGTTGAAGACAGATTAGCGCAGCTGGTTTGAGGCTCCTCGACCCTGAACTTTTTTTTAACATTCTGAAACATTGAAATTTGTTTTACCGGCACGAATACACGAATATATATTGCTCATAGATACGTCGAAAACGAAGACATTAATGTCAAGTAATGTTAACACGACAAGTAAAGTTCGATGTGACTGCACTGGCCCCAGACGATACTGATTGTTGTTAGGAGCGAGTAAGGCGGCACGTTTAGAGGGTGGCAAACAACTGAAAATAAAAGCTCCTACGAAGTAAAATGCCAAACTGAATTGAAACAGGCCTTCCTGAACGTGTTCAAGATTTCAATACCGACTCACTATTTTTTTTTAAATAGTATTCCGTACAACCTACCTTACTCTCTAAAACCGCGAGTCAAGTCAGATAGGCATGTCTACTGCGATACTGGAGTTAGTAATTGCACACGACAATCATAATAGTAAAGGCGGTCTTAAGACAGGTTTAAAATGGCGGCGTGATTTTCCTAAATTTCACTAATCGTTTCCAAGTCCTAACACACTTATATTAGATATGATAATAGCCATATAAGAATGTTTTTGACAGTGAAAGTGTAAAAAAAAGAAAAAAAATAAAAATAAAAAATGGAACTTGATGGGTATTCCAATTACGACCGTATTTACTATTATGACTTGACGCTAGTAATAGCGATGCTATGATTGGATCCAGAGATAATAACAAAAGCGCGATGAAAGAAAATGTTTTGGCCGTCGCGTCGCCAGGTCGTGTAGTGGCTTAAAAAAATAAAACTACAGAAAGGGTACTGAAAGGAATAGGGAAATGTGCTTCTTAGTTGACCATTGAAAAAGTAATTAAATCATGGTATATGTCGTGAGAGTAACTTTGTGTTCAGTGTTCAGCAACATTTTTTTTTATCTCTATAATGTTTTAAGTGTTTTTTCTGTCTGATGAGTTAGCCAATTAGGTAAGACGCTCGACTTCTAACTGGCTAATCCATGTTCAAATCTCCCTGCAGCTAACCTTTTTTTCTCCCACTACCGAAATCAACACCGTGTGTTGTGTTGATTTAACACAAAAAGTGGTAGTCACGTTGGGTCACCGCATTGTCTTGAACATGGGCGGAGTTAGGATTGCCTGCTGGGGGGACAGACCTTTTGGTCGGTCTCGACCTGTGGAATACTTCCTAGACGAGTGTGGAATTAATATGAATAACTCATTTTTTGTCTAAAAGTTGGGGGGACAATACCCTCCATCCCCCCATAGCTCCGCCAATGGTGTTGAATCAACACAGATATTTTTTTTGCTGTGCAGGACATACGTTGTAAAAAGTAAGGTTAAGGACACATACAAAAGTCATCCAGGGCAGGGGTTCGAATTCACAAATACGTGAAGGAATTTCATTTCCTCAGTCAAAATTAAATGTGTTGTAAGGCAACTTTAATATTGACAATAAAATGCGATGGAACCAAAACTTAAATTCAATTATAAATGTCGGACTCAAATTACTGTAGGAAATTAAGGAGTGATCACTAGAAACAACCGAAAAATTAAACATGAAGAAATAATTTAATAAAAATCAGCTAACAAGGCTATCACACTTAACTTTATTTTTAAAAAAACGCAGAGCAAACGTAACGGTTTCAATGTTCTAACACCTTAATGTGTCATCCGAGTAACATCGGAAACGTTACGTTTGCTGTGTGTGTGCTTTAAATTCAAAAACTGTGTTTGCAATTTCGAGACAGGAGACGAGACGAGACATTTCAATAGACGTCTCGTCTCGTCTCGAAAACGAGACAAGACAATTAGTCTGCCTCGTCTTGTCCCAAAGAGTTCTGTCTCGTCTCGTTTAGGAGAAGAGACGAGACACGAAAAATAGCTAATTTGGACCACTTCTGGCTTGAATATGGAGTTAACGGATGAGATGGACTTATTCTTTGGATGCAGAATCAATGGCAAAAAATCACTTCCCGATATCACTTCTATCTTTGCTCTGGTATCTGTCACACACACGGATGAAACCACTCTATGAGACTTCCGACTTTTATGCACGGCACAGTTTGGAAGTTAAAAACTTGTCTAGTTCCATAAATATTATTAACACTAACATATCAATGATACTCTTGTGTATAATTCAAAAAGTTAACCGTGAAATTTATGCCGGATTGGAAGCAGTTGTGGGAAGGCCTCTTGCTACATCAAATTTGTGGTTGTTCAGGTAAAACCAATATAATCTTAGTATTTTACATCGGGTTAATAATGAATAGGTCATTTCTATTGTATATCAACTTCACGGACAAAAGCGACTCGTGGCTTAATGAAAATCCATTTGTTGGTTCTTCAAGGTCAATACATCAACAAAATAGCTGTACTAGCAGTACACGCGACCCATTACTTCGACAGAAGAGGCAAACGCACGTGTTTATGTATAAAAGACTAATTGCCTCAGGCACTTACTATAAGGTTTGACTGCGTGGAAGCAACATAGCAATGTTCTATGACAAAGAACGCTGTGCTATGTAAAAAAGAAAAAATGCTCTGGGTTGTGTTATCTGTTGTTGTGTATGAAATACGAGTTTGTTTGTGTGTCTGTCTGTGTGCGGCCTGGGAATCAGACGAGTTGACCGAAAGTTACTAAACTTTGGTCACGGATACTTTATCCAGGCTCCAGACCAGAACGAAGCGTTTTTTTCAATTCGAACCAGTTTCTCAGGGGAAGGGAGCGTTTACCGAGACATGTAAAAACATTAGAAAATGACCGGTTTTTGTGTTGAATTTATAGTTAGCGCCGTCGCTGAGAACAATGATGACACTTTCATTAGCGATGACTTTGAAAATAGGCTACCATTGTATGCGGGTCGGTGTCACCCTGGGGGTGGGGTACCGAAATATATAAAAAAAAATATTCCAAAATGACCAATATTAGTGTCAAATCCTTAGTTTTCACGGTCGCTGAGATGAATGTTGATTCTTCCAGAGGCGTTGACTTTCAAATACAGGCCAATCGCCTGCGGGCGAGAGGCGTTCTTTTAAATTTCGAACCAGGGGGTCACAGGGGGCGTTTACCAGGATATGTAAAAGTATTAGAAAATGACCGATATCTTTTCGTTTCGTTGTTCAGTTTGTTTGCATAGATATTTTATCTCACCCATGCGAAAAGTGTGTATTTCAGCTAGTTATTAATAAATGCAAGAAATAAATTATTAGTAATATACAGGGTGGCCCAAAAATAAGTTTACAGTGCCGTAGTGATCAGTTCATTGCATTTTATATAATTTCTTATTGTTATCCATCAGATAGACTTAGTTTCTTTATTATTTGTTCTTAATGTGTTTTACTTACATCTTAAGCTCGGAAGAGCCGAAGCAAATAAACTCATAAACTAGAATGTTATACTTGATCAATGAAGAGGTGTATGCCTACTTTTGGACTACGTGAATAGATAGGAGTGTATTTTGAAAGAAAGAAACGAAAGTGTAAACATACATAACCGTATTTCACTTTATATAATCTATCCTAAACCACGGTCATTAATCTAAGATAATGTAGGAAAAAAATGCAAGAAAGTAATTAATAATAATAAATATGAGCATATCAAAATATATTTTGAAAGGAAAAGGGTCCCCTGGCAGAACTTATTTACTCCAGATGTCGAAGCGTTAATCAGAGTTGGAGTGGGTCAAGTAGGTCAACAGCATCTGACCTACTGCGACCCACCACCCACTATGACCCACTCTGAACCTTTGTGACCAACTCCGACCCGCCAAAACCCATCGTCATCAACTCTGACCCATGATCCACGCTCTCTTTAAATAAAGTTTACAATTGTAATAAAACAAGGCTATGAAATTATCACTAATCGGAGTTTGAATTTCCACGGTTCAACGCTCAAGCACCGCTCTGTTACAATACGGGTGGATTTGATCTTTACGATATACAATGATAAAGTGTTTGTCATGGGCCAAATTGCGATGAATTTAACTTTAATTATCATATATAATTATTTCTTTGTTGACTTACAGACATTTTCAGTGGAAAATAGGATGAAATTTGAAAGTCTCAAATCAAGGTAAAGTAGACCAAAGTAAAGAGAAGTCTAAAATTGTCCATATAATTAAGCATCCCGTACAAATTTAAAATTCCCACGTAATTAAGCTTGCAGTACAAATTTTATGTAAATTTTCCTCACAACTTTATGACGTGATATCCTTATGCTGTAACGCTCCATACATAAACACAAGTTTCAGCAGTTATTATAATAAAAAGCAGTAGATGTAAAATGCATAAAACTGTAGTGTTTATTTCTCAATAATTGATTTTCAATTTGTTTCTGAAGTAATATTGATCGTTTTCGATTATTTTTAGAAATCAACCCTATATATAGAAAATGCTCCCTCCCAATAAAAGAGTTTTAAAAATGATATTGAGATCAGGGCCTAACTATGTATATACCAAATGTCATTTCAGTTGACTTTGCAATTTGATCATGACGATCACACAAACATAGTTATATTCAATGTTTTATATAATTATTCGTACATTATAGGTAATTCACATTTTTTTTCTCCAGTAGTTAGCTCCTCTAAAAACTCGCAGGATGTGTTTGAAAAGTCAAGAAGTAAGTCCTATTTCTATTATTACAATTCCAAATATGGTCAATTGGCTGAAGTTCTGCAAGAGTGCCTAAAATTCTTTATTCAATAGAGACAAATGAAAAAAGAAGAAAAAGGGAGGCCTTGAAAGTAAAAGGTAGACAAATTCACCAGTGCTCAGAAGAAACTGTCTACAATGCACTGAGCAGAATGGGTTCGTAAGTCAGAGTGGATCAGTGGGTCAGTATGGATCAGAATGGGTAGTTGGGTCAGAGTGAGTCACGGTGGGTTGTATATCGCAGTGAGTCACATCCTGTTGACCCATGACCCACTTACAAATCTTGACGCAATTGACCCACTGACTCACTCCATCTCTGGACTGCACACACGTATAAAGCAGTCATATATTTATCTTAACCTTCCTGACTTTACTTAACCTCACTAATTTAAGTTAATCTACAAAAAATGCAATGAAGCAATTATTATTGACAAATACAAACATATAGGAATGTATTTTGAGAAAAAGAAAAATCAAAATGAACCAGTCGAGATTTGAACCCGCGTTGCTCCACTCAAGAAACAGACGTTCTACCGACTTAGCCACGGCAGAACTTGTAACTTTTGGCTTTGAAGCTTTATTTATATTACGTGTGTTACGTAACAACGCTACGAGATGTCATTACCGTCCTTCAAGACCCGTTTCGTAAATTTACGAAATAACTCATTTAATCCTTAATCAATCCGATTATCTCTATATACGTATATACGATGTATGTGTGTGTGTTGGTGCACCCAAGAGATTAATTCATAATAGCTTAATTTATTCTTGATGTTAATCTACAGCACAAATGCTTTTAATGAAAACATGGGGCCTGTTGCCGTAGATAGCTAAAGGCCGTAAATGAAATTCTAACTTCAAGTGTAACTGGAGTAACTCACCGTCAATGGCTGATTTAACACGCTTGATGACAGCGCGTGTAATGGTTGAATTATAAACACACTTGATAGAGCCTATGTAGATAAGTGGGTACCGTGTGTGACTGTCGTTCTTAGGATTCTGTGTTCGAGTCTCAGCCTAGACTGACTTGCATTTTTTTTCAAGGAAATAAACAATATAATTGATGTTCGCATTTGATACTGAAAGAGATTTATCCTATGAAGGGAGAAAAACAAGAGAATACAGGGGGTAGGGGGAAAGACGGAGACTGTTTATCCTTAAGTGTTAAAATTTAATTTATTCCCATGTCTTTTGCTATTTCCTTTCCCTCTTTCCTTCTTTTCTCATTTTGTTTAGCTTTCCATACTTTTTCGGTCTCTACATGATGAGTATTATTCTTTTCGTTTCCTTTGCTTTAATTCCTATCTCTTTGATCTTAAAGTGAATGGAATTTCTGCAGATTTATCTCGTGGTTGTTTCTCTAAGTGATGCTCTCAGATAGTAATACTTTTTCCTCCAAATGGAGGAATATCCTGGCATGTTATGTTTTCGGGCATGTATTTGCTGTCATGTTGGTTGTCCAACTATCAGACATACAGTGAAACTATTCTGCTACTGGAAAAAGCTATCATTTCTTATGTATCCAACCTCCACTTTTTACAGTCGCTGACTGTACAGACGACGACTGAAGCCGTTTGCAGTAGCGCGGATTAACGAGTTTTTGCTGTAGTTCTCGTTTGGTATCTTCCGAAGTCCAACCGTCGCGTTGGTTTTCATCTCTGCTATGGTAGCAAAACGAGTACTTTTGAGGCCCATTTTCACCTCTAGAAAGAGTTGGAAAACCGATGGCACTACACTCTAATAAGGTTATTGAAATCTCTGAAGCAAATTTCTCCAATTTGCACATGAACGACGTGATGTTTTTGCGTTGCTCGAACTGCAACATTTCGCCAACCTATCACCGTTCACTCCTCTGTTCAGCTACACTACTCGTACACTGTTTGTTGTGACCTGTTCACGATTGTCAAATTCATGATTATGCATCCGAAGGACTGTACTGAACAAGATTCATTGTGACTGGATTACAAATGCCTAAACTATATCATTCCGGGAAATTTTTGACTGCTCCTCGTATTTTTTGAAAAGTAATAAAATATTCATATAAATGTATAAATGATTCAATATACAAACCTAGTGCTGAGTTGGCACTTAATTTCTTGAAAGATAGCAGTGTTACACTCTAGATCAAAATTTCTGGAGGCACCTTTGCCAGAACTTTCTTTTCATATTTAGCAGTTGCTTCTTAATGTTTTGCAATATTCTTGTTAAGAAGGCTGGAACAGGAAAATTCTTGCTGCCGTAGACTAAGACAAAAGGGATAGGTCACAGCTGTGTAGAACTTGAGTTTCACAAAGGACTCGAGAGTGAGCTTTTCAACCAACCATTCACATGAAAGATGATATTAATCTTCACCTCTGCTGGTGACATCTGATGGGTGAAAAGGGTAAAATTTAATGTCACGATCTTGAAGCAGAACGTTTTTCCAACTTCTCAGAAATAGAAGACTAAAATTCCTTCGTACGAAGGTGAAAAAGATATTTAAGACAATTGCGTTTCCCATTTTGCTTCTTTCTCCTTTCTTCTAAAACACAATCCTCACAAAGAGTATTATTTTCTTCAGAAACAGCAGAAGCTTTTTACTTCGTAGTGGAGAAGATAGGACTCCTAAGAAACTTAAGTAATGAAAGTTACTATTAATTTGGTGGCTGATTTTATTATTAATTTTGTCTCAAAGGAACCCTTTATGTTTCCATATGAAAGAAGGTTTATCTTAATACTATACTAATGAAAGACACATACCTGTAATAACTAACGTCTGGTTTCCAAGTAGGCCTACAGGAACAATTATGAAGAGATTCATAATTCATCATATTTGAAATTAACAGCAGTCCAATTTTCTCGTAAGACAGTGACCGTTCACAGGATATTTTGTATTATAGCAATTTTGCTCATTAACATCTTTATTTAAGCAAAATAATGTGGAACCACAATTTTGCCCATAGCCCGATTAATCGAGGTATTCCGTATTATCCTTTAAACAGTGTAGTCACCATGTTCGTCCCACTTCTTTTCCAAAAAAAAAAAAAGAAAAGAAAAGAAAAGGAAAGAAAAGAAAAAGAAAAAGTAGCAGATTCACCTGTATTCCACGTGAAAGAGTTTGGTTTGCATGCCGTTATACTTTATCACTTTATATTGAAATCATAAGTGGTAATAGATTTCTATCAATTTCGATTTTAGTAAAAGTGATTGTAGTGGAGGTAAAACATACTCTTGGGACGCTTAATTACTTCCCAATTACAGAAAACCGGTTTTCGATATATGTTACCTTTTTTGGTCTATAAGGATCAAAGTTAAAAGAAAAAGTGGTTAATTTCTACCACTTCCGGTTTTAATAAAGAGATTAGAGTGAAGAATGAATATATCCGTGGAACCTTTAATTGATTGCAGAAAGTCATTTCTAGATATCCATGACTATTTTATTATTTTTTATAATGCGAAATTCAGAACTTCCATGCATATGAATTCTCCCTTAATTCGAATATTATAATAACGTCGGAATTATAATAATGTATCCTAGGAAAAGTTAAGAGATTGATCTTTCTTTTTCATATCCTTTATATCTGAAATTGTTGAAACAAACCTTAGACAAGAAATATGTCAGATGACTATTGAAATAATGTATATATTGTTTTATTCTATTAAGTTATAGATATAACATTGTTTTTCTTTATATCAATGCCACTCTTATGTATACACTCTGTAAAGAAAAAATAGCGACACCTGAATTCTCAAGGTAACTTACACAGAAAACCATAGTTGCAGCCGGCTAGAAGAGGAATAGAAGGAAATTATGAGAGTGATAATTCATTTCCATTATATGTGACACCTATGGTGTACAATGACGCTTACTAATTATTTATGTATCAGTAATATTCTCTCCAGATGGCACCAGAGCGTCTCGTAAATTATTGGGGTGAGAATTTTGTATTGCATTTGTGATGTGTAAGCCCAGGTAATTAGCATTTTGTGATTGTTCTATGCTTTGTAATTGTTTGAACAGTGTCAAGTGGCAATATTGTTGTTGTGCAGTGTTGTTTTTGTATGAAATTGTTGCTACATGTGAACTGTAAACAAGTATGATTGGTAAGAAATGTGACTTGTCGTCACGTGAACAAGACATACTTCTTGCTTTGCTTAGCTAAGTTACATCTCTAAGGGAGATGGCTGGAATACTCAGAATTTACCATTCGACGGCAGAAAGAGTAATTCACAAGCAAAAATAGTATAAGAAATCATCCCTTCGTCAACAGTGTAATAGAAAAAAGAAAGCATCACCCAGAGCTGATCGCCAAATAAAATCAATGGCACTGCAGAATTAAGGAATGACTTCTCCAAAAATCGTTTTGATCTTGGAACTACAGTCAGTCGTACGACTGTATTGTCTTAACTGTATGAGGAGGATATTACGAAGAAAAAAACGCCTGGAAAGTCGAAACTAACAAAAACACTGAAGACTTCAACACGTACGTTTGTGAGGCGATATGCTACTTGGACTTATGACAACTGGAAGCATGTTGTTTTCTCTGTTGAAAAAGGTTTATAATAGTTGGAAACGATAGTGGTGTGAAGTTGTGGATACGAATGAGCGAAAAACTTGATACGGATTTTGTTTAAGAGATGCAAATATTCAGTTACTGAGTGATGGTATGGGCTTGCTTCACTGTCAAAGACGTCAGAACAATGGATATATGTGAAGAGTCATTTGATGTATAAAAATGTCTTCAAATTCTGGTACGTAAAATTCTTCAAACAGCTAAAGATAACTTTCCTGAAGAAGATATGGACTATTTCATTTTCCAGGACGTAAATGTTTCATGTCAATGAACGAAAATCGTTAATACGTGGTGCAAGAATATGACTATTCAAAGACTCATGTGGCCTCCAAACTCACCTGACATGAATCCAATTGTAAAGTTTGGGTCGATATGAGCAGAAGACTCAATAGACAACTATCTCGGATAGAATGGAACTCACGGAACAGATAATCCGGAAGTGATTCCATGAAATCAAGGTTGCATTTTGCAATAGCCTTGTCACCAAAAGGCCTCGACGATTCCCCTGCAAGTCCTAAAACCCATGGTCCACATACGAAATCTAGTTTGATGTATTGTACCTCTCAATGTTCGTACACAATATACCTTATTCTTAAGAAATTACATTTTTTGGTTTGTGCTTTTATTGTTGATCTTTCATACTTTTATGTATAATTCTTCCCACAGCCGTTTTTGCTGAAAATACATATAGCTACTAATATATGCATATAAATTCATTATATGCACATAAAAAAACCTGAAACTGCGGCGCAAGTATTAAGAATGAACTGCTCATTAAGAATATACATTGTAATATTATCAGCAATTCATGTAAAAACTCATATTGGTTAATGTATGTTGTGAAAACCATATCCGAGCAAGTGTCGCTATTTTTTCTTTACAGAGTGTATTTCTCTTTATTTTTATTATCTTTATGCTTTATTTCTGTTTTATTATTATCTTTATTCATTTGATTGTACATGTATAAAAGTATCTCTATATAATTTAATTTTGTAAGTTTATTGTAGTTGGGATAGTAGTCCTGTTATAGGTGACAAATAAATGAATTGCCGTTTTTACAATAAGCGGTCATCGTTAAAACTACACGTGATGGATTTATACCACTTTCGTTTTGAATAAAGGGTTAGGAGAGAAGTTAATATCTATTCCAAGGACGCTAAATCGATTGCCAAAAAACGCTTCTCATCATCTCTTATTGTGTTTTGCCTATATAGCCTAATATTGAAACCGGAAATTGTAGTGGATTGTTATCATTTCCAGTTTTAGTGGAAAATTAAGGATGGAGATGATATTTGTTTTTGGACTACTTATTTCATTGCAGGAAGCTGCTTATATTACTCTTTTGTTCTTTAGTCATTGTCGTTAAAGAATGAAATGTATATTTCTACCACTTTAAACTTGAATACCACCTTTATCAAATAAATAGATTCCTAACTTTCTACGCTTAACATCCCAGAATTAGCCGAAATTGATGGTGATCCATCAAGCACGGACCCACGGAAAGACCTTATTAATTAGTAAGTAAATTAAAAGTAACTAAAAACATTAAAAATAATAGAAAGTGCGTGATATAATATCTGCAAACTATTAATACTAACAACTGCTTCTAGTTATCAGAAATCTGCGTGCACCTATATATCATAATTGACGAGTACTTTGTTGGTACACGATTAAAATTTTATTGTCCCTTTCATGAAAGGGGTGGCATATATAAACCTTAGAGCAGCCGGTAAAAGGTTTAACTCTTTCCGGATCCTGGCTTTTTGGGCTATTTTTTAGACTTTCAGTCAAGCAGCTACTGTATCGTCGTACTATTTATCCTAGGATCATGGTTCATACCTCATTCTCTTCAGAATAGAGCTGGTTTTCCAATGATACCACTTCCATGCTCATACCATATACCAGAAGCGGGAAAAAAATTCAAAGTGAAAGTTTCGGAGGGAAATTCTTTTTCTCGAACTTTGGCCCCCCTGGACCCCCCCTGTGTGAACGTAGCCATCTAAAAAAAATCTGAGAAATAGTACTTGGTATACTGAACGTGTGTGCCAAATTTCAAGTTTCTATCTTGAATACTAAGGGAGGGAGAAATTTTATCAAAATTTCCCACAATGCCCCAAATTACCACAAAACACTATGATCTCAAAGAAAAAAATTCCTGGGACATCCCTAATTACCCTAGGGTCATGTGTCGCTAATAGTCTCTTCTGAATAGAACTGCCTTTCAGGCGGTACCATTCACATGTCTCCATCATGTATCTAAGGCGGGAAATTCCAGAAAAAGGGATTTTTTTGGTCTAAAAATCTCTTTTTTCAACTTTTAGACCCTCTGGATCCCCTCTGTTTTAACGCAGAAATCTGAAAAAAATCCGTTAAATACCACTCGGTGGACTGAATGTTTGTGCACAATTTCAATCTTCTAGGTGCAAAAATAGACCCGCCAGAAAAAAAATTCAGAAATTTCCCCATGTTACCCTATACAGAAGTATATTTTGAAAAAAAAATTCACTGAGACGTCCCTAATTACCCTAGAATAATGATTCGACCGTCATTCTCTTCAGAATGGAACTGCCTTTCAGACGGTATGACACACGTGTCTCCATCATGTATGTAAGGCGGGAAAATCCTGAAAAACGGGATTTTTTGGTCTAAAAATCCCTTTTTTCAGATTTTCCCCCTCTGGACCCCCTCTGTTTTAATTCAGAGATCTGAAAAAAATCTGATAAATACTACTAGGTAGGCTGAATGTTTGTGCACAATTTCAATCTTCTAGGTTCAAAAGTAAGCCCGCCAAAAAAATATACCCACCATGTCCCATTTTTCCCTATATAGAAGTATATTTTTCAAAAAAATCCCTGAGACGTCCCTAATTACCCTAGGACAATGATTCAACCGTCATTCTCTTCAGAATGGAACTGCCTTTCAGACGGTATGACTCATGTGTCCCCATCATGTATGTGAGGCGGGAAAATGACGAAAAACCGGATTTTGGGGGTAAAAATATCCCTTTTTTCATCCCTTTGCCCCTCTGGTTCCCCCCTGTTTTAGCACTGACATCGGAACAAAAAATCTGGTAAATACTACTCGGTGGACTGAATGTTCGTGCAAAATTTCGATCTTCTACGTAGAAAAATAAGCTCGCCAAAAAATATTGAACATACGCTTAGAAAATGAGAAAAGAAATTTTTGACTTATGACGTCATCATCTCCTATGTCTGGACGCAGGACGGTCTGAAACCATACGTAATGTCTTCTACAAGGCCTCTGGACTTGGAAAACAAAACAAAACAAAACAAAACAAAAAAAAAACGGACGAAAGAGCTCAAATAGAAGAGAAATAACGCAATGTACCATGAAAAATGCGTATGGTACAAATTGTACCATAGGATCCCGAAGGGGTTAAACATCACTTCGTTCATCTGATAGCATTTTGGAGTTACTACTAGTTTATATTATAAATTTGAATGTTGTTCATTTACTAAAATTAATAAGTGTGAAGGTGATCCTGAACAAGATTCTTGAGACTAATACCCTGCTTTTTAGGAGCTCAAAAAGTTTTAATGATATCGAGATAGATAGGATACAAAAGATTATCATCTTTCATTGTTCAAATTTTTCTCTTTCTTTTCTTCTTTTTCTTCTTTTTTTAAAAAATTTTCTCTCACTTTATGTGAGTACTGAGTTCCTCATACAATTTCTACGGGGGGTACTAGAAAATCGAAGCACTCTCGGAATCAACTCCGTTGACTACAGAATTATTATCATTCGTTAATGCCGGATCTAGAGATGAGGAGCTACTTTTAAGGACCGGTTCCGAGGAGAAGAAATTTTAATAACTAATTCGGAAGAAACGGCTCAATTACGCCATACCGTTAACGTGTTGAATGAAAATTCTCTAAATTGCCTTCAGAGAAGAAACTCATACTTCATAAGTTTTACTTGAAGTGTCGCTAATATAGCCAATAAACTGCAACTTACAAAAACCTGGATATTGGCTTTTGGGAGCTGACGTCAGCATTAACGAATAAGTATTTATGCAAGATATTATTCAATCTGCTACAATGAATATGCAAATGTATTGATACGTGTTAGAAATAGTGTCCTGGATTTCTTCTGTTTCCTGATTACAAATATTTTACTAAACATAGCTCGCGTTTGAAGTAAATAGACTGGTGATTTTGTATTTCTTACATTCGCACATTTTTCTTTCACGATAAAATCACATTTTAATATTTTCTAGCACTAGCCTGACCCTGATACACTGACCAACCAAGACATTATAACCACCCTCTACTTTTTGAAACAAATCTTTGGGCTGGCGTGAGAGTCACGGAGTACAGCAGAGTTGCTCGTCAGAGATGGCGATAGAGATCTTACTCGATTAGACAGTGTAATGCTTATGCGTAGAATGGGAAAGACAGGTGATATATATAAGAGTTTGATTTGGGGCCAGATTGTGATGCCCTGAGGATTGTTAACGGACAAGTCGGAAACAGCGAGCTGGAAATATCGATATCAGCAGGACCACGCTCCTTGTCACAAGACCAAAATTGTGCTGCATGAAGCACAGGGATTAATTTCAATTGCCGCAATGGCCCCCAAACTCAACCAATCTTAACCGGAGGCACAGTGAACCACATATGCAACACAAATCATTTAACTCCTGTAAATTCTGATAAGATGGACGACAAGCTCGGATCCGACATTCAATGACATAAATTCGGTTAATACCAAAGCCATTGTTTCTATGGCAAACCACATTGCTGGAGCTCTGTGAGCCAAAGATGGACATATAAGATATTAGATACTGATGAAGCTGTAATGAACTGTAGTTGTCAGTGTAGTTGTATGGGAGAAAAGTAGCTGACATGTGTTGAATAGTCAGTCTTTGGTAAAATGAAGATACGAGAAACAAGCAACTAGGTTGTTAATCACATTCCAGACAAGGGCACCTCTTTTAACATCAATTATGTTATGTTAGATCATATATGTTGAATAAATTTTATTAGTCTGGTTAAGATTATGTGCATAAAACTCTTGACATTTATCTTGATATTTTACAAGTATTCTGAATTTATGTGTCTACCCTTATGAATACAGTACTTATCTATGAGTTATGTTTGTTTATCTTAGATCTTATGTTTGTTTATCTTAGATTAAAGTTCTAACAAAACAAACTTTGTTATAAATATTATTTATGTATATTGTTTCATGCTTAGGTTTCTTACATCCAGAGCACATGCTATTTCCATCACATAATAAACAGAAATGGAATTACAACATTGCTTGCCTGCTGTAGTTAGAATAAATACAATTTTATCTTACAAAGTGCTCATTAGAAATACGGACGTATATTTCATTGTAACATTGTCATGCAACTTAAGATAACAATTAGGTAATATTTATGAACACTGAAAAACAATCTTACGTACTTCATAAACAAAGGAAATCAACACGCAATTACTAGACTATTAAGAAAGATAGAAATCGCTTTAAATAAAAGGAGGTTTGTATTAAGTTAAATTTTATCGAACTAGCATCCCTAGAGATCCACGTTCAAGTTCTGGACAGAACATAGTTTTCTAAAGCGTGGGAGATCATAAAAGCTTAAAGAAAATGATGGCAAACTATACAATGTGAAGTATTACCAATGTAACGAGTTCGTGCGTTTGTTTTGTGGAGTTTCTGTAGTGTGTTTCTGTGCTATTATCGGTTGAAGAAATTGTCAGGAGGGAAGGTATCAAAACTGTTCTGCATTACTTCCATATTCAGAACATAGAGCACTACAAGTTAATGCGTGGTTTGTTATATTATAATATTGTTAACGTTACTGTTGTGATTTGAACTGGAAAATGTAATCGAAAAAAATCAGCACACAAGTAATGCATCCAATATTACGAATACATATATATTATTAAAATTTTTAGAAGAGAAGGAAAAATTAGACTCGCATTGTATTTTAATAAAACAACAGAAATACCTACCTGTGCTGTAGTAACAACAAGTGTAAGAATTGTTGTTAAAATTTGTGTATTTTATTCAAATATGCTATTGAAAGTGTATGCATAAATCCACACTGTAGACTTGCTTGAGCCCACCCCCGTCTTAGTATAATCAAAAATCGATTCTGCTACTTTATAATATATTCTATTTGTGGTTCACGATAATACTGCTTTTCTTATAATTCATCATAAGTATTGTACAGTTATTTTACAAAGAAAACTTACTTCCCAGAAGCAGCATTTAACCCTTCGTAAGATTCCAACAAATTGGTTATTAATTAGATTCTTCTTGGTTTAGAGGGAGGGGATATTTCTCGTCAGTATAAGCATCAAAATGTACCGTCTTCGAGTGCAAGTAAGACATTAAAAAGAATCCGGTTCTTCAATAATATATTGACCTACTTAGCCGAATTGTTAGCACACACGACCTCGCAGTGCATTGAACCTTGTTGTACTCCCAAATGGATCACTAACATTTTCTGATGTTGACTCATCATCATGAAGGACAGCAGTGACTCAGTGGAAGAGATCTCCCCTCTGGTGTGTTGGGCCCCTGGTTTGATTCTATGTCGCACCAAGTGAACTCTGTCGTGAACAATCACAATTGCGTGTGTATTCTCGTGATATCCGGTTTCCTCTGAATTTCTTAATTCCCCATTTTGTTCATTATCGTGATTTTTTTAGCCTCCAAGGCATAATCGTGAGTCACAAAACCGAAAGATTTCATTTTTTTTATAATCAGACTGCGAATTTAATTTTATGATTGATGTTTAATATCACTTTTCAACACTGATGAAATACCAGCTTGAATTTTCAGCTTATTGTGGGTTTCAAACCTCTACTCAAACTTATATGGGAGGCAAGTATCTCCGATGTAAAATCTATGACCACGCTCTCAGGAAGGATAGTTAAGCTACTTATCCCCGAATAAGTATGGATATGATTTCATCACCTTTGTATGTGACACTCACTCAAAGTTACTTTGTTGCTCGCAATGATGATCAGGGCTATATCAAAAGAAGGTTAAATGGACAATGTGTAAGCATTAAAGAGAAAAACATTATTTTACAAGTTGGTCGTTATGGGACAGTTTTCAGACCGTGTATTAACAATTCACCTACACAGCACTCCTACCGACTGCCATTGTTACACCTGTAAAACTTTTTTCTGGCAAATGCTGCTTTATACACTTTAGCCGCAAAGTTCTCTTATAGTGTTAGGCTTACAAGTTAGGCCTAATGACATATAAATTTTTTCACATATCTAGCATTCCACTAAACCAATCATTGCCAAAATGTAAATATGAATGTTTACTTTAATACAATCTATAATTCCAATGAAAAGCTGATCTAACCATTAACAAACACTCAATACATCGTAGCAAAAACTATATAATTTGAATCTAAACAAACCACATAATACAGTCTCATTTATATCTTCTTTAAAACATTTTCACTTTGACATGTGGGTATTTATTGCAGCACTTATTTCCCAACATCTTCCCCGGGTCTCCGCAAAAGATCCGTGTGCTCGAAAATGTAAGTGGAGCTGTGTGCTCAGGAGCTTAGTGCTCAACAGGAGCTATGTGCTCAGAAGTAGTGGGAGCTTAGTGCTCAAAATTAGTATGGCAAGGTATATGATCAAGAACGGAGGCAGTACAGAGGTCGACAATCAATTTGGACCAAGGATGAAAGAAAGAAGATGGTACAAATCATTGTCTTGCAGAGACCAGGGGAAGATGTTGGGAGATTGGCAAGATGTGTTAAGTGAGTTAGAAATGGCAGTATGAAAACATATTAAAAGAAGAAAGTATTGTATTCGCTGTGGTTTTTTATGTTCGTTTATATGTCTTTTACAGGAGTATATTAAGTATCCGTTTATATTACTAAATTATATATATGGGTTTATATGGTAAGGACTGGGCAGAGGGATGGTGGGGCCAGATCGACAGGAGTTAAGAAATATAGTAATAGGAAATATACTAACTTGGTAACAGTGATTTGAGTCGTGTGTGGTGTATGGTTATAATTCGTGCTTCACATCACAGGAGTGGAATTCACTGAATATCATGTGTTTACAGCACTATTGTGAGGAAATCGGCAACAATTACACAGAAGTAAGTGTCCCAAAACGTGATTTCTGAAAACTCGACTTCAGAAATTAAGTATTTGACAAGGAGGGAAAGTTGCTAAACATTCGTGGGAAGAGCAGCAGACAATAGCATGGATAGGCACACGCGCCACTAGAGTAAATGAACGTTACGTACCCCCTATTGAGTTGGGTCAGAAATATTTGAAAAAAATGTGTATGCGGGGCAAATGGACAGTGACCTAAATGGTTAATATGAAGTAGGAAAACAATATTTCTGAGTGTAATATTACTTAAGAGGCGGGTTTCTTATTAGTACTACCATTTTTTCTAGAGATGGTACGTCATTGATCTCGCACAAAAGATAGATGCAAATGGGAAGTAGCGTCCATGGCCGCTGCTCTTAGAGCAATACGCGAAGACAATATGGTTCTGTCAACTGCAAATGAAATTAAATTTTTAAGTTTTATGTCCCATGATTATTCCGGCTAGGCTAAAGGAGTTGAGTTGAGTTGATTTTAGTTTAGCGTCCCTTTCAGCAGCGAGGCTATATGAGACGTGGACCTGCTGATTAACGTGGAATCCGAATCACATGAGCTCCCGCTGGGAATCGAACCCGGGCCTCCCACCCCAAAGGCGCGTACGCTAACCGCTTAGCCACGAGGGAGATCTGGCTAGGCTAAAGGAGACGGTCTGTCAACTGCAGCGACAACTTTCAATGTCCCTTGTAATAAACTACGACGATGCGTTATGTCATCGCACATAATCAGAAAGTTTGGAAATCATAGAACATTCTCGCCTTGGATGAAATGGGATTTGAGTTAACTTTACGAATTACGAATTTTGAAAGTTGGCGTACAACTTTGCTGTTGCAAACAAATACAAACACACATTCAATAATGATGTAAAAATGGCTGGTAAAGATTGAGTGCGTGGTTTCCTACAGCGTCACAAAACACTTAGTGTGTGTAGCGCAATCATTGTCCTATGCTAGAGCTAGAAGTTTAACTCATGAAAATGTTAAGCATTGTTTTTTCTGGTTCCATGTAGAATGCGATCCAAACGGTCGTAATGCTTACTTTCTACGTATTCATTGTAATAGTGTTAGTGGTTTGTAAACTCTAACTGTAACTGTGCATTTGCCCCACTATTTTTGTCCTTCTGCCCCACCCCATGGGGCATATGGACATCTTGCACCCTTATATACTAATTGTTCAATATATCCTTGACTAACTGACAAACTGATTTCTTTATTATACCTTTACTTTGTAGAAAGCTTACTGGTTTGTAAGAAACATCTTGACTTTTCTTCGGTCATTAGTATTCATACAAGCAATAAATAACTGCTTAGCATGTCCGTTTGCCCCGTCTTTACCATATTGATGTAATTTTCAGTGAAAATCATATGTGGTATTAAAGTACGTGTCCAGTGGTACATTTTGGTTAATGATTCTTTTGCAGAATTGTTTTATAATTTATATATGGTAATGCTTATGTGTTGTTAGGCCGATTTAGTAAGCCTAACGCTATAGGGAAAGTTTCTGTCTAACTATCTACTGCAGGACATACAAGAAAATATTAATACATGCTAACAATGAGCACATGAGAATGATGTAGTAAGAAGGTGAATGTTTTATAATTTCTTATGTGTGAACCCAAATTAAAAGTTCTGTTTTAATTACCTTGGTGCACATATTTATAAAAAGCTCCTTCCAATTATATTCGTGCCTACTCATATGGAAAGTCCTGTTTTAATTACCTTTGTGCACATTTTTATGAAAAGTACTTTTTAATTACCTTTGTACCTACTCATATGAAAAGTTCTATTTTAATTACCTTTGTGCCTACTTATATGAAAAGTTCTCTTTTAATTACCTTTGTGCTCATCTTTAGGAAAAGTTCTGTTGTTTTAATTACCTTTGAGCCTACCAGGGGCGGATCCGGGACAGACTTCTGGGGCGGAGGTGGGGTGAGTAATAGTGTTACTTAGAGCTACTTTTAAGAGCACCAAACTCTGGGATGGGTTTTATTTATATATAAAATAAGAAAGTTTCATCTTGTGGGGGGGGCGATTGTCCCGATCGCCCCCCTGAAAAGTTATGTTTTAATTACCTTTGTACACATCTTTATGAAAAGTTCTTTTTAATTACCTTAGTGCACATCTTTATGAATACTTTTTAAAAAAAATAACTTTGCACCTATTTATATGAAAAGTTCTGTTGTAATTACATTTGTGCATATCTTTATAAAAAGTTTTTTTAATTACCTTCCTGCTTACTGACGAAAAGTTCTGTTTTAATTACCTTTTTGCACATCCATACACCCAACGTTCTGGCTACGCTTACGATGTCTCATATATCCTCGATGCTGAAAAGAGACACTAAAATTCAACAACTAAACATTGTGATAAGTAAACCCATTAAAATAGTTAATTATTAACAATCAATAACAACAACTACAAGAGGAAAGGAATTTTTCCAGGGTATATATTTAAAGATACCATTTTGGCATTTGGCTGGTTTAACGAGAAAGTTTAAATCAAGACGATCATAAGACTCGAACTGGGACATCTCGATTGCGAATTGAGAGCTGGTAACCGTCAACCTAGTGCCTCTAATTAAAGTTATAGCGAGAAGAACTGGAAATCAAGTTTATAAATGCAATTCAATAATGGTACTTCTTGAAAATATTTTGTTGTAGAAAATTATAATGTTTTTAAACTTCAAATTAATTTCTGGCTGATTCACATTTGCACGTACAGATTTCTAAACCATAAATGTTAATATACAGAGCATGCATGGAATATGTGTTTGAGAGGAAATTGTACCAGATTTTTCCGGTATCTATCAGCATTGTGAATTCAGTGGTGGGTAAAAACTGGGATGGGCAACCAGAACCCAGACTATGATAGGTATATCACGAATTTATAATTTTTTGTGGATCCTGCAGAAGATTCCAACTTAACTCTCTCCCGATGAAAATTATGGCTAGGTCGGACGTTGACATTGTGGATCTCAAGTTTTGTTTTATACATTGCACAACAGACTGATACTATATCTAATGTTTGAAAAATTTTCCAATGAAGAATAACATGCAACACTTACTATAAACTTTCAAAAAATATATAAATCATAGCTTCAATTATGTGACGCTTAAAAAATTGGGGGGCCTAGGTCACTACTGTCTGAATTATGTTCAAAAATTATACAGACAGTAATTTAACTATTTTTACAGTCTTGTCGGAGGAAGATACAATTACAATGAAGTAGAAAAAAGGCGAATGTAGATGTGAGTGTCTTTACTGACACGAGAAACATCAAGGAAAATTGCATTTGCTGTAGAAAGAATAGTTGTTGTTAGTTTTTGTTTGTTAAAATTTAACGTGTCCTTTCTTAGAAACCGAGACTATATAGAAGTACCGTAATGCTGGTGGATGGTGATAAAGTCCTGTCTAGAAAGCTAAAAGGGACTTCTGAGCATACATCATAACTCAACTAAAACCTTATGGTTAAGCTTAGCCTTCATGGACTAAAATTAACAGGTAAAAAAAAAAATAAATAAAAAAATAAAAAAATAAAAAAAGAAAGAAAAAGAAACTAAACTAAGAAGCGCTTCTATCAACATTTGAACCAGGAATAACACACTGCAAAGATACACGTACTTGTACTTATCATGGTAAAATAAGTAATTTAACTCTGTTTCTCAGATATTTAAATATAAATTCAATGGTTAAACATTTACTGCAACCGAGTCTTTATTATTATTATTATTATTATTATTATTATTATTATTATTATTATTATTATTATTATTATTATTATTATTATTATTATTATTATTATCTAATTAGCAGTTATTGCACCCTTCCTTGTGTAATTGGAATATTAATATATTAACATGTCATACGAAACTAAACATTCCTTTCCAATGGTGGCTTTACTATCTATAATTATATTTTGTAGATTTATTCTTACACATGTTAATTTACATCTTCCGAAGTAAAATTACGTAATAGTAACAGTTTGTTCATTACAGGTAAGTTAGCTCTGTTAAGTGAGGAAAATAATAGTTTCTTTTATTTTGTAGAAGTCATTTATCAATAATACCTAAATCGAATATCTTCATCTTATTTTGTCTGGAAATTTTCATATCTTTCAACATTGATTCAGACCCCAAAATGTAGAGAGGACCCGTTAGAAGTTAAGGGGGACCGACCGAACCATAATATAGTTCATTACCATATTATAGTTCATTTGTATGTCTACCGTCTAAAGGCCAGTAAATATTTAGGGTATCCGGTCCCCCCACGGATACTGCCCTGCATTGATTTCGTTCTTTCTTAGCACGTACTCGCCTACATAGGGAATGCAAAATTTTCCACTACACAATGTTAAATGTAATTGTTTATGACCGACAGAATTTCATTGGACTATATGTACGTTCACTTATTGAAGAATATTTTGCTGGCGTTTATGAGTGGTTGTTTGACGACTAGTGTAAATAGCCACTTAAGGTCAGAAGGCATTTAAACTGTCAATATATCGTTTATATTTAAATGGTGATTCAAGAAGTGAAAAAGCTTATTTTTTAAAAGTTATAATATGTTTTTGGTTTAGGCAATTACTATGAAATGTCCGAGGCGCAAAAAATATGTAGTATTAACTTGCGAAATTCTGTTTGTCTCAACATCAACTACTTCTCTCTCAGTAGTTATATGTGGGTCTGTTCCTTTCAGCTGAGTGTAGTTGTATGAAACTTATGATTTTACAAAGAGTCTGGTAACAGTTTCTTATAAAGAACATTATGTAAATATACTTTTAAAATAAACAATAGCTCCAATAAAATAAAATAAATAGTTTGAGTATATTTGAAATGTGTATTCACTGTTTAATATGTATGTGCAGTGGTTACGTTTCAATGAATACTTTGCCATCTCAGTGTTGTTTTCTATTACTAATGGTATACCTTTCATTGGTTCCTTTCGTGCTTGTGGCCATTATTTTTTGATACATATAAATAATTAGATTCTGTGAAATATAAAAAAATAATCTCATTACTTGTCACTATACTAAACACTATACAATAAAGACAAATTTGCATATTTTTCTTTTATATATATATAAAGGTAACCAAGAAAGTTTTGTCTCTTTTTGTGGAGGTCTGTGTTCAATTGGCTCTCACACCGTAAGTTGGATGCAATTGGAGATAAAGCGAAGGACAGTTGTTGGTTTGGGTGTATACCACCTGGTTTTGGCTGTTCACTTACACCATGAACTTGCGTAAGAACAGAGTGAATATGGGACCTCCATAGAGCGTCATAAGGGCGTGTATGCTGTACGAGTTCGAACTGGGATCAAACGCCGTTTCAGCGGGGCGGAAGATATGCCAGGCCTTTTGTGAGGGTGTCGTGACTACACGGACAGTGCAACAGTGGTTTAACAAGTTTAAGGACGATGATGAAATACTCGAAAACGCACCATGTGCAGGAAGACTAACACTTGTACAAAATGAATATCTTCACTCAGAAATGGAGGCGAACAGTGACCAGACATGTGAGGAACTGAGAATACAATTCAATGTGAGGGAGAAACCATTCTTCAGCACCTCCATCAACTTGGGAAGCACTACAAGTTGGGTCGATGTGTCCCACATAATTTGACACCAGGCCAGAAGGCAATGCGAGCAGACACCTGAGTTTTTTGCTGTCTCGTCTAAGGAAAGAGTCATTTTTGGACAAGGTATTGACTTGTGATGGAAAGTGAGTCCTGCATGAATCTCCACGGCGCCATCATCATTGGTTAACATCCAGTGAACCGATTCCAAAACAGCCAAAACTAGCACTGCACCAGAAGAAGGTTCTCTTGTGTGTTTAGTAGACTGCTCGCGGCTCGCGGAACTGCTACCTGCTGGTCAGAGCATCAATGCAACTGTGTACTGCTAGCATTTGAGCAGTGTCCAAGAAAAACGCTACAGGACAACGCTAAGCTCCACTTTGCTAGGATGACAAGGGACACCATTCTACGCCATGAATGAGAGACACTATTGTATCTGCCGTACTTCCTGGACATTGCACCGTCCGATTATCACCTGTTCCATTCCTTGGACAATCACCTTAGAGGACGCCAGTTCAAAACCCTAGTAGAGGTGTAAAATGCACTTGATACATTCTTCACTTCACGAACCACCAAGTTCTACCGCAATGGAATCCATTGCCTTCTAGAACTTTGGCAGAAAGTCGTCGATGCTGATGGGGACTATTTGATCTTCCAGGTACGCCTTAGGTGACATAATGACATTCGAAGGTAGTGGGTGAAAATGCAATAGAACTCTCTTGGTTACCTTTATATATATCAAATTCAATATATGTGCTAACGTGACCGCTAATTTTTATCTTTTCGAGCAATGTAAAATATGTCTGCAAGACTCGAATTAGAAAAACGCGGTAACCAACTAACTACTAATCTTAACATCAGTTTTCCCGTTACAGTCTAGGATGGCTATTCTTTGATTTATGTCTTTAAAGCATCCGTTGTATTAGTGCCTGGTTGAGGAACGATATGGAACTGGTTTACTCTATTTGGTAGTTCTTAATCTACTTTCGACATGTTTTTCCCTCGATGTATTATTCCTTATTTATAGTTTTAAATTCTTCACTCTATATCCAACGAATTATTGATACAACTCTTATTAGGTACTTACAAATGCTACTGTAGTGGTAAATTTCTGAACTTAAGTAGAACTAAAAACACAAACACATATGTATCAAAATTCTCCAGAATATAAAGAAGTGAGATATTAATCCTAGTAATTGAGATAGCCAATATAAGACTGATCTGGTTTGTTCAACAACCGAGTCCCAAGTTGAATAGTTGAATGAATGGAATGGAATGCTCCTCAATCTTGCTTCCTTATTTTTGTACAACAAGAAAATGTGCTTGTCGTAATGAATGCAGAAGAAGGGAACGATTAAGCTACGCCTCATGTGGAGATTTCAAACAACATAATTAATTTTATGCTTGAAGCATTTTACGTGATAAATTAAGTAGTATTTTGAATAATAGTGGGAGATACTGTTATGCAACGGTATAGCCAGCAAGTTGTTCTATCGGGGACAATTGATTTTTTTTTAGGAAAGCCGAGCTTTTTAAATACCAAACCGAACCAAAAATATATATATATTTTAGAATATAAAAGCAAAACAATAGGAACACTAGGAGTTAGAATCACGTCAGATGTCTAGGATGGCAATGTAATGTTATTGTGATGGAGTGTTGAGGCTAACTCCATTCTACATCAGAAGCAGTAGAACATCAGTAAGGAGTGAACTGAGCAGTCGATGATGCTGTAAAATGGGCGAGCACTGGTTTCCAAAGTCAACAAAGTGTTAGCCCTCGCGCATATGTTGCGATCGTGACCAAAATGGCGAATATTTGAGCTGCGTTGCAAAGTGTGGTGACGTGCTAGAAAAGTCAAGGCAGAACCACATCAGTGAAGAACAGTGGTTGGAAGCAGATGGGTAATCTCAGGAGAGCAGGGGGGCAATATCTCCACTCAGTTTGAAAGACCTATACTTTTTAATAAAATGTTTACTAATTTACTAATAAAAGCACGAACTCCTATCTCGGTTTACACTCTTGCCCCTGCCCTTCTGAAAAAATTTGAATTCACACTACTGGTCAAAAGAAAACCATTATTGAGAGATCCCACCGAACATTAAAGCAGATTTTACTCAAAAACTGTCGTGTTAGTGTGATTCAAGTAATGGTCAAACAAACCATCATTCATCTAATTTCAAACCATTTGTCGTATTTTTGTGTGTCGGACATCCAAAGACGTTTCTGATACGCAGTGACTCCGCCCAATCGTGAAACATGACAGCAGCTGTGAGATGTTGTGGACAGCATTATGCTAGTTTTCTGTGGGTACTATGCTTACGCTTACCAATCGTGTTACTTCCTGCGATTATGTCGTCATTTTAAAGCACGGTTTGCATCCTATAGTCCAGATGTCGCTTCCAGGCAATGATAGACAATGATGCCATATTCTAGGATGATAATATTCCAATTAACACTGGTTTCAGAGACATCGAAGTAAAGTTGAATACTTTCTTTGGCCTACTCAGCCTACGGATCTGAACAAAATTGAGAATATGTGATCAATTTTAAAGACTCAGATTTCCGCCTCCATCTTCTCTCACAGAACTGAATGATTCATTTCATATTGAATGGTGTAATAAGTTACTCCACTCGTTACCAGTCATAACTCTATTCTACGTCCCACCAAAGTATTTTGAAAGTGAAAGGTGATCCAACGTCATATTAATCTGGTAAGTTACACACTCTAAAGGTAAGGGACCGTGGTGGCTTAGTGGTAGAGCGTTCACTTCCGGTGCATGCAATCCTTGATTCGATCCCAACTCGCGCCAAGTGAACTTTGGGGTGGACAAACACCGTTTGCATGGGTTTTCTCGGGATTCTCCCGTTTCCTCCCACTTTCTTTATTCCTCCATTTCATTAATTTATCATCATCACCGTTTCCTTTAGCCTAGTCACCATAACCGTGGGACGTTAAACTTAAAAAAAGAGAAGATTCTTTAGAAGTGTTTCTATTATTCTGATAATAATGTTTATTAGGTAGAAAATAGCCTGGATGTCATTTCTCCAGGGGTGATCAGAGGCGAGTATGCATTCTATTATATAATGCATGCGGTCAAAGCATTCTATTATATAATGTTCAGCATCATATTAAGTTTTTTTGTAATATATAGAGCATTACAAAAAATATATATGTATACCGTACATGCAATTCAACGTCCTTATATTGAGTGAGCCATTGTACGTATAATGCAAAAGCACTGGATAGTTCTTAATACATACTTATTCCATTTTTCTTGTATATTTTACTGATATATATTCTTATATTTGCTATGGCTTTTGAAGAATTATAAACCAGAATCTCACAAAAAGAAAATAATGTTTTCTCTATGGTAAATTTCTCAATTGTGTTTAAACAAAAATTATCCGCTTCTTTCAAATATTTTCTTTTTAAGTATTTCCTTGTATTGTTTTAGAGGAAAATGCAGGAAATTGTGGCTACAGCTTCATAATTTACATCATATTGTTCTATATGAGTGAAAAGAAAAGAATAAAAACAAATTTTAATACTTCATTGTATTTACACAGATAATTATGTGCTTGATTTTATTTTTAACTTTAATGTCGTTCTGTTTGAAATAAATTCTAATAACAAGCGTCTCTAGCTAATCTAACGAATAAGGTAAAGTCATTGAGAATACATATTTCTGATCTTCAAACTAGTATTTCAGTTTAAATTTAGATGTTTCCTTCAGTACCGATAAAGTTCGGAAACTATGTCACGCATGAAGGATGTGAAATATATATATATATATACATATATAAAGAAACTTCCTATTAACGGACGTTGATGTGTTATCCAGTGCTAAGAAACGCGCTCTTTTAAGATTTTTCCTGTTTACGGTTGCCAATGTAACAGTCGTTATATTATTAGTGTTGTTGTTATGAGAACTCATATGGCAATATTCTTTAGGGTAGGCGTTCCCTACATTTTTATATCCCTATCCTACATGAAAAAAAGTTAAAATATTAAAGAAGAAACAGCAGTAAAATAGGAAGACATAAAATATTTGCCTTAAAAGTACTTAACTTTAATAATAATAATAATAAAATCCTCTTTGAGCCAGTTTTGTTTCAAACGAACTTCAGATCTCTTAAATTGAAGCACATATTACAGAGCGTCTTCAGTTCCAAAGAATGAAGCATATAAAAGTCACTGAAGTATCCTTGCTCTTCTCATAAACTGACCCCTTTCAGATAAAAGAAATCAAAAAGACAACAGTGACTCTAACCTTGCACAATATAGATACTCAGTGATTACCCCACTTTGTCATTATCTCGTGAACATATCTACGGTTCCCGTTTTGAGCCAAATCGTATATACAAATTAGCCACTGTTTAAGAAAACGTTCGGCCAGAAAGAAGACAGTATGTTCAATTGTAGTAACTGGCTTATTTTCTTCCTATTTCTTAAATATTATTCATATCCGTGTCGTTTGTTTGAAAGTCACAGTACTATTTGTTAGACTCAGTATCATAGACAGAATTCTATTTCGTCGTGAAAATCAATATGTTTGATTTTTTTAAAAATATTTAATCTTTCTATATGAAATGAAAAGTTATATCTTAGTCATGCTTGAAGTCACAGCAATTAGCACAATTCTTGCATTTGTCAGAGCTCTTATGATTGGTATTGCTATACAATTTTCTATTTGGTAAAACACATTAAGCCTAAATTAAAAATACTTATCTGCTTTAAAAAAACTTAAGGAAGGGCTGTGAAGAATGAGGGATAAAGATAAATTTTGTAAAGACAAAAGGAATGGTGATTGGAACGAAGTGGTTGGTGTCGAATATAGATGTAGGATGGGACAAAATAGAACAGGTGACTAGTTTGCAATGCCTGGGTAGAGTTATTAGTGACGATGTGAAGTGCGAACGTGAAATAGGTACAAAAATAGATATGGTGAAAGAAACTTTAAGGAGGGTTTAGTTTGAGGGACGTTGAATAACAAATTGAGAAAAAGATTCATAAAATGTTTTGTGTGGAGTATTATACTTTATGGAGCAGAAACATGGACATTATACAAAAAATTTAAAGAAAAACTGGAATCTTTCGAAATGATGGTAAGGAGAAGAACGAGAAAATTAGCTGGGTGGAGAGGGGAACGAATGAGAGGGCGTTAGAAATGGTAGGGAGAAAAGAACAATTTTAGATATTATTGAGAAGAAGAGAAATGGGTTGGGGCATTTAATAAACAGAAACTGCATTATGAGGGACTGTATTATGCTAGAAGGTATGGTGGCAGCAAAGAGGGGGAAGAGAGAAGGAGGCTACAATTGTTGGAAAATATCAAAACAGAAACATCGTACCAAAGATAGAGAGGTTATCTGAAGACCGTAGACATGTAAGATTCTCATCTGCGCCAAGTGACCTACCAATAATAGCAGAATATTTATTATTATGATGATGATGGTGATGATGATGATAATGATGATATACTGAATACTTCAGTTAACCTAAATGAATGTTTCAAGTCATCTTTATGTTTTTCTCTTTTATGTTCACATATCTCATAGAACAAATTAGAAGGATTACGTATGTAGATCAATAGTTGTTTTTGTAAGGAGTTTGGATTATCAGAAACTTCTTTATGTATTTACTCTATCTGTCCGAACGTCTGAAAGACCATAGATCTCAGGAACTATTTGATGGATCGTCATTAATTTAGGCCAGGATGTAGACGGTCAAAAGTGTGGAACTGAATTCGTTGATGGAGGTAGAAATGAATTCGTTTCAGTTTAAACGTTGATGAATGTACGCTCATGTCCAAAATTATTGTCGCATGTCTATAAATATGTTGTTGTAGGAATATAATTTGACAACAAACTCGCCCAGTATTTTTTATAATGTTAATATGAGTAAAATCGGCAAAGACATGTATGTGATAAATTTCATGTCAAAAGAGCAGTAAATAAGAACAATATAACGAAAAAAAAAAGCTTTCTTGTACATTTAGCAACATTTTGTTTTATTCATTCTAATTTTCGTAATTATAATTCTTTTCCTATGAAATTTACCACAAATGTACATTTCCCAATTTTACACATAGTATCAGTATTAAAAGTACCCTCCAAAATCATTATCAAATTATATTCTTACAAGACAGTTATAGTTATAGATATGCGACAATCATTTTGGACATGAGTGTACCAGAAAAACGATTACATATAACGAGAAGCTAGTCCCTGAAATCGATTAAACGTTTCAAGAATTCATTTTATTCCCTTTCTTTTACACTCTACTAAAATCGGAAGTGATAGAAATCCAATATACAACTTTCGATTTCAATATTGACCTACATAGAGCAAAAATGATGAGATAACGAGAAGAGTTTTCATTTAAACTGATTTAGCGGTCTAACATTAAGTAGCATCTTCTCTCTTAAACTTTTATTCAAATTGGAAGTGCCAGAAATCAATCACTTGCTATTTGAACGTTGATCGCTATAGAGTGTTACCCAACAAGGACTTTGTTTTACAACCAAGTTACCGTCTCAAGAATAATATTTCATCTTCACTCTAATCTCTCTATCAATACTGGACTAATGTGTTTAGAAATGGGAAATGATGAATTCTAAAGCGATGCTAGTTTAACAAAATTTTAATCGCATTGTTGAAGCGCCGGTCTATTCTCGATTTCCTCTCCAGTTTACAGCTTCACAAAAAAAAAAAAAAAAGTCTTGGACAGGAAGTTTATGGAGTTCAACGTTCCAAGTTTTATATGAGGTTGAAAACTAAAATTTAGGTTTCAAAAATATTTTTGAACGTTCCTCAGATTTTTCTACTGCTCACTCGAACTTTTAAACCCTTGCTTCGGGTATCGTTCTCTAGTTGCTGCTTTCTTGTAATTCTGAGGATGATTTGCTATGAATTTTCGTATGTTGTTTCTTGCAGAAACAAATTGTCTGTCTACCTATGGTCTACAAACCCTCAGGTTAAAATTATATGTATTTTTGATGAAAATCATGAGTAACGGTATTATCAGAACAGTTTACTTTAAACAACGAATATAGTTTCAATACCGACAGTGCATCTGAAAGATATTTGACCACAGCGGAAGAACAATATGTGTTTGTTACTGGGAATTCACTGGTATGAAGATGAATTTTCAAAAAAAAAATCTCTCCTCGATTTCTTCTAAGCATAGGATATTTTGACTATCGGTTCTGTGGAAACTAACCTACTACAAGCATTTTATGCTAGTACGTGCAAGTACGCTATCCGCATAGCCACGAGGGAACACAAGGTGCATTTTTATTTAGTTTGTATCTCGAAAACTAAATATTGGTAAAATATCTTCATTATTATATGTACATTGTTTGAAAAGTATGTTTTTGTGAAAATGGAGCTAAGTAAAGTGCATGGTTAAGCGTGCTATCCCTAAACGTTCCTCGCAGCCTCTCGTAATATATTATATAATTTACTATGAATTAAATTCTATATGCCGAATTCTATGTATCAGTCCAATTCTTTTTTGCATAATGATGTACACTCGTCCAAAATTATTGTCGCATGTCTATAAATATGTTATTGTAGGAATATAATTTGATAACGAATTCGCCTGGTATTTCTTATAATGTTAGTAAATGTATAATCGGCAAAGACATGTATGTGGCAAATTTCATGTCAAAAGAGCGGTAAATAAGAACAATAAAACGAAAATAATACTTTCTTGTCCATTTAGCAACATTTTTTTACTCATTCTAATTTTCTTATTTATAATTCTTTTCCTATGAAGTTTAAAACAAATATACATTTTTCCGATTATACACATAGTATCAGTATTAAAGTACCCTGCGAAATCATTATGAAATTATATTCTTACAAGAAGACAGTTATAGATATGCGACAATCATTTTGGACATGAGTGTACAATAAAAATTAGATTATTTGTATTTTCTCCTCAAATATGGGATAAGATGAATTATGAATGATTTTCGAACATGGATATTAAGGATTACGTTACCAAATATACATCATATCGTGATTTTGTAAAGCTTAATGAACTGACTCGTTTCTGATTTGTTGAATGAATATTTAATAAGATGAATGTCGATCATCAGTTTTAATCTCATTTCGTAATTAATATGGAGTTACATGTATTCCGGCTATGATTAAAAAGCGAAAAAAATGAATAAACTGAAAAACGTGATGAAAATACAAAACGTACAATATTGTCTGATTACGGTTAAATATATTTAAGAAAACATCAATGATTAATTAAAGGATTATAACATTGTTTGTAATATCTTTATTTTAGTAGATATTAACTTTACGTTGTATGAATAATAAGCAGTGACTAGGTTAAGTAAATATTACGTTTATGAGTTTGCTATTAAAATTGCCATTCAATTTTCTTTTTAAATAGAATTATTGCATCGTAAGACATAATGTCGAGACATTTTAAAATATACCGTACATAGCTATATCGCTATAGGCTACACGGATTTGAAATGGTATGGTTAGAGAGGCATTATTCATTATTATTATGACAGCCTAATGTACTAATGTATTAACAATTCGAAACTATAATATATTAATTATTATAACTTCATTACTATATTCATGTATTATAACTTACCAATGTGTCCGATTCTTCATAATTATTACATTTCATTTCTAGTAATTTTGAAGAGAATAATGAATCCTTTGTATTTGTCTATTTACGAACTATAATATTATAATATTGTGATCACGAGATATTCTGTAATAATCATTGTTTAAAACTGTTGAACTAAGATATCATAAATAAATTATGGACAATATGTTATTGTGTATACTTTATGACCTTGTTTCAGTTAAGACGGATATCCAATTATTCATTATCCTTCATTCCATCATTCAATCATCCTCTATTCCATAATCTAATCACTTTTCATCCATTCATTTATCATTCATATATCCGCAATTCGATAAATGAAAGATCCATATTCTGACCATCTAATAAATCACCATCCATTTAGCATTTCAATCATCAATCATTCATTGATCTATTTAAATTAAATCATTCAGTACACGATCATTAATCATTCATTAGCCATTTATTTATCAATAAGTGGTTATCAATTCGATCATCTAATTACACTAAATGCATTTTTCTACTTTTTTCTGTTGTTTTGAAATAAAATAGTATATCAGAATGGATTTTTTTCCTGCAGATTCCGAAAATGACCTTCAGAATTATGTAATACCTCATGGTTTTTCACAAATCACCAATACGTGAAATTAAACAAACAGACTTTTTAATGACATTGATATATATATATATATATATATATATATATATATATATATATATATATATATATATATATATATATATATATATATATATATATATACAGGGTGATTCAAAGCAACACCGACAACGTTTGGGAGGTGATTCCTGACACCAAAATAATACAAAAAGTATAGACCAATCTGAGTGCACAAATGCTTCCTTTTGGAGTTATACGCTGCCGAAAACACGAAAAAAAGAACTTTAAAGGTCCATAGCTCCCAAAGTATGGCACCTACCATAGTCGGGTCAAGATTTCACTTAGAAACTAATAAGTGCGCTATCCAAAAATTCATGTTTCAGAATCCTAAGGTGCTCACACAATAATTTTTGTATAGGGAGTTTGGCTACGGGCATATAATTTGAGATGCTCAAAAACTACCTCTATAAAAATTATTGTGAAATTACCGCAGGATTCTGAAACTTGGATATTTGGATAGGGCACATACTAATTCCTAAGTGATGACTTGACCAGACTACGGTAGGTCCCATAGTTTTGGAGCTATGCATCTTTTTAAATTAATTTTTTTCTTGTTTCCGGCAGCCTGTAACTCCGAAAGGAAGCATTTGTGCACCCAGGTTGGTCTATACTTTTTGTCATCTTGGTGTGAGGACCACGTTGTCAACTTTGTTTTGAAACACCCGATATATATATATATATAAGGCGGTAGGAAACTCCACCGACAAAATTCGGGACGTGATTCCCGACACCGAAACAAGAAAAAAAGTCCTTTTGCACTTTTCTCTGGGACACACAGTTTCGGAGCTAGATGATGCCGAAAACGTACAATTTAGAGCGCTATATCTTTTCTATTTCGAATGATAGAGACAAGGCGGCATGGTCACCACAAAGGAACGAAACCTGCTCTATTCAAAGATGGGTATGTCGCAATCGTGAAATCAGTGCACAAAGGATTCCCCAAAGAAGCGTAGGGACTCCCGGATAAACTGTCAGGTAAAGATACGTCAAAATAGGCGCGAATGGATAGGTTTCCCACCTGGTAACCATAATTGGTTGTAACCATGTCGGAATCTCAAACAGAGACGAATTGATGGACGTGTCATATTAGGTATGTGTGGTTGCATAACCACCATTTACTGATGGTGACCAACAATGAAGTTGTGGATATGAAATGTGGGTGAATGCACTTCGAGAGGCGACTCCACAACTGGAAACAAGGAAACAAGTCATGAACAATAGTCGAAAGATTCGGCGTGTTCCAGCAGGAACCGAGCAAGAGTCGTCTACAGAGGAATTGAGGGCTACGTGAGAGAAAAAAGTTTGTTTTGCTTGAAAGGAGACACGTTGTGAGGTGCGGAGTTAAAAATATAAATAAAATAAATAAAAAATACAAATAAAGATGGAAATAGATGTTGATGCTTTAATAAATTGTGTTTTTGATGAAGGTCCATTGTGGAACCAAGCTTATCCAGATTACACAAACGACACGTCGTGAACAAATTATGGACAGATGTAAGCAAGGAACTTTGAGTGGAAGATATGTGTATTTTCTTTCGTTTTGTCTTTAAAATATGAAGATTTAATTAATACACGAACCACAACATTTTATTCAGCTTATATTTCGTTTTTGTTCCTCAAATAATGATTTTACGAATACATGTAATTATTGACAAATATGTTTGAAATAGCAAAAACGGGTTTCTTTACTCATAGAGAAAATTATCTTAGAGTGAAGGTTGATTCTGCAATCTCTAATTTTATTTAGTTAATTTATTTTAAAGTGAAAATAGTAGCGGTTACAATGGAAGCATAATAATAACGGAAGCGACATTCACTTTATTTTGCACACAAAGGAAATTGATAGATATTATTGTTATTTAGGCTCTCAAGACTTTAAGGTACGAATTTTCAAGCAAAAATATTTCACATTGAAGCTTTGAAAGAGACATTCCAACTTGATTCGCATTCGGAAAACTTCGGATATAGTAGAGGCACATGAATTCGCAGTTCGCATTCGCATTCGCATTCGCATTCGCATTCACAATCGCATTCGGAAGCAATGGAGGCGTGGCCTTAAGTTTCAAATTGACGGGACTCCCAGCTTCTCACACGGAACGGACGTGAACTTTAATCAGGACATCCGAATAAAACTTAGTCTATTCGATAAACACAACAAAGATATGTTCATGCACGAGAAATTACGTGTCATGGACAACGGAATAAGTCCCTGAGGCCCATTAAACCTGTTAGTATAAAGAAAATCATAGACTCGTAGTGAAATAGCTATTGCAACAACACTTTTTATTGGAAAGTCATGATTTATAGTTCATTCTCTTCAGCATGAAACAAGCTTTCCAGAGGTGCTATGTACTGGGGCCCATAACGTACTTGAACAGAGAAAATTAGAAGAATGTTGGGAAAGTTACCTTCGGAAATCCCTCCCATCATCTTTGGGCCTCTCTGGAGTGGCCCTGGGTAAAAGCACATAATCAAAATGTATCTCAAAAAATACTATAGAGAATAAGAAATATGTGTACCAAGTTTTGTATTGATAGATAGATTAGTATGGGAGGAAAGCGTGTATTGGTATACAAGGTTTTCCCTCATATCTATTCCGTTCCAAAGTTCATGGGAGGGATTTCTGGAGGGAATTTTCCCAACATTCTTCTAATTTTTTCTGTTCAAGTACATTTTGGGTCCCAGTACATAGCACCTCTGGAAAGCTTGTTTCATTCTGAAGAGAAAAAACTATAAACCATGACCTTCCAATAAACAGTGTTGATGCAATAATTCACTGCGTGTCTACAGTGAACAGTCTACAGTGAACAGTCTACAGTGTGTTATACTAACATGATTAATGGGCCCCAGGGTCTTATTCCGTCGCCCATGACACTTAATGTTTTGTACATGAACATATCTTTGTTATGTACATGAAGGGTTGTTAAGAAACTGACAACCCTTTAACATTCTTCTGCAGTATACGTCTTCACAGAGAAGGAAGATTGTTTCTAAATTTTGGAAATTGAAACAAAAAAGAAAGCATATTTTTCTGAAGTTATTCTTCTGTGAGAATCTTCTTTTTCCTGTTCTTTCTTTCGTTTCTTAAAGGGGAAAAAAAGAAAAGGCTGGAATGATTTTTGTTCTCATTGTCTCTCCTAATCGTATTCTCTCCCTTCGTCTGGTTGTATGAACTGTTGGGTCTAATTTCACGAGAAAATATCGTTAGCCGAGCAGTAGTTTGACATCTAACGCAACTATTGCGGGTTGCCAACTGACTGCTTGGAGACTGTCCAAACCAACCCAATGTCGCTTTTATACCATTCCATTCTTCCAGCAGTTTCTATTCGTAAAAGCATATAAAAAAGAGAGAGAGTCCTTCTTAGGGTGGTGAATATAATTTGCCAGGGCGTTTGTCTTCAGGAAATGTCCCAACACGCACACACACTCTCATATATTTACAAAGAAAGCTTAGAGAGAGAGAAAAATACGATGCAAAGGTGACCATAGTGTGTAGCTGTTATACGTGGATTATTTCAGATAAGAAGAATATTTATTTTATTATGCCCATTTTTGTTGAAAGACATTTATTTGTTCTGTTTATTTACATTTGTTCCCAATGGTGATTTGTGTAACTCCACATATGAGGAATTGGATGGCAAAGTGGTGTAACTTATTTTCTTTTAACAATAGGATTAAGTCATTTTCGTGAACCTGAAACGATAACCTGTTGGGTGGCAAAGTTGAGTATTTCAGGATAAAAGAACAAGTCCATAGAAAAAAAGGAAAAGAAAAAAGGCAGCCGATATAACCGATTTTTTCCCATTTTTCTATATCGATTCTATTAAAAGTTTCAATATCTCAAAATGTTTAGAAACTGACTCACGCCACATTGCTATCGAACACCTCACATATACTAATTCTTATGCATACCTATAAAGGAACAAGTAGATAATCAAAATTCACCAAAATGCATGCATTTAACGGGGTATACGATAAACGAAACATTGTACCAAAATATGGTGCAGATTAGTAAAAGTAACACGTTACTTAAATGGGGACTTTTTAAAAAGAGAAATATGTAATACTTAAAGAAGAAAGAGTATTGTGTAAACACCTATTTCTATTACGACATTACTTAAATATATAACAATATCTAAGTATGAATATTATCAAAATCAAAACACATCAATGTATAGGTAGATGTTACCATATCTCTGTATTCATCTATGTTGACAATTCATTAATATCATACAGTGAATAAATTTAGAAAATAAATAAATAAAAAAACTAGACATGTCATTATTCCTGCCAATGGGGAACAGCTATAACTGAAGCATAACCTTGGGCACCAGAGTGTGATGATTCGCCCCTCTACTTGGTCAGCCTTTTCCCTTCAAACGCCATGTTTCTGGCCATTCCAGGCTTGTCTATGTAAAATGCCTATATATAGTGCTTTGCTATGTAATATGGGCAGGACTCGAAATTTCAGGTGTGAATCCCGTAGCCAAATCAGAAAGTTTGGTGGTAATTTTTTCTGGCAAGATGAGATTTACGAAAATTCTTTTCGTCAAATTAAAATATTTAATCACCAATAGCGACCTCTCGACTGAGACTTTTCGAACCCTATATAAGTTTGTATACAGTGTGTTAATGAACTATACTGAGGTGATTCCTGACATAAAAATAAGAGAAAAAGTTCATATGAACCTATGGCGAAGAGTGCATAGTTTCAGAGCTAGGGATGTCCAAAATCGCGAAAAAGCTAAATTTCAATAGACGCTATTTTAAATTTCAGAAACTGTCGATGATAGTTCTTATCAGTGTAAAGGAAGCCACGCATACACAATCCAAAAGTACATATGTCATCAATTGTCAATGGATGTAGAGAGTATTCCTTACAGTGTGTAATTCTCAGATATGTTTTCAATAGAGTTTTCAGATATACCCTGATTTCAAGAAGGGTCCGAAGCAGGCAGGAGGTAAACCTTGACAACAATGGACATCCAATGCTTCAGAGGGAAGGCGGAAGTGTTATGAACCGGCAGCTCCATGTTTCTTTGTGTTCGGGATAACGTGTGATGATATGTCTTTCTTCACAGTATATTTCACGTTTTCTTCACTTATAAGTGTGAAAGAAATCATCCGTTTTCCCGAGTACGAGAGAAAGTGCTGCTGACGATCCTTAACACTTCCGATATCGCGTCAAAAGATTGCGTGTTCACTGCTATTAAGGTTTATCGTTTGCCTACTTTTTACCAATCATAAAGTCAGAGCTTATTTCAAAATTCGGTTGATGTCATGTCTAGGCATTTCACCCTGTAAGAAACAATCTGTCACCCATTGAACATTAATGGAATGTGCATTTTTGGATTGTGTACGCGTAACTTCCTATCTGCTGATAAGGATCACCCACTATCCACAGTTTCTGGAATTCGAAATAGAGCATGTTGAAATTTGCCTTTTTGCGATTTTGGACAGCCAAATTTTGAAACTATGCGCTTTTCGCCGTAGATTCATATGAACATTTTATCTTATTTTGATGTGAGGATTCACACACACACACACACACACACACACACACACACACACACATATATATATATATATATATATATATATATATATATATATATATATATATATATATATATATATATATATATATATATATATATATATATATATATATATAGGTAAGTAGGACGTGCCCTAGGGCCGGGAGATAAGGCTACGTGGTACCCCAACATGTATGAAAGAGTAGATAGTTGGTGTGCCGTCGGGCGGATTCAACGCCCTACTGGGAGGATGATGTAGGTACTGCCCTCAAAAAGCATTTCGTGCGTGCTCTTGAGTCCGGGATGGGATACACAGAATCTAACGCACACGCGTATCTCAGGAACGCTGAGGTAGTGGGTCCTTTGCCCGGACCGCTCCTATTTCTGGGTAAAGGACAACGATCCTACGAAGAGAGTCGTCGCTCCCAAATGGCCATTGACTTTAAAGGCAGATAGTCCACATCAGCCATTGGGTCTGGTAATGTACGGTGTACTTTTACCGTGATTAAAGGAAGTCATGTATTGCTTGGACGGAATTGCCAAGGAAGACATGGCACTCCCGAGAAACACGGCTCCCAAATGAACATGTCTGCCTTCAGCAGACGTTCTACATCAGTTATTGGCTCTGGTAATGTATAGTGTACCTCTACTGTAATTAGAGGAAGTCCCGTATTGCTTGAATGATCCTACTTGGAGGGGAGTGACGGATTGCTGCCTACGAGGGACTGAACAGAGGGGGGGGAGAAGCTTATCCCAGAAATCTGGGTAACGGTTCTGATCCCGCGGAAGGGAGGAAACTCAGCAGAACATGGGTAGGCACCAAATTCAAATGGTAACTTAACACTTACCATAGGATCCGGGATAAGATGCGGGAGTATCTCGACATATGCGTGGTACCTCTACACGCGAAGACGGTTGTCAGTTGAACGTCAGAGTTAGGCAGAGCCGGGATTGAACAATCCCATCGGGCATGCCTGGAGGTCCCGGATTGGGATGGACTCTGCCGGGCTTGGTCATATCGTGGAATTTGGTACCGCATGGGAGGTAATCCCAGGAATCTGGGCAACGGTGAAGAGGAGAGGTGAGTTTGCCTTGAAACGCTTGGGCACCATACCCGCAGAGCATCGGAGGACTGACTCGCTGGTTGTCCGTCTCCACCAGTAGGTAACTGATAGATGGGGCTTCGGCTTTCCACGCAGTGGATGTAATCCCCTCCCTTAGAGAATAGGGGTTACACGCTAAAGCGTCAAGGTCGCGGGACAGATTTTGACTGTGCACCACGTGCACGAGAACCAAGAGTCAGGATACCTTGTTTGGCTAAGCTTGTCCATCAAGTAGGCTGGATGACAGCGCCCACGCTCTCCACGTGTGCACGTAATGTGGATAGAGTAGACCACTCTAATCTTATATATATGAAAATGAAATAAAATCTTTGAGTTTTACGTCCCATGCTTTAGCCGGCTAGGCTAAAAGAGACAGTCAGGATGAGAATTGAATAAAGAAAGTGGGAGGAAACGGGAGAACCCCGTGAAAACCCACGCACACGGATATATATATATATATATTGGAGAATATGGTAAATGCATTTAATTTATCCTATTACTCATGCCTGACTGCTTTACACGCGTAACTCCCGATGTTGCCGCTTGGTGATTATGTATACACCCATTGAACGACGGTTGGTGATAAAAGCTATTTTAACACGCAAGCACTTGTGTTCGAGACGTTAGAGACTTGTGAGTCAAAGCTGCGTTACTTCACGTAGTGTCAGTGTACATGTAGGAGAATAGCGCAAAGAAACCATATTGGAGATGTTATGCGTGGAAGAATCATCGGGCGCCTCGAGAGCGGACAGAACCAGATGGCCGCGTCTCGTGAATTGGGTGTTCCACAAAGTGTCATCTCGACAATCTGGCGAAAATTAAAAAGGGGGTGAAAACGTCTCTCGGAGGTTCGGCGCAGGTCGTCCACGGAGCATCAGTGAGCAAGAAGACCGTTACGTACGTCTAACTGCCCGGCGCAACAGACACAGCACCGCCTCAGATCTCTCTAGGGACATTGCAGCTGTTACAGGAACGTCAGTGTCAAGATTTACAGTGTACAGACGGTTAGCTGAGGGACATTTGTATGCCAGAAGACCAGCAAGATGTGTTCCATTAACCCCACAGAAAAGAAGAGCTCGGTTGAATTAGTCCAGAGAACTTCACGCATATACCCCTTGAACAATGGCGTCATGTCCTGTTCACAGATGAATCCAGGTTGAGTCTCACCAGTGATTCTCGATGTGTGTTCATCTGGAGAGAATCAGGAACACGGTTCCTACCAGTTAACATGACTGCTGTCGACCAGCACAGGGGCGGAGGAATTATGGTATGGGGTGGGATCATCCTGGGGTCCCGTACGCCTATGCATGTCTTCCTACGGGGTACCGTCACTGGTACAATGTATCGGGGTGACATCTTGGACCAATACGTTCGTCTGTTTTGGGGCGCAGTGGGTCCTGATTTCATTATAATGGATGACAACCCACGTCCCCATCGCACTGTCATAGTGAATAAGTACCTTGAGCACCAGGCGATATCAGGCGATTCGATTAGCCCAGTTGCTCATAAGACTTGAACCCCATCGGACACGTCGTCAAATGGCTCCAAGATCAATTCCTGAGCTTCGGGAGGCACTTGTAAAGGAATGGCAAAACACTGCCCGAGCCACTTCTCGATAATCTCATTTTCAGCATGCAATCACGTTGCGGTGCGGGGCAATCACACTCACTATTGATGTCCTGTATCTTACGCTGAACCCTCGAAAACCACTCTGGTCTATTTCCGAATTTTCCCATGCCCATCCTGTGCATTCTCTTCCAGTGTTTTCGGACTGTATCCATTTGCAATTACACATTCCAATCATATATGGCTGATTCACCATTCTTTGAGTGCAATAAGTCATGAAATAGCATTAGTTTTGTGAATGTTGCACTGTTTTTTGGTAAATTAATAAAATTTCTCCTTTTTTTCACTTGTTTTACCTTTATTGTCCTTTAGCACCTTTATTGTCCCTTTTTTCTATTTTTCTTTAAATTTGGACAGAACAACATGTTTTATATTCAATCTCGTTTACACATAATATTCCATAAATTTAGACGCAATCTTGACGGATTTGCTAGGAACAAATCTGAACTGAATTTGCGAAACAATCCGAACCTAGAAACCTTTGCAAAATCAACTGAACGTCCTATCAATTTCTTTACAAGATATGCACCACTGGTTTCCATTGATATCGAGCAATGTTTAAGGATCACCTGAGCTCCAAGAGACAGAAATTAACATTCGAAACCATAGAAATTTTGTGGGTAATCAAATATAACCAGTTTCCAAAAACCCAGTAGAATGTATCGGTTTTCCAAGCCACAATATTGCTAAATTAATGTCTTTTAAACACCGAGTTGGTTTTAACAAGAATTTTATTACAAGAATGTGGAATGTTGTACAAGTTTGAGATTAAATAAATCAATTTTGCAATTTATGTCAAATGTTTAAAGTCGAGTTTTTAACAATAGTTGCTGGTGTAATGAATAAAGAATGTTCACGTAACTGTATACTATAGCACTTAATAAAGATATCCTATTAGCACCTTTTTTGCGCCTTTTTGAATGATTTCAGCATCTTTTATTCCCTCTTTCCTACCACATGTTTGCACCTTAAAATCCGGTCCCTAATTATTAGTGTAGCAATCGATTTAATGGCTTGATGTATTTGTAGAATGATGCTAATGGTTCCAAGTTAGCCTGTGACGTTGCAACATTGTGAAAGTTTGAATCCCCATAGCGGCTGAAGGAGGCCTAGGAAGGCAAACTATCATATTACGTTTCGTTTTATTTTGGCCTGTAGAATTGTGATCTGTGGCACGGGCGCCATTTTTAGAATACGTGATATGTGTGTGTGTGTGTGTGTGTGACAACCCCTTTCTTGATAAGTTTCTGTCTACGCCACTTGTGTCAGACACTGTACTAATGGATTAGATGCAGTGCTTCTCAGTGAAATTTCTACTAATTGGAGGGGTATGAAAAAAACTTTAAATTTTGCTCTAATTTCTGCCATTTCTCTCATCACATTCCTTATTATTACACAACACATACGCAGATAAAAACATTCCTGGAATTCATATTCCAAAAGCTAAACTTACATTTTATGTGGATTAATTTTCGAAATATTATTTGTAACTGGTTGATAAAGTTGGATAATTAGTTGATGAATTATAGTTTAGCATTTCTTTCGACTATATGAGAGGTGGACCTAGAGCTTAACATGGGATTCGAATAAAATTCACTCTCATTGGGAATTAAACCGATGTCTCCAGCGCTAAAACGTGTACTCTAACTTTATATCCACAGAAGAGCTCACATAGAGGCTTGAAAATCTCGAAGAAAATACTTTCATAAAGCTGAGAATATGCCATAAGAATACTTTCATAATTCAAGAAAGTATCTTCATAAAAATGTCCTTCTTTGTTAAGATTAGCGTTTATTACTGTGCAAGAACATGTTTCATGTAATCTAACAAATCAAAATGATTAGATATATACCATTGATTTCGAGGCACATCTTGGTTCATTAAGCCCTAGTGTTAGTTTTAATCTTCTTTATCAATATATAGTATAGTAAATTATGTATTATCTTTGTACTATTGTTGCACCTTACTTCCAATAAACGTGATTCTATCCTATTTAAACAGTTAGTCGCTTCTTCGTCTTAGAACAACCACTCCTTGTAAAACTTAAGTCATACTATAAAAATAACCAAGTTAAATTATTTGTTAGTAGTTTTTTTTTTGGGGGGGGGGGGAAGAGATGTTCTAGCCAAACTGAACAATATTTAGATAGAGAATATGTATAGTTTGGTGCATTACCAGTGTATATTGACATTCATATCACGTTCCATTATATATCCATTACTCAGCCCAGCTTCGAAATCTTGTGGGACGACAGGCGATTCACGCTTAGTTAAGCACACATAAGAGACAGCAATGCATTTAGTCATGGCAATAACATGATTGTAATTATACTAGCATAAACAGAAAGGTAGCTTGATTGCATTCTGTTTTCTCATCAAACATGTCTAAAACGCAACTTGCTTCAGATGGAAAATCGTCGGTAAAAATAATAATCTTGGCTTTGTGTTGAAATCAGAATAGATTTATCGTATTACGTAATATTGCTTATTGTAAATATTAGTAACGGCTTTAGATGAAGCATATGTGTAAACATAAATAGAATATTAGATTACTAATACAAAAAAGCATGTTTCTTGTATCTCGAATTCGATAGAATAAGATCAAAACGCAACTGTTGAGAAGGAACAATTAAAGCATATGAGTTTGGTATTACGCACTAGCAAAAAGTCGACAGGAAACATGGAAATATTCTCTTTGTCTTTACTTCTGTCAATAAAATGTTTCCAAAATTTTCTGCGGAAACGACAAAAAATTGTTTAAAGAAATGTGTGAACAATATTAAATACAGTAACAAAAGTGATGCCCATCACGCCTCTATTCTGTATGTCATGTAGAATACTGACGGAACTATATTAGATTATGGAATGTATCTTGTCTCTTATATTGAGAGTACTATAATTAATTAATACAAAACCATTTTCAATGCAGAACAAATTTTTAATAGATTATTAGAAACTGCTCACTTGAAAATGAAGACCCAAGTTTGGTTTCCGGTATACTTGACCGAAAGGGAAACTTTTCTTTGAACTCAGGCAAACAAAAGTTCTTAAATTTGAGAGTATGTTCCTCTTCTTCGACCTACTGTTATTTGAAGGTAGATTGGGGGACATTTTGGCAATCTGCACAGTTGAGTTTAAAAAAAATGAAACCTTGAAAAACCTGATAATTAATTGATTTTCAGCACTGGGGCTTTATGAGACGTGATCTTCATCTTAACGTGGGGTCCGAGCTACTACCGAGAATCTTACCAGTGTCTGCTGTGATAAAGCGAGTGCATTACCCGTGTAGCAACCAAGGCATTCTTGAACAATCTTTCTTCCAGGAACTTCAAAGTCTTATTCATAGGAGTCACAGCAAACGAGGAAAGAAGAGGGATAGTTCGAGGGCGATTAGTCTCGCACCTACGAATCGACAATGAATTAATTTCTATGTCACAAAAATTTAGAATTAGTGCAATTCCTGTCACAGGTATAAGGAAATACGTATTACCGTCATTATCTACAAAATTGCATGCAAACACGAATTAACTTCTCTTCTTTATGCCTGTGACAGGAATTGTCGTGAATTGTTCAGTATGTTTGTGTAACGGTGCTCTAAAAATAAACGGCAAATATTTCAGTATGTATGTCACACTAATCCTAATAATAAAACAGTGACACTAACATGTCATTGTCGCTTGTCTGCCTAACGCTAATACATGTCGCTGACCTTGCTATTGATTGCATATATAGGTCTCTCATTGCACATACGATTCAAATTCACTTTAGCCATATTGGACATAGAATATCTAAATATTGTTAATAACTCCTACAGCTTGAAAAATACCATGTTCAACTTTCCATGTATTTGAACCTAGCGTATAAACTCTACGTCCATGTTTTCTCACTACTCTGGTAATAGAACTTGAACAATTCTTGCTCTGAACGCTTCGTATATCAAAGTCCGTGAAATGCGTAAATATGATATAGAATTTTGAGTGATTGGTGGGCAAATCCAAGATAATGTTGCATGTGAATAAATTTTTAATATAAGAACGATTTTAACCTACAGAGTACAGCTGGATGAAGGCTACGGTGGAACACTAGTAAATAAAATTTAATACGAGTATATTGAATATAAGCAGGATTCTTTTATGTTTCAGACTAGCAAGTTTCCCTGTTTGGAGAAAAGTTCACTCTTCATTGATTATTGGTAAATTCTTATTATATATATATATATATATATATATATATATATATATATATATATATATATAGGGAGAGAGAGAGAGAGAGAGAGAGAGAGAGTGTTTCAAAACAACACCGACAACGTTTGGGAGGTAATTCCTGACACCAAGATCAGACAAAAGGTATATACCAACCTGGGTGCACAGGTACTACCTTTTGGAGTTACAAGCTGGAGGCTGCCGAAAACACGAAAAAATGAACTTTAAAGGTCTATAGCTCCAACACTATGGAGGCTACCGTAGTCGGGTCAAGACTTCACTTAGGATCTTCTGTATACTCTATCCATATATCCAAGTTTCAGACTCCTGTGGTTCTTCCGCAACATTTTTTTTTTTAAATAGAGGTAGTTGGTGAGAACTTCAAATTATATGCTAGTAGCCAAACTCCCTCTATAAAAAATGTAGCATGAGTACCTTAGGATTCTGAAACAATAATATTTAGATAGGGCACATACTAGTTCCTAAGTGAAGTCTTGATCCGACTACGGTAGGTCCCATAGTTTTGGAGCAATGGACCCTTAAGTTGATTTTTTTAGTGTTTTCGGAAGTCTATAACTCCGAAAGCAAGCATTTGTGCACCCAAGTTGGTCTATACTTTTTGTCTTACCTTGATGACAGGAATCACCTCCCAAACGTTGTCGTTGTTGTTTTGAAACACCCTATATATATATATATATATATATATATATATATATATATATATATATATATATATATATATATAGGGTCGCCCATTTTAATCTTTCAACGGAAATATTTCGAAATCAGTTGAACATGGGGCAAATCGAATGGTGATGTCGTGGTGCCCCCTTGACCGCACTTCTAGGGGACCCGGGGCCCAACTTTAAAATTTTAAGTGGAAACATGGGTCGAGTGACACCTCATTCGATAGATCTTTAAAAACTGAAAAGCGATGTGGCAAAAATGTTTCATATTGTTGATCATATTCAAAATGGCCGCCAAGATACATTACCTGTATCAGATAAACGTCCAGTACCACTAATATGAAAACGGTTGAACATAAATGAACCAAACAACAACTCAAATAGGAAAACCATGGGGCAAATTTAATGATGTTGTCGCGGTACCCCCAGGGCCGCCTTTCATGGAGGCCCAGGTCCAACTTAGAAATTTTAAACGAAAATGTGGTTCTAGTGATACCTCGTTCTGTAGATCTTCATACGCTAAACAGCGTTGTGGCAAAATATTATTCATATAGGTCACCGTTTTCAAAATGGCCTAAAAAACGTGGTGCCTGTATCGGATAAAACGTCCAGTACCACTAATATGAAAACGGTTGAAGATAATAAAGTCCTCCGTAAGTGGGTAAAGTTGGACGGGAAGGAACGGAGAAATTGCAAATGAGAACCTTAGTTTTTACAAAACAAAATTATCTGAAATGTCTTTTTATAAGAGGTAGATGTAACTAATAGAAGAAAGTAGATAAAATTCTTGTTAAATGGTAGGGAGAGGCATTTTGATTGCAGGCAATGGTTTGTGCAAAAAATGAAACAACTAAAATGCGAAACCAATTTGTCGAACAATGCAATTTTAGGACAATGTGTACAAACGTTGGTTTTGCTCAAAAGTCGTCTGCACAATATTTGTTCATTAGAGTACCAATCACTTGTACACCCAAGTGTTACAGACAAACCATACCTATTACAAGTAAAAGTGAGGTTCTCATTTGAGATTTTACCATTCATTCCCGTTTCACCCAGTTACGGAGAGAGATCGGAAAGATAATTTTCTAAAAATTAGATTTCTTCTTTAGCATTATGTCACTTATACTTTAATAATCATTTTCTCCGTTGGATTATTCTCGAGGCGTGGAATGATAGATACCCTCTGCTATCTCCATACGAGTTTTATTCTGTTCATCTGTTATTATCTTCAACCGTTTTCATACCAGTAGTACTGGACGTTCTATTTGATACAGGCACCATGTCTTGGTGGTCCTTGTGAATACGGTGACCGATATAAAAAAGAAATCTTTTGCCACATCGATTTTTAGTTTTTAAAGATCTATCGAACGAGATGTCACTCGACTCATATTTCCATTTAAAACTTTAAAGTTGGGCCCCAGGTCCCCTTGAAGAGCGGCCCTCGAACGACATTACCATTCGATTTGCCCCATGATACTTCCTATTTCAGTTTTAGTTCAGTTCATTTATGTTCAACTGTTTTTGCGATATTTCCGTGGAAAGATTAAAATGGGCCTCCCTTATATATATATATATATATATATATATATATATATATATATATATATATATATATATATATATATATATATATATATATATATATATATACACAATATATATAATTATCATTTACAACATAACTAATCAACCGTCTCTTCATTTGTTCTCTAATGGTTCAAATTAATGTTTAACAAGTTTATTCCATGTATTTTGTTTATATAAATAGCAATTATAAATACTTTTTGTTTAAAATTTGACTAAGTCTGCACTGCGAATTTGGTGACATAACTCGGAAACCAAAGTTCTGTACATCATAATATTTCATGCAAATTCTACATTTCTCAAGTTCTAGCACAATGCAAAGTTTGGTCCAAATTGAATGACCTTCTTTGATCACGTAGAGAAAATTATTTTTGAAATATTAGGTCAGAATCTCAAATTTTATAACATACTAACTCCAAAACTGAAGTTCTACAGACAATAGTATTTATTATGCATTATTATTATTATTATTATTATTATTATTATTATTATTATTATTATTATTATTATTATGTCCTAGCATTGCGAAGTAATTGTGAAGTAATCCTTGAATTAAAAGGAGGAACCTCCAATATAAAAAGCTACAAATAACAGCAAGTTGATGTACTGACACTGCATATCACTTAACTAAAACAAGCCTGGTTGTTCACAACTGTTCATAAGCTGTAATTCCAGAGGAACTTTTTAAAAGTATTTTTTTTATAATAACGAAATCTGTCTGTGTCTAACTTTTAAGACGGAGACATAATTGTTAAATATTGAATAAGATATTGAAATAATTCACTGATATGCTAAAATACGAGTCACAGTAAATGCCTATTGAACGTAACAAACATATGTATGTATGTATGTATGTATGTATGTGTGTGTGGATGTGTGTGTGATGTGTTTATGTGTGCCAGAGAGAGAGAGAGAGAGAGAGAGACAGAGGTAGGGAGAGAAAAAATAATGACTAGTTAATAGTTTTCAGGATAAAATTTGACAGCAGGAAAAAAAAATGGTGATAGAGCATGTGGCACTATTAATTCAGCAAAGTAGAAACTTCAGAAGTAGCAGAATTTTAATGTAAACCAAGAAGACAAGTTGAATAACCTTGTTCCCCCGCGCCCTGCAGTATAGAATGCATCTATGTAAAGAGAAGACGAGAGTCATATTAAGTGTGGGGGTTGCTCGTCTTAGAGATCTTGAGATGAAGAAGGAAGATGTCTTCCGCAGCACGATAAGCACTTAAGATACACTTGATGGGAAGAAGAAGAGGAAGATTCCTCAGAATCCTATGTTAGATCCTTTACATTCTTGGCATAACATGGTCTGTCTCACATACACATTCATCCTACCCTTTGTACACAGAGTATGCTTAAACTTCTGATATCTTATGGCTACGACTAACCGTGTGTGTATGCGGGAAGATAATCTCCTCGAGAATCAAAACTCATCTTTCCTTATTTTCTACTTTCACATACATGTGTGTTGATTAGCTTGCTACCCAGATCAAATGCATATTCTGGTCTTTTGTACTTTAAGCTAACACGTTAGCGAAAGTAATTTGATACCTTAAATTATGTAGAGTATCATCCTTTGTGTCTCTCTTTATGATTTATTTAAGCATATTACCTAAACATTATTTTGCAGAATTCCACGAAAATTTATTATATTTGCATACATGAATACTTACTTTATCTGCAGACTTCGAAGCCACATTGCATACCAAAATAAACTTATAGAAATATATTAATACCTTTTAAAGAAAAATGTCATCATATTTATTGTATTTCTTTTATGTTCTGTGGGGAAGTAGGAAGGCCTCATTTGAGTTCTAAATTTACCTGGCATAAAATGATATTGATGACGCTTGACCGAACTTAGGAACGAAAAAAGTATCTGGTATACTTTTCCCTTAACAAAACCCTAGATCTACTCCAAACACTAGATATAGGGATGGATTCAGTCAGAAATTCCGAACGGCAAGTACAACAAGGGACAAAGGATGATTATTATGCTACGATCGAAAAACTTGTGTTTTCAAGTGTTCTGTTAGTCATTAGATTGTCGTGATGGAGTATCCAAAAGTCCTCACTGCAGTATACAGTCTTTTGTGTTAAGGGTTCTTCTTCAGACACGTCAGAGCAATAAAACTAAATATTAATTACTTGTCACACCAGTACTAATTCACGGCATGCAACCTCCAATGCCGAAATAATCTATTAAGCTGCTCTTGGTCTGGCTCCTTACTTATTTCTCATTTATAGGTCTTTCTAATACCTGGATTTACCCATGACGTTTGCTACTTGTTCTCAGTGACGAATTGGAACATGTCAGTAAATTATTCAATACTTTCTCATGAATATCCTGGCAGAACGCAACAGTCGCATCGTATTTTCAATGTCATAATCCTGACAAATTTTTCAGCAATATTTTAAATGTTCAAAACAAGTAAGAACTTCTTGCACTCTTCCTTATGACTCATAGACGTACTATTTTGAATAATTCTTCCACGATCTCCAACCAAAAGTTTTCTTGCCTTCTAACTTATTCTGATGTTGAACTCCCAATTGATATCCTTGACTTTTCTTCGTTTTCTCTTGGTGTTTTATTATTCTTTAAGTATGATAGCTACTAGAAACATTAAGCTCCTTTTATTTTTTGCTATAAGCTTGCCGAATCATTCGAGTGATGTCAGTTAAATATTTATCTAGTTTCACGCTGAAATTGATGTTAGTTCTTGAATCTATCTATACTTTGAAGTCCATATAAATAATTTAAATTTCCGCGTGAAGATTGTCACGACATCTCGTGTAGCTTAACACTCAATTTCACATAATTTAAACTCTCCCAATACTATACCGTGATATCTTCAATTCACAAAACTTCAATTTCGCCTTATGCTACTATCCGTTATCGCATTACTTAAGTAATCTTGCAGTTATTTGTTACTTGCTTATATTGATAACCTTAACTGCACTATGTCGAAGTAGAAACTATTTGTCAAAATAAAAATATTAGATTATTTTTTGCAAAACTCAACTCACTTTTCCTTATCACTTGGCACGGTGAAAGATATCAGAAACAACAGAAAAAAATATTTCAAATGTTCTTAACCGGCATAGTGAAGGGTCTGAAAATAAGATGTGGTAGTGATCTTCTGCGGGATGGTGTTTTCGCACTACACAAACAAAGGATAGATTAGAGCTTGCAGGATATACAAAGAGACCCTAGGTAAGAGAAAATAAAATGAGTCTGTTATAATAGAAATTCATTCTTAAAACTATGGCATAATTGCCTCCTCCAAAAGAAAGAACTGCTTAAACGTCCAGGGAAATCAAAACGAAGAATGACAATCTTAAAATTGAATGAACTGTTCTGTTATTAAGAAACATTCAGTTCTTTTAATTGCCTATGCGGAACCGTGCCAATATCTTTAATATGTCCGTTAATATATCCAACAAGTCTATGTATTTCTCACATCGTTTACAATAGTTTCACATTAGACGACATGAATTTTTTTTTAAAAAAAATATAGGAATGTGAAATATATGTAATCATTAAAAAGCATGACCTGTGTTATTATCTATTTAATAGATATAGATACGTATTAACGTTTAAATCGATCAATATTCGATAATTAATTCGTTATTCATAATTTTATCTACACTACCTACGTATACTTCATTGTTATTTTTTCACTAAAACGCAATTAAAAATCATTTAAGCTATTTGATTTTCATAATTATAAGCTCTTTCGTGGCTAAGCGGTTAGCGTACACGCCTTTGTTGTGGGAAACCCGGGTTCGATTCCTGGCGGGAACTCATTTGGTTCGGATTCCACGTTAATCAGCAGGTCCACGTCTCACATAGCCTAGCTGTTGGACGCGACAATAAACTTAAATTAAATTCAACTAAACTCAACTCGTTAATTTTCATAAAGGTATATGGTTAGGATCCTACGTTGAATTGATGGTTCATGGGTTCATGCTTCATACAGGCCATGTTGTCCACACTAATCTTCGACTTTTTACATTATTCAAAGGAAAGAGGGAAGGTTACATATAACATTCAATGAAAGAAACCCAAATCTCTTCAAAATAATAGAATAACTGAAGCAGAGGATAGCTGGTAATACATAAAATAGCCACTAAGAGTACCGAAAGAGTGAAAGATACAGACTAATAGTAACAGAATAGTTATTTTAATTAACCTTAATATTTAATCGTAATTTATATTTTGCTGTTTGTTATTAAAAAAAACTTAAATGAAAAATAAACATTGATGCAAATAATAAGAAGAAAGATTGATACACAAATAGCATTTAAAGTTAATGAAATGAAATGTTTGTTTTACGTCCAACCGTTATGCCGATTAGGCTAAAAGAGACGACGGTGATGAAAAATGAATGAAATTGTGGAATGAATAAAGTATGAGGAAACGGGAGAACCTCGAGAAAACCCACACTCACGGTATTTGTCCACCACAAAGTTCATTTGGTGCGAGCTGAGATCGAACCAGGGACCCCATGCACCCGAGATGAACGATCGACCACCGAGCCGCGACCTCCATTTAAAGTTAATCTTTAACAATAATTCCTAAATTAAACTATCATGAGGTTAAAACTCAAATTCAATGACGGCCGTTTGTTTATATATATATATATATATATATATATATATATATATATATATATATATATATATATATATATATATATATATATAAATTTAATTTAGCAACAGCTGGATAAATTGGTAGCTAATAATCTCAAAATAATAGTAATTGTTGAACAGAAATCAATACGTACAATATCAGTTTTTACTTTTTAAATATGAATTTTGAAATTACAAACTAATTTCGCAAGAAAAGAAAACAGCATGTTTCACGTATTTCTTTGCGTTATCAAGTGATCAGTGTTGCCAGACACGGCAAGCGAAATTACACACGCCTTCTAAATTGCACAATTTTACACACAAACTAGAAGACAGCGCACACAAAATTGCACAATACATAACTACCTATCTATAGGCCCTATGAATATTATGTCTGATGATGTCCACATGTATACATCGACTTGCCATTGTTCAAAGACTCAGCGTTTGATTTATTATTATTATTATTATTATTATTATTATTATTATTATTATTATTATTATTATTATTATTATTATTATTATTATTATTATTATTATTATTATAGTAAAATCGTCACCTTCTCCTCGTTCAATATAAGACCTCCCATCCCTCTCATTCACTTTGTCGTTCATCTCTTTGCATAAAGGCATTTTCTTGACAAGTGGTGAGAAGACAAAAAATACTTCTTACTCCTTCCGTCTCATGTTTTGGCCAGCATCGAGGGTCAATATTAATTCATATTGCCTTGCTTGAACAAAGCAGCTTTGCTTGGGGGTGCTAATAGTCATGACACCCCCTTCTGAAAAACAAGAAGTGAGGTACCAAGGAAGTTAGATATGCTTTAATCAGCCGCTCTGGAGTCAGGCATTGACGCTCGTAGAATTTAGAAGGAAATTTTCAGAAAAAAATGGAAATAATAAATATTTGAATGAAAGGAACTTTGCAAAAATCGTTAATTATCAAAATTTTGAATTGTGAATTCTGAATTACACACAAAATGCGCACAGATTGGCATTACACACAAAATGCACACAAAGGACAAAATTGCACACATTTTGTGTAATTACACACACATTGGCAACGCTGCAAGTGATAGCCAAGGCCTGGGATTACAATTCAAATTCTTTATGGCCAATCAAACATCAAAAGTATATCACGTGATGTGTGTCATGGTGACATACGGAATACTCGTCTGACCAGAATTTCCAGTGGTTATAACTATATTCATCATAATTTAAATTGATGCATGTGTGGTCAAGAATTCTGCCATTGTGTATATTAGTGAAATAATTTATGAGAATAATTTCGTAGAACTCACATTCTATAGCATGACAAATATTAATAATTATTCAAAGTGGAAATCATATCATTACAACCTGATCTCATTGTTAAAATATTATTCTAATTTGAAAGAAAATAATCTTTACTATCACGTTCATATTTATTAAAAAAAGAAATCAGTGCAAGAAAATCTGAAATAGAATAAATGGTTAGAAATTAACAATTAACAAGTAGCATTTTTAAAAGTAAGAAAATAAAAATTATGATAGGAAGTGTAATATTTTATCCGCATATTTCAATTGGTTTTCAGGACATTCACTTTTCAGTCTATATTTCTTATTACCGTGGTCCACTTACAGGCACGTAACCAGAAATTTCATTTGTTGATCCAACACTCGTCATCTTTAAAAATTATTGTCCTCTTGAAGTAAATCCCTATTTTTCCTTGCTGCTTTACTTTCTGTGGTGGTCTGGAACCCATAGATAGACCTCCTTTGCTGTGTCTCTGTTCACATATTTACAAGACATAAGCTATGGAAGAAAATGATCAAAGATGATTTGTTACATCAAATGAACAAGGAACGTTTAGTGCCCATGAGTCACGAAATATTACTCATCACCAGGGCCCGGATTTTGTTGACCTAAAATTTTCTAAGAAGTGACCTATAAAATGACACTAAAATTCCTGAAAAATGACCGTAAAATTCACAAAAATTGACCTTAAAACTTGAGTTTCTTAAAACGTTTATTTCGTTAAACATTGTCATTTTTTGAATATCAGATTTTAATTATCATTTCTCATTCTCAAAAGTTTTGTTTCAGTTAGTTGCAGTCTATTGATCAGTCCATTGCACGGCATTGTACGTACTGAAAGCGTCAATTCACTCCCGAGTTGAAACTAGGAAGCACACTTAAAGAATAGATGTTCGCAATTGTAGACTGTATACATGAGAATAATAGATAAAAATCCTGTTCAAAATCTTTGTACATGTTCTAATCCATTTTTTGTTACTCACGTGTTCACATTCTTTGTGGTCAATAATCCAAAACCATCTGTTTGGCCACCTACGAACTCCTACCCCTACTCAACCAGCTAAAGCTTAGTGTTCACTAACTTTTTTAGGAATGCTGTTACCTCTAGTTACCTCTAGCAGGAAAAGAGGTAACTTCGTATTTTTCAAATCCATAAACAGTGTTCATTTTAAGATTTCCTTATGTAGAAGGAAAAGACTAAAATGACCATAAGTAACCTGAAAGTTACCTTAAAATATTAAAAAAATGACCTGAAACTTTAAAACGGCAAAAAGTGACTAAAAGTTGACCCTAAAACAATATACTTTTAGAACCTTCAGTTGGAAGATAACGTTTTTATTTGAAGTTGCCTTGTCGTGTGCGTAATAGAAACAAGTTGACTTGTCAACAAGATCCGGGCCCTGCTCATCACAGTCATTAACTATCGAAGTTCTTCTCCACTTTCTCCTTCCATTATTTCTTCATAATTGCTCACTTCCATTAATCATGATTGTCTTTTAACCTAAAAGGCATACATAGAGGTCCGTTAAATGAAAGGAAGATAACCCTTTGGAGTTACAAAATCTCTTAAGGGAAACACGATTTACTACTGTCAGGTGGAAACAACTGCAATGCTGACTTTATCTAAATCAATCCGTGTTTCCTCTCACTCAGTCCGCACCAATTTTAATCACCATGTCTCCCACCGTAAGGAAACACAGTATCTGTTTTATGTCCTTGCGATCACAATTATCGTAATAAGTTTGCCAGTGTTGCCCCATGCATATAATCAATTCTAGCGCAACAGTCCTACACTACCTGCCATTCGCTTACGCGTGTATTTTTTTATCTCTGGGTTTAATGTAGGCCCACACAGCAAAATCGACTGGATTAAAACAAAAAAGTCGAAGTTCCTTTTATGGTCCTCAAGCTGGTGTCATCAAGCTGTCCCTTTTATGTCATCAAGCTGGTGACGTATCTGCAAGCCGTAATGAGTGATGCTACGTCTTGCATAAACCACTGAAGACGTGAACGAATCCTGTCAATATCTGGAAGTAATGAGATTCCCACCGTTGGAAAATATTATTTACTAGTGATAGTGTCTTTAAAGAGGTAAAGGTCAATGATTATACCATATTACTACAAACCTCATCAAACTGTTATGTATTCGGCACTTTGCTGTTTAATATCAGTTAAACAACGAGAGTTGTGATTTTGTTGGTTTACTTCTATATTAACATTAAAATGTGCTTCAATAGTGAACATGATCTTGCTTTGTAAATCCGTATCGTTCTTTCTCTATTCAATACTCAGCACAACTCATCTATAACAATAAGACAAACTTAGTCACCTATAACACGAAAAGAAAGAAAAAAATCAATCACTGTGATTCACCTGCAACAAATAAAGAACAACATATGAATAAATTGTTGTAATCTGCCTATGATGCGGAACTTTTAACCCATCCTGTAATTAGAGATTAGGATTAGGAATTGGATTTGTGGACATTCGGCATCTATAATCATTACTCTAGTCACCTATATGAGGGATGACGTCCCTCTGCGAACACACTATCCGATGAAAGGGAAGGAAGGTAACGGCTTGGCATCATTGTGTTAGGTACCATACCTGCATTTGCCTGGGTGAATGAGAGAAACGCAAGAAAAACTTCACTCGATATGGCTGGCCTGAGAAAGGTGTTACACTTCCTCGACCGAGTGGCCCAACCGGGAATCGCACCCAGGACTGCTTGCACAAAAGGCGAAAACGTTAGCGACTACGGGGGCAATCCATCCTGTAGTGTATTTTACCAATATATCATTGAAGGTTATTGAAATATATGAAATATATTTCTTGGTGTATAAAACTATCAGAATCTACGTCACTCCGTCCAAAATAAAATGTTCAGTACAATATTTGGAGCTATTAAATCGTTGATTTATATTTTGAAGTCAGTCGTGGAAAGTCAGTTTGCAGAAGGAATACTATAAAAATGTATGGATTTAAGTGGAAGTTTCGTTTTAAGCAAGTTACTGCCTGATTGGTAGTAAAGCAATGGTCAACCATTCTATCAAAAAGGACTTTTCTCCACGACAAAATTTAAACGTTAGTTAATTCAACACTACAGTCAACCATTAATAAATGTAAATAGTTCTTTCAAGAAATTAAATTGTTCCTTTCTTGTGTCAACCAACAACACATTATTTTGACATATCGTGACTGGATGTGCGTGACAAAGGTCCATGATGATAATATTCCCGCAGTGAATGGAAGGGAAAGAAAAAGACAAGCATTTACTAAGGTTGATATGTGTATTTGAGCTTCTATGGTTATATATATATATATATATATATATATATATATATATATATATATATATATACAAATGTGTGTGTGTGACAGAAAGGGTAAGTGGATAGTGGGAGGATATTGCATGTGCATGTGTCGTGCCTCTTGCTTACACACCTTTTCCGCTCGTAATTCACTCCCCGAGTGTGTTTCACACGTGGGCCATAAATAAACCTGGCTAAAATGCCTTTCATCGTTCAGCGTAGAGGAACCCGTATGTGAGAAATGTCGGCTATTATTGGAAGCAATATGTCATGGTAATTTTCAACCTGCAAGCAACTAGGTGAATATAGAACTTATATTTGTATCTGTGTGAAATATTTATACACATACACATACATATTGTTTAATATGAAGGTGAATTTCTGAACGTAATTTTTTTGTGGTTGTTTGTAAGATAAATTAAAATTATACTAGCCATATTTGGTAATGTTCATATATACTAATAGCAGTATACAGAAATATTTTGGCGTAGATCATTTTAATAATCAGCAGTGCTCTGATCTATAGAGGTGAACATTTTTTTAAGAAGTTAGTGATTTGTTCATTAACATACTTTTGACAGATTTCAACTTCAGTCGGATTTGAACTGCGCCGAAAGCAAATACAGGGTGTCCGAGAAGTCCTTCCCTGATTACAGACATTGATAACTCAGGCTAGAAATAAGATAGAAATATGAAACTGGTGTTGAATTGTTTACAAACTACAAAAGTTTTGTCATATCAGTACACTTCCACGTGAGCACCCTTGGTAGCACGTAGCACATCTAGGCGATATTCAATTTCCATCCACACATTAGCCAACATCACTGGAGGGATCGATGCAACGACTGTGGTTATTCGTTGCTGCAGGGTTTCAAGATCTGGTACACGTGTTCGGTAGACCTCATCCTTGACATAACCCCATAAAAAGAAGTCTAATGGGGTTATGTCAGGAGAGCGTGGAGGCCAAGCTGTTGGTTCATCACGACCAATCCGTCGCCCAGGAAATGTCCTATCGAGATAGGCACGGACGTCCAAACCCCAATGAGGTGGTGCACCGTCTTGCTGTAAAACGACATCGGGGCGATACTGAAGCAGCTGAGGAACAGCATACAGCTGCAACATATCAAGGTACACTGCAGATGTGATGGTATCCTCAGCGAAGAAGAATGGCCCGATAATTCGATCGTGCAATAACGCGCACCAAACATTCACCTTTGGACTGCCTCTGGTGAACTCCCTGACCTCCCTGGGGGGTTATGAACCCCAAATGCGTACATTATGGCGATTCACTACTCCACTGACAAAGAATGTCGCTTCGTCGGAAAAGGCAATTCGTCTGAGATAACCATTATCGTCCTCAATACGTGATAGCATTTCGACCGCAAAGTCATATCGACGTGTACCGTCGTCGGGTAACAAGGCCTGAACGAGTTGCACTTTGTAAGCACGAAACAATAAACGTTTGTGTAAAATGTCATGGATAGAGCTTTTTGGCATCTGTAATTCACGTGAGGCCCTGCGCGCCGATTTCTTAGGACTTCTCAGAAAAGACTGCCGCACAGCCTCCACCGTGTCTGCTGAGGTTCTTGGTCGACCAGACCTCGGAAGGTCAGGAACCGACCCTGTGTTCTTGAACTTCTCATACCAGGCTTTAATGCTCTTGACATCAGGTGGAGTCCTCCCAAATGTTGTCTGGAACTGTCTCTGCACCGTGGTTGGTGATCGTGTCTCATGGTACCACAGGACACACTGTGCCTTCTCCTGGTTGGTTGGCATGGCTTCTTGGGCTTCTTACTTACGTACTACAAACCTAAAACAAAAAAAAAATGAGACTTGGTAAAACAGAACAAACCTAACACAGACAAAAACTTTTATAGTTTGTAAACAATTCAACACCAGTTTCATATTTCTATCTTATTTCTAGCCTGAGTTATCAATTTTTGTAATCAGGGAAGGACTTCTCGGACACCCTGTAGAACGCGCTCCAATATTTCAAGAAAGTTGGATTTTATTTACGAACTACCTTCAAAAGTTCCTTGAATTGAGTTGAGCTCATATCCGTACTTTTGACTGATGTGAATCACATTCACTAGGTCTAATAGTGAAGAATCAAAGTAAATACATATCTCATAAAAATATGATAATATAAAGAAAGATATGCTTAGGTATTTTTGGCTTATTCTTTGAACATATCTTGAACTAACAAGGAGACTTACGGAAGTGTCACTCACGGTTTGAATGAAACTTTGCACACTTGTAGAACATTAACAAAAAATAATCGACAAGTATTTTTTTTGTTGATGTTGTTGTTGTTCTTTCGGCAATGGTGATGGTTTAAGGGTAGAAACCACCCTTTGAACGTTAGGGGTGATCTCTAAGCATAGACTGAAAACAATAATTTAATTTAGAAGAAAACATACTGCCATGGGGGTTTCAGGACAGCTGATTCAGAATCTGGCGTCAAAATGACAAAAAAACAAAATGCCGGATCCAATGTAGTGATTATAATTACAAAATGTCTGCTGGTTTGAAATTCTTTGCAGTTAGCCAAGAACAATTATAGTTGGCAGACATTACCGCGGGGAGGTTGCAAACCAATTTGATACCTCTTTCTGTACTTCTTTCAATGGGATGCATGACTAAAGTGAGTCTCTGCACTTCTCACTATAACGTTTACAGGGACACGACTCCTAGCTACACCATAGAGCTTTTAATTTCTAAATATGGTGGTGTTATCACTGTCGTTAATTATCTTGCAGGAAAAGAACGGAACATTTGACCCTACAGTCCACAACAACCTCTTTTAATCTGAAAATGTCCTTGTGAAAGCATCATATTCGGGAAAAGTAACATAAGGTCTTCCGAGATTATGGTTTCATGAGGTTTTTCTCACAATGTCTAATACAAAATTCATTTTGTTACTGGATTCATGGAGTGGTTACAATTCATCAACTTTTCAACCTATTTTACGAACAAAAGAGTACCTCAAAATAGAAACCATTCTGCACTAACAAATGGTAGGTTTCAGCCTCTTGATGTGTTCGTCTTTAGGCCGTGGAAAAACTTCTTGAGACATTTTACTGATATTGTCCTCTAAAACTATAACATAAATTTATATCTCCCTAATGATATAATTTAAATCCAATCACTGATGCATAATTAGTTTTCTTCTACTAGATTTGCGTGATGCTAAAACAGTTATTTGGAAGGTGATTGTGCTGCATTTTGCGATTTGACACAGTTATTGCTGTAATAAGGTGAGCTTGGTGTAAACAATGCTTATGCATCACACACGGGTTTGCGAAATATCATTACTGTGAAGCGTTTTCTCAATAAATTCATAATTATAACAATTGAGGGTATATGAAGTTCTGAATAGTGATAGGCGAGAGGACTATACATAAGCCCACCGAATAGGAAGAGGAGTAGCTACTAATTTTAATCAAGCATTTCGTTAAAATAAAGGAGTTTCAAATCAATTGAAAAGGGGTATCAAATCGGTCTGCAACCTTGTCGTAGCAACTCCTGCAACAACAATTGTTCTTGGCTAACTGCAGAGAATTTCAAACCAGAAGACATTTTGTAATTGTAATCACTATATTGGATCCGCCAGTTTGAATTTTCTAATTTTGACGTTAGATTCTGAATCAGCTGTCCGAAAAACCCCTGGCAGTATGTTTTCTTCTATATTAAATAATTGTTTTCTGTCTATGCTTAGAGACCGATCCTAACGTTCAAATGGTGGTTTCTACACTTAAATCTCCACCATTGCCGTAACAAAAAGTACGTGTCGATTAGTTTTCGTTGTTCTACAAGTATGCAAAGTTTCATTCAAATCGGTGAGTGACACTTCCTTAAATCTTGTAAGTGCACGGCAAATTTAATTAAAAAATCGATTTTTTTTAGAAGGGAAAATTTTCGTTAAACATTTCTTTTCAAAGAAAGGATGAATTCATCTCCTTGTCTATGACTAATTGCAACTACCAACAACAGAAAAAGGTATCAAAGCTCAAATAAATCATTATCCACGTTTCATAAAAATTGGAGAATTTATATAAAATTTTCAGCGAAAGACAGCTTTTTTAAATCGGCTAAGGTGTCCTATTACTGACAGACTTCAACCTCACGGCATTCTTTTACAAAAACATAGTTATATTACACCATTGAATTAGAACCGAAAACACGCACACGCTTATATGTTTTCGTCTGTACATTTCTTTTCCCCAGTACGCAGAACAGGTACAAGCTAGGACAAAGGGATTTTAGTCGAAGATCAGAAGTTTGTTTGATACTAAAACAGATTTACGGGTTACAGCGACTTATGAGTTTCGGGGTCAAAAGTCAAAATGCGATTTTTTTTCCTTATGGGAATTCAATTGCTGCATTGTCATAAATTCTGATCTAAACCAATATGATAACAAGAAATGTGTTTAACTGTGACACTCTGACCTTCAGAAGGTCACCTGTGACCTTTGTGATAACAGGTCACATCTCAACAACTTATAGTACAAAATTCATGGAAATGAAACAGATACATGGAACACACGCATAAAAGGCTTACGAAAAGTCACGTTGAAGCCACAGAGATAGGTCAATAATTCAAAGAGGTCAAAGGTCATGAAACTAAAGTTTCGCATTTCACGTATACAAGAAAGATATCAACTGGTTCGAGGTGTAACAATGAATAGGTTTTTCTTTTACAAGACTTTAAAGTAAAAGTGACACGTCCAATAGGAAAATGACGAACCGTGATCCTGTGATTTTTTACCGGGTCACCTGTGACCTCTAAGAAATAACTATTGCTTTCAATTCCGACTCGTTCAAAATCCATTTAATCGACAGAGGAGCCATCAAACACACTCATAAAGGATCTACTGAAAGTCTCGTTGCAGCCACCGGGATAGATCTCCAATGTCAAACGAGATCAAAGATCACGAAGGTTAAGTCGCGAAAAGTAGTTGATAAACAAAAGAATGAAACTCACTGAGTTGAGTACAGCAATTACGATGATCTGTAAAGGTAAGATAAAGAGTGACGAAATCCATAACTGGTCCTGCTAGCCTTTGCAGGCTATTAGTTATGAAAACAAGTTGTTATAATAAAAAAATATCTTGATAGTTATTTCTAGTGTATCTTTCGGTAATGCCAAATTTCCTCCCGAACACTGTACTAGAAACCTGCACGGGCCGGATTTTTCCCGAGGTCCGCAGCCTTGGCCGACCCCAGGGCTGGGTTTGAGCGAATTAGCTCTGCTATTTCTTTGAGCCGGCTTGGGTTTGGGCTGGTCGACACTGCTCTCTCTTCGGGCCATGCCGGGCTTGGGTTAGTTATTTTACTTTTGTTAAACGAAAATGGGAAGAAAACTAAATATTGAAGTGTATGTGCAGGTGGAGTAAAAGGTATTGCAAAGATGCAAGTAATATTTACGTTCGTGTTGCTTTTATTTGCCTAACGGCTAAAGCCAAGAATTTTTAGAAAAACTTATCAGACCAGGTCGGGCTTGGGTCAAAAACATTCAAAACTGCGGGTCTGGGCTTAGATGGCTATTGGACTTGGGCCGAAAAATTCGGCCCGTGCAGTTCTCTACACTGTACGTATTTACAACTCTTTATTTATGTAAATTGTTACTTGTATCTAGAAATACGAAACTGAAGTACTGGGTTACCTGAAGAACAATTCCTCTTGGTACGTAAGTCATCAGGAATTTGTGCATATTTTCCATGTTGTCTCTGATGTGCTAGACATAAATTTATTCTGTGTACAAGTGTCTTTGTAAAAAAAATTTTCAAGTGTGTCCGGAGTTATCTGTTCAACAGAATGCTCGATAGAGTGGCAAAGCTTTTCAAGTGTTGTACAAGGATTTATATAAACTTTCTGTTTAAGAAAATCTTATAGAAAAATGTCACATGGGGTTAAATCGGGATTTCTAGCTGACCATTCTACTTCATTTCCCATTCTGGTCAATTCCTAAACTTCTTTCTCAAACTTTCAGGTTTTGTCCTAGTTCGATGTGCTGGACAGCATGGTTTAGTTATTATTTTGGATTAGATTTAATTGCCCAATTTCAGGAAAAAGAAATTCGCGAATACGTTCTGATATGCAACTTGATTAACAAGATCTTCGAAGAAAAACGTTCAAGTACGTAGTTCACTGTTACTCCCATCGACACCGTAATACTCGTTTTGTCCGCAGAATATTTTATTCTTAAGTGTTGTGGGCCTGAAAACCATGCATAAGACGAAGACACCCTACCATTTAAGAAAACGTTTGCATAATATGGCATTAGAACTTGCAAATAGTATTTTCATTTAATTTGTCTATGAATCAGTGACAAAAGAATATTCTGTTATTATTGTCTGTTTCGTGTAATCTATGTAGAACTTTCATTCTGTACGAATGCAGAATGCAGAACTTTGACAATGGATAGACTTTCTGGGTGAAACAAGAACAGAAAGGAGCACTTTACATTTAGTGTCTTGGGTAGACACATTTGGTGGTCGTCCGGCTTGTCGTTGTCTTCGATAGAGATGTTCCTTCCTGAAACTGTTACTTCGAAACTGGCGATATAGTCGAATTAGTTATATACTACTTACTTTCACACCCCACTGTGCAAATGCCTTTCTCCGTGTTTGAGTAACAGACTTGTCAATAATAATATACCTTTACAGAAAATTGGCACGTTGTTAATTTGTTAGAATATCCATTAAGATAATACGAAACACACGCACATCTGAGTACAGCAAGAGCTAGAATGAATTTCGATTGTTCTTGCTTCTACACACTCAAAAAAATGGAGTATCACTGACGAATTTCTGATCCAAGCTGATCTCTCAATTGCTTAAGTCTCTCTCTCCACCTTAATCTGTAAACAGACAAGTACAACAGTAAACAAACAATAACGGAGTGTCCCTTGCTAAACATGGGAAGAAAGGTTCTTTTTGGCAGGATTATCTTCCATTTCTTCACAATTCCATTAGTTAGTATGGACGCACCAAAAGTTACATTCAATGTTTTTTTAAACAGTTCAATGCATAGCTTTAAAAGCAGCATTATGTCTATTGAAAAAATAATAATTGCGTAGTATCGGAATACTAACGCTGCCCTTTTAAGGTTAAGTGAAAAAAAGTAGGATCACATATAAAACCATTTTAACAGTCCTTTTCGTCTCATTACCCCGTATTCATAAAATGAAGGATAAGCTTATATATGTAAACTATGAAGAAAATCCTTCAGTCTGTATTCATAAAGATTCAAGTACAACCTTTTACTTTTAGAGTATAAGTATATCCTATTAGATTGATCCTTATACTTCACATCGAAGTAAATGGGTATTCATAACATTTACCTTTTACTTTAATTAAAAAGCATATCCATCAAATATGTGTGTGGTCAGTAGGAAACTCACCGTTGCAGTTGAATGTTTTGGAGTGTGATGGCGGATGTTGTTCACCTAAGGAATGTAAAACATTAGAAACCCCGGCTACCTACACTTGTTCGTGATTTCAAACAACTATACCGTTTTGAAGAAGACAGGCTTGCAGATACATTTATAGGCGCAAATCCAGAAACTCGGGGAGGCACGCTGTCTTCCATACTTAAAATGAAAATATGTTTAAGCTATCTCGGTGATCCCGGCTATCAAAAAAGAATCGAAGAGGAGCTTAATGTTAGGCTAAAGTTAGTCGGACTGTAAATGCAACGGTTGACATCATTGCGCAAATACATGAATGGATAAAGTTCCCTTCTACCAACAGTGAAATAATGCAGGCTAAACAGTTATGGCAGAGCAAATTTAGGTTTCCCACAACAATTTGTGTAGTTGACTGTACCCACGTAGGAATACTGAAACCAAAATCCCATGGAGATGAGTACATAAACCGGAAAGGAAAACCTAGTCTGAATGTACAAGAAACTTGTGACGCCAGAGAAATGTTCACGAGTGTTAATGTTAGCTGGCCTGGATCTGTGTATGATTCAAGAATATGGAAAAATTCACAGGTTAGGTTACTATAAAGAAACAAAGCGAATGTTGTGCTACTTGGCGATAATGGATATAGGATATAACCGTGTCTCATGACTCCATTTACAAATCCTGCTCCTGGTGCTGAACTGAAATATAACAAACTTTTGAGAAAGGATTGAATAATAATCGAACGATGTTTTGGCTAAGAAAACCGTCGATTTCCCATCTTACAGTACGTTTGCCGTGCAAAGTTAGAAAATGTTTCAAAAATAATTATTGCTTGTTTTGTGCTCCATAATATTGCCAAAAAAAAAAAAAATAGGCCATCCGGATTTCGATCCAGATGAGGAACTACCAGAAGATGATGAACATCATCATCAACTCGATGATCATGATGAATTTGCTTTTCGTGGTCAAGGACAAGACATAAGAAGGAACTTGAGTGTTACTGGAAATAGCCTGTAATGGTTACATATAACTAATCATACGTGCACGTCATCAGTTACTGTAATGTGTATGGAAGGTTTCTTACGCTGCATCATTTCTAGTTTATTTTCGTAGTATTGTTTATGTACTAAAATTGTACGGTATTGCTGTAAGAGAACTAAGCGTTGTAATTCTTTTGTAGTTAGGTGTCTAGTTTCATATGTTTCATACTTCTCTGTTGCCATTTTTTTTTTTCGGTAGCAAAACTGTTTGAACAGTGGTGACACTTGGATTGGCAATGTGACCACTGCTTGAGGTGTTTCGCACTAGCAAATCTTGATTAGTTTCTCTATCTACAACGCCATCACTCATGGCCCCACTAATTCTTCCAATATTAGGATTGGAAGCACCTTTCATAGCATTTAGTAATTTCCTTTCCCAATTTAACAGTTTTATCATTTTATTACCAGTTGCTTTTAGCTCAGTTTTTTCTTCAGTCTAGATTTCATGTTGTTAATTTTTTTCAACAGTCCTTTTTGCATTTAGTGGCTTGTCGAAGTTCGCTTTGTAACTTTGCAATGTAGTTTCAATGGCTTCATCCTTTCCTTTTTTAAGTTTCGGTACTTGTGATTTTTCCCAAATGACTGTAGCATTAGAAATTTCTTCTGCTATAAACTGTAATTCGTTGTTTGCCACTTTGTTTATTTCACTTTCGCTCTCACTACCACTTGCGGAAGACATAACGTAATCTAATTGCTAAACAAAGCACAGATAAATAACACTATGCGTTTAAACGGTTACAAACTCATTAAGCAAGCTTCTGTAAAGCGCGAGCTATTTGTATATCTAGATGCTCAGTTGTTTTGACACAATCTACTTTAAACAATGAAGGATATCCTTACAAGTATAAGGTAATCATTATGAAGGATGTGCTTATACATCTACCTTATACTCTAAAGCACAATCTTTTACTTCAACCTTATATTTAGAAAGATGTCCTACAACTTTATGAAACGGCCTATTGTCTTAGCAAGCCGTAAAAGAGCATCCAACACAGCAAACTACCACAGATGACCTGCCAGGGATCACGGTTTCACAGTTTGTCAATATCTATTGGAAATATCATTTTCATATTAAGACCTCGTACGAACTAGTCCAGTCCCTAGCAATACCTCTGTAGGAATTTCATAGTTGACGACATTTCTCTTCATATTCATGGTCAACATGTTTATTTGAATAAAAAAATATGAGGTAGACATTCTGTGTCCCGGGCATAAGTTCAGAATCCGCCATTTTGGAAAATGGCCGATTGACACCCGTCAAAGTCCGCAGACATGCACTTTAGCGCTCCTTATACCCCGTCTAATTATCCGATTGTCATAAGTGATACATCGTTGGAAAGGGCATAGAACGCAGATTAAAACGATATATAACTTGTGTTCATACTGTCTAAATTTTAGAAGAAGAAGAAGAAGAAAACTTAAAATTTAGGAAAAAATAGGTTGTATTTCTATTCTTAGGTAGCTGGCAACACTTACACTTACCGTACGCCGACAAAAAAATTCAGCGTGTAACTTAGATATTTCTGTAAAACATACGCAACAATCATGCAGATCGGTGTTATACAAAGTAAGAGAAAAAATCAGAAATCAAATATTGCCAATGAAGCACGTTTATTATTACGCTTATGGAGCCCCCTCTTTTTCCCGTACTGTTCTCCACTAGCACTACACAACTGAAACTAACTTGTCCATATACAATTCAACTTCGACTATAGATGTTGTAGCGTCATATATGAGGAAAAATTTAACAAATAACGTATGATATTGTTCACTTATACATTCACAGTAGTCAAAAGTTTGTGACACTTAATCTTCATTTATTTACCTTACTAGCACAAGTCATGAAGCACGCACAAACTGAACAGCATATAACATTTTCACGTTTACAAGCACATCTCATATTCGAACAACCGCTTTTACACCCGCAAGATTGGAAAATTCTGTCAGGAATGAAATTTATGTTCTGTACAGGCATTAAAACATCATCGTCAAGGTACCACTGGATTTAGTCTGTGATGAGACGTCATGACTGATGCGCAAGTATGAACAACATAGTAACAACGTTTTAGATGAGTATACAGAGAATGTAATGTAGGAGGCAGTTCATTCAGTGATTGCAACAAACTTTTGTTGTACATGTAGCACCTCAACTCATTAAATGTTTTTCCTTCACATTTTGGTTTAATAACTTTAACAAGGAATTCTTCAGCTTGAGAAAAACTCTTCTGATCTGGTGGAAATGATAGCCCGAAATCTTGTAAATAGAGTTCTGGATGTGCTTTCAAGGCTGACGTTTTAGTGCCAATCTTACTAGTGACATCTGAACCTGTTAATATATGAAGAGCAAGTAAAGATTTACACAAAGGTTGACCCAAGCGTTCAGCTAATGTATGAATGGGAATTGTGTTGTTTGCTGACCTCATCAACCAAAGTTCCTCTAGTCCATAAGAAATCATCATCTGATAAAAGTGCAGAAGTAGAATGGCAACATCCGTATCAGATGACATTACAACGATTATCGAGATTCTTTCCTGTAAAGCATGGATGCAGTGTGGTATAATTCTAAGATCTGTTTCCTCAATGTCAAATTCCAATTCAGAATGTGATTTTATTACAGAATTACAAATGGATATCGCTGGGGTCCTGGAAGAATTTGTTGTTGTGCCACTGATGTATGTTCGAAATTCTAATTCTTGTGCCTTTGAAATTATTGTATGTTTAAAATACTTTTGCAGCAACTCTTTGTTCCTAGAAGACGCCCAAAATGTTTCTATCTGCACCGGACAGCACGTGGAGCTATCAATTGTTAAGAGTTCAATTGGATCAGCCATCTTTCTTCTCTCTCTTGTTCCTTGCTTTATTGACCCTTCTAGGTAGCTGTCCAACACAAAGTCTACTCGACATGGTTTCCTACTCTTTACAGACATATCCAAGACCGTTTTGCACATTTCCTGGAAAGTTTTAATGTTTTTGGCTGGAATTTTTCTTAGTTGATTCATCACATCAACAACAATACAAAAAGGTTTGTTGGTTGCAGTAGGAAATATACAATCATCAGGTACTAAATTCTTGAGTAGCTCAGATAATAGTGTGTGTTTCGTAGTTCCTAAAGTAAAGCCATCTGAATCAAACAAATTATTGGAAAGTGTGATATCGTACTTCAAAATTTCATCAATATCATAGCCTCTTTCCTTAGCAACTGCAAAAATCCTATAGCATTTTGTGTTCTCCTTCAAAGTTTTTTTTTTTTTTTTTTTTTTTTTTTGCCATAAGATTGTTTAGCTTTAAGTGGTTGGTCTCGTTTATATCTTGGTTCCTTCAGTCTTACAATAGGATCAGACAACAGTTTAGATTTATTTACAAATCTATGAAGACGAAAATCTTCGTAAGCCTTGACTCCTCTCTCTAGAAAACTTAAAATTAATTCCGCGTCTTCCGAATGAACAACTTCTTTAGTCAGAAAGTTATGCAACTTCACAATTCCAGCATGTGGTTCGTACGGATTGCCAAAATGAGTCTGCATAAATTGTAGAATGGACTGAACGTGAGATTCTAGCTGAACTGCAAGACTTCCTGTCAGTTCATGATGTAAGTAAAGCTCGTAAGTGACCAATGTGGTATTAGTCAATTCCCTAAAAGTATTGCATATAGACAGAACTTCGTGGTAAACTAAAACTAATTCCCATTCTGCAACATATTCTTTTCGCCGGGTTTCTCCAATTATCCCACCACTGGATTTTCGACTCCGGTTTATAGTTTGTTCTAAAGCCATATCAGCTCCCACAGCATTGAATTGAGTATTTGTACGCCGAACAACAAAATGACCTTCAATAAATTTGGTATAGATATTTGGATGATCACTGCTCAGCAAATTCATAGTTTCCAAATACAATGAACACCATCTGACATAATTAATACAATTGAAAGTTCTAAATATTGGTAATAACTGTTGTACTGTCTCTAAATGTAGTAGCCATAGTCCTTTCCTATCAGCTCGAATAAGATTTTTAGAAGTGTTACTATGTGCAAAAATCCATTCCAATAACGAGCCATTTCATTTTTTTCCATGCAATCTGAGACAAAAGCATTTAATTTGTGACGAAGGTCAGAAATTAAATCACTCAGCTTTTGATACTGTTCTTGAGCATAAGGCTTGTTCCTATTATGCACTTCATCTAAGAGGATTTTTGCTTCATCTTTTAATTTTTGAAACTGCTTCCCAAACATCTGAAAGAATGATTTCCATTGCATACGTTCAATAGCATCTGCTAGCATTAGAAAAGCTTTTAACGAACGATTGTAGTTGTTACATTTTAGAATTGATGACATAATGTTGACACCGAATATCCTATTCTCTGTAAAAGCATGCTCAATTCCAGTTCCTGATAAATACTTTCCAATGCATTTCATAACAATTTTGGACATGTGGAACGATCCTAACATCAATATAATATCTTTAAATTCTTCCGGGTTCAGAAGTTTTATAGTTGCAGCAATGTGATAGATTCCTTCATCACAAACAATTGGAAGCGCTTCTTGACGCAGCTGTTTCCTTATGTCTTGGAAATTCTTCATAGCTGTGTATACAGCTGCCTCATTTGTTGCAGGATATGGGATAATTGGAAGAAATCCTACTTTTTTCTTTGGAACGTTGGCCGAAGATATAACAGTATTGAAGCTATTCCATGTAGGCACAGTAGAATCACTTGTCCTCTACATGAGGTAAGGCTCGGCACAAACTGATAATTTTCTCTTTGTTTGCAGCTAAGTTACTTTATTTATATGATGTTTGCAGGGCTTCTGGAAATTTCATTGATTCTGGGAGATGTAATGCCCTTTCACGATGGTAATAATTTCTATGGATTTGGCATGGTAGATGCATTGGCATTCTCTTACTTTCATTATCTAAATTCATGGATGAAACACTTGACATTGTCGGAAGAGTCGTTGAGGCATCTTGAAAGAGTACCATGACAATGTCGTGTGTTCCATGTAATCCAGATAAAGTAGCTTCCTCATGATCAAAATTATCGAAAGCGCCTACTGTAAACCCATGTCCTGTTAGATTACTAGGTAGTGGCACACTACTGTTGCTTGAGCTAATGGCATATTTAGCTAACATTTGCCGATTTCTCATAAGATCATTGTAGCTTACAGATAAACCTAGCTTGTTGAAAGATGTAATAAGTAGCTTGCTTTTGCATTTTTCATATATCGCATGAGCATTCATTAAATGAAGAGGAGATTTCTTCTGGCCTCTGTGAACATTGTAGTAGAGAATTTGAAATAGTGACATTGCTTTCAGTCCTTTCCCTGTCGCCTTTTCAGACAAGTTCTGTGGTTCACCTTCTTCTTCACATTCCTCCTCAATATCTTCGTTATTTGGAAACATTTCTGATTGTTTCATACTAAATAACTCAACAAAAAAGCTTTGAACAACACTTGGTATCTTTGTACTTCTCCATGCTGTGTTAAGTTGCGAAGCATCACAAAATTTATCTCCCAAACCGAAATCAACATCTCTTAAAGCTGATTTAAGAAGTTGTGCTGCTTCCTTAACAACATCATATGCTCTTACTTTGTCTGCAATTTCTTCTGCACTAATTTTAGATGAAAACACCATCAAAGACTCTTTTCTTTCTTTAGGTTTAGAAAATCTAATAGCTTCTCCATATTGTTGCAATAAAAATATATTAACTTCTTTGTTGCTTATTACAATTTCGTTAGCAGTATCGTTTATCATATATCTTATTAAGCTTAGTGTAAATCCCCAACCACTTTCAAGCAAGGGTGAAATCATGTCATTCACTCTCTGGAAAGCTGAAACTTTAATGTTGTCCACCTTAGGCACATTCTCACGACACTGACGTTCATCTTTAGCAAAATATCCCTCAAGACACAATTTGTGATAATATACGTCGGCACCAAACACAGCAGTGGGATCTTGTAAATCACAAACACGTGTAAATACCTCATCTTGAAAGTGCGTAGTAGCATTTAGGAATCGCGTCGCTCTATCACTTTCACAAATTGTGAACTTTTGTCTCACACCAGAATGTCTCACATGGTTACAAATAACACAAGTTCGACTATCTGCATCCACTTCACTTGCAGTTACTTTTGATTGCCGCACTGGATGTTCTCTATTCATGAAGTTTCCATTCTCTAATTCTTCATCACCTTCATTAGTTTCTTCAGACATACTTTTAAGTTTATCAAGAGTCTTCTTCATTGTATATGTTTTGTAACATTCATTATTTGAATGGTACACAAAAGAGTCTTCAATCGTTTTCCAACAGCATCACATCGTATGGCACTTGCCTACAAAATTCGTTCGCGCCCACATTCAGATGTAGTTGGAACTTTTCCTGGTATGTCTTTTTGACAAATAACACATTTTGACAGATCAACAGTCTCTTTCTGTTCAATAGACCTGTTAAGGGGCACACCTTTCCCAGATTTAATATCCATAATCTTGGCTACTCAAATTTATCTGCAAGACGAAAAGGTGCAATTAACAACTTTGAAATAAGAAACTGAAAAAGAAAGTTTACATCTAATTTTTAATAATTTAACATATTAATGCCATGCATTATAACTTTAAACATGTAACTTTCCTGGTTTAACATCACACAGCTCATTAAAATAGCTTCAATTGTGATAGAAAATAACCTGTTCCGACAATACATCTGTAGCAATTTCATACCTGAGGATATTTCTCTTCATATTCAAAGAGAATATGCTTGTTCAATTAAAATATCTGAAGTAGACGTTCTGCGTAATGGGCGTAACCTCAGAATTTCCCACATTGGAAAATTTTGATTACTATGAATGTATAAGTGAACTATATCATACGTTATTTGTTAAATTTTTCCTCATATATGACGCTACAACATCTATAGTCGAAGTTGAATTGTATATGGACAAGTTAGTTTCAGTTGTGTAGTGCTAGTGGAGAACAGTACAGGAAAAAGAGGGGGCTCCATAAGCTTAATAACAAACGTGCTTCATTGGCAATATTTGATTTCTGATTTTTTCTCTTACTTTGTATAACACCGATCTGCATGATTGTTGCGTATGTTTTACAGAAATATCTAAGTTACACGCTGAATTTTTTTGTCGGCGTACGGTAAGTGTAAGTGTTGCCAGCTACCTAAGAATAGAAATACAACCTATTTTTTCCTAATTTTAAGTTTTCTTCTTCTTCTTCTTCTAAAATTTAGACAGTATGAACACAAGTTATATATCGTTTTAATCTGCGTTCTATGCCCTTTCCAACGATGTATCACTTATGACAATCGGATAATTAGACGGGGTATAAGGAGCGCTAAAGTGCATGTCTGCGGACTTTGACGGGTGTCAATCGGCCATTTTCCAAAATGGCGGATTCTGAACTTATGCCCGGGACACAGAATGTCTACCTCATATTTTTTTATTCAAATAAACATGTTATCCATGAATATGAAGAGAAATGTCGTCAACTATGAAATTCCTACAGAGGTATTGCTAGGGACTGTATTAAACTCCTATTCAATGATTCACACCTCGAATCAGTTATGACCTTTTGTAACGTGAGATTCGAAACCTGTGTTTCATGATCTTTGATCTCATATATTACATTGGTGACTATGCCAGTATAAACACATATGTTTTAATTGAGGGAAGATATGTACTTTCATTCGTGGCATATCTTAACCTGGAACTATGGGGATAATTAGAATACCCTAAAGATACTTTGTGCTAATTTCGTTTTGTCGAATAACTCTTACACGGTTTATAAAGGAAAATTTTCTTTTATGCATATGTTCAAACACAAAGGATGGAATCTCCCTTTTTTTGTCATCCTTTATTTTTAATAGATTACTCCAACCCCAAACAATAGAGTTTTTCTGCAAGTTGAAGAAAGATGTATGCCGAATTGCAGTAAAATCCGAATAATTTTACGATTTGACGGATACTCATCTTATTCTTGAGAAATTTTAATCTTAGGCACGTAGAATGATCGAGAAATGCTAGCGGAAATGTAAAATATATGATTTTAAAATTAAATATTTTATATAAAAGCTATCATGGAAAATTGTTGTTCTATCACATTATAATGCATGTACGAAAAAACCGGTATTCTCTAAACAAATAGGAGAATAAATATATTATGATTAATGTACAAGCACATGCTTTATTTTTCGAGGTAGTCACTGTGAAACTCCAAGCATTTCTGGTAGCGTGGCATTAGTTTCCGTATACCCTCTGTAAAAGTCTGGTGGCTTAGAATTCTATTAGTTCAGAAGTGATAGCTTGAGTACTTCACTGTTGTTGAAACCCTTCGATGCTGGACTCTTTTTGTCAATGAACAAAATAAATAAATAAATAAAATAGTACTAAATCGCTGAGGGGAAGGTCGGGGCTGTAAAGGAGATGATTAAATAGTTCCAATTGAAATCTTTCAATTGTTTTAACAGAACAAACAACTGTGCATGGGCGGGTGTTGTCATGGATCAGATGTATTCCAGACCGTAGCATTGCTCTCCGCCGATTTTGGATAGCACGTCTCAGATTATTTGGTGTTTAACAATACACATCTGCTGTAATTGTTCGTTCTTATTCCATGAAGTTCACAAGGATCAAACCTTTTTGGTCTCAAAACAGGGTTTCATGATTTTGTAAACTGATGGTATTTGTTTGAATTTCTTCGCTTTAAGAGAATTAGAATGCTCTCATTGCATTGACTGCTGTTTCGACTTCACAGTGACGTATGATATCCAGATTTTATCCTCCGTCACTGTGTGAGATAGGAGGTCATCCCCATCTTCTACCCTACGGGCAAAAAAATCACTGCAGCTGTCATTCGTGCTCTTTCGGCACACATTATTTTTGACACCCACCTCGCACACATTTTGCTACAACCCAGTTTATGTCATGATTCGATGTGCTATTTTTGCAGACACTTACGTAAACTCTTTGCTGAGTTTAGGTATTGTATTCATTTAGGCGAATGAATCGCACTTTCTTGTTAACGTGCTCCACCAAATCTTTTTTCTCAGCACCAGACCTGCTACGCTAGTCGACATAAACATTTGAACGCCCTTCCTTAAACTCTCTGCATCATTCTCTAACCTTCCTTCATTCATAAGCTATACAGTTCCCGATGGATATCAGCTGCATTCAGTCCTCATTGCGTTCAGAAATCATATGACAGAACTCACTTCACAATTGGCGGGATTTCGTACCCGGTTACCATTTCACCTTACTGCTGCTTGTACTTTGCAACTCTACTTTCATGATTTTATTTCTTTTGCAAGCACAGAATATTAGGACATGTTTTTGGGCATGCTCAACTTCAACGGTGTTGTCAACCCTATATATCGGCCCTATTTTTGAGATACACCTCATATATGTGCTTAAAACATGGAAATGATTTCACTTTCGTTCCATCTTATTATCACTTATTTACATTTTTGCTTTAGAAAGAGAAATAAATAAAGTTCCCCCTTAAATATATCTGTGCCCTTAAACGTTAATACAGTATAATTGAATCAATTTCTGTTAAAAGGGCGTATGTGCAGTAAACTCAATTTTCGGGAAATGACAAAAAAAAAAAAAACTATTTTTTCACGAGTCGGTTCGGTTGATGAAAAAGAGAAAAATATGTGTAAATGTACATGGTAACTGATTGTTTATTAGCTATATAGAATGTAACTGTGAACTATGGTTTGATCTACAAAAATATTAAACTTTGGACACACACACCCTTTTAACAGAAAACATGGTGACATGAAATGTGAAAGCAGGGTTTTTTTCTGAAACATATCTAAAATGTTAGACACTGTTACATTGGTGGTATATTAATGAAAGACAGAGATACTAATAATAGTAGTTAGTAATAATAATAATTTGAAAGCAAACATTTTTCTTACAAAAATTACTTTAAAAAAATAATCTCTGTCAGGATAAGTTCTGAATTAACACATGTCGTCACTGTTTGCCTTACTTTTACTTGTAAAGTACTTTGAATCCATATCGGGAAATACTGAGGTTAATTCTGGAATATACCTTGGCCACCTACATGCTAAATAAAAATCCTGCAAACCTTAATATTGTGCCAGAATAAAAGTGAAATTTTCTAACGGTATCTTTTACGAGATCTAAAACTGTGGTTACAAAGTTGAGACTGATCTGCACCTGCTGTTAGGCAATTATAAGTTTAAGTGGATTTTATTTATGTTGTGCGACGAAACAATTGGGGATGTAAGGAAATACCATTTTCATCAGAAAATATTATTTTAATGGTAGGATTTAACCCAAGCAAGTTTTCTTTAAGTTTTATTCCCCAAATTCTTGAGCGTTTGTCCAGATTCCAATACAGCTGATACACCGACAACAGGGCACATTAATATATTATAATACATCATAGTATAACATTATAGTAATATATTTTATTGTAGTAATGTAATTCAAGGGCTTATATTTTCAACACGCTCCCAGGAATACACTTCCTTCTAACATAAATTGTTGCATCTACCTCTAAACTACTGAGTATTTATGAAAAAGTTAAAATCGTAAAAAAAAAATGTTACATACGCCCTTTCAACAGAAATTGATTCAATTTATGTGATGAATCTTTATATCACCTTAAACTATTTCTCACTTAAAATATTTTCTGTAAGGAAAATCGCTGTTTGTACTTGACACAGAATTATTATACATACAATGTTTCACACTATGAGAAATATTGCATAGTAACGTAAATATGATGGGTTGTAAAAAGTCATTGTTTTGCACAGAAAGAGTGGTGCTATAAGAATGAAATTAAGTAATTATTCAACATATTTCTGTTGAGACTGATTTATTTGATACAGAAGTAAAGCAGCTTTTCTGCCCCTTGCAAATAAAATGCCTTTGGTTGGGCCTAAAACTAAATTTCCGTAGTACGTTTAATGACGGGAATGTCCCCAGAATTATATACCTTGAGGCTTTTCTTCACGTTTTGGAACAAATGAAAATCAGAGAAAGCCAGGTTACGTGAATAAGGAGGCGGGCCAATTGAAATCCTAGGTTCTTGATTTGGCAGACACAATGTGGGATGTGGGAGCTGGGAAATTGTTGTGTAAAATGATAATCATTTTGACAACTCTCCGCCGCATTATGTCTTAATTATCTTCTGGAGTTGTGTCAGTAAGTTAGCATACTATTTGCCGGTAAGTAGTTTAGAAACAGAATGCTCCTATATCCCAGAAAATTAAAGTTATGTACTTCTTTGCTGATTTCTGCATGGGGAACTTCTTAGGCCACAGAGATACAAAGTGGCGCCACTCCATTGATTGGTTCTTAGTTTTAGGATCATAAATATAGGGCCAGGTCTTATACTAAGTCACCAATCGGGCCAGTTCGGAGCAGTACTCTCAAAACGTTTCGAAATCTGCACTAGATACTTCAACTCGTTCTTTCTACTCGTCACTGTTTAGACATTTCACCACCCATTTGCTGAAAGCTTGCGCATGTCCAGTATATGGCTCTTAATGACTTCAATACACTCTCGTGAGATGTTCAATATCTTGGATACACTTTGGCTGTTGTCCATTTGGGTTAATATCCTACATAAACGGTACATTCTGTGTATAAGGGAATCAAGTATGCTGTTGGTCATTTCGGATATCTTTACTATTTTAAAATCTCTATCTGAAGGCTTTTCAGAGCTTAAAAGATTCATGTCCGGATATTGTAAATAAGTTTTATAAGTTGGATATTGTAACGTGGATATTGCAAAATCCATTATTAACGTTTACATGTATTTAAGTGTACCTTACAAACTTTGTCTCTTTTTCTCATAAATTTTGGAAAGTGAAATTGATTCTCTTGTGCTCTGGGTGCCCAAATATCTCTATTGGTATTCGAAACCGCGATTACTCGCACGGAAAGCATCCGCGTCAGTCACTAGCTCATTGAGAGGAATTATATGTATTTTGTGTCTCGATTTTGTGTAATGTCGAAAGAACATTATTGATTACACATGACAAAAGACAAAATAACAAAAATATGATAAAAATACACTTTCGAAGTGCATTATACTAACTTAACGCTTAAGAGTTTATTTCATGTGACCAAATGTTGACTTGATTTTCCACGCAATTTTATGACAGCACATAAAATAACTTCAGTTGATCCAGAGTTAATACTATTGAGTGAGTAACTGTCTGCAAAAGTTCACCAAGACTTTCAAACTAAAACTATCAATATATATATATATATATATATATATATATATAACACTGAAAGGAGTAGAAAGAATTTTATTCGAATGGTAATCACTTTTAAAAGCTACGACATGACATTTGCGATAGACAAAGTTGTAAATAACAGAAAAATATACCACTACTTTTATATAAAAGTTGTGTTCAGAACTTACGGATGAAGTATCCTTAAGGTATAACAGCTTTTCGTTTTTCCTAAGTACTGAAAACGGCGCAGTGTGTTCAGGATATGTCTTGGAAATTCTATGACTTCCTACATAAGACCTTGAGTGTTTGTTTTTACATTTTATTTTGTTGTTGACATTTATTATTCCTTTTAGTAAAGAACTTGAGCTGTTTATTTGAATCGAATTCATTTTTGTTTGTTGTTTTGTATGGGAGAGGTTGTAAACATTTTCAAACATCTTTTGTGTTGTATTGGTTTATGAGAATATTATACGTGTCCAGCAGACACTTTTTTTATTGGTTTCACTTAGCAAAGCCTCTATAATTCTACAGTTATATTATTGCTAACATCATTAGCAACAGTAAAGATTTTTTTAAAGAATAACCTTTGTTGAAACTTTTGAGTTATCAAACGTATAAGAAATATAAAAGATATCAATCCAACTACATTTAAATAGTGTATCTTAGAGGTTCTAAGTTTGAAGGTCTCTAAGTTGTTTATATTTCTCTTTAGCTTCAAAAAAGACGAAAACAGGCATGAAGGAAAATAATAGAAACCAATACACCTATCTTATTTCCAAGGCTCTGTATTGACTTCATTTAAGTTCTAATTGCAGAAGAAACTTTACATTACCTGTATGAAACCTTTCTTACAAGTGTTACTCTCTAAAACTACTAATATATATCTTTGGCGACTAGTAACGTCCAGTATTTATCCTCACCAATAAATATGTTCCCGAGGAAAGGTTGCTGAAGAGCAAGCAATGATGCATGAATGGTTAAAGCTGATTTTTTGATTATTTCGCTTAATACATACGTATGGTATCTTATCCATACAAATGCACCATACTCTTAATACACAACACACAATCGTTGAGTAACAACAAACGAGAACTTATGACAATTCCTGCGTTGCTTCACGAAAATTGTCGTAAAGAAACTAACTTAAGCAAGCTTCCTCATAATCTTGTGGTCTTCTTTACGTTTAAACATAAGTCAAATCGATATTCCAGGACAGAGGAAAAACGTTTCCTTGTCGTGCTTTCAGCAATGGCATTACCTTCATACACAGTACTAATTGTTTTCACGGCTTTTCCTGTACTCAATCCTTGGTTAACCACGAAGAGTAGACTCTAGTGGTCATGTTGAACTTTCTCTAGTTGACACTCCCTTTTGTTTCTATTGCACAATGAACAAAATGTTTCTAGGATTAGAATATATTCTAGCATTACAATAAACATGAAATAATAAACGAAGCAACAACGATGAAATAATATTACTAGCAGGAAACCTTTGGCAGCTGGTTTTGGTCAATCCATGAATAAACCGATACGAACTTATGCACTGATAAAAAGGTTAACTTACAACAGTAATACATAAAATATTTCGGTATTGACTCTACATGGTGAAGCACAATTTAAAAGGAAATTGTCCTCAGGTAGCAATCGGAAGAATTTAAGTTCACAATTTTTAGTAATAGATGGAAGTGTCATTGTGTCCTTGTAACTGAGGTTTCACAACGTTTCTTTTTCGAAAGAGACCCATCCCAACTGTGAAAATTGTTTAGAGAAATTGATCCCTTGAGTTTGAGATTTGTTTGTAAAGTTGTTGCTGGTATAACCATAAACAAGAAAGGTACGATTACAGAGCAGGTTTAGCAGATCATGAATTCTTACCACGATGGTCACTAAAGCATATCATCTGCAAATGCACGTAAACAATCAGGAACTGGATGACATAATACCGAATATATAATATAACCTACAACAAAATACTTTGGTTTGTGTAATATTTACCTGTACCTTGGGCAGAAAGTACTCATACATGTGCACTATACTTAGTAGAATGTTCATTTCATATTAACAAAAGAAGAATGTTTTTAATATATGTAAGTGATTATTATTATGGGATAGTTGATGATATGGACATGTTTTATGGTTACCTAGTCAGTGAGTTCGTGTACTTAACAGTTTTAAGAAAAGGATATCATAAGTTATATCAAATAATAAACCAGTTTAACATCGTTTATAGAAGTTGTCAGTTTTATTAAAAAGGTGAGATTAATGGTATTTAAATATCGAAGCTAATATTTTTAATGTCAAAGAAATACTACCACTTCAAATTTTTACCTCAGCAAACGAACCAGGTTTACGATTATCTTTTTGATAAGTCGTTGTAAAAATTTGGTTTACCTCACCCGGGACTTTGTAAATTCAGTTCCCGAAGAAGAAGAGTAAGGTTGAATTTACTTTTATACTACAGTTAATGAATAAGAACTTAACCATATTGCGAAGTGGTAAAGTAATCATAAGAAAAATGCACAACGAAGCAATGCAGCAGGAATCAAATACTAGTGACCAAGGTGAAACTAGTGTAACACCAGGTTTGTCATCAGAGGATCGACTCTTGTTAGCTTTACAGCGACAATTCAGGCAGATGTCTACCGAGATAAACAAGCAAAATGAAGAATTAAGTAGACGAATGGAACAGAAGTTTGACGAAGCTAACAAGACCATGGAACAGAAGATAGAACTGAAGTTTGACGAAGCTAACAAGCAAAATGAATAATTAAGTAGACGAATGGAACAGAAGTTTGACGAAATGGAACAGAAGTTTGACCAAGCTAACAAACAAAATGAAGAATTAAAGCAGACCATGGAACAGAGATTCAACGAATCTAACAAGACCATGGAACATAAGATAGAACTGAAGTTTGACGAAGCTAACAAGCAATATGAAGAATTAAGTAGACGGATAGAACAGAAATCAGAGGAAACGAAACAGGCAATTGTCCAGGTGGTGAACGACATATCCTCACAGTTCGAGGAAAAGTTAAAAAGGATATCTGATGATTGTCAAGAAAAGCACAATCAACAAAACCAAGAAATTAGTGCTATAAAAAAAGATTTAGAAGTAATAGAATCTTCCATTAAACAGCAAAAGATCCAGGTCAGCAACAACTCTAATAACATACGTGTAAATACACAGTTGTTAGCTACTATTCAAGAAGAGATTAGAACGTTACAGGCTAAAGACAACATTTACCGTAATAACTTGGGTAGTGATCGCTTTGAGTTGCCCCACTCACCAGAGATGAACTCGCCTTCGCCGGGGTCTGATGAGGATATTATACTAGAAGAAAGTTGTCCGAAGAGTACTGATGAGCGAAACATAGATGGTGTGACGACACAGCATGTTATGGATAGGAACTATCACTCAACCAGAACAAGGAATGAGAAAAAGAAGGTAAAATTAAGTGTTAAAATGAGTGAAATTCGAGCTATGAGCAAATTCAGTGGTAAGTGTAATGAGAATGCTACTTCTTTCTTAGAGAAATTCCAAGACGAATGCAATATAATGTGTATCGATCGATCACAATATATGAAATTAATACCCCATGTATTACTCCCACCTTGTTCCTTATGGTTTAAAGTAATACGTGATCACATTAGTTCATATGAGGAATTCAAAGCGGCATGGATCGCAAATTATGAAAATGACTTTTTGCTGGCAAATAGAGATGCCACCCTTAGAAATCAACACTTCAATCCTCGATTGCACAAATCTGTTGTAGAGTTTGTTGTAAATGTCTACAACGAATTAAAGGTCGTTAATCCTTTGCAATCGGAATCGAGAATAATAGCATCGATTCGAAATTTGCTTCCATTTAAACTGCAACAGATCTTATTTTCCAGACAGTGTATGAGTTTCAGTCATTTATTGATGCTTGTCCAATGCTACGAAACTCAATACCATGCCATGAATCCACAATCAGGAATGGGTAAAAATAAGAATAATTCAGATCATTTGGTGCCTGTTCGGAATTTAAATATTCGGAGTGTGAATAATACAGAACCTAACCTAAGCCGAGTATACTCTAGCAATCAAAATGAGCACAATAGGCAAGGTTATGTAGGGAATCCGCCTAACCTAATTAATAGTAGCAATTCGTATGTTAGACCATATAGTCAAAATAGATTTAAAAATCGACGTAATGTATGGCGAAATTCCAGAAATACAGCGAACTACGCGGATAGACGTAATGGAAGGACAAGAGATGGCACTTCGCATCAAGATCCAGGCATTGAAGTAATTTCTGTACAGAACAATAATACGGGACATAATCACGATTGTGCTGTACAGTGTACCTTATTGGAACCATACACGAGTATGAATTTAAACTAATCGCGGCTGATGTGGTAGGGGTTAAACCCATGTCAGCTGTGGATTCTCATGAACATTTATCTAAAAATTTAAGGGATAATTCTTACGAACATTTATCTTCCAATTTACATGTTCATGCTAATTATGAAAATGATCTTTCACATGACGTCACTGTAAATAATTATTCTGAAATAGCAATTAATAGGTGTCAGTACCAATTTATACCGGTTGTAAATCGTTGTTGGTTTGAAGATGATACTGTCAATGATGGTTTTAATATTGAAGAAAATTTTGTATTTTTAAAGTCATATAGTACAGCTAAAATACCTATTAAAGTTAATGGGTTAAGCACTGAAGCTCTACTTGATACAGGAGCAAATGCCTCTCTATTGTGGAAAGCACTTACTAGTAATTATTCGAATCCTAAACTACAAAAGGCTGAGAATCTTATTATAGTTGATTTTACCGGTAAACATAAAAAGAGAGTAGCAGGAATTACTCGTGTGACAATATCTATTCAAGATTTTGAAATATCAATTCCTATTCTGGTAATAAAGGATCTTAACGAGAAATTAATTATGGGCTTAGATTTATTATCCCAATTACATGTCATGTTTGATTTTAAAAACCAAACGTTGACTATACCGGGTATACCTCAGGAAATCGTTCAGAAACTGCTTCCAAAATTAGATAATCTTGCTTGTCAATATAATGATATGTCTCCTATAGTGAATAATGTTTCTATTAGTGCAAAAAGTGATAAATTAAATGATCCCCGATTGGAAGACAAACAAAATTTGATGAATATAAAGGACGATGTATTATTTTCTGAACATGTTAAATCACTCGAAAGCAGCCTTGATTTTGCTGATAATACAGTAATAGCCGACTTTAAGAACATCTTATATAAACATAGAAATGTCTTTTCAGAACGTCCTGGACGTTGCAAGGATTTTGTTTATTCTTTTAAAGTTAAAACAGACAAACCCATAGTAACCAAGCCCTATATAATTCCATATAGATACAGGGAGAATGTACGGCAGCAAATTGCAAATATGTTAAGAGATGGGATCATTAGGCCTTCAAGAAGCGTCCACCTTAATCCATTACATGTTGTTCCAAAGAAAAATGGTTCTCTACGTGTGGTATTAGATTTGAGACGCACGAACAGCCACATTGATCTGGAACAAGTGAGGTATCCTCCAGTAGAAGAAATACTAGCTTCTTTACAAGGGAACACTGTATTCGGAAATCTAGATCTAGTGATGGCGTATAATCAGGTCGAGTTACATGAAGATTCAAAACCATACACAGCATTTAGTTTTGAAGGTCACTTGTACGAATACAATCGTGTAGTCTTTGGGCTTATCAATGGTAGTGCAGCATTAGCATCCTGCTTGAACAAAGTTCTAGGTCAAGACTTACGTAGCAACGTGATAACGTATGCTGATGACATCTTAATCATGGGGAAAAATCCACATGAATACCTGAAGTACTTAGATATAGTTTTAGACAGATTGGAAAGTTCAGGCCTTACTATCAATCTACAGAAATCCAAATTTCTACAGAATTCTATAGAATTTCTTGGGTACCAAATTGATGCCTCTGGTTTACAATTCAGTCAATCTAAAGTTCAAGCCATAGAAGATCTACCTGCGCCAGTAAATGTGAAATAGACACGACAAATATTAGGACTCTTTAATTGGTTTCGCAAGGCCATCCCGCGATTCGCTGAGATAGCCCAGCCTTTATTTATGATCATAAAGAAAGGGGTACCATGGCAATGGGGTCCTATTCAAGAACACAGTTTTAATAAGTTGAAGGAGTGCGTAAAACGAAACATCCATTTGAACCACCCCAGATACGACGTTCCTTTCTACGTACAGTGTGACGGTTCTCAACTTGGAATCTCTGCAGTACTCTGGCAACCTAACCCAACCATTCAGGAACCAGCTGTTATACATTGCGCTAGTCGTACTCTAAAGAAAGCTGAAAAGGGATACACTACGACAGAAATTGAACTTTTGGCTATACGTTTTGCAATACAAAAATTCGCTCCATATCTTAGCGGATGTCATTTTATAGTACTTACCGACCATAATTCATTGCGATACCTCAATAGCGTACAAGGATATAATAACAGATTACTTCGCTGGTCGTTAGATCTTCAAGCTTATGATTTCGAAGTACAACACATTAAAGGGGTAGATAATGGACCAGTAGATACCTTATCACGTCTGTTTCCTGGAGAAGAGCAACATATTTTGTCCATTAACGAAATTAGGATCTTACAGGATGAAATAGCTACCATTTCGATAGAAGATTTAAGAGAACATCAAATGAAGTATCATGAATATAAACAAATCATGGAACATTTATCTTCATGTGGCGAGGGATGTAGTTGTCCCAAACACTGGAATTCCAGATTTAAATTAAACAACGGGATTTTACTTATTAAAGATTTCAAATTCAAATCTAGGAACAAAATTTGCATTCCACCTACGTTAACAGCACGCATATTAAAGGCCTACCATGATGATTTCGGACATTTTGGGTATGTGAAGGTATGTGCCTTGGTTAATAAATCTTTTTACTGGAAGGGAATGAGAGCTCAAGTCAAAAATTATATCAATGACTGCATTGAGTGTATGCAAATTAAGCATAATTATCAGGCTATACAAAAACCAATGCTCTCAATAACACCTGAGAGACCACATTCATTTCTATCGATTGATTTATATGGACCGTTACCCAGGGCAGCTACTGGAGAAGTTTATTTGTTAACAACTATGGATATCTTTTCACGATATGTGGTAGCCTATCCCTTGCGTAAAGCAACCTCCGCTGCTATCGTGAATAAAATTCTGAATGTATATATTCCACATTGTGGCCCTATCGAGCATATATTATGCGATAACGGTTCACAATTCAAAAGTGATGTGTTTCTCAAAGCCATGAACAAGGCCAACATTAAAATTCATTTTGTGACTCCGTACCATCCAAGTAGCTCCGTGGTAGAAAATGTACATCGCAATTTTGGTATGTTGTTTCAGCACTTTTGTAAGGATAAACATGCTGAATGGATTAAGCATGTCAACCAAATTACGTACCTTTTGAACCATTCTATATCAGACACTTTAGGTGTGTCTCCTGCTAATGTGCATAATGGCTCTGATTTGATTTTCCCTGTGGAACAACATTTTGATGTCAAATTAGAAGATTCGACAATTTTGGATTCATCCAGTTTAGTGAATATGGTGAAGATCCGAAGACATAACAAGTTTTTGAAACGTAATTCGCAAGTAGAGTCTTTGCAAGAAGGAAAATATCGGATCAAGGTCAATGACTTAGTTTTTGTTAAACAACATCCGCAAAGTAATATGTTGTTAAAGAGGATTTATAAATTTTGTGACATTTTCTCAGGTCCTTATTTATGTTTTAAGGAAATAAATCCTAAAGTTTTCGAATTGTTGAACGCTAAAACAGGGATGTCAATTGGACTTCGCAATATAGATGAGTTAAAGGTTTGGAAACCTACTCCGTATACAAAGGAAAAATGGATGCATCTAGTGAAAGAATTAGTAGCACCTGACATTCTTGCTCAAATAAATAAGAATGAAAAATAATAATAATGAAAAATGTATTTATATAATAACAAAAGGGTGTCTTTTGTTTCTGTAAAAATAGATTTATTTACTTACATGTGCTTATTCAAACGTAGATTGTGTTTAATTTTTGATTTTTGTTCAATTATATTTTCTTTGATTTTCATTCATCAACGATAATTTTTCAATGACTTGAATTCTTTCTTATTAACGTGAAAGATTGTAATTTAATTCATGATTAATCAAGCACAAAAATTGTTTTCATTATATTAATTTGTGTTAAAACTTTCTTGTTAAAAATAGGTATTTGATGAAATGAAAGAATTGTTATGAATGTATTTATATATATGTGTATGTATATGTGAAATATAATGAATAGATATACAAGGTGCGATTAAAATATGATGGACATAAGCAATGTAAAGAACACTAATGTAAACGGACCAGTGGTTCTTGAAGATAAAAGCCAAGCCTACTCATGACTTTTATATTCAGTCCCTTTGTCGAGCGACATTTTTATACAACAAAATACTTTGGTTTGTGTAATATTTACCTGTACCTTGGGCAGAAAGTACTCATACATGTGCACTATACTTAGTAGAATGTTCATTTCATATTAACAAAAGAAGAATGTTTTTAATATATGTAAGTGATTATTATTATGGGATAGTTGATGATATGGACATGTTTTATGGTTACCTAGTCAGTGAGTTCGTGTACTTAACAGTTTTAAGAAAAGGATATCATAAGTTATATCAAATAATAAACCAGTTTAACATCGTTTATAGAAGTTGTCAGTTTTATTAAAAAGGTGAGATTAATGGTATTTAAATATCGAAGCTAATATTTTTAATGTCAAAGAAATACTACCACTTCAAATTTTTACCTCAGCAAACGAACCAGGTTTACGATTATCTTTTTGATAAGTCGTTGTAAACCTATTAATAAAGCTTATGGATTGATGGATTTTGAGGTTCGTATCCCTTTCAGTAGGATGGGACACTATGTAACATGTGGACCTACAGCTTAATATGGAATCCGAAACACATAAGCTTTCACCTGGAATCCGAGTATCCCGTTCAAAACACGCCTACGCTTTGCCCTGTGGGAGCTTTACAAGACCTATCATAATGCCATAAGTCCAAATCTCAACTTTTACGACAAAGTCATCTAGAACCAAAGATTTACACAAGAAACCATTCTACATGTTTATATTTAGCAAAGCAAGGGCTACTCCATTCCAACTCTGGTCCAGATCGAATGAGTTCTTTAGAGCGCATACGGTATATACTCTCGTAGAGATTGATTTTCTAAAAAAGGAATCAAACGGACTATAGGTTTTACAATTATAATTCAGAAACTTTAATAGGGGGCGCGGTGGCTCAGTGGTAGAGCGTTCACCTCTGGTGATTGGGGTCCCGGGTTCGATCCCAGCCTCCACCAAGTGAACTTTGTGGTGGACAAACACCGTGCTCGTGGGTTTTCTCGGGGTTCTCCCGTTTCCTCCCACTTTATTCATTCCACCATTTCACTCATCTCTCATTATCACCGTCTCCTTTAGCCTAACCGGCATAACCGTGGGACGTAAAACTTAAAGATTTCATTTCATTTTTCAGAAACTTTAATAGTATAGAATATTTGTAATATAGAATATGGTAAATTATAAAAATACAAGGATTGCAATTTAGGACTTACAATATGTACTTTCCATAATGATTTTCACATCTAGTACCGTACCAATTATAAAATAACTAACAGAATGCATGTTCTTTGATTTAGAAGCAAAATTTGAAAATTTGTATAAAATTTTTGGACGTATTTGAAACTATATAGCTAGGTAGAAATCTTTTGTTTTTCAAAATAGTTATTCATGGAAGAGAAGTTAGTAAACTTTCACCCTGTTTCATTCTTTAGGAATACATTTCATGTTACTATATAATATCGTTAGCCTAGGTTACACGGGGAATATTTGATTTTGATTTTAGATTAGCGTCCGTTTTAGCAACGAGGTTCAATGAGAAGTGAATTCATAGCTTTAACGTAGGATCCGACCCACATTAGCTATCTCTGAAGTACAGCAATAAAACTTTCCAAACCTTCTTTTCCTCATTTAGTAGAGTCCACGTCTTATTTGCAACTTAGGATACAAGGATATTATTTTTTCGATTTTTTATAGTTCTGCTCATAGTTTCGGAGATCTGGAGAACGCTAGGAAAATTGTAAAGCCCTCTTCCCCCCCCCCCCTTTAGGAGTCGATCCTCACAGACTCTTGTCTTACATAAAATCTGAGTGAAAGGAAATTATTTCTACTAAATTTCAAGGTTCCACTTTTAACAGTTTCGGAAATCTAGTAATGACCGAATGAGTCATTAGATTTAATCCTATAGATCTGAAAGTTGAGTGAAGATCATTCAGCCTTCATTCAAGTCCATTGTAACTGACTAGAAGCATAGTATTCATCATAAGTTTCGAATTTAAAGCAGGAAATAATAAATTTTAAATTTTGTTAAGTTCAATGAACATTGAAAGAAGTAATACATATTCAATACGCTTTTCTTAAAATTTTCCAACTTTCCAAAAAAAAAAAAAAAATAAAAAAATGGAATAAACATTTTCCTAGGTGATTCAAAATTTCTGTAAATCTTACAATACTACTCAGGACTTACCAGGGGATGGTGACAAATATGCTAAGTATTATTTTTATAAATAATTATGTCACATTCATCACATCTATATATTCTACATACAATGAAGTCTTTGTAGATAATGCAATAAAAAGATCATGTAAAGTGGGAAGTGAGGAAATGTAACATCGACTAGTGATAGATAAGTTTGTCAATAAGCAATGTGCTCATATTCTTAGCGTTCTGGACGACAGATGAGTTAATGATTCGAATCTCATTCATTTCGAATTTATATTTTTGCTTTTAGTTTTCGACACCACAAAAATATTATTGGAGTTATAAACGAAACACATAAATATATTCGTGTAAGATATATATTTTGTTAACCAATGTGCAGCCATTCTGTTCTGAATACTTGATTACTTTACATAGTACCATCAATAAAACTGATATGTGTATCAATGATGTTATTAAATTAGTTATGAAGTCTCTCATAATGCTTCTGGATAACCTATATGTTTTAAATGAAAAAAGTTTTTTCTTCGTTATTAATAGACATTTGATTAACAAGTAATATGCTTGTTACTGTTATGGATACTGTGGTGCTATTAGAAGTATGGTGTAACTAGGTTAGGAGAGGGGAGACAATAGTATATGTGAAAACCCATGCTTATAAAATACTTGCAGAATATCCGTTCTTCGTACCCGAGAATACGTTTAATTTTGGACATAAAGGGCAATGGAGTTTTCGTTTGCATTTAAATGACATCAAAACTGTTATTGTTTGTCTCTTCGACTCCGAAAACTATGTAATCGCCACTAATATTGGTCACTTTCGTTCATATATATATTACTCTTCATCAAGGCTGAATTTGGATTTAAACAGGATCGGAAGTGTTTTTCGCGTTTTTACCATTTCCGAACTTTTTTCTCCATCTAATATCAGTTATGATTTTTATTTATTTATTTTTTTTTTTTGCATTAGTGTATGGACATACAGAATTACTTTGTGGCCTAAGCAGCAATTTTTAGCACTTTGCCCTCTGACCAGGGAAGGGTCCCAATGGGGCACTCGAGTTGCCGAACGACATGTATCAGATATGAAAGAAGGTGTGAAACTATGTACATAGCAAATTTATAGCGGCTGAGAGTAGCATGGAAGAAATATGGCCGGCCGTAGGGCCCAGCAACAGAGAAAGCTAAGGAATCGCTTGTTCTACGCGTGAATGGCCACAGAAATTAAGCTAAATGTTTATGAATAGATCTGTTATATGTAATGAACATTATGCCCGCCATATTGAAAACGACCATCTTGAATTTCGATTCACAGTATAAGAGATAAAGTGGAATATGTGGCATATGGAATAGCAGTTAAATTTTATCAGGAATACATTGGTGTTAACCATTCTGTAGTAAATATTGTCAGTCGAGAAGTTACATGCAAGAAGAATGAATATAAACTCTGTGATATAGACTGACTAGTATGACGCACAAGCTAGAGCTTGGAGAACTCTGGTTTGTATACACAGCAAAGGAAAAGTGTGTTTACATGCAGCATAGTTGTAAGGGAAAAATAGACATTGACGACAGAGAAAGAAGAGACGAAAGCTGAATCCGTGCCACCTACTGTATATCCAGCTTGCAGACAGGAAATACACTTGAAAACTCATTAGCTAGTATCTGCGTTATCAGTGAAGTAGTCAATTAAGATAGAGTGGTTGGTAGGAAGGTTAATGTGCCCTTGATCGATGAGCCACTGTTGAGTAAGTGCCAGAAAAAGACAAGGTATATTCTAATTCATCATTTGACAAAAAGTTATTTCTTCCTTCTGTAATGAATATGAATTCCCAGGTAGTTGCGTCATTATTAGCGAGTGAATTTGGGACGTGCGACAATAACCCCTGTGCAGAAGATCAGAAATGTAGTTTTTACTAAAAATTGATACAGTTATCAAAGAATATGAAACGTTAGAGATAGATGATAGCATGTCAGGTAAGAACAGCTCTTGTGTTTTCATCACACTCTTATAGATATTCTTCACATCAACTGTCCTTTATAAATTGGTATGTACCTTTATCAATATACTTCCTTATGTGATTATGTATTTTATTTTCTTCGAGAAGAACCACTTCGAAATTGTACCTGTAATTCTCAGCCCTCCTTTGTGTCGGGTGTTTTAACGTGACAACAACTATCCACCTTTAATACTGCAATATTACCAGCTATTTGCATGTGAAAATGCTCTTTGTAACTTTTTTTTTTTTTTTTTTTTTTTTAGATATGCATCCTGCGCCAACATTATTCCGACAGATTACTCCGCAGATTGTTCAAATATCCCCTCACGACTTTTTTGCATGTTACTTCTCAACTCACAATAAAGTAACTACAAAATGGTTAATACCAATAAATTTCTGGGAAAATTTCAGTGCTATTTCACATGTCACATGGCCCACTTTCTCTTTCACATTGTGAATCCGAATTCAAGATGGCCACTCAATATAGCGGCCATAATGTTCATTACAGATATAGCAGATCTTATCATGCATCTACTACTAAACATCTGACCTTAATTTCTGTGGCCATTCCCACGTAGAACAAGTGATTCCTTAGCTTACTGTATTGCTGAGCCCTATGGTCGACCATATTTCTTCCGGCTCTCCTGCTTTTCCATGTTGCCCTTAGCCGCTATAAATTTGCATATGTACATAGTTTCATACCCTCTTTCATGTCTGATACATGTCGTTTGGCAACTCGAGTGCCCCATTCACACCCTTCCCTGGTGAGATATTACGCTCCATGGCATCAAAATCACAAACTTCAATATTACGAACCCAACAAATCTATGATGTCAATAGTACCAAAAGTGAGGATATTTCTGCAGACTCTTTACATGCAATAGTACTCAGTACAAAACCTATGAACTCCCCACTTTGTGCCATCCCAAAATACAGAACCTTTAAAAGTATAATTGTCTGTATTTTTTCTAGTGATTTCATGTATTGGTTTGCAACCCTGCAGATTTATTTAGAAGCAAAAGTATATGCTCTCCATATACCTCACTCTATCCTCTAAACATTAGTATTTGTTTGGAGTTCGTCTGATACCTACGTCCTGAGCAACTGTAGTTTTCGCAAACGTTAGCAAATGCAAAAAATGACAATCTGCCTGCAACAAAGATGGCCGCCATTCAGGAACACTTGTATATACAACAACGTGAATGATGTTATTGACCTTCTCATACACAAGGTTCATCACACTCCAATTTCTATAATTTTCGGGGATGGTCGAGCAACCACCTCTTGATCACTTCGTATGGATTGATCCTTATATATGTTTCATCTTCGGACAATACTATGGTTAAACAAAAGTTAAAAAGTTAATAATAATAGTTGACTACATTACATTAACCATACTGCTTACAGTTATGTTGCTAAGGTGGGTTCCGGAAATATTGTAGCATGATTGGACAAAGCTCTTGAGACGTAATAAAGCAAAGTGAAATCAGTTTGAGTGTGCAGATAGACGATAGATTGAATCTCATTTCCAGAGTGTGAGATCTTGTTTGTTTAGTGCTTAAGGTGTGGGAATGGGTAAGCAAAGTGGGCAAAAGTACACAAAAAGAATCTGTCATTTCTTTCAAAATGTGTGTAACAGAGATTGGAAAGTGAGGTACAGCCATTTCATCAATGAAGGGATTATATTATTATATTTTCATATAATCATTTCCTGAGGATTCATTCCATAGCAGTTTGCGTCAACACAACGCAAAAGTTTCATTGTAGTTTGCAATATTTTGCATTTCATTTATACGTGCTTATTGCATTATTTGAGTTGCTTTGCGACACGTAAAATTTTGGGAAGACCATTATGGAGTAAACCCTTAAGCACTATTAAAGTAAAACGACAACTCAGGCTCCTAGAAGTAATAAAAAAACGTTGATTATGGTTTTAAATTCTAGGAGGGACACATTGCATATTTTTTATAGGAGTCCAAATATTAATGCTTCTCTCCCAAGAAAAAAATTCAAGTTACAACGCTGAAGCATGTATTTGCTATTAAATACTTCTGTACGTGACGGAACGACAACGTTAGAGAAACAGTATTTTAGCTGACTGCACATAATTGGAACCAATTAAGAAATCGAACTGACTAATATTATCCACAAGAGATCCTGTCAACGAAAGAAGCAACAGAAACAATTATTATCAGATAGTTGATGCATTGGCCGATAATTCTGTTTACGAGATTCTTTATCATATTGAATTGTACGTAACGAGCTTCATTATTCATAGCAGTTGACTGCGCTGAATGCCGTAATTGGAAATATCATTTCAACAAATGAGCAACACGACATCACGAGAATGCTGATTATTTCAATTGGATGAATGAACAGTTGTACGTCTCGGTTCTCAATCGACTAATGAATACATGTCTAGAATATTAGCTAAATATAGTGCTCAGCTGATTGTGTAAATGCTGGAAATAATGGCAGTTTCTACAGTTGTTTTATTATTATTATTATTATTAAATGAACCAAACTCCAATCTTTTTTCTTTATATAGGATATCATTTTTCTCTATATTTCTATCTTTATACACAAATTCTTTTACGTATTATCAACATAGAGCCTGGGATGTTTTCGTAATTTCATTTTTACGGTGCAACCTAGGTGAGGGGGAGGGAGGAGATATATAAAAATTAATTTATATAAGGCTGAAAGTGACTATTTTTGTAACTTAATAACTCTTGAACTATCCGACCGATCTCAATTAAATTTTCAAGAAACATGAGGTTCGGGTCTGAAAACATATTAACAATTTCACTTTAACGGTAGATACTAGGGGAGGAGGAGGGGAGGAGGACGAATAAATAAAAAAAACTAATAAAACCTAATAACTTTTGAACCACCCAACCAATCTCGATCAAATTCAACATATATGAGGGTTGGGCCTTGGGAGTTTTTTTTATCGTTTCACTTTGACGAGCCAACGTAGCGGAGGGGGAAATATATGTAAAAAATAAAAATGACTGCCTTTGTGACTTCATCACTCTTGAACCACCTGACCGATCTCAATCAAATTTTCAACATACATGAGTTTAAGGGCAGGATTGCTTTAGACTATTCAGTTTGACACTCCAACGTAGGGGAGGGGGAGGGAGAGGTAAATTTCAAAATGATCAAAAATGTCCGATGTTAATGTTTAATCCATAGTTTTCGGGGTCGATGAGAGAAAGAGTGACACTTCTAATGCTGTTTTGAATCCAAGTTCAACCCTGATAGTTGGGGAGGGGGAAGGTACAACGTAGGGGAGGGGATAAACATTTAAAAATGATCGAAAATGACTAATATTAGTGTCGAATCCATAGTTTCATGAGTAGCTGAGATTAACACTGACAATTCTGATGCCGTGTGTGGCAGCAAGCAGAAGGGGGAGGGGGAGCTATATATAATAATGATCGAAAATGATCAATATTAGTGTCTAATCCATAGTTTTCGGGATCATTCAGATGACATTTCCGATCCGGTTTAAATCTAAAATCAGCCCCGTCGCTTGGGGGAGGGGAAGAAAGAGATACATAAAAATGATCGAAAATGGCCATTATCTGTGTCGAATTTATAGTTTTCTGAATCCCTTAGATGAACAATGGTACTTTCGATTCCGTTTAAATTCAAATTCAAACCCACAACTTGGGGGAGGAAGAGATATTTAAAAATCATCGAAAATAACCGATATTAGTGCTGAATCCACATTTTTTGAGGTCGCTGAGATGAACGGTGATACTTTCGATGCAATGGCCCGCAACATGGGGGTGGGAGAAATATATATATGTATGTATATAAATGGTCAAAAATGGCAGATACTACTGTTGAATCTATAGTTCTTGCGGTCGTCGAAATGAACAGTGACACTTGTGATGCTGTTTAAGTCCATTTTGAGCCCTGACACTTGGGGGATGAGGAGGGATGACATACATTAAAATGATCCAATTTTTTTTTTTTTTACATTGCTAGCTAAGGCTAGCTACCTCTGAGAGGGTTACGCCCTCTTTTAGGGAAGTGATTTGGAAGGATTGTTGGTTTTTAGGGCGGTGGTTGGTCTAAGTGCTTTATTTATTTATTTCATAGCAGTAATGGTCATAAGAAACTTTGCGTTCCTTAACATTAGGTGGAGAGATAAACATAAATACATCTATTTAACATAAAACATACATACATAGGTGTTATGAAAGTAGATGAACAGTGATTTACAAAATATTAAATGAGGAACACTAAATAATATACAATAAACACGATAAGGAGAATAGTAGATAAGTGATAGTAATGTAATATTATATTTATATAATTGATGAGGATGAAGTATGAGATGAGGTGCAATCACAGGACAACACATAGGAAAATGTTAGCGGACGAATGCAGTTATCTTCTTGCCTAGGGGGACTCTAGGCTATGATGAGAGACATGATGAACCCAAGTTAGTATGATAAATTTACTGTGCATGAAATGATGGAAAAATGAGAGGTAAATGAGCATGAGTGACGTGATCATTCAGAAGCAAGAGTGAGGGATCATCAGGAGGAAGAGTGTAATGGTATAACGTAAACAAAAGAGATAATGGAGTGTGAAGATAACGGGTAGGTGTAGAATGCAGTGCTAAATAGTGCATTGTGTCGAAAAGTAGTGGATGGTGGATTTGAAATCGGCGGCGTATGTATGAGAGTCGAAGGGATTCGAGATGGTACTGCAGGGCGGGAAAAGTAATGCGCTGATATAATTCTCGTGTGGGGCTAGGTAATGTGATGCGATAAGCAATTCGGAAGGCATGGCGTTCGAGAATAAGAAGTTTGTGGTAGAATTTTTCTGATGCGGCAATCCAAGCTGTGAAACCATAGGTGAGAGTAGGGCGAAGAAAGACTTTGTAGGTGTTCAAGACTGTGTTTGATTTGAGACCCCAGGTGGTTCCTGCGAGACGTTTAAGCAGGTTGAGACGATTGTAAGCTTTTGTTGAAATTGTTTTAAGGTGTTGCATCCAGGTGAGGTGTGTATCAAACGTAATGCCTAAGTATGTGACTGCTTTTGTAGCTTGCAGAGGAACCTGGTCTACGTGGAGAGATAGACAACGTCGATTTCTGCGGACTTTGCTTGTTTTCTTTGGTGGAATGAAGATGATAGCCTGCGTTTTTGTAGCATTGATGGTGAGTTTCCAGTGGCGGCACCAAAGGCAGAAGTCAGAGATGGCTGTTTGTAAGATCCTATTGATATGCTGGATGGATGTTCCTAGAGCAAGAAAAGCAGTATCATCTGCATACTGGAAAGAATAAATGTTGTCAGGGAGGTGTGGCATGTCAGCAACAAACAGAATGTATAACAAAGGTGAAAGGGCAGAACCCTGTGGAACTCCTGACAGTAAAAAGATGGGATGAGACAAATGTTCGTTAATGGCAACATAGGTGATACGACCGGAGAGGAAGTTGAAGATAAGTCGTATGTATGCTGGAGGAAGTTGGAGCCTGATCAGTTTATAAATAAGACCGAGATGCCACACTTTATCGAAAGCTTTCTCAAGATCGAATAGGACTAAACATGATGGTTTCACTCTATTATAATGCGTAGTGATAAGGGTTGTGAGACGTAAGAGTTGATCGTTGATGGAGAAACAAGGACGGAAGCCTGCTTGAGCGAGAGGAATAATATTTCTGGTGTTGAGGTAAGTATGAAGCCGTTTAACGAGAATGCGTTCGAGAATTTTGCTAAATGTGCTTGTGAGCTGGATTGGCCTGTAAGAGGAGATCTCATGAGGGGGCTTATGTGGCTTTGGAAACATAAGAGTTTTAGATGTTTTCCAGGGTAGAGGAAAGTATCCTGTACGCAATACGAAGGTAAAGATATTGGCAATGAGGATGAGTATTGTAGGTGGACACTCTCTGATCTGGCGATAGGTAATATTATCAAAGCCAGGCGCTGTGTTTCGTTTACATTTGATAGTGTTTGTGACCTCTTCAACAGTGATAGATGAAGTAATAGCTTGGTTTACACTAAGTTCATGCATGGTGTTGGGTTGCAAGAATGCAGAGGTGTCAGCACTGTCTGCAACATGGGGTGTAGTTCCAGGGGGCGGTGGAGTGAAGATGTTCTGCAGATGGTCTGCGAAAGCATTTGCCTTCTCCGTATCTGTTTGAGCAGCAGAATTGCCGATCAGAATTGGGTATGGTGTTTTTGTGAATTTGCCGCACAAAGCGTTAAACTTTTTCCAGAATTTAGTAGGATGACTGGTGGTAGACAGGGTATTGCAGGTTTTAACCCAACAACGAAGTTTATATGCCTGGATGTAGTTGCGCACAGTTCTTTGCAATTGGTGATGATGGAGTAGGGCTTCAGGATTTCTGGTGTGAATGTAATCTCGATAGAGTTGACGAGAGCGTGAGATCATAGTCAGATAATGTGGGGGCAGGCGAGGTAGATATGGTATATTTTTGCTAGTGGGAATGAAGAGAGTGCTAGCTTCCTGTATGGTTTGAGTAAGTGTATCAACTGTGGTGTATAGATCGTCTTCTGTAGTGGGGGATGACAGGTGTTCGGTGCGTTGAGCGAGGTAAGAGCGATAGCTGATCCAGTTGGCTTTATCAAATCGAAAACAGGTACGGGAAGGCAGTTGCGAGCGAGATGTTGCAGAAGAATGGAAGTTTATGGTGAGTTTAACAGGAGCGTGATCACTACCTAGTGTATCAAGTACTGCAATGCTGCTATGGGTTAGGAGATTGCTAGATGTTATAACAATGTCAGGTGTGGTATTTGACTCTGGGCGAGTAGGTTTGGGCAACTGATGAATAGTTCCAGTAGTGTGTGTGGTGATAAAAGCTGCAAAATTGGTACGATCGAGATCGGAGCGACTATGCATATTGAAATCTGCCATGATGATGTAATGGCGATAGGAGTTTGAAATGTGCTGTACAAATTGTAGTGGAAGAGGATGCCCAGGCCGGATGTAGATAGTAGCAACAGTAATGATAATAGATTTGAAATACACAGTGGTAATGATGTATTCGGGTAACGGAGTAAGAGCACAGTAGAACTGGCGATAAGGCAAATGAGGAGAAAATCCAATCGCTACACCCCCATTAGCTCGCTGTGCAGGCAGGAGATTGTCAGCGCGTAGAATTGTATATCCCGGTAGGCGACATGAAGTTGATTTGGTTAGAAATGTTTCATTGAGGAGAAAAACTGTGATATGCTCCTCTAGTAACAGAGTTTCAAACAGTAGTTTGTTCTTTGAAAAGGATCTGATGTTCAAATATAGAAAGTTAAGTGCCATGATGAAAATTTAACTGGTTGGAGTTGTTGGAGATGCATGGAAATGTACTGAAGTCCCAGAATATGTTGCGGTGAAGTGAATGTGAAATGTTGCCTTGGCTGCAAGTGTGATTTGCTGTAAAATGTGTGGACGGATGAAAGGGTGGATATTCTGTAGTGCAAGAGTGAGAAAGGTGAGAAGTTGATTTACGGTAACTGGAGTATCTACTGTAGGCGTGGTGGGGGGAGTAATGGACGTTACACGTAATGGGACAACCAATTCAGGATGTTGCGGCGTTGGTTCCGGTTTCGCTTTACATTTGTAACTATATGTAGGGTGGTTGTCTGGACATGTAGCGCATTTTGCCGGCTGATGCAAATTAGTACATAGGCGTGTAGAATGTGGTCCTGCACAGTAGCCACATTTGAAATCATTCTTACATTCAGCTGTACTATGGGTGTTATATGCCTGACAACGTTCGCAACGTACTGGTAATGGTGCCATTGAACGTGATGGTTCAACTCTATGTTTCCGATTGTATATGTAAGCTCCATGAGCAAGCAGGTCGTCTATTGTCTCCTGATGGGGGGTAAGAATGCGAACCATGAAAGTTGGCCCACGGTCATTGCGGATTCTAAGAACTTTGGAAATGGTGAAACCATCCAGTTTGAGTTCATCGTGAACTTCCTCGTCCGTGTAAGACGGGTCGACTCCGCGGATGACAACAGAAAGTTGGGACGGCCTCCGAGGTGGAGGGGGCTGCTTTCGAGTCGAAGTGTTAAGATGAGTGATTTCGGCTTGTGCCCCGAAGGTATCGATAGGAACTTTGTTCCGGATCGTGTTATATAGATCAGGATCAGATGTTTTAAGGATGTAGCCGTTTCTGGTGTGCACGATTTCCTTGATGGAAGCACGTGGAAGGTATTTCCTGAGCTGAAGAGCAACAAATTTCTCATTTGAGAACTTGGGATCATAATTACGAAGAAGGATGGAAAATGTTGTTGGAACAGTTGGAAGAGTAGAAGCTGCTGGTGCGTTTCCCGTATCCATGGCGTCATTATCAGAGTATTCCGTGTGATGCTTTTTCTTTGGAGGAGAGTCTTGGACTCGGGCGGCATAACTACTCTTGGATTGAGGTGACCTGGATCGAACTGAAGCAGAAGATGCAACGGATGTGCCGGAAGTTTGAGAGTCTCTCCGTTGACGAGAGCCTGAAGTGCTTTGTTGTGATTTTGATGGTCCCTTCCGTGGCCCCACCTTCGTGGGACAAACGGATGGTCCATCAACAACAGAAGGTAAATTTTGATGTCGACCGTTTGTTCGTTTGCCAGGTTTCGTGAAAGAGTCCGCCATAGTGAGATCTATCCAGTGGGCTAATGCCCAGAAAACGAAGACAATACGATAGTGTGAATATGATGAGATGTAATATAATGTGATGATATGATAGCAAGGTTGGACTACCCGTTTGGATAGTAGTCCAGGTAAGACAGTTCTCCTATTAATGCAGTGACACTGTACACCCTTGGCTGAGATAAGTCTGATGAACAGTGTCCTGAAAAAACGCGGAGAAAAGCCCAGGAATAGGAGTGGGAAGGTTTTTTCAAAAAATCGTCACCGTTCTAGGTGGGTGGCGCTTCAGAGGCAAACCTCTGGAAAAGTATGAAATGATCCAAAACTAGCAATATGAGTGTGTATTTAAATTATTTATTTCAACCCAGCGAAGCAGGTAATATATGCTAGTATTTTATAAATCAGTTCTTCCTCTCTTGCCATAATGAATAGCTTAAAATATTGTTTTATTCTTCCTTATATGTTCTCAATGTATCATCCATTTGTGTTTATTATGAGCTGATGACGCTAGTTGTCCTTACAAGGTTGCAATATTAGTACATCCGCGCGTCTGGCGGTCCACATGATAACTATTGAACGAAAGCATATTTTTGAATTCTTCTCTTTCATGTTATGGACAGCCCGAGCGATTATCTCTAATAGAGTTAATCCGCTAATATCTTCATTGGGAACGGTAACTTTAACAGTGGCTATAATTATCTCATAAACGGATTTATGTGCTTATATTAGAATTTCCTTTTAGTTTTTTTCGAGGTGTTAAGTTTTTGTCTTGAGCTTAAAAGTCTTCGTGAGGTTAACATTTTTAATTCTTGATTTTTTGCTAAAACTCAAGAAATATTGGTGAGATTAAAACCTCTTATACTTGGAATATGAGAAGTCATATAAAGATTAGAGTACTGTTGTTGTTTTAATTGATGGCATGGATGTTCTTCAGGTACGGGCACTCTTGTAAAAAAAAAAAAAAAAAAACTCAACAATGCCACTTTTATCCTATTGTTGTCTAATTTGCAAATGTCAACATGGAAGTACAGCAACCCAGTGGTCCACCAGAAAGTTACTTTCTAGGGGATATAAGTGCTCTAATAAATACCTGCACATGGAAAAGTGAAAAGATGTTAAAAAGAAGACAAAGAGAATAGTGAGTCATGTGGATTGTTTATATTCAGATTATGTGGCTTTTGCCAGAGGCTCTCAATTCAGCCTTTCTGCTCTTATTGTTCCCAGGATACTTTGCAGTCGGTGACGTCACGTGGATGTATCGCCACGGATGTTATAAAATAGAGGATCTGCCCATATCACAAAATCGTGAAGCCATACGTATCTTATGATTGGTGATTTTCTTACCTGTAAAAGGTTATTTCGAGTAATTTCTTCTCATTCCTATTTGTACACCAATATGTGCAGCATGTAACCATTGTATAATACAGTATAAATCTGAAGCAACGTCTGAATCTAAGTCTGAACGCATAAATCTGAATCTTAAATAAAAATAAACAACAGATACACTACATGTCTACATATGTTTTGAGCAAACGTAAATGGCAGTCATTTAGTTGCCTAATAGGATGAAGATACGAGCTCGTACATATGGGCAGATCCTCTATTTTGTAGCGTCCTTGGGTAACGCGAGGTATCGTTCAAGAGAACAAGTAAAATACTGCATACGCAAAAATTCCTCCACAAAATGTCACGGACAGGGAGACAATCAAAACCCTAGACTCGAATTGAGGCTACCTGTTATTTTATATACCTTGGTTTTTGCTGAGATGTGTTAAGTATTGTTCATGGTTCTATATTTTATAAATATGTTTTTGTTTATATCATTTTTAATTGAAATTATAGATTTACTAAGGTATATATTCGTATTTACAACTTGGTAGTGATTTGGTTTGGTGGAAGATTATATATATATATGTGGGAAAATTTATATGTAGTTAGGCCTAACTAATAAGCCTAAAATTATAGAAACCGATACGGTTAAAATGTATATTGCAGCACCTACCATAATAAGTAATCTTAGTTGTAACAGGTCTCCACTCACATGTCAGTATTTACCCCCTCCCCCGACAGTAAAAGGGAGTTCTGGTGTATCACTCGGTTCAAGTATACTGAAAAGTCTTAAAATGCAGATTTAAAACTTTTTAGGTAGTAGTTTCTCTACTGACACTGACTGATCTGACGTAATGCCCAATACCTTAATGGCATTCTCTTGCAAATGTACAATTGTCTGCACAAGCTACATTACTTCACATATCTCCTAAAATAACAATATAGCACCTGTGCTAAGAGCCCCTGGTCAGGCACGTAGCCAGGATTTCGTGAAGGAGGGGGGATCCGTGACATGAAATACGGTGGTCATCACACCAGTTGCTCGATCATTCTAAACTATTTTACTGGAACATATATTTGTTCATTTAGCCAGGATTTCGTAACGAGGCGGTGGGAGGGGGCGTGACATGAAATTCTGAGTGCCCAGGAGCTTGATCTATCTAAATTACTTTACTGTCAACATATATTGGTTTGTTAGGACAATAAAATGAGGATATGTTAGTAAATATTTTAAAGCAAACTATGAAGAAATCTCGAGTAAAATAATAAAAAATTACGTTTTGAAACGTTACGACCAAGCTCGAGTAACGTATTCACAATATTTACGTCCTTCCTCTGTTTATTCAAATATAACCATTTTCCTTTCATTATGACCTCAACTATTATAAAAAGTACATACTCAATAATGTCTTGTAAAATATTTTATAATATCTGCGTTCCTTTCTCTGCTGACTCAAACGTTAACATAACTTTCTTTCCACATAAATTTTCGTTTTTATCATTCCGTCAACTACTGTCTGTTCCAAATGACAGGTTAAAGGAGCAGTAGAAACCTGTTTCTGAAATAACATGTTTGATACTGCAAGGATGTGATGAAAATTTATGATAAAAAATGTTCACGCTGTTACACAACGACACTATTCTTACGGAAGCTTGATATCTCACTGACTAGTAGCAGAAATTCTGAGAATTAAGTAATTTTTCTAGAAATTTCAAATTCTCTGATTCTTACAGGCTATCTCGCTCACCTCTCCACCACGTATTACAAGTAATACATATCTCTTCATAAGAAAGAGTAACCAAAAACTTCCTGTAGTCTCTTATTTTTATTTTTAATGCTGATCCTTGTTTTTCTCATTTCATTTTCTTTCATCCTTCCTTAATTTTTTCATTTTTGGTGTCGACCCCCCGGACTTACCCCCTCTTCGCTACGTGCCTGCTATAATTTATAATTTATACAAATGCAACATTCTCCATTGCCCTGTATTAACAGTAGATTCCTGACTTTGTAAAGATGATAGAATAAACGATATTCTGATATTATTCTATCATCTCCAGAAGCAACACAACCTGAAAGTCTGCAGCTAGTACGAATCCTTGCAGAGGATGTTTGTCCCCCAACTTTCACACAACTTTCACATAAGGAAGGTGGAATTGTTGTAAACAGAATCCTTGTAAAAGATACCTCAATTAAACTGCTGTCCACAATTGAATCAAAATATTAAAATACCTCATTACCCCAAACCAAAATTCTATATAATCAGTGACATCAAAATGCATATTTTGCAGCTATTTTTAAATATGTTTATTTCTGTTTGATTTGCTTTACAGCAGCTGTTTGTACACATCTATGATCTAACCCACTTTCTTTTCATGTACTTTACTAATATATGACATATGTCACACACTCACATAATAGCATTAATGAAATACATTAAAACATGACTTTTTAATCATTTTTCATTGTTACCATAGTGAAGCGTGATAACATTGTGCAAGTCTCTATGGAATATAAGTCATCCAATACATACCTAGTCTCATTAATAATGTATTAATATATAGTTGTTTCGTGTTTACATATTTCCCGATAACTCCAATTGGGCCATATGGTCATGAATTCACATTGTAAATCTTATTTTGGCTGGGGGATAGAATCACATGTAAGGAACAAATAGTAGTCTATAAAATTCACTCACGGGTGTGTGCTTTTTTTATATTTCTATCTATGATTCTTTTACTCTGCATCCATATAATATCATGGTAACCACATATAAAAACTTGATATATAATGTTCGCCGGAATGTTGCAATGTTCGCAGATCATCGTTATCAGAAACAAAACAGTCTCTTGTATTCACTATTCTCATTTCTTGCGAAATAAGAAATTACATCGTAGGGATTAACTTAACACGATCAAGGAAGTAAGTTTCAATAGACATAAGTGCCATGGCCTCTAGCCCCTCTTGTTATATTGAAGATCGGAGTCTCGATTTAATGAACTTAAGTTTACTGAAATATCGTTCACAAAATGCTTGTGTGAATGACAATGTTAACAGGTATTCATAAACAATAAATAGATTTGTGTAAGGAGAGCAGTGTAGATTTTAATTAAACAAACTATGATAACAGAACAGCAAGCACTGTTTGGACCAATTACTTACGGAACACTTCTGAAATGGAAGCACTGAAATCATTCATAGCACTGAAACACTGCTCAGAGAGATTGGCCTCACTTTTCGAAATGTTGACTTCTTTATCTTCTATTGATACCATGTTTTGTGAGATACACATTTGATAGATTTCAGCAGACCAGCTAACCAACTCCTTTGTAAATTCTTCTCTGAGACTTTTTGCTAAGTTACTGAATTTGGCAGCAAACGTCTTTAATTTCTTCCTCAGATCTTCATCCTCAACTCGTGCTAACATTGCTACATTATGAAGTGCTTAATCTGGTATTTCATCACGCACAATTTCATGAAATCTTGTAGGATCTAGGCAACTGGTATCACGAATTAGAACTTTATTTTCCCCAAACCTATTGATTATGATTTGGATAATCTGTCAATAACACCTCTCAATACATCTACACTATATCTATCTGGACCTTCATCTTGCTGTTTGTCTCCAGGCATTCGCTTTCTTGCGTGCTACCCTCTTCTCTTGAAACTTTCATGCAATCCTCACATCACTCAGTATCTCACTGTCTTCCCAGATATCGTCAATACAAGCATTTATTTCTTCTAAACTTAGTTAATGAAGTTACGCGAAACTTGCAATACGATGAATACGAAAGAGAATTTTATTCCGCAACAATGTACGTATACTTGTTATACTAGGCATTAATGGCGTATTTCACTTCAGTACGATAGTGAATTTCGCAATGTTTACGTTGGACAATACGAAGATTTTAGTGTTGTGCACCGCAGCTTCAAGACGACAATAATAATAATAATAATAATAATAATAATAATAATAATAATAATAATAATAATAATAATAATAATAATAATAATATAATACGTAAACATTAACTTACGTGGTAGGTACTGCTTCGAGATTATTGAAGTCCGTACTCTCCGCATTAAGGTTAACTTCCATAGTCAGTCATGCAGTGATGTTCAAGCCGCAAAATAAACATCTCTGCAACCATTTGCAGGTGGTATTTCACTAAAATTCACTTTATTCAAATATCCTCCACAGTTATTAGAATCACCTTGTCCAAAAAGTTTAGTCTCAGCTCACACTCGCTAATAATAATTAAAATTGTGAAAGCCTTAAGCGCTCATAATAATGAAAGCCGTAAGTAAAACTTCGTCGGGATCGTACATGAATAAATTAGATTAACGTATTTGCTAGAGTGGAATCTGTGAATTGAATAAATCAAAGTCACAGTTGGGAATCGCACATTATACTGTACAACGTATATGAAAACTATAATTTATATATTCTGGAAACTTTATCGGGATAACACATGCAAGTTCGTTGGAATCGTAATACAGCAAATTATGGATACCTTAAAATATCAAAAATGAGGCGGAAATGTGAAAACCAATAATAACATGGTTCATAATCTCGAATTTACATGTCCTGAGACTGAAGTATTCTTTCACGGCAAAAGCAACGTTGGTCAACAAAATTTAACTTTCTTTGGGGGCATGAAATTACCTGTTGCTTATAGTTTCATAGCTCCTGGAAACGAAACTGAACTAACGTAAGTTTTGTCCTGTACCCAACAATATAAAAATAATGCTAGTAATAAATTTTCAGAATTTCACCTTAATTAATTTAGCTTCATTGTTAGTACATAATTATCTTCGTAATACTTTTGAATGATACACCAGAATAATATCTCACGATCCATAATTTTGGGCAAGTTCACGGAAATTGGATAAATTTGCTTGAAATATATTTTCTTTACTAAGATCAGGGCACTGTTCGAGCCCCAATGTGGCTATACGTATACAAAATGTAGATAAACATCATTATGTACATGTTTCAGACTATATATTTGCCAATTTTCATTGAAGTCTAGTTCATAGATGTGTGTATTTTTCGTAATATATTGAGACATTTTTAAATATAAAATATGCACTTAATGAGTTACTGGTTGTAACTTCATTGTGATAGGTTCATAGTTTGTACGAGATTGTCTTTAGAATAATGTAGGCTTTCGAATTATACCCAACGCATGCGTAACGACTTATAAATGAGAGAGAACTTCGGTACAATTCCAGAAAATTTTCTTCATAGTTAATTTTACTTTAGGTAGACATCCTATTGGGACCCCGTTTCAGTTACTCCGAAATTTTCTTCACGTTTTTGGTTACATATTTGTCAATTTGCATTAAAAGACGATTAGAAGTTACGAAGATCTAGTAAGTTTTCGAACCAAAGTGTATATTGTGAATATGACTTCAAAGGAAGAGAAAAGAGAAAAGGAGGGTAGAAAGTTAGTGAGGTTATGTGTAACACTGGTTGCGTAAAAACATGCCAGCGTAATTAAGGACATGTAAGTATTGTCAAATGAAAACATCTTATTCCAACCACATGTTGATCAGCTTATTTTAAAAGAGATAAGCTCTCGTCTTAAATTAATATATATTATTAAGACAGCGAGCCGTTGGGAACAGGTATGACGTAGTAGCTTTGAGAAGGTGAGTTGTAGAAATTAGAAAATAACATCGTAGCAATTTTTATAAATTAAACTGAGTCCTCCATCCAGACAGCAGCTGTGATGCTTTCCTCCAATCTCCTGTCTAGACAAGAGAATAGTGTATTTCTCATACGATTAGTGGTTAGTCGGGAAGCGCATAAATCCACTACTAATTTTCTAATGGAGAGAGGAGAGGAGTATGATTTAGTCACTCAGAACATATACTCTTTCTTCTGACAGGCCGTAAATAACCATTCATTGGATACCTAACGTAAGTGTGGGAAAATCCACGTCAGAGATAATCAAACCTGAGGTATCTATTAAGTGTGAACATCCAAAACTATGTTAGTAGACTGAAACTGGTATTTTTCTATTAATTACATGTAGTCAGATCGTAAGAGCAACTGTTTATCGGTAGGCTGTACTTCAACCCTCAATCATGTTTCGATTCAGATAATTGAGTCCATAAATATTTTCTTATTAATATTCAATGATTTAGTGTCTTCAAACATGCGTGACGACTCAAATTTCAATAACAGTTTATTAATTAGGTAATGTAAAGGAAAGTCACAATAAGCAACACAAAGTCTAGTTATATGCCGCGAACAACATGTTCGAATTTTTTATTAATAGTATACAAAGTATGCTTCTCATATTATCAATCGATATTCATTAATATCATTAAGTAGTCATTACAACTCGATCCTTAACATGAAAGTCCCGAAGTGTTCGTACTTGATATAATAATATTACTATAACAGGGGATGTGTTGCAAGGATTAGAAAGAGAGGGGGACTGGGGAAAATAAGTACAAAAATGATGAAAAATGACTATGAATAAACGCTGAATAATATTTATAACACTGCTTAACATTGATATGTCTTCGTCTTGCTAGACTCTAATCACTCATGTCGAGAAAAACTAGTACAAATTTATGAATCAAAAACTGACTATGGCGTTGCTGAAAATGGCGAAGTAACGAGAAAATTTCTACTATTTTTTAGAAGTTCGTTAAACTGGAATAGTTTCTTGAGCGAGGCATCAGAATTTTCTAAGTGACAAACTAAGTAAAAATTAAAGAAAAATCAATGGAAATCAAGAAAACTACGTAGGAGAAAATCTCAAGTGGTGCATGATACTGGCTGTGCATGATTTTGATTTGATTTATTGACGTATAACACAACAGGCACAGGGCTAATTACAGTGTTACATTTTATATACGTTATACAGATTATATAGGTTAATAAAGCTATTGGTAATAATTATATTTGTCTTACAGAATTAATAGACTTCTTAAAACTACTTACATCCATTGCCATGTCTAAGTGTGAGAAATGGATTAATTCCTAAATAAAGCCGAAGTCCACATCCAACAAAGCTTCAATAAAATCAAGAAAAATATATACCGCTAAGCGTCAACTGCCCTAAAGCGGAAAGAGAAGCAGTATTGGCCTAGAAGACCAATTCGTGAGAGTCCTGTTTAGCTATGGTGATGTCGTCAGAAACGCAGAAAGGGAGAAACATTTGATTAATTCCATTACTCAACTTTCTGAATAAGAATTTTGCTTGCTCGTACGAGAGACTAAGTTCAGCTTTCAAACCGAAGATATGGAAGCTAAAAATGTCTACCTTCAAAAGCCGAATATGCACAAACACATCGCGTCCAACTTTAACTAAGTTTACATGTCGGAGTAAGTACCTGACTCAGGAAGGGAGAAAGTAGAAACCTTTTGAATCCTTAAGACATTTCACCACAGGGTCAGAAGCATCTGGGTTTGTAACCTCGGTTTCCGTTTCCATTTCTGGGTTTTAACTACAAAGAAAGGAGTCCCATCTCACGGAGTCAGTGGTTTACAGCGGATAGAGATGTATAGTCAGTGACAAAAGTTCTTTCCATTTGTAATGTTTGTTTTGCGAATAACGGTGGCATGGCTGGAACGTACAGAAAATTGGATTCTTTTTAATTTACTGAAAACTGTACTCAAATTGTCCTTCCATTCTGAAGTTATTTGCGAAACTAATTTCATCAAATGAAATAACTTTTGGACAACTATCTAGTTAGATCTTGTCTAAATCAGATCTTGAAGCAAGCTCAAGCAACAGGGAGAGGTATCAAAACATTAAAAAACAGATCAATTCCTATTACTCAGTTTGGCTAAATCATTAACCTGAGGTGCCTGAAATTTGTTCAAAATGTAGTACAGACGTCATAGATTCAAATGGTCTGATTCAAAGTTCGTATTTCAGTTCAGATTCATCTAAAATTAATTAATTAATTAATTAATTACAGGATTCTTTTCCGATTTTGTCATGATGTTCTCATTATTTTCAGCACTATAATCTACTTAACTACATTTACTGATCCAAATTTGGACACAGAATTCTGTTTTATCATTTGCAAAAACTCATTTTTGAACACAAAATAATACCAAAAGAACCTTGATTTGTCTTACAGTCGAGCTAGAGTCCTCTCATCAATTTTAAACATACTGTTTCCGCATCATGCTTGGGGCAGAATTAACTGTGAACTATGGGCTTAATAAGGACATAATCACATGATCGTTCAAGAGAGTTAACCCAAATGCCAGAGGTGGGAACTTTCACGCATTTTTCTCTGATTAATTATCTAAGATACTAATTTATTTTGAGTAATATTTCATTCTTTTTCCTATGCTACTTTTCTCTTCATGACAAGAATTCAGAAAAACATATATCTATGTGGCCGTCAATAGATTTTGGACTTTTGTCAGCTGCTACAGTCGTGTGTAAGGAATTTAGGAAAGAGCCTAAATTCCTGTTCTTTTACATCAGTGATCCTGGCTTCGATGAAATGACGACTACATGCGAAATTCACAAGCAGCAATGTATTTCTTGAAAGCGATGTTAACTTAAAATTAACATTACAAGGTAACTTATATCGGACGGTGTTTCAAACACAAGTAAAGTTTGGCACATCATCACTTTCTGGTATTTCTATTTATAATTACAATGACCCGTTGGAAATATATTTAAAGTTCATAATAGTGCAATATAGGACTAGATACATGTAAAAGAATTCCTAGTTCATTGATTTACTTTAGGTTTCTCCTGTAGATGTCTAAGGTATGAAAAAAATACCCTCGCTCACTTTTTATCGCTCTTCGTTGCTCCTCTCTCTCAATAATAAAAACTTCCATAAAAAATATTGTCTTTCGTACGAAAACTTACATAACTCCTAATTGTTTTGCAATGTATGTTTGCAAGTATGAACTTAAGACAAGGATTTTTTTTGAGTAAACTTAGTGCAGTTAACAAAAACCTTGCCGAAACTAAAATACATCTTTTTAAAAGGTAACTTCGGAATTTTTTTGAATTTCTTTCCCATTTTTTTGATCATTGCAGATGCATTGGGTATTATTTTAAAGACAATGACGTATAAACTATGCATTTGTGATAATGGTACGATCAGAAGCTTATTAAGTACAATTTTCATATTTCAAAATGTTACAATATATTTCGAAAAGCTTTTTGAGCTTCACATCAACAAAGTATACTTAAATGAAACTTAGCAGGAATATGGTTCAAAACATATAATAATGTTTAGGTGCATTTGGTATAAGTATCTCATATTGAGTCCTCCAAGGGTACCCACATTGCTAAAGAACATATATTTTCTTCCCTAAAATTGTGGATCTGAGGTGTCATTGATTCAAAATTACAAATTATTCCGAAGATTTTGATGTATTAACCACGAATATAAGATAATTAGGGTAGGAACAGAAGTTTCATATGCGAAAATAAAAAATTTCCTTTATGAGAACATTAATTTCAAAAGGGTAATACTGATACTGGTATTCGTTCTCAATTGTAGGGTACAAGGTTAAATTCAGATTCGTCTTCAAGTGGTAGAAAACTATCAGAAACACCCAGTTTTATGCACACAGATAAATCACCGTCGACCAATGTAATTGGTACTGTACTGAGAAAAGTTTCCTTTAACAAGTTCCACCAAAATGAATCCATATTGATTCATCAAAAAGTATGTCATAATACAATGTCATTTCGGCTTGTTTCTGCATTACACACACACACAGAGAGAGAGAGAGAGAGAGAGAGAGAGAGAGAGAGAGAATGCTGCGCATATCATGGACAAAAACAAAAAGGAATGAAGGCATACTAAAAGAAGCTAATGAAGGACGACAGATCATGAAGCTAATAGGAAAAAGAGGAAACAGCATGCTGGGCCATCTTATTCGGCACTCCGATTGAATCACCGTGCTCATAGAGGGAAATGCGAAAGGAAAACAAGGAAGTGGAAGACCACTTATAGAATATATACATGCAGCTACGAAGAAGAGAACTTCTCATATATATGTTAGGGTTTCTATCAATTGACCCAAGCGTACGATTTTTGAAAAGAAAATGTATACTAAATTTTTTCTTATTTCTATTTCCTCTTTATTTTCCCTCTTCTTTTTTTTTAAGTTGTTGCTGTTCTTTTCCTTACTTCTATTCAAATCCAAAGCTTTGAGCGACCTCCTGGAGTTCATAAAAGCTTTCAACGGCCAAAGGAATAAAAATAACAAGATCACTCGTATAAGCATAATTCATGTTTTTCTTTTCAGCTTCTTTTGTACATCCTCCATTGCTTCTTATTCAATTTGTGGTTGATCTGTGACCTGTTTCAACCTACAACATTCTCTCTCTCTCCCTTTTCAATACCTTGTTTCTGATAAAACTACATCACAGTTAAAAGAAGAAAGAAAGTAAAAGAAAAATAGAAGTGGGATCACTACAGCAAAGGTTTTGAACTGAAAGTTCGCTGATTTCTACTTTTTGTTTTCAATTGACCCTTTCTTTATTCATTTTTTCTCCAAAAAATTTATTTTCAATGCTAAAGTTTTCTGTCAATAGATCAATGCAGTGATCATCTTTCACCATTTTCTGTGATTCTTATTGGTCAAAAGGTCTTTTCGACAAGGCATCTTTCCATCTTTCTACGTCTCTTTTGTCTACTGACTTTTTTCTCTCTGTCTGTCTCGCTTGCTTGTTGTACGTACGTATGTGTGTGTGTGTTATTTTTTTTTACTACCTTAGGCTATATTTTTGTTAGAAAGTTGTTAGGTTTACGAGCTCCGAAAGTGAGAAATTTGACAAGGGCATCTAAAGAACATCAAAGGCTTTCAATCTTTGTAAGGAATTCTTTTTTTTTTATATATAATATTATTGTTGTTGTTGTCGTTTGGATATTTCCTTTTTTTTATTATTTCCATTCGTTTTTAACTTTTGTTACCCATTTTTCCTTCCAATTCTTCTTTATATGCTTGTCTTCCTATCCATTTTTCTTTTCATTTCTATTGTTAATAGTTTTTCCTTATTTTTAAAGATTTTTATTTTTATCTTTTCTTTTCATTTCTTTCTTTTCTTTGCTTTTCTTTTTGGAAAATCTAGATAGTTACTGAGCTAAACTTTCTGGAGACAAGTTTAATTTAAGGGTTGTTTTCCAGTAGTGTGGAGGAGGTGCCCCACAAGATTGTGACAACTTTCTGTAAAAGTTTCCCAACGGTTTATCTTGCTTCTTTACGTTTTCTAGTTTACATAAACAACAGACACTCATAATGACATTTAAGAAAAATTCCCATATTCGTATATGTACTATAAGTATATTCATATGTACGAATCTAATGTATTTTGTTATACCGGGTACATCATACGCTCTTTAATTGATTCTTTTGTCTTTCATCAGCAGCGAAGCAATATCTCGTATAAAACATCTCTAACATCTCTAGTTTATGATTCAATCTGAGCTAGTATAACACATCCTATACTCTCCCGTCCGGAATCAAACCCGAGATCTCGTGCACCAAAGACACACGTGCTAACCACTTAAAGGAAAATTAAAAAAAAAAGTTCCACTAAGCTGGAAAATAAAACGAAATATTTTATTTTAACGTCGCATGGTTATTCGTTTTAGGCTAAAGAAAACGGGTAAATAATAAAAGTGAATGATTGAGAAATTAAGTTTTGCGTTCTCTCACGGAAATTCGAACCCGCAATCATATTTAACCAAGGTAGAAGCACTCTCTACTACACCAACGTTAAAGAGTATTCTACTAAATTTTATTACTAAAGAAGCCCGAGTTAGAGGGTATCTCTATAAAGAAACTAGATTTCCTCAAAGTGTAGTATATTCAAAATTAACTTGCTCCTTCAAGATTTGTCCGGAAAGTAGTAGGATTGATTTTTTAAAAATAGTTATTCACAATTTTTACATATCGATTTAATAGTTTTCAAAATATGCCTCTTCTGTATCAACACAGCGCTTCCAGCGATTCTGCCAATCACTGAAGACTCCCTGGAACTCAAAAACTAGAACGCTCTTCAGCTCCCTCAATACGGCTTCTTGAATGTCCGTGAATAGGGTGTGCTGCTGTCCTTTCATGACCCTCTTCAGTCGGTAGAAGAGATAGTAGTCTGCATTAGCGACACCTGGGCTGTAGGGTGGCTGGAGAGTCTGTGTGATGCCATGTCTGGTAAGGAAGTCCACGGCAGTAAAAGCGGTATAGCTTGGCGCATTGTCATGTTGAAGCTTCCATTTATCCAGCGATTGCTAGAACGGACGCCGGCAACTCATTTTCTGAGTCTTTTAAGTACTTCCACATAGAATGCAGCATTCGTCGTCTGACCAGGCGGTACAGACTCTCTGTGAACCACTCCTTTGCAGTAAAAAAAGATTATAAACATCAATTTCATTTTCTACTTGCTCATGCGGGCTTTTTAAAAGATCACTCCCATAAGCAGTCTTGACCATGTCATGGGACTCATTCGCAGTTTTACCCACTTTGGCGCAAAACTTCACCGCGTAACATATATTTCTGTGGTATATGAATTTCAAAGAATGTGTATTCATTGGCAGTTATTCACTTGATTTCAGCTCTCTCCTAAGATAACAGCCCGATAGACGTGTCGCTTACAGCAATATATGAAAACGCTACAGATTCCCCAGTGAAAGGATTTAATCGTACATGTTATCGGTGCACATGTGAAAGAAACACATATTTGTATACTACCACAATTCATACGCACTGTGTAATATAAAGTAATACTTGTTCTTATTACTAAATTCCCTCTGGTAGTAGATCCTATGTATTTTACTATTCCAATATGATACATTATTAAGTTTCCTGATTAATGAGTTAAATGGAAGTTTATCACCTCGACTGTTTGTCCCTTTATGATTAAAAAACAATAGTAGACAAATATTCCCATTAAAGAAACCACAAAATAAAAACAATATTTAAAAAGTGAAAAACATGAAATGAATAAATTCTAAAAAAAGCTCGTTAAAATCTATATAAATAAAAATGAAAATGGATTTGTTTGCTACTTGATAACTCTTGAACCACCCAACCGTTCTCGTTCAAATTTTTAACGTAGATGATGCTTGGGTCTGGGAGTGTTTTGCTCATTTCACTTTAACGGTGTAACATTTAATGTCCAATCCATAGCTCTCGGAGTCGCTGAAATAAACAGTGACACTTCCGGTGCCGTTGACATCCAAATTCTGCCCTAAAACTTGGGGAAGGGGAGGAATATATACAGGGTGGTCCTAATATAAGTATTCACCGCTGCATTGATCAAGTATAATATTCTAGTTTATTGGTTTATTTGCTTCGGCTCTTCTGAGCTTAAAATATAAGTAATAACACATTAAGAACAAATAATAAAGAAACTATGTATACCCGACGGATAACAATAAGAAATGATATAAAATGCAATGAGCTGATCAGTATAATACTGTATAACTACTTTGTGCCACAGATAGATAGATAGATACATACATATAAATGATCGAAAATGACCGATATGGTACCGAATCCATAGTTTTCAGAGTCGCTGAGATGAACAGTGATACTTCCGATGCCGAATACTCAGTGTGGCGAGATATTCTTCTTAATAAAGCTAGGTACTGCCACGCATTAAAAAGGTACGTGCGAGATGAGGTTGTCCAGTACACAAGCGTGCCGAAATAACTTCGTTTCGGCGATTAATACGCAATAACGCCTGTCAATTTCCCAAGATATTCTTTATTAGATTCTTGCAGTTATTTTAGTCTCTGAACTTGTTCATCTTCTGATCCCGATACCTTCATATCACGAGCTTGAAAAACAAACTGCAACGAGTGAAGATTAAGAATGAATCTTGATCATATCAAGAGATGTAACCACAAATATAAAAGTCAACCGAAATTTTAATTGTTGCAGGTTGCCTATTGGACTTAAAATTAAGAAAATGATGATGAAAAAAAGAAGAGTAATGTCATGCACTATTTATTTGTTTATTTATTGCGAGTTTGTCGATATTCTCAATTTCTTCTTAACTAGTTTATTAGTTAATGACATACAGAGTTTGTCCGGGAAGTAGTAGCACTGATTTTCCTCTCCAAAACGTGGTAAAGGAGGGGAATGCTACTGCGCTTGTTGGGTAGTTGTGGAGTCTTAGCTACCAGCACACCAGTCTCCAGTTGACTCCAGGCCTTCACGGAGTTAAAATAGATTTTAAGGTGAACTCCTTTCAAGGTGCCTTGTAATCTCCACAATGACTCTTTTCGTAGAGCAGAAGTGTGTTTTTTTGTTTGTACACATGTAAGATGAATGCTATTATTCAGTGTACCATTGTACAGATCAGTGGCATTCAACTTGATATGCGCGAAGACATTTTAGGTTCTGTATGTACATCCGCTATAAATAGAGGAGCTGGTATGCAGAAAGGAAGTTCAGCCATCTCATTAACGAATGAGAAACACTTGAGTTCGTAATACAATATTTGTTATATGCTAGCTGTAACTTAGTTCTATTCAACTCATAGCATTATTTTCATGTTTGTAGTCAAACTGGGTTATTTAATAAGTAATACATCCTATGATTTATTTTTGATGGAGGTAGCTATTTGAATTATGGATAGCGTAAATCCTAGGGTATACTCTTAATAGAAAAAATATTGTTATGGTTACGCTGAAACAAAACATTACTACTGGTCTAGATCAAATTACTTTTTACTAATAATTATTTTAATTAGTACCAACGAGAAGTGTGGTGCATTCTATTTTACCAGGTTTCTAACATGTCTTCATCTTTTGCAAAGTTCCAAGTATCGAAAGTTTGAAAACCATAAGCGATACATCAGAACAAACATTCAGTACTTCTTCGTACTTACTGAAGATAATATAAAACCAAATTATTTTAGGTTTACGGAGAAAATTAAATATTCAAATACCTTCTCTTCTAACCTGTCATCATGTACTAATACCCTAGCAGCGGTTGCATTATGACACTTAAACGAAGTTTCCCCAACAAAGTGTCCGAGAATGTGTTCCGTTCGAGTATTCCAAACTAGTTTCCCTGTGTAGTCGGTAACCATATGACGAGCGCCGTAACTTAGATCTTTTTCTGGGCAAGCAAGCATTAATACACTTATTTGGGTCCCCTATAAACAGTTTTTTTTCTAATTATTGGGCCCCTCTTTCCATCTTTATCTCACTCTTTATGGGCCCCCCGGATTCTGTGGGTCCTCCCCTCACGGCAAGGTCTGTGAGGCTGTTACTTCGCCCCTGGGCCCGTTCCATACATGACCAATTATATTAAGGGGACAATATTGGCAAATCTCAAAGCCATACGAATAAATATTATTTGTAGGGCCCCTAATAATAGACATTTTATTTACTGAAATGGACCCACGATTCATTTTTATTTCATTTACCTTTTGTGTGCTGTTTTGTTTATGTAATGTAGTGAACCTGTTTGATGCTTCGTTTATAATTTCATGTTCGTATCGTATATGGAGTAAGAAAATTTTGTTTTAAATTGGGCCTCCCTAGAACGATAACGAGCTGCCCTGGGAGGGCAGTTGCCCCTCTTTGCCCCCACAAGTTACGGCCCTGCATATGACTGCAATTATAACTTCTTTTGAATAGGATATTTAAAAGAAAATGCAGCCATGCAATCCAAAAGGATCATGTTGTTGTGCTCTTCTTTGAAATAGAAACTGAATCATACTGTATTTATGCTACTCATTTTAAATTACTTTTCTTTTGCAATTGAAAATAACGAAACATGAATCTTAAGTGTACAAGAAAAAATGTCAATATAATAATTTAAAAAAATAATTTAATTACATTTATAAAAAGCAGACAACATGCTTCGTCTCATGACACTTCGCACTCTACCATACTCCTATAGGCTAGTTAAATTTAAATATAGTTCTTAAAACTATCACGGGAATACAGTTAATAAAATGAATATTACATAAACAATAAAAAATATATGATTTATTTTGAGTGGTAAGAAAGCTCTTCCTCGCTGACCTAGTATGTTTGCTTGTCACCTTGCGTACATGGTATTTGATTTGATTTCCAGTGGAAAGATTTGAACTCATTTAGGTTATTTGGACTCTTAAACTGTATGTCTACATCTCATACTAGTTCAGTAGTGAAAAGAGACGCTAAGCTTGAACTGTAGCCAGCTATTTTTATTTATTTATTTATTTATTTATTTAGAGAGATGAATACTACAAGAAAATGCACCCATTTACAGTATTCACAAAAACAGATAAACGTAATAACAGTAGAATAAACAAACAAGTGATATTTTTTTATTGACCAGTTAATAATTGATTCTGAAACTTAAAGAATTTAATATATTTTTAAATTTAGTGAAGGATATTCTGACATATATCAGTACTTGGATATATATCAATATACATATCATATACCAATACTTGGATCAACCACACAAAGTTTGTTGTAGAGGTCACACATGCTCCAAATAGGTGAGCTTTCAATCATATTTTGTTTTTAATGTTCTGCAGCGAAATAAGCCAGCTTTTAAACGTCTTCTAATATTGGGAACTTCAAATTTCAGAAGTTCAAGTAATTGCAACACTTGGATTTTGTTGTTTAAAATTTTATATAGAAGGCAGAGTAACCTAACTTTTCTTCTGCTGTCGATTGATACAATGTTCAGTTCTTTAATTAAACATTGATATGTTTCAAATTTAGGATATACGTCTATTTCCTTCTAATTAAGCAATGAAAAAGAATAGAATTGTTCCATATATTCAGTTTTATTCTTTGTTTTAAATTACTTTTATACTTCAGAAATTCATATGTCATTACAAATTACAAATCCCAAGGCAAAGTTCAGTTTTTAACATTTTCGAAATATTTGCTGTTAAGAGAGCGAAAGTACTATGGAAATGTTTATAAAAAGTAAATTAAGTAACTAGAGAAGGAATTTACAAACACGAAAATTTTCGTTATACAGTTATCGTTTGTAGTTATCTATTAAAAGATATAATTAATAAATAAAAAAGAAGATACAAATTCAGCATTGTTCAGTGGTTGAGATAAAGATTGTAGACGCAGTTGCAATAAGGAGTACCTAGTAATATCTAATTACAGATTAGCACGTATCATTCACTTTACTAGAACCTTTGAATGTTAATTACAAGAGTCTAAAAATATATACATAACACTTTTTGCAAATCTGTATATGTAATGCTCTATCACCAGAGAGAAAGGTGGGTACAATTTTTTGAGTAATTGGTCCTAAGTCATATAATGCTCTCTCTCACTTGTGTTTACCGGATAAGACATACGAGATATCTTTTAGAGCAATTGAAAGATATGATGGTATCACATTATTGTAATAACGAATGGAATTCCATGACATTCGACAGGATAAGTATCAGACAGTTCGGCAGTTTGCTCTCGCTTTAAGAAAACAGACTTCATACTGTAACTGAATGTTATGCTTGGATCACGCACTTACGAACTAGTTCGGATTTAGTGTACGAAATGAGATAGCAAAAAGAAAACATTTAACAGACCGTAAACTGTCATTCCAATAAGCTGTTGAAGTAATCTGTTCAGTGGAGCAGAGGAACGCACAGTTGAATGATTTTCGGTTCAATCAGCCGGGAGCATATGCATTTTAGAAGACATACTAGAGAAAATAACAAAAACAGTGTAAACATCAGCAGATACTTTATCGTCCACTCATCAAAGTTGTAGACAGAAGATGGCAACTAGAAAGTGTTAAAGATGAAATAAAATTCACACAAAGAGTTTGTAAGTTCTTTATATGTGTACATAATGAGAAGGCTCTTTTAGAAGATAGAATTAATAAATACAGAAGAAGATACTGACTCGGTACTTTTAGTGGTTCAGATAAACGGAAACGTAGAGTTTTTTTTCTATAACACTTATCAAATTGGTATACGAACAGGTATTAAATAAGAAAATAGGTAATTAATAAAAGGAAACCCTAAACACATGACTCCTGTAGGGGTTTCACCAAGGGAACATAAACTCTGTAGCGAATACACCATTGTCACGAACACTTCGATGCATGCGTGTACATACTACTTCTAGTAAAACAATTAGAGTATTTAAGTATATTGAAAAACTAAACTAACAACAGTAAATATATAATAGTTTGTGAGTAAATAAATCGAACATGTTTTAACACGTACAAGTATTCCGAAGAGCTAAAGTCCCTTCAAGAATCCATGGTTGGACAATTGCCCGCTTGCACCACCCTGCGGGTGACTACGGTGAAGATATTGCATTTTATCCTTTTCTATTAAACTGCTAATACAAACCTCTATGAGTTTTCAAATATTTTGAGAAATCTGTAGAAATAATGCGGCAATGATAAAATTTAAAAACCGCTTTGATTTCCTCTGTTACTACAATTGTTCTTGTGTTCTTGAAATCACATGGTATATTTCGTTTCCTTTCTTATACACAGCGAAAACAAAACAAAACAAACAAAAACGCAAAGTAAATGAATCTGCCTTTAAAATCCTATCGAACCATCTGCTCTCTTCTCGACGCTTTGGCGCCGCTTGGATCCCAAAGGCAGCATCAGTCCGAGTGACAAATGAAATATCTCGCTCCCCTGGGATCAAGACTACACTCACAGCAATCGTACCGCTTTCTTGGCCTCCACAGCAGCTCTGAGGCCAAGATTAAGACAGGTCGAGCCAAAACTTTTTTCCTCCTTCTTTTCTCTTCCTCATTTTTAAATGTCTCTTCTTCTGCTATTCTTATATAATAAAAGAATGAAGACTATCTTCGTCATTTACTCCCTTCTTCCGAAAAAAAAGAAGTAACATAAAAGAAAGACCGGAAAAGGGAAGAAAAGTCAGAGAAAGACAACGAGGACAGTTAAGTGACATTTTCTGTGTTCTTCACCGTCGTTGACTGCTGACAAGACGTTATTCGAATCCTTGTGAAAATCTTCTGGCGTGAAAATTTTTCCTTCTTTCGTGGAACATTGTCTTTTCGAACAGATGACGAACATCCAAAATGGTATGGAGAGATAGAATATCTCACAGGGGAAAGTTTTATCTTTCAAAATTTTATACGAATCACATATAATTTTATCTTTATGATCATGTTTGACCTTGTGTTATTTGTTTGTTATTCTCGATTGAAGTAGGAAATTGGTGTAACAAATTGGAACACGAAAAATTTATTAATCACATTCCGATATCAGTAGTGAGCAGTGACTATATTGTTGTTTCTCGCAATGATTTAAATCTTTGCAAGTAACATATTTTTATTAGCCAACAGCAATGAAATTTCATCTTCCATTCCTCTTTTACGTATATAGTTTAAACTAACGATATAATAGTTTTACTTCTCTCTAACTAACTAACTCTATGGTCTATAGAACCCGGAGGTTCACTACAACGTTCACAAGAGATTTCCTTTAACTTCTATCCTTATCCAACTGGACTTCTACCTTGTGTTCGTATTTTTGCGAGATGTATGTTAATATTGTCTTCGAATTTGAGCCTAGGTCTTCTTAACGATCGTTTTTCGTTTGAATTTCAAGTTAAAAATTTGGAAACGTTTCTGCTTTCTTTCGTTCTCATTTCATAACCTTTTCATTTGGTCCTCCGAGATTTGATGACTCTAACAATGTTTGCTAAGCGGTTTAAATTATGCAGTTCCTCATTATGGAGTTTCAGACATTTCTCATTTCCGTTCCTCTTGGGTAAGAATTTTCATCTCAGGATTCTGTTGTCAAATACTCTTAGTCTGCGTTCTTCCCTCAGAGTAAGCGACCACGTTTCGCGACCATATAACACATCGGTCATGATTATCGTTCTACATATCTTAAGCTTAAAATTCATCGACAGAATTCGCGAAGATAAGTGATCTGAACTAAACAACAACACGGATTCCCTGCTTGCAGTCGATATTTAATATCTTCGTGGATAATGTTTCGTTCTGTGTTTCACCTCTTTCTATTCAATATCTTTTTAAATAGAATAAAACAATCATTTCATTAAATTACTAACGGTAAGTTTAGGTTTCTTTAGAATCAATTATAGACTGGAGCGTATGCTAATTATGTATGTATTTCTTAAGAGTCTTCAGTGAGCTCCCTACCCCTTTCCGCATTGTAGTAAATAACCTAGAAGCAATACAGACATGATAATTTAATTAGCAGTTTCTCAGTGTACCCCAGATCAAGGAGGTTCATTTGTAACATTAAACAAAACTTAAGAATTCAAGTTTGAATTTTCCAATATTGAAATCACAAGTAGTAGTACATTTTTACGACTTCTGGTTTTAATACAGAGTTCAAAATGGAAATGAAATGTATTTTTGTGACGCATAATGGGTTGCAGAAATACGCTTGTTGTTATGTATGATCGTTTTTACTCTAAGGTCATCAACAGTAAGTCCAGAAAATATTGATTTCTGCTAATTATGGCGAACAGATCACTTCTTTCAACGAAGTCGATTATTGGCTTTTGATCCTCAAAATCCTGGCATAACAACTGACGTTGATTCATCGAGTAGTTCTTCAAATACGTATTTTTGTCTAAAGGCCTGAGGCACACTGATAGATTAAGCATATGAAGGAGTTCCTGGTATTCTGGATGCCTTAAAGAATAAACTGTAACTACATCTATAGCTACATCTACAGAATGCTGTTAATTAAATGTAATACTTTTTTCCAAAAATGTTCTTTCATATTTTAGGCTAAAATGCTGCGTATCTATGTGTGATCATGATTGTTGGGCATTTCAGTCTATGCATAACACGGAAAGGTCTTGAAACCATGTGGCTCATTTACGTTTTACATTTTGTATCACGGGTCATTTCTGATCTCGTTCTTTTACTGAAAATAATTGAGTTTAATGCTAATTTAGCTTCCTTAAACATCTGCGATCTGGCTCTTTATGAACAATTTAATTACTTTTTGTTTTGTATATTGCAGATTTTAAAATAATCAAGCTTTCATTATAAGATAAATTGCATATCGCACAAACTTGTAAAGGAAATATGACTTTGTTCTATTTACCATCAACAAAGATGTGTTCGTTAATAATACATCAATGATATTCCAAATATTTGAGAAAGCTCCAAGGTTGATTACCGCAAAGCATAAAATCAATGTAGTGGGATCTTGTAGAACATAATACAATAAGCGAGATTATGCTGTTATAAATTTGACTTTTAGTTGTTGAAGTTGTAATACTCCACACTCAATAACCCAGTGTGATATTATCAGTATTGTAGTCTTGTTTAATGTTCTTGTTAACTTTTTAATAATAATCTTCTATATTTTTTTTTATCTGTTTTTCAATTTTATATTTGCGTGCATTATTTTTTACTGAGTAGCTTGGACTGTGGCCTGAATCACAAAATCTCAACCGAAAAGCAAATTGAACCTCAAAACCATAATATACTGAATAAAAGTTTGGATGTTAAATATTTACTTATATAAATACAAACATGAAGGTCTAACCGGATTTTGGTCCATTATGAGTACATCATATCTTAATATCTGGACACTGCAATAGTAATTAAAACTTTATTAACTACCTGTATTTTCACGGCATTGAATTATTGAAGAAAAGACTGAATAAGGTCAAATAATATTTTCGTAAAAAATAAAATAAAATAAAATATTTATAGCATTGTAAACATACTGAACAGCTTCGCTAACTTTTACCACCGTCGTCAGTATTGTCTAGTTAAACTAGACATGACTTAATTCTACACATGGATATATTAATACAGGTAACTTAATAAAACTAATTTCACTATGATCTAATGTTACAGGAGACAGTTCTATACGACATCAAGGGTAACTTATCAAATCTAAGCCTTTTAAACAATTGTTTAGGGTATAGGCGAATTCCTGGAATGTAGTCTGCACCTGTAAATTAAAATTCACCTCAGTTTCAGAGATGACAAGGAAGAAATGATTTACATATAACACTCAACTACGAAAATAATATATTTTAAAGTTTTGTTATCCTGTTAAAGATTCCTGATCGCTGGAAACAGGAATTGTTTCATTCTGGCGCAAACCAACTGTTACATGTAGCGCAAAGAACAAAATTAAGGTAACGTAATGAAATTTACTCATAATCTAATTGGTTTCTGAGGTAAAGATGAGTAGCAGAGATAAGTAGTGAAGCGTCTCTCTTAGAGGGAATCCTCCCTCTAAAACCATTTTTATGAATACAGGAGAATTAGAAATTTAAAAAAATAATAAAAATTATACCAAATTGACTAGTATTCAAATTTGGTAAATGTATACAACCATCATGTTTTATTATTTTGTTTGTTTGAATAGACCAATCGTCATGGTTTTCTTTGCAGTAACTACAATTTTAAGAAGGCTTAGATTATAAGGAGAAAAAGTTACAAATTTCAGCTTTATTGAAGATAAATGTTAGAACTGTATTTATGCTGCTGCTTTTTTAAATATCTGGAAGCAATAAGGCTAACTCAATAAAGCAATGTTACAGTATTAATCATCTTTCATATCGTGGTAGGAACTACATGAACATTTAATCACTTCCACTAAAAAGCTGGAAACTGAATCACATTGAATCTGAAAATAAAGATATATAATTAGTTTATTTAACTAAATAAAATAAGATTAATGGAATGTAATAATGAGTTAAGCGTCAAAGTTAATAATAAACTAAATCAATAAGAAATAATATAATAAGGGATTTTAAAGTTAATTGTTAATTTGAATAACTGTTAATTGGGTATAAAATATAATAATAAATACTTATGCAATGAGAGTTACTAAAATACGGTACTAGTACTGTATGCCAAGACCAGTATTGTATGTCATGTTACTTGTCGTAAGGGATTTCTCAAAGCATGAAACCATTAATAATACCATTAATAACTTCAGCTAAATAAACGCTAGGACATCTTTACAGTGGCCTTTAAGGAAATATTCAGGAATTAAGTTTTAACTTATACAGGGTGGTCTATTTATAATAATACTAATAAATATCTCACAAATCGTAAAAGACAGAGATACGAAATTTTGCACCAAGAAACTATAGAGAGGGAACAACGTTCTAGGTATTTTGTAACATCACCGGACGAACATTGTTGCCAACCCAATATAAAATTATGTTTTTCAAATTGCACTACGTCAAATCATTACATTATTTCAAATCAACATGTCAAATGAAAACTTAAAGTACAGTACCACATTTATTATTCAGTCTTACAAACTAAGAATATAGTATCACAAACACTCAAAGCTAGGAAGTCTCTATCACCCACAGAGCACAACGGAGTTGGACACAATAATGCACATCGAAAGTACATTAGCGTTGGATACCATGGTCATGGTATGACTTGTTTCGAATAAATGGAAACGAAGATATAAAGGCTTGAAAATTTAAATTTTTGAAACGGTTTATTTCGAAAAAAATCTTTAGATAAGTATAATATTTTATTACTTGTATCGTTTCCAATTGGCAAACAAATTATTTTGCCGTTTACAGCACTTCGATATCTCAAACCGTTCCGGAGATATGATAAATATTGATAAAGTTCGCGACACTGCTGAAAATGGCATATTTGAGGAAAATACTTAAAATGACTGTTTTCTGTTTCTTTTACGTATAACATTACAGCAAAATTTTTTAATAGTTGTAATTACAACAATTCTCGCAATTACATGCTTTAAGCAGAATTTCAAACTTTATCAATGTATGCAATACTGTATAGAAATTTATGGAGACAACATAATTTGACTATCTACAACTCCATCAAAACTAGAAGGGGTTCAAATTTACTATTTCTTTTAGTTTCAATACTGATTTTTATAGAACAAAAACAGCAAGAGGTATCGAGATGCAGTTTTTGCAATCAATTAAGCTTCCCAAGAATAGGCTCCATCATCTCTATTAACCATTCATGCAAAACGAAAGTGGTTCAAATCAACCATTTCAGGTTTCAATATTTATCACCATACAACAGAAATGGTAATAGACAATGACAAACAGTTTTTGCACCCGGCACAGTATCTCAAGCGAATATATTATCACAACCTGCTGCGCTCTATCAAAATCGGAAGTGGTTAAAATTTACTAGTACTTTCCATTTCAAATCTGACTTTCGTAGAGCAAGAATTGTAAATTATCCAGAAGCTTTTTTTAAAAAATTCGATTCTACTTTCTAAATATATGCTCCATTTCCTCCGTTAACCTTCTATACAAATCAGAGATCATTCAAATTATCAAACGTTTATCAGATTACAACAAAAGCAGTAAGACATAGCGTGTAAGCATTATGGCCTTTTGATATGAATTCAGCGCCCGAGAATGAGGTTCTATCTGTGATCTTATTACTCTATTGCAGCCAGTAGATATAGATGTACTACTTCAAGCTGAGCATTGAATTTGTGTAATTCGGTGGTCTGCTGCAGTTTCATGTTATGAAACGAAACTCACTTGTTTCAATATAGCGTTTGCTAGTTTCAAGTGCAAAGACCTAGAAATGGAAAATGCCGGAAAATATGCAACACACCATACATGTAAGACTGGTTGCATATAGATTGCATGTTTCAGTTGTTCAACGTGAATATAACGTAAACTCTTTGATGAATTTTTAGACATTTATATTGTAAATTTAAAGTTCCTACACTGAAAAGGAACCGTTAAATATTAATGACCTTTGGACATATCATTTTGAAAAAGGTTTCCTAAAATCGGCAGAACTTCAGGAAAATGAGACTAAATACAATTGTTAGTTTATCTTCAGTCAAGGCATCAACTTGACAAAAGTACTCTCCGTTTCGATTTTAAGGGCAAATCATGTAGAATTTGGCATATGATATTTTTTGAATACATATACCCATCATTGATTCCAAAAATGCCGGATGCCAGAAAAAACACCCCATGAGAGGGGAAGGGGCAGTGGGGAAAACCGAATTTTAGCCGTGCCTATTATTTACTATATCTTCATAACCATTGGAGCTGGAACATCCGATTTTTTTTTGTTTTGTTTCCTAAATCGTCTTCTACAATTTAAGTTTACTGCATTTTTGTTATATATAATGGTTTTCTTGTTATTTTCATTTTCATTTCTTTATCAGCAAGCGCTATTGAATTTGCAGAACTGTTTCTCAGAAAGCTCCTCAAGGTTAATGTGAAAACCTGCGATGAAGCTAGGCTCCTAATTATAGGAAAATGCAGACTGGAGAGATTACCTCCAAATAGTGATGCTCTGAAACAACATATCCCATTACAAAAGAGCAATTTGGGAAAGCGCTGATAAGTATGAGATCGATTTACCAAGGCCAGAACACTTCGGATAGTACTTGGAGGACCAAATTTTGAAAACACTCGAAGATATTCCTAACGCTTGTTTAGAGATTACCAAGTGTATCTGTCAGAAACTTGAATGTGGTAGTTGGAATGCAAATGTAAGAATTGCGGTTTCTTATGCACTTCAATGTGTAGTTGTCTGAGCGAGCGTAAAGACTTGATATTATTTAATGAACAGAATGATAAAAAAAATGAATTATGTATTAGATATCACAAATTGCTTTACGTATTCGAGATAAAAGAGTGATCATTTATTCTAGAAATAAAATAATTTGTTCTCTTGTGTAGAGATTTCAAAGCATATGGTTTCCTTCAATTAAGTTTCGAGTTATAGATTTGTTGTATTATGGTAACTGTACACAATCTTACTAACAGTCAAGTGCTTCTTCTGTAAATTATATTTAACAGTTTAAAAGCTTATCATTTATAAAGTATGTTAGGCATATCTTACTTCATGAGTTTTTCTTACCATCACAGTAAGTATTAAGAAGGAAAGGTGGATAGGTGGATATATATATAAAGTTGATGGTAAATTATTCATGATTTCCTCTAGAAGGCAATTTTGATACCTGGCTCCTGCTCTATTTCGTTCAATACCAAGGTAGCACATAAATCAAAGGACTTCTAAAGAAAAGTAGCCCTTGTGAAAACAACATTTTTTCAGAAAAATGAATAGAAAGCTGTAGGTTTGATGTTTCAGAAGGTATCAGAGACACGTATAAAGAAACAGACTTGCAAGTTTCTTATAGTGTGTACTAGAGGAAGCTCTGTTTTCATTCTTCAGAGAAAGTTTGCGTTTACGCCAGAGTTAGTTTTGCAAAAAGCCCCTCAATTTATATTAAAAATGGATATTTTAATTCTATTATAATCATACTTAATCATCGGATTATATGTTTGCAAGCGGACAGACACACACACACACACACACACACACACACACACACACATACATATATATATATATATATATATATATACAAGGTGTCCCAGGAGGAAAGGGCAATGTTTTGGGAAATGGTAGTATCAGTGATTATAAGCAAAAAAGTTCATATGAACATAAGACCTAATCTCAACGTTTTGACAGCTACAGGTCGTGAACCATTTTTGACTTTTTTGCGTATTGTTCACCCTGTAACTATTTTACAGAGTAAAATATAGAGGATTTGTAAGGTGATGGAATGACTTTTCCAACGGTATGCAGCATGTGGCAGTGTTGTCTTTCAAAGGGAAGCTATTGACGAGAATTTTGAGAAAGTTAAGGTTATTTAAAGAAATTGGATGGCAACACTAATTACAAATACCCCTATATATATATATATATATATATATATATATATATATATATATATATATATATATATATATATAATCAGCTGCTAATATCTACCGTTTGTGGCAAGGTAATTCTAAGGCCGCGCCGTGATTAGTTTGGCAGACAACAGAATGAAGTCGGTTACAGCTCAGGTACTATTAGTCCTCCAGCAATATAAATACACATTTTATGACAGAGCATAAAATGACGAAAACTTTATGAAGAAACATTTTTCCTAATTCAATCTTGTAAAGAATTTGTGGCTAAAGAATAGACGTCACGCGCAACCAATACCGAGTAAGAATGAAAATAACAAGAAAATCATTATATTTAGCACTAAAACCAGTAAAATTAAATTATAAAAGTTTTGATGCTCTAGCTCTAATAGTTACGGAGTTATAGTGAATAATAGAAACGGCTAAAATTTCATCTCCCCTCCCATGTGGTGTTTTTCCTGGAATTTTTGTGATCCGGCATTTTTGTGATCAATGATGGGTATATATTCAAAAAGTAACGGATGCCAAATTGTTACGTGATTTGCCCTTAGAACTCAATTAAGCACAGTTGCTTAGACTATTTCTACTTTTATACCTAAGATTAAAGATGGAGATGATCAACATTTAAGTGATAAAAATTGACATACATGATAAAAAAACGACACTGGTAAAGAAAAAATTGATGAATTTAGAAAGTGGAAGGAAAAGTTAAAGACTAGGAAGTATACTAATAACATTCCCGTGCCGTAAGCGTCGGTGGACCATCGATGTGCAACTAGTGACATCTCGCCAAAAATTTGTGGCCCCGCAGCGTCGATCCGCGGTGGCCCCACTTGCGTTTTGAAAATTGTACCACCAGTGGCATGGACCACTGGTGGTACCCCAAAATAGTGAACCACAAAATTACTACCCCAAAATACGTTAAATCGTCTATATGCGTGATTTGTTTACATTAAGGTGAGTTAAAAAAAAAACACTTTTAAGAAAAGTAAAAAAGTACCCCGAGGTGGGCGCGAGCCACCAATCTTATGATTACTAGCCACGTGTTCTTCCGACTTCACCGCGAAGACGATGAAGAAAGTATCGCTTGTTGAGGGTTAATTGGTTGATGTAGTTTTACTTTGGCTAATCAGAGAGTTCCTTTTACCATTTATATTCAACGATAACCGTTAACCCTCCGTTAGTGAGGTGAATTTCTGGAACTTCTTCAGTGAGGCTGGTCTCAGAGACCGTTTTTTGTGTGTCTCTCTTGTGATTCATTTCTCGTTATTTGAAACTAAATGCGGTTGTATTATATTATTAACACCTTTGTTAACATTTAACTATGATCATTACAATTATGGAGCATCAGAATACTTTTTGAGCCTTATATGAAATGTACACTAAAAAAAATCAAATTTTGGATAGTAGTAGAACAAACAATAATAATTATAATAGAGCAATTATATTATTTGATGTTTTCATATTGATCTGATTGTTTACATTCATATAAACATTATATTGACATATTTGTAATTTCTGTTCCACAGAATATGTGAATATTTAAATTCAAAATTCTAGCAAGTATTAGGTAATTTATGTGAAGAGAGTTTGATTACGGCTACAGCTTATACCTTGAAAATTATTGATACAAAATATATTTGTGTACCATCCATGCTGGCTGAGAGTTTGGCACGTTTACCTCGTTCACACCAAGCAAATGCTACTTTGTACATTCAATAAGGTTCGAGCCAAATCTTTTCTACAACCTTTCCCCACCGGCTGTGTAACTGCAACTTATTTACAATAAACGCCACACACACAAAAGTGTTTAAAATACGAATTCTCCTAGAGAGGACTTATCGGGCAGAATTAATGTTTCATATTAATCCCATCTTCAATTAGAGACATTTCCATGACGGCAAATCAAGTTAGGTCGCTATATTCCTTAGAATATATGCTCGCCTAAAATGTCACATGATGCGCCTAATTTCTGGCGAATTGAAATGAAAATTCAAAATTAGTATACCATTATTATTATTATTATTATTATTATTATTATTATTATTATTATTATTATTATTATTATTATTATTATTATTATTATTATTATTATTATTATTATTATTGCTTGGACTGTGTTATTTTGAAAACCACGGTAAAAAAAAAACATGTAACAAGTTTATTTTATTGGGTACCTAATGAAATGCCAACCACACACACCTTTCTCGATCACCTAGAGAGTGCCTAACTTATCTCCCCCCTTCCTGTTGGCTCAGGCTGACCACAAATGGATTTACTTTTGTGTTGCATTTGTCAACCTAAGTAACTGAGTTATTTGGTTAAATTTGAGCTAAAAGCTATGATCAGTATGTGTGCTACATTTTTTTTAGCCAAACGTAAACTAACCTACCCTCTACTAACTCTTTATTTTGTTCTCTACGCCTCAAAAACCGGTATACATTGTGCATTAGTCCACGTCGTTACACTTTAACTACGTTTCTTCAAAATAGTGTACATACCATATAAAGTAAACTTATACCAAAATACAGACGAGTAACTAGAATTAATACATTGGGAAAGTAACAGCACACCTACAGTGAGGCCGGTGTCACAGACATGAGACGCAAACAGTGAGCTCGGAAGCAGAGACCTTAAGTTGAGCTGCAGACTAAACAATAACGAGAAGCTCACTGACGTAAACACAAACTTGAAGCCCATTGCGGGACGGAAATGTACTAAGAGGATCAACTTCCGATAGCTATTGTAAAAAAAAAATAATAATAAAAATAAAAAATAAAAATAAAAAAATAAAAAAAACACTGTGACCCGGAATCTCAGACCGGGCCTCACTTATGGAGGGTTAAGGATAAGATAAAATGTAATCGCTATGTAATTTTATAACAAAATGACACGCTTCTATTTACTGTATTTCATAGTTCTCTAATATTCACTTTGTAATGATCGGGAATAGTTTCCATCGAAATTCATACAATTGTACTCACTCATGTCAAGATTTTTCATTTCATGTTGTAGAGGCAGGGGTTACCCTTGACCTACGGAGCTCATTTTAGGAACAATTCGTCAAGAAAAAATGATATATAATAATAACCGCATGGGATAGTTCGTGTTGGTCCTTTCGTGATTCTCCGCGACGAATCGAAGGAGCGCGGATCAAAATGAAGTTCGCACTGCTACGTGGTGTTAACTTCAACACCCCGACTCTAGATATCTGTTTCGACTCTGCAAAACCCTACCACTAGTAGCACACTAGTGACAATCCTTCGACGCGTTCCAATATCGACGATCGACATTTACCGGCAAGTGGATCACGAAGTGTTGGCGACGTTTACGGCATGGGGATGTTATCCACTACAAACTTACATGGCCAAGTGAAGAACCAAAATCTCATCAAACAAGGGTTGAATGCTTTATCACTGAACCATCATCTCTTTCGGCTTCCATATTTTCCCGAATGTCCTTATTTAGCCATTATTTTAAGTTGTACTCACAAGGACATGGAATGTTATTGGCATTTGAAGTTCATGCGTTGAAGAAGAGAAAGGACAATACATGCAGTTTCGATATATTAAAGAGTAAAGTCGTATTACGAAAGCAGGATATATTAAGTTTCCGTCATTAGTAAAAATAGTAATAATAAAATAGTAATAATAATAATGAGTATCGTTAGTTGCACCGAACACTCGAGAATACATGTCATTAGATGAAGTGTAAGAAAATACAATGCATAATTTATTCTTCTTGTTTTACGGACTTAATACAGTGCGTTGATACACAATACTTCGGTGCTTTCAAATTATTTTGTATATAGTTTAAGAAGTATTAACAGGTTAGTTATAAACTGTGTTGCCCATATTTTTCATCTCTCTTTTGTTACCATATGTCTATATAGTATATATAAAATTTACTGTTGCAAATAGAGAGCAATGGAAAAGAAACTGTGGGCTTAAATTTTATTATAACTTTTTATTTTGCCTCTGTTTGGGCATATTGTTAGTGTGCGCCACTTCGATGTGCTTGGTTCCTAGTTCTCTTCTCATTGGGAGCACTAATTTTTTTGGCATTGAACCATCATCATGAGGTGATCGGGCAACTACCTGAATTAAGAAGTATCTAACTCCGATCCAGTTAGAAATAAATAATGGCACCTGGAAAACTATGCACTGGCCATTTATCATCCAGCTAAACTTCGATATGCTGGCTACTCATCACCGATGCGCTCGCCACTCATCATCCCATCTGGCTGGCCATAGTTTATTTTATGAATGTAGCGCCAGGAAGTTTACTTTTAGTACTTCTTAACAAAATCAGTATTTCAATTCTGTATAACTAAAGAAAAACTGAAAATAATGTAACTTCTTTCTTATCTGTCTCTCCTAGCCTCACTTCTGTCTACTGAAAGAAAATATTAAACTTCAAGTTGCAAGACTCCATTAAGTCTCAGGTCGACCGTAAGCCCCACATTTCAGCCGGTGACGTCATATAATGCTTGTGTGTGTGTGTGTCAGCGTACCGATTCATTCTAGCAATTATTAGTGCACTCCATGAAATGTTCCTAGCTATGGCACTTATCATTGTTGCACTAATTATTGCAGTTAGGAAGTTCATGTTGACGCAGATTTTCCTTTAAAATATCTATACTATTGTACAAGAGTTGTTGAATAAATTTTGTCTTCAACTCTCCTTCCTCCGATTCGCCATTTTTTATTATTTTTTATATGTCAATAATTTTATCGTCAAACGAAAGCTTGAACCTTGTATTTTCAGAGGAGGTTTTAACCTTTTAATATAGTTCCAAACCGACGTCAACGCACTTTTACCATCGGTACACTAGTTGTTGCATACGATAAAGAATGAGGTCGGTTGCTGACAATACCGAAAACGCACTGACTTGATGACGTCCATGTTAGTATGTTTCTTATCCTTTGGAAACATCCAAAAGTCACATGCGGCTACACCAGGGGTGTAAGGTGGGTGCGGAAAAACATTCCAAAGTTGGAGCTCTCCCGAAGCTGTAGTAGCCTCTCAGCTTGTGCGTGGTCTTGCGTTGTCTTGTTGAAGAAGAGTATTTTTCTGAGGACAAACTCTACGTAGACGAGCATCCAGCTTGGTTAGAATCTGTAAGTAGTACTCGGAATTGACAGTGACACATGTTCTAAAAATTAATCAGAACCACACCTCCACTGTCCAAAATAATGGCGACCTTGACGTTCTCTGTTGATATCTGCAATTTGAATATTTTAGGATGGAGAAAGTATGGATATTTGTACTTCTTGGACTGGTGTTTATTCCCTGGTTGAAGTAATGAAACCAGGACTCGTACCCAGTTACGAGACGAATGAGAAAACCATCTACTTCAGTGTTGAAGCTCGCCAAATTTTGCTCACACGCATTTCAGTTGAAGTTACCCTATGTTTAATACGCCAATCACAGCGAACTGTACATCAACACGAAACAATTTCTCTGGAATAGATGCACCCATAAGTCTTCCAGTGCGGTCAATGCATGCAGGTTTAACGTAGCTGGATTTTGTGTGCGCACAGTTCGAACCCACCTTCTCACTCTGCTAATGTCAACAAATACTTTTCCATACACAACAATATCCGAGATTATAAATGGAAAGACAACCAAAAGAATATGGAAGACAAGGACAAGAATGAATTGTTATGATTGTGTAAAGAAATAAATGAAACGGGTGAGTAGCGAAAATATTTTCTGAAGACTATTATGATGTCGTTGGCTAAGAAATCGAACCCAGATAGATGTCAAAACTACATAAATATTAGTTTTGTAACTCATGCAACAAAACTAGTGTTTCAGATACTGAACAGATGGTTTTAGGGAAGGACAAGTGTAGAACCTGAGAAAGAACGATTCGGGCTTAGGAGAGCAACGTGCACATGAGATGCAATTAGCTTGTTAAAAGTAATCAACAAAAAGTTTACAGAAAAGAGAAAAGAAGTATATTTTACGTTTAGTGATTTAAAAAAAGGTTTTGCATCTGGTGAGTTAGGAACTGTTGTTGATAGTTATAAAGGAGGTTGAATTGAATGGAAACTCTACAACTTATAAGAAACTATTGTATGAACCAACAAATTAGTGTTTGAATAGGTAAAGAAGTGACAGAGATGAATGAACTGAAAAGGAAGTTTGTCACGGTTTTTCCTTAAATGCTGACGTTATTTAATATCTATGTAGAGGAGGCAATGAAGAATGATCTTCACACTCAAGACAGTAATTCGGTACGAGGTATTATCGTTACGTGTATATGGTTTACGGATGCCAAGACGTTTGTTGCGGAGTCTAAAATAAAAACTTATAAGATGTTAGAACACTTGAGAAAGGTCTGCGAAGGATACGGGATGAAAATAAACGTTAGAAAGACGAAAACCATTGGGACTGCAACGAAAAGGTTGGTGGGAATTATGGAGGTAGGAGGGAAAAAATAGAATAGGTGACTTGTTTTCGATACCTGGATAGTATCACTAGTGACAATATGAAGCGTGACTGTGAAATAAAGCAAGGAAGGATGGTGAAAGAAACATTTAGGAGAAAAAGTCTATTTTTTGGGTCCTTGGATAAAAAGTTTAGAAAAAGTATGATAAAATGTTTGGTGTGGAATATTGTACTCTATGAAGCAGATACATGGGCATTACACAAAGACAATAAAAGAAGACTGCGCTGAGAAAAAATGTATGTGGCATACGTAAAATCGTATGTTACACTTGTAAATTCTGTAGATTTTAGACTTAACGTATTGCAAACGTATAATTGAAAACGCTTGTTTTATAATGCTTTCTGTATAAGTGTTCGATCTGTACATACTTTCCGTATGAAACAATATAGCCGGTCAGGATCTCACATACAAATGGACGTATAACGTATAGCTGACTAAGGTAACATACATATATGTATGTATATAATATAAGGAAGACTGGTAGATATCAGATATCCTGCAACGGCATGATGTAACATCTAAGGGCAGTGCCTATGTATCACTGCTCCGTACTGATTTCTGTAGTAAGCAAGATGATTCTGTATATTGTACAAATATATCACTGTCCGGAGAACGGATTTTCTCAGTGTGTGGCTTTCAAAATGTATTGAGAAAAATGAAGAGAATTAAGTGAAACGAACGGAAACGAATGACAAGGAGTTGGAAATAGTGAAGGAGAAAAATGAAATTTTAGATGTAATTAGGAGGAAGAACGATTGTTTGGGATATTAACTGAGAAGCAGGTGTATGATGAGAAACGTTTAGAAGGCACAATGAAAGGAAAAAGAAGAGGGATTAGGAAGGCTACATTGATGAACGCTATTAAAAAGGAAATTCCTACGTCAAGACAAATAGATTAGCTAAAGACAATGATACATGAAAGCTTCTCAGTTGCGGAAAGCGACCAGCTAACAGCGACAGCATACTTAGAATGATGAGTCTATTAATTATATTAGCTGTGGTGCAAGGGGTCTCTAGTACGACTTCATGACATGAGATCTTGTAGTGGACAACACATTACATACGCTGGCTTTCTTGAACATTTTCTACATCTCCTAGATTACCATTCAATCAATGCTTTTGAATCATGCTTCTCCATTGACTAAAGGACATAACGTTGTTACCTTATGCATTGGATATAATGTAACATGGCTCGAGATTTTTGGATATCCTGTATATATATTCACAAATGTTTGTTTAGTAGATACTTTGGAAATATGTACAAATTTATTGTGGTACTGTAGGAGTAAGTCGCAAAATTTTCATTTTTTCGTCAAAAGAGTAATATCTAAGTATAGATCCCATAAAGATGTATGTAATAATATTTTTTTCAGAATTGCTTATTTAATCAGAATATTGAATTAGTTTAGTAAATAAGAGTATATTTTGTAGTTTTCAGTGACTTTTAATTTATTTCCAATGGAATTTTGATGTAGGGAGTCTTCTTAAGAAAGCCTCAAAATTTTATCTCGTAATTTCTTCAACATTTTTAAGTTTAGAAATTCAGCCATAATGTCTTCTTGGCACATCTCTTTGTTTCGGTGAAAATTATCTGCTATTGGATCATCAGAAGTCACAGCTGCGTTTGAGATTTGCGGCGTCTTTGATGTTAAGTAGATAAAATTTCGTCTTATCGTTAATTCATCAAAAATAGCCAATTAGTACTCTTCTTCCTATTATTCATTGTCTTTTATCAGAAATTAGCATAGTGGACCAGAGACAGAAAAATCTAGTGTTATACAATTTTGGAAAAGTGTAGAAACCAGTGTAATTTTCCAGTCAACTAAACTGATAATTAGTGAGGAATGGTCACTCCTTTCTGTGAATGAGGAAGTTGAATAATGCAATGTGCTGTTCAGTGGACAGAAAAAGCTGAATGCTGAAATTGTCATCTAATAGTTGTGGACTGGGCTTTCAGTCGTCTTTGGATGTGGACGCCAGCCGTAGAGAACGGTATTTTGAGAGTGCAGTGATGGAATCTTTTCAAGGTTCCTGCACAACTAATTGGGTAAAGAGAAATAAAATTTTCTTCAAATTTTCATGTAAGTAAACCTATTTTGAATATGGTTCAGTGCTATGTCTCAAGTTAGGAAGTGAGCCGATTTTATTGGCAACTAAAAACCTCGAAATTAGATTAACATTTGTTATAATAGTGGAATCTATTGTGGATATATAGCCTCGAGATGCAGTGCTAAAGATTTCAAAGTTTTAAACACAAATTACATATATACATATAGACAATGTGAATGTAAGAACCACTTAATGGGGGGAGGAATATGTTAGTAATATTAGATGTCATAATAATTACAAATGTATGTACTATAGTACTTACATTTACCCAAAATTTGAATCTTGTCTTTAGGCTTTGAGTATTTGTAGAAATCGTTGTTTTGGGTGGGAAGACTGCTCATTGTCTTCTTTTCTTTGCTAAAATTCTGGAAAATGCTCCTTCAGTAAATATGTTTTGAAACAACTAGAAAACAGATGAAATTGGATTCCCATTGCATTAGTTTCCTATACCACGGTTTAAATCAAGTACATGGGTGCATTTTTTTAAAAATGTACCTGTTAAGTTGAGATTTTCATTGACGACGTGTCTCGACTATCATATTCTGATAATTCATACCAGTTAAATAATTTGGATTATTTAAATTCGGAAATGTTTTAAGACAAGAAGACAGCTGGTTTCATAACACCACGTTCTTGAGAAAGTGTGGTAACTAGAAAATGATATTATTTTTAGTTTAAAGTGGAAATGTCAATATATGTGTTGTTGTTAAGTTAGTTTAGTTAGTTAGGTTAGGGTAAATTAGGTCTTTTAGGTTAGGATTAGTTCATGTGATTTTCCTGCATGTTTTGCTGTGTCTGATGTGAAAGGGGTGAGTAAGATGATTGTAAAATGAGAGGACCGTCCTCCATGTGTGAGGCAGCTAAGAATGCGTAAATCCTCCAGCTGATCATCACTATGTTAAGCTAACATCGACGCACAGCAGGAACAATAAAAACTGTAAATAAAAACAAAACTAGCTTACCACAGAATAAAAAAATAATGTAATCCGAGTATTATTAGAATGTTGTATAACCAGTCTGTTCTATTTTTTTTTAATTTTACTTTACGAAGCTAATAGATACTATTGAAAATATGTAAATACAGAGGGTTAAGTAACTTTTTTTTTTAAATTTTGAAAGATGCAAACAATTTATATGTTGAACAAGATTGCTCAATCTTACGAAATTTTACTGAAAACTCTTCTGACATTGGATTCCAAGGAGAATACTATTTTGCCAAGTTTTTTCCCATTATGTTTTATTTTCTTCAGCAAAGTATGTCAAATTTTAAGTTACGTAAATAAAGAGTATAAGCCGTGAATTGAATGTTTCCTTTCCAAGCAGAAAAACGGGAAATCCCAGTTTAGTTTTAAGTCATTAAGAATATAGTCATGTTTACCATGTTTATGGTATACTGATGAAGTTTAAACCAGTACATGAAAATGTTCTCACTTGCGAAAAGGGAAGATTACATCTGTGAAGGATGCAAAAGCTTTTCTGAGTGTGACCAAGAATGGGAACAACCAAATTCTGAGGTGAAATACATTCTTTCAGTTCTCTCAAAATTTTCAGTTTTGATTTTTTTTTAATTTTACCGTTGCGCTAAATTTTGTTTGGGAAACTATTTTGGATTTTTTTCTATGTTATGTCCATTACAAACGTAACTTCAGATTTCCGTAGTCCTCATCGCCAACACAACTGGGAGGTCGACATCCTGTGTCGGTAGTTTGTGGTTTGCAACCTTTTTTACGAACGGTTACGGATGACGATTTGAATGCCTGAATGCCGCGTTGTGAGTTGTGTTGGAAGAGGCTCTGGAATTATTTCCTTTGGGCAAATTTGAGTTCTATTTTCCGGGGATGATTGACTTGGTGAATGGATCAGTGATTGTTGGTGGCAAACCCACACGGAGCCCAGTAGGTTCGTTACCACCAGTCAGTGATACATTTACAGTCTATAGTAATAAGAAAAATGAACATCCTACAAGATTAATACCACACTATATTTTATGTATACATATTACATTTAGTTATTTAGTATTATTGTATTTTATTATTTTATTGTAAAAACGTGAGAAGTCAAATTAATGATTTCGTTTTGTTTTCATGATTTAATATTTAAGTGTCAATGTGAAATATTGACCTGCAGACTATTTATTTTTGGAGTTATCATATTATTGTTTATAGATCAGGGGCGTCATTTAGGGTGCAGGGAGGGGCAATTGCTCCCCCTGAGTTTGAGATTTATATAGACTTTATCAAAAGAATAATGGTAAATCAGTCAAAAACGAGAAATTTTACTTAAATCAAGGGGTCTTGCCCCCCCCCCCAAGCAAAATCTGAAATGACGCTCCTGTTATAGATAAATGTAAATAATATATAATGATGGCATTGACATTTAAATAGAGGCAAGCGGAGTAGAACCTAGTAACTAAGTTTAATGGCCTGTAAAGTAAGAGTTAAAGTTGTGGTAGCAAAATGCTGTAAAATTATACATAGAACAAATATAGAATTGTAGGTAGTATTATGACCTTACAATGTTACAAGTTGAAGAACTCTATTATTTATTTCTAAATAGTGTTATAAATGAAAAAAGTCAAGTTATCCGGTCTAACTAAAGGGATAAAAATGAACAAGTTGGGTAAAACCGGGTACACGCGTAAGCTTGTGTAAAAATGAAAAATAACACTTTTCTTTATTTAACGTTCATTTCTGTTGTAGTCTTCTTCAGACTCATAGCTAGGGGCCGACCACTTTTTGCTCCTCTGAAACAAACTTTTTTGTTTTGTTTTTTGTGTGAATGAATGTAAGATTAATTCGAGCTAGCCACTTAAGAAATAATCTCAGTCCCCTGTTCTAGTATCCTAACTATAGGTCTGGTCTACACAAAGAAATTTTGAAGTTTAGTAGTAAAATCTAGAAGACAAATAGCTATATTCGCTTGTTTCATACTTAATTGACACCATGAATGTCTGTCCCATTTCCGTTTGTAATTTCTACGCATATTCATACCTGAGAAAAGTAATATAGATCTAAATTATATAAACAGAGAGCATGAAAAACACGCAGTAAGCCTATATTCTTTACTTTTCAGTTGGGCTAGGCTCAGCGTACTTTCTTCCTGAGAATTTATTTTAGTTAAGACTTTTACGTTTGTTTCGTACGTTTATACGACATTCACTGCAATCATATTAATTTTGTTACTTGTATTAGTTAATTATAAAATATGTTTGTGCAAATAATTAATACTGTTGGTAGAACGTTATTAGTGTTTTGTAGATTTTATTGTTACAAACGATTTTATTCTGCAACATTTTCAAACCTAAGCCCAACGCAAATAATAATTTGCAGCGTTCTGTTAATTGTTAAAAATCTTGTTATTTTCAGATTGATCAGTTAGGCCGACTTAAACAATAATAAAATAAGCATACTACACATGCATACTACTTAAAATTATACGCACTACATACGAATACTTAGTGTCAAACAGATACTTATCAAATGTTGTATGAATAATGCTATGTATATAATTATTCTCTGCAGGAGACATCTAAGAAAATTCGAAGATCTGACATGCAAAGCTCAGAATGCATGAAAACACAAACACATATATATATATCAATAACACAACAGAACTAATCGCAGGGGCTCGATGTAAATTCTATTTGTTCTTCTTTCCCTCCTCCTCCTCCTCCTCCTCCTCCTCCTCCTCCTTCTTCTTCTTCTTCTTCTTCTTCTTCTTCTTCTTCTTATTATTATTATTATTATTATTATTATTATTATTATTATTATTATTATTATTATTATTATTATTATTATTATTATTACTCAGAAGTATCACTTAGTTCATTTGTCTAGCAGTAGAAGAGCGTTCATTCGCCTTTAAGGAGATTAGTAGGTTTGGTCCCGTTTTCCCTTTCTACCCAACGTTCCCCTAAATGGTGGGAAAATGTAAACACAACATACACATAAGGTATCCTCCAATTTTAAAGGTTATGTTCATCTAAACTCCAGAAGATACATCTTTCAGGCGGTGTATGACCCCCATTCCTATCTCTCACAGATATTGTATCAATAACATACGTGTATTAATATTATATTTTAGAATAAATATTGAAGTGGAAAGAAAAGAAAAAAAACATTTTAAGGAAGATAAACGGAAAAATGGAAATATGTTGTACATAATAAACTAGTAAGATACTTTAATTACTAGCCCTTAAAATAAAAAAAAAAAAAATTCACTTATGGCATATTAAAAGGATTAGAGTCTGATTCTAGTATTTTCTCTACAATTTAACTTTTAAAACAATAGAAATTGTGTTTAGTTTTTTTTATAGAAATCTTTGTTTCCGTGTAACAAAATTGTTATCATGACTAATCTTCAGGTCTGAGGTCTGAACCGACGTTCTCTATATTGAACCAACTCAGTGAGGCGATTGTTGAGTTAGTTATGTAAATGAAGGAGAAACTTCGGTTACTGAATAAAGGGAAGATTAAAGCCGATGTGCTCACTATACATTATCTCAATAAAATGTACATGGATGGTAGAACCTTTGTTGAGTGTTAGATATGCTCTCTGAAATTATTATTAGGAGTTACGTAAAGAAAAGATTAAAGAATGTCCCGTCCTATTTGGATAGGCCAAGATGTCTGGTTAGGTTAACATTTTCTTAACTTTAGTGCATACAAAGTAATATAATGAGCATCACGTTTTGGGCACATCGCCGTATCCACTTTACAATTGATATATTTTGAAATGAAGGTAAACAGGCTTGATCATTTCATTCTTACCGAGAATTGAAATTAGGTCATCCCGCTGACCACGCCATAGCAGTTCTATTATTAGTTCACCAATTAAATTTAGTGCATCGAGTAGATCCTGAGGATGAAGTCGGACATTTGTAACTCGACTCTTCTCTGATCGTTGCAAAGAACGGAAGTGTTTTCTGCAGTATAATATAAAAGATACACAAATATCATAATTTCGTATTTATTTTATGTAATTTAAGGGCTGAGGTGGCTCAGTAGTGGAGCGTTCACCTCTGGTATGTGTAGACCTGAATTCAATCTCAGCTCGCGCAAAGTGAACTTTGTGATGGGTAAACATCGTGTGCATAGGCTTTCTCGGAGTTCTCCTGTTTCCTTCCACTTTCTTCATTCTACCATTTCATTCGTTTCTCACCATCACCATCTCCGTTAGCCTAGGCGGCATAATCGCGAGACGTAAAATTTAAAGTTTTCATTTCATTTCATTTAAAGCAATTTAAGCAGTGTAACGAGACGCCTTCAAAACTATACCTCTGTATTACTGTTTCTTACAACACTGAAAGATATTCTTATGTTACCGTAGATTTGCTAGTGGAAATTATGACACATAGTAAATATTATGGAGAAGTTTACTTTATTTTGAAAAAATGTATATAAAAATTCTCATAATAAGAAAATATCTCAGTAAAATATTAACAAACAGACTAACAGAAGAAAATTGACTATTAGATATTATATATCTACGAAAATCGAAGTATTTTACTTATCCTTTTTTGTGTAAGCTATTTGCGCAGGTATGTCAAACATTTTGACCAAGTAAAAACGATAATAATAATAACGAATTCGAAAATCGTATGTTTAGATCAAAATGATTAGTCAGCAAAAAGCTAGCTGTAAAGGCACACGGGACGTAACTGATTTACTGGTAATACTACACATCACATCAAAGTAGGCGGATGATAACTTAACGTGGGTCTCCTCCTTAAGCATGTAACTGACAATATAAAGAGGGACAATAAAACTTTCTTCTCTGATTCCCCATTTAGATGTTTATGTTGCTAGACATTAACTCCCTTCGTGTGTATGTGTATATATATGAATCTGTAGGGTATGTGTAAAAAGCTAGGAGCCATAAGTGTCTGTTCAGAAATAAAAATAATGGTAGTCACCTCTCTATTTCTTTAGTTATTATAGTCCGGAAGTGCATCTTTCTTTTGAAATGTGATAGGAGGTAATTTTGGGTCTTTTTCAGTGCAGATGGAAGGTAGTTAGAACGTAATTTTTTTTTCAGTTGTGACTTTTTCTCAGTAGATTTGCCATTCATTTTCCCTTCGTAACACGGTAAGATGGGGCAATATAAGAAACTAGAAGAGGAAAGCACAAATCGAAACTCGTAGATGAAGAAGTACTGGGTAGGAGCTAGAGGGGATGATTTTTCTCATTGGACTCTTTAAGACTTCTCCACTCCTACTACCATTAAGGTGTTCGTACATTTCTCCATTTCTCTCTCTCTCTCTCTCTTTTATCTGAGCGTCTCTCGATTTCCCATTCCAATCCATACCTCTGTCTCTAGAACGCAATTAATAGGCGGTACGGGAAGGAGATTTATTGTACGCCATTAGGATCAATGTGCAGTGTAAATCAGAAGTAAATGCAAGAGGAGGGAAAGGGATGCTTTGCCAAGATAACGAAAGTAGGAGGAGAAAAGAAAAGGAAACAAAAAGAAAGGGTACAGTGAGTGAAGAAACAGAAATAAAAAACGAGCAACAACAAAGATGTAAATTACATGCTAAGATACGATAACAAGTAAGATTTTTGCTAACAATCTGATAAAATACTTGTTCTTGGGAATTCCATGCAAGAATCATCATCAGTAGCAAAGATTAGTAATTAGAAAACTTGCGACGTAAACAACAACTTTTAAGGACACATTTTTGTGTATTCAAAGTATTAAAGATAATAAACAGTACTCATGCATATTATATTTTAAGAAACATAGTCTCGGATAAGAATTCAACATTATATCTAATGTAGACAAAATCATTATATCGAGTAAGATGGTCGGAATGTGTACAATGCTGATTGAGAAAAGTCAGGAAACAAATGTTTGCGTAGATAAAACATGTCCGTGCATGTCCTTTGGATGACCCAAATATCCCATACCTGTCCGGGGATAATCAAGCTTGTAGTATATGCGATAAGGATAATGGAAATATTCATGGAATTAGTCTTGGATTTCAATGCAATCTGCCTGTCAGGAGCAGTATTTGAATGTCCAAAGTTATCTTCTGGTGATGTCTCCCACAGAAAGTACAATTTCGCTGACGTAAGCAGAAGGTGTCTAGTAATAAAATAAGATATCCCAAATAAACTCTGATACTCCAGGATTGATGTCCTTTGAACTTCCAAGGAATCTCTTTATGGTATGAGTGGGTACTTGAAGTGAACACCTGTAATATTTTATGAAGTAGATAACAAAAATTTTAATGGATTGACATCAATCATGCACAGTCATTTACTGGAAGTATCAATGGTAAAGAAATGGTCGCTGGTGCAAATGTTGACATTAGATGTATTTTTTGTAGTGGGAGATAAGAGTTCCGTAAATTTACTTTGAATATTTTTTTAAAGTCACAGAAACATAGACTTAGCTACGGGTAGGACGAACGTGACTGTATACTACGTGATCAAATAGTTTGGGTTTCCTTATCTTAATTGCCATGCATTATAAAAATCTATCTGTAACTCTTTAATTGATTGAAACAGCATTTTATCTGATCTTTAAATACACTTAAAACCCAATGAAACGAGTGCGTGAGAATGTAAAAGTGAGAGAGCAGGAGAGATTTAGTTACTTTTGTGAACACCCATATTAAAAGTTCGGGTTTAATTACTATTGTGTTGCACACCTATATGAAAAGTTCTCGAAAATTGAACTACCTGAAAATTATTATTTATCAACAACTTACAAATTATACAACTAAAAGAACCAAATGATAATTTGTGACATTAATTTAGCATTCTGATTAATTTAGCATTCAGAGGCTCAAAATTAACTTAAGTATATTTACAAATCTCTTTTAACAGAGAAACCAACAACAAAAAGAAGCTTATATGCGTCCTTTGAACTTTGCACTTATACATGATAGCTATTCGTTTTATTTTTAGCTATCGTTATAACTTTTTTATATATAAAAGTGTATGCTTTTACCTGAAGTAGCCAAATTCGGTATAACAATTCCAATGTATGTCGTTTCCGATAAAGAAATAGTGACTTTGACGTAGTGTTTCTGATATCTAAGTATCTATTGTAGAGTCTACTTTGAATTGGTACCTTTGAAACCCACTGCAAAAACTTATGCACCCTTTTTATAACAGAGAAATCGTTTAGAAAGAGCAAATAATACAATACTACACATTGTCTATTTAAGTTCAAAATCACTCATTCAAAGTAGTGTAATTCAAGATTTTTTGCGTCACAGTGCATGATTTTTCTTTTCTAAGCAAAATTTATCAGACTTCCTGGCACTATTATACGAGTAACAAACTTTCTAAGGAATAATTTTGTTCTACGAAGCACGTTTAGGTAAAATTCAATTTGTCATGTGTTGCCTAACACATGTGAAAATTTAATTTGCTAATATTTAGTGAAATAGCAACATTAGAACTTAATGTTTCAGCTTCCCTTGATAAGCACACAGAATACACAATTAACATAACCTCATAGAAAGAAGTCGAAAGAAGGATTTTATGTCTTACTCGAGGTAGAGGACCATTTCATACAACGCTCTGGGAAACATTCGTATCGATACGCAATTAAGTATACAATGTACGAACAACGTGGTGGTGACGCATATTTGTTTGGAAACCTCTCTGTTGATACTGTTTCAAATGGGGAACAACAAGCAACTGTGCTACACCAACAGATAATTATGTTAAAGAAAACAATAAAGGTAAATAATTCAGTAACTTGTGTTTCCAATTCCTGCTGGTTGGTGAAGCATCTTGATTTCAGGAAGTGCGGCATGGCCAGAAATATATAGCAATCCATAAGGGCAAAGTCAAAATTATACGCTTGGTGTGACATCAGTACGATCCTATCATGTTCCTGAGTTTTTCTCTTACGTTTTCGAGCCGAGTGTAGGTTTACATTAGCCTGTTGCAGAAGGGATGCTATTTATTCAGCAATTTTCTTTTTGTTTTGTGTTTCCAAAAATCCCCTCCGGCTGTTCCGAGTAAATACGCTGTGAAACAAATTTTTAACTTTTTTTCTTTCCTGAAACAGAATGACTGATTCCTACATAACATTTTCCGCTGATTACAGTGGTGTAACTGAAATTTCTGTATCAGCCTCCAATTCTGAGAAATAGCCAAATAACGTTTTAATATATAATGTTATTAATATTCTAGATTAAACATTACAGAGCCCGTAAAGGCCCTCTAAATTTTGAAGGAATCGTATGAAATTTAGAGGACACCTTACAGATACAAATTCCTACTACTACCTGACAGTGAGTGTCTCAAGGGGACATTTGCCCCCTGTATTGTCACTTACAAAAACTGCTTTTTTGCAATTGTATCCACAGTTTGAATGATTTTGTGACAAAATTGCCTACTTTTCAGGGATTTGTTCCCTTGGGAAAGATCCTATGAGAGTCCATGCGTCTGAGAATGTTCTTTGTTGTTTGATGGACAATTGGGGGGAAGTAGATTTATCCACGTCCTTCATAGTTACAACATAATGAATAAAAGACCTAAATATAAATATAAACATTAACTTAAAGTGAACATAAAATATGTATTGAAACAAAATTAATGAAACATAAAATACAGAAATGAAATAAAATAAGAATACTGAACAGCTTTACAAAATGTTCTTATCGGCGTTACCTTTGGTAGCGCACTTTCATGTTCTCTGTTGCTAAAACAAAATAAGAGAACAGTCTTGCTTCAAAAACTGATAAACGTTGTTATCAGCGTTTCCTTTTGAACTCATCCTCATGTTCTTTTTGCAAAGTCCAACAATAGTTAGCTAGCATACAGACCCCCTCACATTTCTTCGAGTATTTTTCTTCCAGCACACGAATTGTTTGATGAAATCTTTCACCATGTTCATCTGATACTGCACCTACGTTCTCGAGAAAGAAGTCAAAGTGGCTGTGCAGGAAATGAAGTTTCAAAGACATGTTGAAACCCATTTCTTGAAAACTCAGTATAATTTCTTCAACAATTTGGACATATTGTTCAGATTTTCTGTTTCCCAACCTACGCTCCTCTCGTTTTCGCTCAGGGTTGCGAAGAATTGAAGATCTTTCATCCCTTTCTTATTTCTTGGTTGCCACAGACGCACAAAAAAAAACATTTCGTATATCTCGATTGCATCTCCAAAAATAGGCCAAAGACTTTAAAATCACCACAAATGTGTCATCGATGTTCCGCGTACTCAAGTTTTTCAAGTAGAAGCTTTATATCTCCGTAGTCTCGTAGTCTCTTGTAGTCCACTCTTGTAGTCTCAAGATTGTAGGACAAGTGCAAATCTCTAACAAGATAATTTAATTTACTTTGATATATAAATTGCGGCTCCGACAATGTTTCAGTATAGACAGGATCATCCTCTTCTTCAATTTCGGAATCACGATCTACAAAGTAGCACATGCATCAGAATCATCCAACAAACATTTTCTCGGTGGAATATGCATAGGTGTAGGAGAGGTCGAACAGCGGAAGGTCATCAGTACCTGTTCTACCCTACGGAGTGGCGTCGTGTGATTTTTGTTTATCAGCGTATGTGATTGACTTATTGGTTTTTGAGGTTATTCCACTTACCTTTTTTAAACAAAAATAGTCTGATGCGTGGTCGTTCGGCTCACGCCACACCATTGGTACGGCAAATGGCATTGCTCTGTGTGTGATCCATTCAACCACCCCCGAATATCCACTGCACAAGATTTACAACTGCATGTGGTGCCCATTTTTTCCTGATCGAGACTTTGCACTCGAGGTACAATTCATAAGCTCTTTTCACAAGCAGTGTTATCTGTGTAATATTGTATTTAACAGTCACTCTCCCACATATGTAATAGAATCTGTTAGAGTTATTCAAGCAAAGTTTTGGCATAACTCACTGCACACAACACTCGCACAAGCACTTTTTGCAAGAAAAATCTTAAGAATAATATCCAGCAACAAACTTTTATCTTTGTCCAACAAGTTCAGCTGTCAACAATAAGAGCTGTATATTTCCAGAGTATAAACCCCTCCCCTTCCATCTACAGAAAAATCACAAATTAGGAAGTCAAAATAATGGACCACAATTCCACTGATAGATACTTTTGCACAGTGTTGCAACTACACAGCAGAAAGTGTGGCCAACTCGAGAAGGGAAACTTCATTATTAAAAATTCCATTTTTCCCCAATTTTGGGAAAATGGAGGCTGATACAAATGAACGACTAATGGTTTTAAGACCAGGGCACGAAATACGACTACAATCAGTGAATAACTTCCAGGAAAGAAAACCACTGTAACACAGTGATATCAGTATTGATAGTCGACTGTTAGGAACGAACTCAGAGTTTCGACTTTGATTATTTTCTATAACTAAGCTTCATTTCTCTCTTCTTTATTAATTTATTGTTCTATCATTACAAATACAGGGCTCTTATAAATTCCTTACTATAAAACAAATGCTTATAATTTTGTAAAATTATATTGCAGTGAAATAAATGTTAAGATCATTATTGAGACTTGCATTTTGTATCATCATCCATAGATACAGTGGCACTATCATCGCCACACCTCCAGCTGAGCTCTGTTGACATCCATACATTCCTGCAATCTCCGGTGAAATCGGTGAATGCTATTCCGTCTGGCGTCGTCAGAATTGTCATGAATCACTCCACTAATATTAGCCTCTACTACATCCTGCAAATGCTTTGGTTTTTCCACAAACACCTGTATCTTAACGTGACCTCAAAACCAAAAATCACAGAGTGTAAATCGGGGAATCTGTGGAACTAAGAGGTGGTACCTCTGCGCCCAATGTACCTGACAGGTAGTTCACGTTCAAGGTAGTTTCTGACGACTTGTGCAAAATGTGGGGCGAGCTCCGTCTTGGTGGTAATGGGTGCGATCCTTGATTCCCAACCTAACCAATTAATAAGCATTGGGTACAAATTTACAGGGAATTTGTAAGCATTTGAAGGAATTTCTCCCCTGTCATAGTGTTTTCATCGAAGAAACCCGGGCCTATGAGATGGTCCATAGATACAGCATACCACATATTCAATTTCAGTCTGTCTCCTTTCATGCGTTTCATATTTATGATGGTTTCCAGTTCTCCAAACAAGAAAGTTGTGCCTGTTTAGCCTCTTAGAAACATAGAAAGTTGCCTTATCTGAGAACCTGAGTAACTGCAGAAGTTGCCTCTCATGATTCACTCGTTTCAACATCAGTGCACAAAACTCGTTTTGTACCTTAACCTTCTTCTCTCAGTTCATACACAAATTTGATCTTGTACGGTTTGGCTTTCAAACGTTTACTTATTATCTTGTGCGTTGTTGATTGAGGGATCCCCAACTCCAGCGACCACCATGGAATTAATTTTCGTTTAATTCTTTCAAGGCTGTCGGTAACCCCTAGTACTTTGTTTGGACTCACTGACGGCCGACCACTTTTTTGAATATCACAAAAACTCCCGATAGTCAGAGACTTGCTGTGCCAACCCTTTATACTCCTGGCATGAGGATGTACTTTTTCGTACACTCGTGTGAAGTTTCGCTACACTAACACACCTGATTTCAGCTCTTAATAGTAACTGTACTTTCTCTTGTAGCGTCGCCATTTTCATGACCTTTGTTGTCATCAGTGTTGCCAAACTCATTCTGATAGTGTTGCTAACCAAACATTTAGAGATCATCGCACAATTTAAAATGTATTTCACTGCAACATCGTTATTTTTAAGGAGCTATAAGCCTTTTTATAGCTAGGATTTCATAATAATCCTGTAGTAGACCTTATATGTGTCATCGTTTATAAAATAAACAACAAAAATATATGCAATCCCGTACTTATATACAATCCGATGTTAATAGTGTTTTTATGAATAAATCATTAGTTCCTGGAGAACAAAAAGTATAAATTATTATAGGTAACAAACTATATAGGAATTTAGTATAAGATACTTATTTTTTCTCGAGATTTCCCTCGAGAACTAAGCATGAGAAATCACTCTCAAATATTTCATTTTGTTAATCTCGATGCCTTCTCTAAACTAATGTCTCAGTTGTGTATAGTATTATAGTTATACAAAAGTTGAGGAAGTTCAAAAGTGAATCATAATTTGGGGATCCATCTCCTTATCCGTACTGTGTAATATGGTCTTGCTTGTGTCGTAACGAAAGACTTGATTAGTGGATACCTTAATATCAGTTTCTGATTAAAGATGGAGCGGTTATCGTAAACTTCAACTATTAGATTAAAAAAATACTTTTCTCTGAAACTAGGCACTAGAGTTTACACTCGCACCCAGTATTTTCTTCAGCCCAATGGGATTTATCGATATCTCTTACCTTTGGATTTTTTCTCATTAAACATTAACACATTACTACATTTTATTTAAATAGCACATTTATTTACTATAGCCTACTACATAAATGTAATGTGATTTTCAATAGAATTTGGTACATATTGCTGCAAGTAACGACAGATTCATGGTCATTATCTAGTAAACATTGAGTTACAATCTTTTGTTATCCTAACTCTAGTTTGCAAACACTCTTTACATCTAAACCAAAATATCAACAGCATTTCTATATTTTAATTAAATCAAAAGATAGTTTTCATCCTTTCGAATACAAATATTCAGAAATAAAACAATATAAATTAAAACTAATCTTTTTTTAAAAAAAAGAAAAGAAAAAAGAGACAAAGATTGTATCACTATTTTTAATTAAATGAAATTGATATTTTCTCTCTGTTGATCTGGGTCTCATTTTCCCCAGGGCACTTTGGCAGTAATCTCTTCCAAATTGCAATTACCGAAAAAAAGAAGAATTTTATCAATTAAAACAACTAAAATCTAATCAAATAAAAGCAAAAGTTTAGAGGTGAAAGTTAAAATTTACATATTCTGTTACAGTATATTCTACTAAAAAATAACCAAAAAATATCTTTTTTCTTTTCAGTGCTTATGCATATTTTTGTACTATGGATGGTGCATTATGTTATACAACAGAGCGCCTCGAGTAAACATAATGGTTTGTCACATTTTTTAACTTGCAAACCAACTGGCTAAAAAGATTCAACATTTCCATGCAATTCAATGTAATGACAAATACCAAACAAGCTTCTCCTGACATCTGCACGTAGATTTGGCGAAACTAAACTAACAGCATACTATTCTATAATACAATCCGAACCCATATTACCCAATATATCAAGCGTTTACCATTATGTTCGTCCGAACCACTCAATTATAAATTGGAAGCTCCTTCGTGGCTAAGCGTTTAGTGTCGGTACCCGAGTTCGATTTCCCCTTAAGCAGTAGGTCCACGTCTCATATAGCCTCGCCGCTGAAGGGGACGTTAAACTCAAAATCAACTCAACCCAATTCAAATTGATACTATAAACCTGATAGTAGTTGTAGACTGCTTGCAAAGTATATCGAGGATTTGTAATTTATCTGTCTGTCCGTTTGCAACATCAACTTAACGAAAACGATGAAACCTAGTAATAAAGTGGGTTAGCTAGTTCAACCAAGAGGTATAACTCATCAAAAATAGCTTATCGCTGCATTGGAGCTATAGCTAATAGTGCCGTAAGGAAGAATTGCACTGACAGATATGAAAGACAATAGGTAAAAAATTCCCAATTACTTTTTGTAAATTGATATCAATAGAGTGTTCTGTGCTAGTTTGTAACTTTCTGTAATTTCAATATCTCAGAGAACAATCATTGTTATTAAGTTATACTCTCAGCAGAATCAAGCATCCAATACAACATATTCCAAAATAATATGCATTATCCAAAGACTATGGAAACACATCACTCAAAATGTGTAACATATTACTGTTACTACATTGAAATATATATTCTTACCTTACTTTTTCAACGAAAACAATAAAATGTGATGGTATATTTTTAGTTTCTTTATATTGTTGACTTACTTAAAAATCGTTTATACTGTCCAAATCATGATAATAAAATACTATGCTCTTTTTTGGAAGAGTCACATTAATTTGTATGTATAGACCCCAATATTTGTTCGGTCTATTGTCTCACACTTCGTATTGGGCATTTGCTTCTGTTCTTACGTTTATGACATTATTCTCTGCCAAAAAATTTAAATACTTACCCCCTTAGAATACGCATTTCAGTCAAAGTAAAATGATAAAAATGATCTATTTCGGTGCAAATGCTAACTCTGTTCAAAAGTTCATTGGAAAGTTTTCCCTTGTAGACAATACTAACATTCTCGAAGTCATTTTTATATATTGAGAAAAGTAAAAATTATTCCTCTCCTCTCATTAAAAGTGGTATACCCGGAAACGTTTTGGCACATACATACTTCTTTTGAATACAGAGTTTATATACTAAACTCCATATCCGTAATATGTCTTTATCATAGTTGATTTCGAGATATGGATCATCTTATTAGAACAATTGCCACCCTATATTTTTTTCTCCTTCTAAGGAAAAGATAAGAAACGTTGAAAAATATATTTTTATTATTTTTAAATTAAAAACCTAAATATCTATTTTCATGACTGCCACTTTAAGGGATTTCGAGATATGGTCATCTTAATATAGCAATTGTAACTCCCACAATTTTTACTTCCCGCATCTTTCCCCTTGTATGAAAAATATTTAAAACCGCTGAAACATATTATTTTTATTTTATTTTAAATGTAAATTATTTTAAATGAGAAGTCAAAATACCAAGTCTCTTATCTCTTCCCCTAAATGATTTTGAGATATGGTAATCCTGCTATAACAAATGTAACCCCACCTTTTCTTCTTCCCTTCTAGGCAAAATACCACAAAAAAAGATGAAACAATGTAATTCTTTTAAATGGTAAGACTACATATGAAATTTTAAATCTCTACCCTTCAGATAATGACACATTATTAGGAGGATTTGCAATTATGTAATATTTGAAAAGTTTTATTACAATAATAAAGAAGAGAGCAAAAATAATAAAAATAAATAAAATAGTTATTTTTTAAAATTTGAGTTGAACCAATAATTCTAAGAATATTTGATTGTTTCATATTGAAATGTAAATTATATATATTAGTAGAGATTTGATGATGAACACGGTTAGAGCGTTTGAAATACGTTAAAATAAATAAAATAAGGATGGAATATCAAACAGGGGCGTCATTTAGGGGGCAGGGACGGGCATTTGCCCCCCCTGAGTTTGGGATGTATATAGATTTTATCAATAGAATAGTAGTAAATCCGTGAAAAAAGCGAAATTTTGCTTATATCAAGGGGTCTCGTCCCCCCAAGTAAATTCTGAAATGACGCTCCTGATATAAAATATTGAATTTATTCAAGTATATACACAGATCAGCAAGAACATTATAACAACCGACCTACTATCGATATTAATCCGTCCAGGCGATACCAGCGCCACCTGACGAGGAATACCTGCTAGTCAGACACGTACGGTTCATGTAGTATCAGTGAGCGTGCTGGTCGTATATAGAATGGGGAAGGGGCGTGATCTATCTGAGTTTCACCGAGGGCAGATTGTACGGTAATGGCACAGAGGCTCGGAACGAGCAATTCGGAAACTGCAAGAATCGTCGGGTGTTCGAGGAGTGCTGTGATGAGTGTATTCAACAAGTGGTGACAGCAAGGTGAAACAACGTCTAAACGCAAAGGGCTTGGGCGGATCCTCTCATTACAGATTGCGGACGTCGTAGGCTCGCAGACTGGTAAAACAGGACAGGCGGCAAACTGTGGCGGAACTAACATCGGACTTTAATGCTGGGTAGAGTACAAGTGTGTCTGTACAAACAACGCAAAGAACACTCTTAACGATAGGCCTCTGCAGCCGACGACTCATCCATGAGCCAATGTTAACCGACGACATCGGCAACTACGACTGAAATGGGCACGTGATAATCGCCACTGGACCTTGGCACAGTGGCAGAACGTTGTATGGTTTGATGAATCCCAATACCTTCTTCAGCATGTCGATGGGAGGGTGCGAATCCGTTGTCTTCCGGAGAAACAACTCCTTAACATCTGTACTGCCTGACGGAGACAAGCTTGAGCCGTCTCAATTATACTCTAGGGGACATTCACGTAGATACCCATGGGTCCAGGGAGCTTATGCAAGACACCATGGCAGCTGACGCGTATCGTACACTGGTTGTAGACCACGTACTTCTCTTCATGATGACCATGTTTCCTAACAGCAGTGGCATTTTTCAACAAGATAATGCGCCATGTCACAAGGACAAGAGTGGTTCGAGGAATACAGTGGAGGGTTCTAATTGATGTGCTGGCCCCCCAACTTGCCGGATCTGAACCCAATCGAACACCTCTGGAATGTGATTGAAAGTGTTGTCAGAGTGCATCGCCTCCTCCCTAGAATTTACAGAACTTATGTGACCTGTGTTTGCAGATGAGGTGCCAATTCCCTTCAGCGACCTTCCAGAACCTCATTGCTTCCATGCTAAGATGCGTCGTCGCTGTTATCCGTGCCAAAGGTGGAGATACCGACTATTAGGAAAGTGGACATGATGGTTTGGCTGATCAGTGTATTTCTTTATGAGAATTGTGTGTGATATATATATAAAAAAGTCTGTGTTTATTTTTAAAGGGTGTGTAGATGAATATGGAATGTGTTTCCTTTAATAAAAATACTCGATTCGTGAAAAATAGTTGCTAAGTTATTTTTGGTATATCCTCGCGAAAACGTTAACACAAATTATCAAGTACATACATTTTAATTTTATTTTAATAATTTTCGCTTCTACTACTGAACATGTTTAAGATGTATTTAAGGGAAACTGATATTAATCGAAAAGGTAACAATAGCTCTTGATAGACATTACTCCATACTTTGTAGATACCTTAATAACTCAGTCAAGGAAATGAAGAGTATTTTTGTTGATTGAATAGATTAGATAACACATTGAATGTATACTGAAAATGTTTCTGTTGATGAACTACACTAGGGTGCAAATTTTAAGGCCAAGATAGATAAAGTAACATAAACAATGCACAGCTTTTGGAAATAAATGAAAGCCCAGCAACATATTGTTAGAGGTCTCCTACATGTACACACGGAGCAAGACGTAGCATAGCGTGACGTCAGCTTGACCATATTTCCGAATATGTCTGGTTCCTTAACACGAAGCTATTAAATGAAAAGAAGTCAAAGAGCTTTTAAGTTACATTATGGTGGTGTTACTCACAACTATACAGCCCGAAGATAATATTTAGAAAACTTCATACAGGGAAGAATAATCAGAACCTAGAAGAAGTGTGACAAGTGTCTTCCAAGAGTTTCGTGTCACCCACAGCATTGTTTCATGTAATGGGGAATCTTCCATACTACAGATAATGTTGTATGAAGGAGAAGTAGTGGTCGACCATGTTGAATTACAGTAACGAACTACCATTACATTGTACAACAGCCAAGAGACAACTGACGTCAAATAGCAGGCGATATTGCTAAAACATTTAGTAGGACTGGGAAACTCCTAATTTCAAGTTTTACAGCACACTTCAACTGCATGAGGCCCGACGACCATTACATTTTGTTCTGTTAACACCCACACATCGACAGCGCCATTTGCGGTAGTGCCAAGAACACCTATACTGAACCGAGGAGGTGTTTGTCTGTGTTCTCGTCTCAGATAAGAGCACATTCAGTCTAAGAAGTGATTTTGAACATGTACGCATGTGGTGAGAGGTAAGAACATGCAGTGATCCAGGAACATTGTCGTACATAATCGTTATGGTGATCCAGATATTCTTGTGTGATTAGGCATAACAGTGCATGGGCACACTGAGTTTCCAAGTTTTGGACGCGATACACTCACTGATTAATTTATTACAACAGTGTACTCCTTGTTTACGCACGTTTGTCTCAGAGGTGAATGGCACGTTTGATAATGTGCGACCGCATCGAACAATGCAGTTGGTGGTGCTCCTGGAATGAGAGAATATTCGGTAATACACTGTCTTAAATGTATCTCAGACTTCAATCTGATTGAGCACATGTTAGATGCTATAAAAAGAATTCTTGCAGCACATTCAGTTGCACCAAACACCACCCAGCAGTTCCCAACAGCTCTTGTGAAGGAATAGAACTCCATACAACAACAACTTGTAATAGTACTGTTCAACACACTATGTATGTAGCTCCTGTCTTTCGAAATAAGTAGTATTGCGCAACGGAAAACTTCTATTTGACAGGGATCGTAGGAACACGCATCTGTAGATTTTTTCATTCCGGATTCGTTGATATCGAGTGTGACACGTCGGATTGGGACTTAAAGACGCCATACTGGAGCCATCATCCAGAGCGCAGCATGATACGTTATTGACAAATTATTAATAAAGATCTCAATAGACAATAATCAAAATTTAGAATAGAATTGACATTATATTATCACCAAACTAATATTAATACAAGAAACAGATACAAAAGAAAAAAGAAGATAATCAAGGATTTCTGATGTAATTCTTGGCTATGGACAACTTCGGTATGTATCTTCTATGATGAATATCAATTTGTATAAAATTTCCATACTTCTTATTTAATTTATGAATATTAGTAGAAAAAAAATAAAAAGGTAGAAAAAAATAAAAAGGTAGATTATGTGAGGTTAGATTTCATAACATGATACGTAACAACATCAGCAGCAGTAGTTGAAGTAGGATGGTAGATATTATTCTTAGTAACAGAAATGCGATGATGAGTGATTATAAGTTTATCATCGTTGATCCAAGTGGGCTATTAAGGTCGATAGCGAACAAAAGTACGATGGTAGAACAATAATACACACATTGTTAGTAAATCAGTACCTATTCTCCCTAAGTTAATAGGCATGACTATCTTCACGAAACACAAAATACAATAAATATCTACTATTCATACAAGATGCGATATGCCTCTGCGGTCATATCAAAGTAATTCATTCGTACTTCATATTTACTACGTAATATTTAACTTCACCTTTAATACATCTTTTTTAAATTCGAAGAAGACATATTTGTGTTCTATTTAGATAGCCCTAAGAAAATCTGGAGAATAACTATGAAATTCCTCGATAGATATATATATTCGCTTCGATACCCATGAATCACCGCAGCACATCCAATATTTCTTGACCTGATATACATTGCAAAAGATCCAGATAAAAGAAAGACGTATTCAGTAATAATCAGAAAACTTACCATCATTTTAGAATACATACTGCAATACTTATTGAAATACAGGAATTTAATCAACTATTATTGCATGTTTAGTACTGATAATTTTGACAGCATCATCAATATGAAGATTATATCATGTTTGAAGGCTTCGGTGGTGTTGAGGGAGTGGGACCCTCAAGCCTAAAACAAATTAAGCTATCATTTCGTTTGTCATATCTTTCTATTACAAAAATACTCAATTCTTACTCAGGCAATGCTATCTGGTTCACTCCACACTGAAGATAGAATTTCCTCAATAATTTGAATTATTGCTATTCTTTATATGCACAAATTTTATAAATTCCGTTCACGTTTAATAATTGCAGAATATAAAACGTATTTATTTCAATAACAGAATAATATATTTTCTTTTTTTTATTTCCGAGAATAAGTTTCTTCAAGAGTGTTCATGGTCTATTTATAATTATGTTTTCAAATGAACTTAAGTACAGATATACAATCTGGGTACTACTGATAAAATTAATTAAACAATATAAAATTCTCAACTGTTTTACAACAAACTTTCATAACATTAAAATGAACTGCGTATTGCACATCAAGCCATAGAATTAACTGTTGTAACGCACGTAGTGGAGCACTACAAACTCATAACCAATCGTGTGAGCATCATCGGATCACATTGCAGAGCATGTATTTTTCATAAAAAGGGTATTCCGTGATGATCACATACACTTTTGAGGACCATTTTATTCCTTCTGTAATGCCAGGGGAGGGGCATGGGTCGCAATGTTTTTAGTTAATGTTATTGCCTCTGTATAAAAGTACCATTTTTGTTCTTCTAATCACGCCTTTCTTCTTATTGCTTCCCGTATCATACTGTAGCACTACTTTCTGTGTATGGTTCAAGTTTCATCGATCTATTTTACTAAAGAATTGACAGGGCATGCGAAACTTAGTTTCGTCGTTACGTTTTGTACATCATTTTATTTTCCTTCACATTGTGTAATACTAAACTTACTGAAGGTTTTAGCAGCTCCATTTTCCATCAGTTTCTTCTTTTTTCTTACCTGTTGAGCTGGTGTTTGTATTAAGCTTTGCTAAGTCAACATTAAGAATTGGCAAAATTAAACGCATTAATTATATTAAAGTTAATAATTTAGTTTAATTTTCTTCTTCATTTTCTATATATTTAAAAATACTCATTGAGTAACAATGTGGTTGCTGAATACTGTTTAAAGTCCCTTTCAGCAGCAAAGTTATATGAATCGTAAACATTATAGCTCAACGTGGGGTTGCGAACCAAATGCGATCTCACCAGAAATCGAACTTGGTCTTCTGCGCCAAAGACTAATACGCTAGTCATATAGCCACAAATTGAGTCATCCCGCGTCATATTCATGCATAAATATGTAGTACTGGTATATAATCAAAAGTTCGTCCATTTAGTTTAGCGGCTAGCGCGCGCGCGCGTTTGGTGGCGCGTTTGGCGCGAGTGGTTTCGGGGTCGATTCCCGGTTGTAGAGCAATAAATGCATTATAGTGGTTAGGATTACATCTTATGCTGTAGGTACACTTCTCTAATAGCCCTGGTGCTGAAAAGGATGCTGAACTTCAGGAAACAAACAAAAGTATCTGTCAGGTAAGTATTTCATAATAATAATTTTCATAGTAATTAACAGAAGCAGTGAGAAAGTTGAAAACCTGAAAGTAGTAGTAATGCATACGTTATACTTGTAGATTCAGTAATGGACATCATAGTACTATTCTCCCACATTTTTTATTTAGTGTGATAAATACATTGACACTAAAATTTGGAAGTGTTATTATTTTAAAGTTATTAAAATTATTTATTACCCTGTTAAATGTTCATGTGTAATAAATCTTAGTGAGCTCCGTTACTTGGCGCTATGGTGATAAGCGTTATAATTCTAGAAAATGGTGCCCAGGCAAGATCTCGGGACAAGCTTGCTGATGTGTTACATGTAGGACGCACTAGAAGATACTCCCTAGAATGACAACCAGAGTTGATAGGATGTGCAGTTTATTGCTACTATCCCAGAAATGTATCCAATGCAAACACACGCTAGAAATTTATCTCTTATGAGAAGACGATCATAGGCGCACCAGATGCTATATTCGAAAATAACATTCTACGCTTCTGTCTTTCCGTGACACAGTTATTCAAGGTTTTTCAGTCCATAATAGATCGAGGCAGCGTAGATGATACAGACTTTGGAGAGCACATTTAGTAACTGAAGCGGTGTGTGAGTGGGCATTTTTTATTAAAACATTACAATTTCTTGATAGAAAAGAAATAACAACAGTGCATATGACAATATTCAGGTTGTACGCTTAACTGGCCAATGTTTCATGCAAGAGCACCAGGAAAAAACGCTATTTTAATCTATATCTCTAAATATCATAATATCGACACTGGTCATACGTGTTGTTGGCATATATACTGTAGAATGTATCAACAGTGCAGATATTACATCATTAAACAAAATAGTACTGCAGTCTTCGAGACTGGATATAGGGTGCATACTGACAAGATGCGAGGGGAAGTGGTGCACCTTTTATTTCTGAAGCCATGAAATGGTAACAGGTGGTATTAATTGATTCCCTGGACACCATTACTATGAATTTGTGATGTTGGTGCCGTGCTATTCGTAATATTAGCTTGCGTGATTGAAATTTACTTTTAATATATATAAGGATGTAACAAAAAGTTCTTCAAAGTTTTAGAAGTGGATTTCTTATGGGTAGACAAGTAATAAACTTCATATGACCACATGTCGAGAAATGCATCGCTACAGAGTTATGGCCATTAAGCCACCTGACGGTGTGAAATAGTCATATTCTGGACGACCCACAATGTGATTCAATGTAAACCTCAATGGCTTAGCTCCTAATTAAGCTAGGAAGTTAATTTTGATATCAATGACTTCCTGGATCAATCAGTGGAGGATAAAACTTTCCACTGATATATATTTTCATGGGTGGACGCAAAGCCAAGGGTAAGTTATCCAACGTACTCGGAATGTGGCCTTCCAGGAAACCTTGATAGGTGTTTCCCGTCAGTCTCTGCGAGAGTATGTGTGCACCTAGTAAATTGTCACCGATAACACCGCACCACAAACTGAGAGCATACTGTTGGTGATGTCTCCTGAAACTGATCGCATGAGGATTATCGCTCGCTCAAACTTGTACACTATGGTAATATAAGATGTCTTCTCGTGTGAACTGAGTCTCATTTGTAAACACTATTGCGGATGGGAAAATTAGATTAACGGCACACTGTTGGAGGTATTATTTACAAAAGAGCACTCACAGCAGATTGTCAACTGCTGACAAAGACTGCATTCACTGCAGGTGATATGGATACAGGCTAGTTCGATGACATATATGCAATATCTGCATGTAGTTTGCACGTAGTTCATCCTTCAATAAGACATTGATACCGAAATTATCTTCCTAGATTAGGAGCTGAGCTATAGAGGTTTAAATTAAGTCACACTGGGGGGCGTTTAGAATGTGACTATTTCACATCGTCAGCGACTCAAGACCATGACTCTGTAACAATGCATTTCCCGACAATTGAACTTTTTTACTTGTCTGCCCTTAACGAATCCAACCCTGAAATTTTGCCGTACACTTTTGTTACACTCTGTGTATATATATATATATATATAAACGTAACAAAAAGGTACGCAGAATTTCAGGAGAGGACTATATATATTAATGAAAAATTTGACTTTGACTTGAGTTATTACCTGGATAACTACTCAATTTGTTAACTAGATTGTACCGTTTTGGCATGACATTCACTAAGAGTTGCAGTTTTTCTACTTGAATGCAGTGTTCCCAAGCGTTGTTTATTGCTTCAATTAACTGATTTCTTGTATTTTTGCACGAACCATGGCTGTCAAATCACTCCATAAAATTTTAATAGGGGTTTAGTCCGGTGGATTACCGGGACAAGGAAGTGATGTAACATGCCGTAAGGACAGAATATATCTAGGTATATAATCTTTCATAACTCTGGAACGGTTGCAAGGGGCAGAATTGTCTTGAAAAATAAAAGGTTTACCGTTGAATAAATCTTTTCCCGAAGATATCATTTTAGTCTGAAGAATCATTTTGTATGTATGTGCGTTAACAACATCATTACAAATATAAATTCTACAGAACCCATTAAAATACATCCCGGAAACATGACAGTTGTAGAGTACTTCGAGATCTTAACATTACATGCAGTACTAAGTGCTTCAGGAGATATGCAGTATACCCTCAGACGTGAAAAATGTCTATAAATGTTGATTTTTTTGTCATATAGGGGACGCGGTGGCTCAGTGGTACTCAGATGTCATATTTGGATTTTATTTGGTACTTACAAACTCGGAGATTGCATTTGTTTAATGCAGCTTATCGAATAGAGACAAAAAAGTTTGCAAATTTCTTACGCATCTTGCTTGTTCAACAATAATGTAGTATTTTTATTTTTCTCTCGGTAGTGATTTACTTCTGATTTGTTGTGTTGTACAATGTACTATTAACATTCATGTGAAATAAAATAAAAATAAAAAATAGCCATGCAAAAAAAAAAAAAAATAGTAGAGCGCTGACTTATGGTTGAATCTAGTCGAAGTCAAAAAATTTTTTTCTGATATAATTCTTGAAATGGAAATGTTTCTCTCTTCACCTTTATCCCGTAATTCTGAATAGAAATGTTTGGATGTGAAAGAAAAAGTATACTAGAATATAAGAAAAGAAACATAAATTACATGATACCTTTTGCAATATTTAACTATATTTTCACCTATCTAGGACGTTTCTTTAAAAAAAATGGTAGAGCGTTCACCTCTGGTGCTTGGAGTCCCGGGTTCGATCCCAGCCCCCGCCAAGTGAACTTTGTGGTGGACAGACATCGTTCTCGTGGGTTTTCCCGGGGTTCTCCCGTTTCCTCCCACTTTCTTCATTCCACTATTTTACTAATCTCTCATCATCACCGTCTCCTTTAGCCTAACCGTGGGACGTAAAACTCAAAGATTTCATTTATTTTTTTGTCTTATTTTTGAACAGTACTTTGCACCATTATTCACTAATCCAATCCTTGTGAGTCTTGGACCACTGTACACTAGGGTTGTTTTGTTTAAAACAAATGATTGAAACTTGTTTTAACAATTGATTTTGTTTAAAACAAATTTTGTATACGTTTAAAACATTTTGTTTTAAACACATGTATTTTTAAGACTTGTTTTAAACATATGTTTATTTTATTTTATTTTTCTAAAAAAATCTGCCACAGAAAGAAAATTGCCAAAAGTGCTCCCCATCCCGAAGTCTATTTTCTTCCCATATGAACATTTTGATTTCTCGTGGCTACAGCAGGTCAATGTTGTGATCTACAATTTTTTGTCTCTTTTTTCCTCCTTATTTAACGTATATTGTATTGTTCAAATGCTTCTCAGTTAACTTGGAAGAAAGTGTCGTAGTCTAAGGTTGTACTACTTGCAGAACTGATATTAAAAAAGTAAATAAAATAATTATCATGAAAGCAAATTTTTGTGTTGTATTCAGAAAACAAACATAAGGATATTTGCTAAATTGCGGTTTTGAAATTAAAATATCGTAGGCATGTTGATACAGCACATGTTGGTTCTCAGTCTCCGTACAACTTGGAATCATTTAACATGAGTTTTACGGGAAGAAAAAGATGGACATCCTTTGGAGCAAATTTATTAAAGTAACTTAAACTCCATCAGATAAGAAAACGTCCATACGAGCTCTTTGCAAAACATGTAAGAGATAAATAGTTGGTTTTGTTCAAAGAATGAAGAATCGTTCTGAAAAATGAAATGCTGTGAAAAAACTGGAAACCCAAACAAATGGTAAAAGTGTTGATCCGAAAATTGGTTCTGATGATTCTAACGTCAGTGATGTGGTTGAGATGCAACTGAAAAAATCAGGTAAGAATTAATTTTGTATCAACAATATATTTTTCATTATATTATGAAAATTTTATTTCGTCCCTCTTCCCCACCTCAGTTCTAAATTTTCTTATAAACTTTACACCTTGTCATAGCTAGCATGAAGGGACCAGGCGAGAAAGCGCAAGGTATGGCAGTCGCCCGCGTAACAAACCATTAAAGCGTGATACTTATTGTAACATCAGTGTCTGGGACAATTTGATCTCAATTTGTTCGTCTGTCTGTATATATGCACCACGCTACAGGGCGCTATTTTCGGCCATTTAAGATTATAATTTTGAGAGTAGAGGCACGAGACGTCGGAATTTGCTGTATAGATTTTGACTGCGATCTGACGTAAAATTTCAAAATTAGTGGTTCGGATCTCGCTTTAAACAAAAAGCTCTGTCTCATATAGCCTTGCTACTGATGCAAGACTGTAATCAATCAAACTAAACAAACTAATTTTATGCATTTCGAACAAATTTGGGTTGCAGAATAAATTTGACTCCAACTCAGTTTTTATAAAATACTTTTTGATTTGGGGCGTTCAGAGCACAAGGGATCCAAGTCAATTTTCAGAAAGGTTCACTTTTGCTCAGCAAACGGAGTATCTTTGTACCAAGGGTACGAAATAAATGAAACAAAAACCACATGAAAGGGTGTTTACTAGCATTTCATAGGACAACCGCTAGACAAGGGCGTTGATGAAATAGGGGAGGATGGCTAATTTCCCAGTCCTTGCTCATAAATTTAAGATGTTAACATTATATTGTCTACGCTGCAGCATAGGAATGATTTACAAGTAAAGCTCCGAATGACATAGTCAATAATGCTTAATTGTGTTAAATAAATGCACGTGTGTCCAAAAGAGTAGATCGACGAAAAACGACATATTTTCACAATCACAGATCCGAGATGAAAGAAAGAAAAACTGCATGACAAGATGCAATCTAGAATTTTATATAATTGCCGCTAGAGAGGAGCTTTTGTTTAGAGGCCATCCGCCTATCACCCTAAATTTCAGGTTTTTGGGGCAATAATGCAGATTTAGGAAACTTTTGCTGAGTAAAGTCCAACATAACAAAATTGAAGTTCATACGCCGAATAAATACGGAATTTAATCAGTTATAATCCATTTCCATTGGCCGTACGAAGCTATATGCCTATGTTGCTCTCTTGTATATTTTTTGGCCCAAGGAGTCCAAAGGTGACTCTATTTTCGAGTTTCGGGCCTGCTTAAAATTCTGGAAATTGAGCCTAAGCAACTTTCCAGTTTTAATCATCTGTATGTTCTTCGTATCTATTCGGTGTAAGGATCTCAAGCTTGTCCTTTGGACTTTGCTTATCAAAATATTTCTAAAACTGCCTTACTGCCCCCAAAATCTTAAATCCAGAGTGAGATGAAGGCGGTTGCAATTCTGTCCCATTGGCGCCCTTGTCTAGCGGCTGTCATATGAAACTATCCCACGCCCTTTCGCATCGTTTGAGTTACATTTTCTTTTGGACTCTTGACTGCAAAGATATTACGTTTTGAAATAGAATTCATTTGCTGTGCAAAACTGAACTTTAGTGAAAATGGGTTTGGATCCATTGTGCTCTGAATGCCCCAAATATTACCTTTTTTCAATAAATTATTGACTTAAAAAAGAACCAATTACATAGGCTTGCAGAAAATATTCTAAAGTAAGCACAACATGAAGTAAACATACTTCAAACATTACTTTTCGAAAATGTATTATTTTAAAATAAGTTTATTAGCATTAGTGTTCTGAAATAGTAATCAAATTTTGCAACAACAATCTCACCTGCCTTCACGAAAGGCGAGCTTACCCCCTAAAATCATAACTAGAAAAGTTTCAGAGGCGGTAACTCCGAAATGACTTGCTTAAGGGCTAAAATAACCGCACAACCGTATTTCTGGTAAAATTCTAAACTTAAAACATGTAAAATGACACCCTTTGCATTTGAAATTTTGAACTCCAATCAAAGATGTCTTCCATAATGCTTGATAGCACCATCTGATGTGTCAGACCACTTCCAAGTTTCATCATTCTCCCTCAACCCGTTCTCAATACATAAGGATGGTGAGGACTTTTGTTTTGCCATGTATATTGATAGATTGTGTGAAATTGCCATAGTAGGTAGATTTTAAAATCTACCTAAAAGCTCATTACAACCAAGAACGTACTTACAAGAGTCACTGGCAAGAGGGGGTCGTGATATGAAATAAGTTGAGAATTACTAATCTATACTGAACTTTTTTGTACCCAACACAGTGTAGTCTTAACGAGAATAAAACAAATAAAAAGATCGATTGCAAGAGCAAGAAGAGTCTTAATAAATATGTTATTACACGATGTTTTAAACTGTTCAAAATGTTTAAAACATGTTTTTTGTGTGTGTTTTAAAACGTGTTTAAAACATTTTGAACACCTTTTTCATGCTTTAAACACATGTTTTAGTCTTTTTAAAAAGTACTGTATTCTTTCCAATCCTGCTGCACACACATTGTATGTTGTTCTTGTGTAAGGCATGGCCTTTTCACAGCACTGTGTGAATGCAAACCCATGGATTTCAACTTGTTTCTCACTGTACGCGAACAAACATTGACACCAGATGATTTCCGGCAACTTCCTGTAAGATCTTCTGATGACTGAAACCTGTCTGCCAAGCAGAACTGCAGCAATGCACTGTTCTGCCTAAGAGGGGATTTTACTTCTCGATCATATCTGCTAATTCTTCCACCTTTTATTCACCCTGCTTCCCGAATCTTAGCCAGCTGCCCACCTACCATTAGGTTTTCGCACGTCTCTTAAGAGGAAGAAAAAGCTGAAGAAATCAATTCACGCTAATTCGAGATGATAAGAGTAAATAAAATAAAGATAAAATTGTGGTGCCATGAAATAAACAAATAAACTGACTAGGTTTCGATTTCACATGAGTTACCAGTGTCTAAACGCGGGTCGCTACTCTTTAGGCAACACAGAATTTTACTGCTGATGTTATGAACTGTAAAAATTGCTGAAAGCTACTGCTCATCACTAGTATCTAATTACGGTTACTCTAACTTAAGTAAGAGAACTTCTTAAGTACGGTATTATTTCATCAGCGAATTAGTTAATAAGTGTTCTTTACGTTTATTTATTTCTTAGCTGTTTTCGTCAATATCATTTGTCATTTTTAAAAAACGTTTTCTGTATCTATCTTACATTTTCATTATTTTTAATTATTACTGTTACATTTTTTAAAGTAAATTTCACTATGCAAGTGTTAGGGGTGGATTCGAATTCCTCTGTTGACCAAAACAAACCTAATACATGTGTCCACCTTTTCGCACAGTGACTAAAAATTTCACATTCATTTCACATTTTGAATCACTCCACTTTGCTCAGTCCTACCTTAAAACATTGTGACATGAAAAATGTGTTATATTAATTTGAAAATTATTTTGCTCGAACTATTCTTTATAAAACATTTCAAAAATGATTTTTTTTATTCTGGCGGCATTCTTAAGCCAGTGTACGTATTTTTGTATTAAAAGTCCTCTTTGGTCTTTGGAACTACTTTCGTAACAAACCATTACTGGTTTCAGTGTATTTTGTAATATATGGATCAAAGCTTTAACAATCCTCTTCTCAAATAACTCTGTAAGATTGAAACACTGCTACCTATTAGGTACCGGTATATATTTTGATTCACCATTATGTAATCATTTTATATACCTGAAAATATGTTGCAATGCCATTTGAAAATATAAAAAATGCATACGAAGTTGGCAACACTACATTAGTTATGGTATCGATGATAATGCCTTTCGATACCCTCTATAATCTGTATAATTTTACTAAAATATGTAATGGATTGTTGAAATATGTTTGAAGTTATTTAAATTTATGTTAAAATTTTATCATTGAACTAGCAGCGTTCACCCCGCTTCGCTGCGGTCACCCCGGAACGCAATAAACTTTGTTACTTATATAATCTTTACTTTTTCGCTTTCAAGTGATATGATAAAAACCATAGAAGATTGCAGTAAATGTTAACATTATATCGCCTGTCATTTATGTTAACCCGCCCCGCTTCGCTGCGGTCACCCCGGAACGCAATAAACTTTGTTACTTAGATAATTTTTACTTTTTCGCTTTCAAGTGATATGATAAAAACCATAGTAGATTGCAGTAAATGTTAACATTATATCGCCTGTCATTTATGTTAACCCGCCGAGTGACACGGTCATGCGGGTTGCATATAAATACGTTTATTTTTACCTATGATGAACTAACAAAGGATTTGTACGTTATGGACACTTGAATGGTCAATTATCTCAAGACACTGGTAATTAAAAATTAAAGTGATATGATAAAAACCATCTAGGGTCCAAATCCTAATAACCCCCCAAAAATGAAAGAAATTGGTTCAGCCGTATTAGCGTGATGAGGGAACAAAGGATTTGTGCGTTCTCTTTTATATATAAGATAGCTTCACTTTTCTCAAATGTTTAACGTGTCATTACTTCATCATTTATGCCCATTAGCAGCCAATACTTTGGAAAAAATTACATCTTTGTAAGTACTGTCTAAATCTGTTTTCAGAATGTGCAAAACCTATTATATAGTTGGGAACCATACCTGGTTAGTCAGTGATACACGGATCGGTGCTGGTCGTGCTTTCTATCCTCGCTCTATGATGTTCATAGCGGTAGTGTTTCATAACAAACTGCATGTTTCTGGAACTGTTTAATTGTGCTAAAACAACTGAAGTGTGCATCAGAAAGTATCTTTCCCATAACCAATGCAATTTTGACACCGACGCTGAGAAGATTGGTCTCTTAGCACACATACTGTTGTCTCAATGGTGCAACTTTCGTGCTTCTACACTGTGCATGCCTTATACTTTTATCCTTCAAATTCTGTCTATATGGAAGCTTATTAGCTTATTATATGTCGATACTATGTAGCAATTTTACTCCGATATCTGTTGAAAAACAGCAGTTAGAATCACCTTACACGTATAACGTTTCTCATTTTTATATAGGTGTAGTTTGGTAGGGTAATATCAGAAGTGTCTTATAAAGATATGAAATATCGTTTCCTTGGTATGCTCTCATTCTTAACATATTTAATAAACAGCAATAGTTGTTATTGTAAAGTGAAAAGTTTCTTTGTGGGCAATTTCACAAAGAAAGCAGATCATAACAGATATAAAAGGAATATGTATAAGTGATTCCTGGAGTAAATCTTCTTTCTTACAATTTCCTCTCATCAGAAGTAATTTTCGTTTTCAGTGCACAACAAACGAGGTGTCGAAAGAAAATACAAATGCATAGATGGTCATAGGAATTATTTATTTCATACAGTTTCTAAACAGGTAAAATTTTATTCATTTTTCTTGTAAGTATTGAACTTGTTATTCAATTTTAACGCAAAAAACAAACAGAAAAAGATGAGACATTTCAAATACAACACTTCAAGATATAATTTTTGAAAATTTTATTTTGTAAAACCAACCAAAACAAAAAAAATGTATGTATATATAATATATTTTCAAGAAGCACAAAGTCAATCTGGGAACCTTCAGACATTATAAAAGAAAACTGGAAACAAATTATGAAATTCTGTCTTTAAACGCTATTGTTTCCGTTATTTAGTACAATAGCTTACACCATAAATTATGCCAGTTTTTAAAGAGCGTTGTACGTAGTTTTACATTTTCGTTTCCTTTCTTAGTAATGTATCTGAACACAAACAAACAAACGTTGTTTTCATTTCGTTCACATAAAACGGTTTTACAGATGTCCTCAGTTATTATACTTTTTTTTATATATTTTAACCATAAAAAATAAAATTATGAAGTTTTTTTTACAAGTTTTTTTTAGATGCACTGAGTTTGCTTTACTTTTATTTGTCAAATACATTTTCGTCGGTATTTATTCGTTTCTATATATTGTTGAGCATACTTTTTCACAGAATGACAGAAAAACACTCATATTTTTTTGACAAATGTACTGTTTTTTTTTTTTTTTTTAATTTATTCTTCATAAAGAAGGTGTACTTCCTTGTTTGTCGTACAGTTTATATTGTAGTTTTGATTTCTTTGTACATTACATGTTCTGCGTTATGGAAAATTCTATTTTCAGCCACACTCTCGCCAAAGGTTCTGAAATAAAAAAATAAAAAAATAAATTATTAGTGTTACTATGTTCGTAATATGGAAAATTTATAGCCAAATTTATTTGTGCTATTGCAATACAGATCATTCGTGTAAGTATATATTTTCATAATATTATTAAACAGTACCTTCACTTTGGTTTATTAACTCAGTGATTTATACGGCAAATAATACTTTTTCCTTTTAAATGAATAGAAGTTTCAGTGGTTCCATATTCTGATTTCATAAGAAAGTCCATTTAAATGAACTTCGCTTTGTAACGTAAAAATAATTTGTATAATATATACATGTTCTATTACTTAAACTAAATTTGATTGAAACGTATTTAAATTGCAACCATAGAATGTAATGTTCACGTAATGAATGACATTTAAGCTTTCTGTAGTGAAACTATGAAGCATATTCTTTACGCAACTTCTGCTAAACCTCTCCCAACCAGAGGAAAAACCACATGAGATGAACAAACGGAGACAAAATTGCTTATTAGATGCCGCCTATTTCCACATCGATAGACAGTGTCTGGTGATCAATTGTTCTGGAGAAGATACGTTTATACATATTGAGTGCAATCGAAGCACTAGCCAAGTGTAATTCGATTTCTCAAGGCGCTAATATTGATGTTTCAAGACACTCCGGACACAGCCCAGAAATCACAATCTAAGCCGTTCAGATTCACATATCTCATGCGGTAAAGATCTCACAAGAATGTTTACTGTCAGATTTTCACTCTTGGCAGCTCTTGTCGTGTACAACGGTAAGTTCTTAAACACCCTGTAGCAGTAGTGCACACAGCCATCACTCATAAAGTTCCCCTCTTTAAACTCTCTACAGCAGTCGTGCATACAGCCATCACTTACAAAGTTCCCGCAATGTTTCTTACTCATTCAACGATGAATTGTGGCCAGATTATGTCCTTCCACCCAGATCAATCAAATTACATCATGTAATTTGTTCGGCCAGGGCTTCGATTGCACTCTGTATATTTTCAAGCTCAACACTACACAATGACTGAATGGAAGTGTGTGTTTATCGAGTGGGAACGGAGACAACATGCAATGAACGGTTTTCATCTTATCCTCATTTCGTCGTTTCATGTGGTTCTCTTTTAGTGGATTCGCGGACGTTTGAAAAAATAGACCTAGCAGCAAAATCAGAACACGGAAATCCCTGTTCATTTCAAAGAAAAAAAAAGAAAAGAAAAGAAAAAGAAATGGAATCTTTTAGTTTATCATCCCACGATTATGACCTTTAGGCCAATAGAGACGAATAACAAATACAACTGAATGATGATGTAAGAATTGGTGGAATAAGATTGTGGGAGAAAACGGGAGTAGCCCGGGAAAACCCATGAACATAATGTTGTCCACCACAAACTAACTTGGCTGGGGATTGAACAAGGGCCCCAACGCACCAGAAATAAGCAATCTACTACTTTCTAAAACATTTTGTTGCCAAGTTTGGAAATATAAGACTCGTGTAACATAACTATACAATGATTTATGGGAACTGAGAAAAACTAAAAAGAATAATGCATAATAGGTTAAAATTAGAAATGGATAATTTTTTCCGGAATCCGGATAATTTATTTCCCTGAATCGGAATTTCACTCTGGATTTGTGAAAAATTCCGGAATTCGCAACAATTCCTTATTTTAGAAAATTCCCGATTTCAGAAAAATTCCGGAATTCAGAAAAAGAACTGGAATTTTAAAAATTCAAGAATTCAATTCCTGGGCTTTTACGAAATCGGAATTTTTCAGAAATACGGAACTTTCCTATTTAGTTTTTCCGGATTCTGGAAAGTAAAAGTTCCGGAATTGGTTATCCCTAGTTAAAATATAAATAAATATGCAATAAAACAATGAAAACATTTAAAAAGAAACTAGATACTAGTGGCATAATCCTACACTGAGAAAAAAGGACTAGGATTTCCGTGTGGATACATCACATTTACGCGGGTGCGTTCTTTAAGTAATGTAATTTCATGTATAAAAGTACAGCAGGTGAAAATACCATGCCAAGTCTGGATTTCGTGTTATGTAAAAGCATGTTTCCTCTCTTTCCTTCTCACAGAATGATATGACGTCTTATTACTCTCCTAAGGTAGGGAGTGACAGATTTATAAAGAACCAAGAGAGAGGACAGTCGTAGGAGGCTGGAACAACATTATATACGTAAGTTACCACCGTCGGAATGGGTATGGCGTTAATTCTAGATTTGAAATTGTGGTCCTACAATACAAAATTTTCGCTGAACGGTGGTGTAGATCATACTACGGATGAAACAACAATACTTAATGTGGTGACGCGCGTAACCTGGTAAAAACAGCATTTACATGTAGACTAGATTATGCACTTTTCTCCGTCTATATACAAATAAAGCACAAACAATGGGAAAAAGTAAATACTAGGTTAGAAATATTTATCAAGCACTTGAAAATTTGAAAACGCTGGTAGGTGAAGAGAGTTCAGTTTCTATCTTAATATATATATATATATATATATATATATATATATATATATATATATATATATATATATATATATATATATAAGTTATGTATATATACCCATTTTTCAGAATCCTACGGTGCTTTCGCAACAATTTTTACAGAGATAGTTGTATTTCATACCATACGCCCATAGCCAAACTTCCTTTATAAAAATTGTTGCGTGAGTACCTTATGATGCTGAAACTTGTAGTTTTGGATAGCGCACACATTAGTTCCTAAGTGAAGTCTTGACCTGACTACTTTAGGTCCCATAGATTTGGAGCTATGGACCTTGAAATTTCATTTTTTTCATGTTTTCGTCAGCCTATAACTCTGAAAGCAAGCATTTGTGCACCCAGTTTGGTCTATTTTTTTTTAGGGTTTTATCTTGGTGCCAGGAATTACCTCCAAACTTTGTCGGTTTTGTTTTGAAACACACACACTATATATATAACAATTATGCCTGTTGTATTCAATGATAACGAAACTGAGGGAAGAACATCGAATTTAAGTACTTCAAAATGTATATTCAGACCCAAAAGGGACGACAATGAGGAATTCGGAAATTCATAACGAAGAACTGCTTAATTTCTATCGTTTGCTTAACAATGTTAGGGCCATTAAATCTAAGAGGATGATGTGGTCAAGTAATGAAACCATAATAAAAGGAAAGGGAGCATAGTGGATCAGTGGTAAAGCTTTGGCTTCTGGTGCTTGCGGTCCTTGGTTCGATCCTCGGCCAAGCTAGTTTGTAACGGACATCATCGTGTCCGTGGGTTTCTACAAGGTACTCTCGTTTCGTTCTACATTTAAATTCCACCAATTTTTATATCATCATCGCTTGCCTTAATCATCTCTCTCTTAGCCTAAAAGGGCATAATCGTGTGATGTTAAACTGAAAGATTTTTAATTCATATAATGCAAGGAAATAGAAACGCTTTCAAAATTTTAACTGGAAATTTTAACTTTAACCATTAGCAAGACCTAGGCGCAGGACAATATTGAGATGGTTTTCACATAAATATTGATATACAATAGTGGAATCCAATTGGTTAAGAACAGAAGACAATGGAGAGCTGTTGTGAACGCGGCATTAAACTTCCACGTTCCATAGGCAATAGAATTAGTTAGGTCCTCTAAAATATAATGCATAATAAAAATGTGACCAACTTGAAAAGTATGTAGCCTATGTACAGTATAAGCCTATATGTTACGTACGTAAATACATGCAACGTAAACAAATAGAAATACATAAACATCACAATACTTTAACACAATTTTTTATTAGAGCAACAGTATCTTTTGTTGTTATTATTGCTTCAGCTGTTACCATTCCTAGGTCTACTGTTCCTACTGCTGCTCACATTTAATATATATTTCTAGTTACTTACTGCTGTAGTAAGAAGTCAACTTCATCAATTACAAACTAAGCTTAGACGTTCTGTTGCCAGGCACATTCCTACTTGCCTGGCGCTATTATGAGATTTCCTCTAATTTTGAATGGCTCTGTATAATATTGTGGGAATTGAGTTTTAACAAAGGTAATATTTACCGATGTCATGAATAAACATGAAAGTCGGGATAATTTGAAGTTCTGACAGAGTCACATACAGACATTTTTTCTGAAATAGGAGAGTGGTAACCCTAATTTGCTCCTTTACACGCTTTATTAGTAGCCGAGTTCCTACAATCACAAGAAGTATATCAATCAACAGAATATTGCTAGCAATCGCATACACTGCAATAAATAGCGTTTTCAAAACAAGCTATTCTTTCCCAAAGTCACATCACATGGATTGAATCAGGAACCTCTATCTCCATAGGTTTTAATGTTTATTTTATTTGTTGGATATTCCGTAAAGCGATGCACGGCATTTTCAGGAACTATTGGATGAGAAAGTAGATGTTAATCTCCTGTCATGTTAACTTCTACAGAAAATGACATCCCGTGACACCATTGCTTTATATTCTTGTAATCAAATTTCTGTAAAATATCAGTTTGACTTGGAAATGTTAGAAGCAATCGCTTGAAACATTTTGTCGGATGTTTCCAGGGGTTATTTAGTATCAAATTATGCTTGTATATCATAAGTTTTATGTCGCAAGTACAGGACAAATTCTTTGTCACAAAATTCTAATCTGAAATATACTTTCTTCATGTATCATCTGTTCTTGAAAAACACTTTTAATTCTTCTATCTTCCATTACATTTTTTTTCTAGTTATGTCCTTAATTTAAGGGAAAAAGAAACAGAGGGAAAAAATCAACATTTTCCTCTTCATCATCTTGAAATCATCCTGAAACATATTTTCTTCTTCATCGCCATTTTCTTCTCATTCTCTACATTTTAATTTTATTGTTATGATTACTCTAGTTTTTAACCAAAGAAAAAAATCTTTTCTTTATTATAAGTGTTTTCTTCGCTACCTTACTTTCCTAGCTTCTTGGAAATTAATTTAAATTGTCCTTGGAGAGAGAGGGAGAGGAGAGTGGAGCAAACGCAACGATGTAACTGACCTGGTTTTCACGTTGAGTTTTCTTTCTCTCTATCTAACTCTTTTCTCTTCATCTCTTTATGTTACAACTTTCTACCATATTCATATTCGCTTTTCCTTTTCCTTTTTGGAAACTTGTCTCCTGTCTCTCCTCTCCTCTCCTCCTTTGATTCTATCACCCAGCGGCAGTGGAACTAGAAAGTAGCACAAGTAGGCCCGAGGGTATGGCGAGAGATAATGTTGTAATTTCAAGCAACATTACTCCCTACACATTCTTAGGACTAACTTCATTCTTATATAGCTTCCCATGGAATATTTTTCATTGTAATTTTTTGGATCCTGTTTTAGTGACATTTTAAATCTTTTCTGCTGCAATTATCAGCCTAAAACATCTTATGTTAATAGTTTATATTGTACTTACACATGTGTTCTTAAAGAGAACGTTAAGAGCCAGCCTCTACTATTTAATTTTGTGATTTTAAAAACTTTAGGACAAGAGGTTATCATCAAAAATGTTACACAAGTTTTGAATCTACTTACCAACAAATCTTTTTACTGATGTTTATTATAAAGGAATTACTACATTACTTTCATCCATCAGTTGAAATGTTCTTCTTCTATTTCCCCTTTTACCTTCTCTTATACATTCTACCACTCCGCCAATAAGATTGTTTCTTCTCATATAATGTTCTAACCACTTCTTTTCCTCCTTGCGCTCACTTTGGCAGCTAAAATGTAGGGTTATATACTTTTTAAAGTTTTTAAACTGAAATTATTTTTTTTTCTGTACGAGTAAAAACACCACTTGTAGATAGACCTGGATGACCGACGTGACGATATTTCATCATAACTGTTTGCCAAGTTCTTATTTCTTTTTATAATAATAATAATAATAATAATAATAATAATAATAATAATAATAATAATAATAATAATAATAATAATAATAATAATAAATGTTTCGTATCTCGAATGGTTACAGTAATGAAGTGTAAAGTACAAAGATGAAATTTGTGGCTGCGATGGCTCAGTGATAGAGTCGATGTATGGGGTTTTAGATTTAATGTCAGCTAGGCCCAAAGTGGTAGTGGTGGACAAACACAATTTGCATGGATTTTCTACAAGTTTCTTCTTATTCCACTATTTAATTTATCCTTATCATCACCATCTTCCTTAGCCTTGGTGTGTAATCGTTGGAGGTTACTCTAGAAATATCATTTCAAATGTTAAATTTGTTAGATTTTATATACTGATTCTTGGAAATATTTGCAATGAAGAATTTGAAAAGAAAATCTTCGAATGATACATTGAGAAATATATCAACTTTACATTGAAATTTAGTATGGATTTGAATTTAATTCGCACTTGGAATGTGTTTAAATTTTAGACTTCAAAACAAACACATCGTACATATGTATATGTATGTAATTTTCTTTTACAAGAGGCGTACCCTAATAATTTACACTTTCCTTTCTCGTTCCAGGTGCAGAGAACCACTGAAGGTGGGAAAGCAATCACAACCACCTAGTATCTTCATCTACCGATAGATGACAGCAACGTCCTGTACAGCCCATTTCTTGAACCAATATGAGTGTTAGTAACGGATAACAAAGACAGTTATTATGGAGAACAGCGCTGGGCGTCGTCTTCCTTGAGGAAAGTGGGGGAGTCAGCTGGTGAAATCCATATGCTAGTGTATGGAGAACCCGCACTGTCGTGAAAAACAGTGTACAAGTGGGTAGAAGGTTGGAAAGTGAGTAGTACTTCGACGAAAAACGAGGAGGATTTCTGGAAGGAACGTAACAATGACAGCACCAGCCATCATCGCTGTGGTAGAGAGAGCCATTCAAGAGAGCAAATATGTCACATTCTCTGAAATGATGCTACCATAGGACTAACCAGAAACAGCCTGCAGCGCATCGTGCGAAACCACTGACAGTTGAAGAAGTTCAATGTAAGATGAGTTCTTAAACTCTTGATTCCAGAGCAGAAACAATGTAGTGTGGACATGCACACGGAACTTTTGCAACGCCATGATTATGATCCTGAAGATTTCATGTCTAGGGTTGTTATTAGTGATGATACATAGCTCCATTACCATTTGCCGACGATGAATCAGCAATCAATTGCAGTGGTAACATCATGACAGTCCTGCGCCAAAGAAATTTCGAATAACATCTTCAGATTTGAAGCGTATGGCTGCAATGTTCTGGGACACAAAAGGCATTATCCTGATCTACTGTCTGGAAGGTGGAACGATGATTAAGAGTATATGGAAATTCTCAGACCCTTACGTCATATCATGCAAAGGAAATGGTCGGGAATATGGACGAGAGGAGTACTTCTGCAATATGATAATGCACGTCCTCACACCAGCCCGTAAGTCATTGTTGTTAATGATCAACTACAGTCTATAGTGCTGCCACACTTTACCTACTCTATGGACTTGGCTCCCAGAAATTGACATCTGTTCGAAAAAAACGAAAACCTTTTGCATGGTCGTCGCTTTGGAGATGCTCATGCACCTGAGAAAGCTGCCCAGTAATGGTACGTAGAACTTCAAGTATTTAGATCCAGGATGTTTTTCTGAAGCTGATACACCACTGACAAAAGTGCATAAAGATTAGGGAATATTATATTAAATAGGTGGACACATCAGTTGATGTAACCTGTATGAATAGGTCTGAAGAAAAGTGAAGTGCAAATCATTAGAGTACCACCCTTGTACAGCCACTTACAAAAGAATCTCCCCCCTAAGTGCTCTAATTTCATTACTTGGGGTCCGGGTAATTTGCAGTTGTGAGAACGCCTAGACAGATGCAACCCAACTTACACGTAACTTTTCTCCGCACTGGCAACAGGTGGTGTACATGATCCAGGTGTTTATGCAGGTAAAATTGTAAAGTAGATGACTAACGAAACAGTTCTCCATTCTAAGATGAATCCCTATGGTTCGGATCGTGTTTTCCAAAGAACACCATATATTACTGTGTTTGTAACTTATTATTGCTGTGTATGTAATGTATTATTTCTTTATATACTGTATGTTTAGAGAAATAAAAATACTAACCATGCATTTATCAGGAAATGCTTGAAAGTAGCTGGAAATGTGAAATCTAGAACAACTGCTGGAAATAAGTTTGTAAATGATTGCCTCCATTGAGAGACCTTCTCCAATTCTCCTCATTCCAATATCATTTTCTTTCTGCAGGAGAGAAGATCTTTCTTGTCACACTGAGTATGTATTGAAATTGAAATATTTGAAAAAGATTCAAACTGCCCGGGATTCGAACACGAGTCCGCCGAACAGAAGTTCAATACGCTAACCACTTACCTACCGGGTCACCTTATCTTTTATCTAAACATTTAGCTAGTTAAAATCGTTGCATGTAAGAGTATACAAAATACTAATGCTCGTATAAGAAGACGTTTCTTATGAGCGTCAAAATGACTTACTCGAGATTTCCTTGTTTAACTCAAAAACAAGTTATATAGACCTTTGTCAATGAGGAAAATATCAAGAAACGTTCTTCAAGTTGAGGCTACCTCATCGTTTTTAACTGTTCCCGATTTATATTACTACTATTCTTCCTCACCGTAACTTCTAATTTCCAAAAAGAAAAGCCGGCAGCGCTTACGCCGATCCCAAGAGTTTCAGTATTCGCGCGCTACCCTGGCCAGCTGTTTAAATTTAGTCATGTTAAATATACAAAAAAAATTTGAGCAAGAGAACAGAACCTAACCAACCCCTGCGGGGCTTCTAACCCGTTCCTACTACTACTGCTATTATTATTATTATTATTATTATTATTATTATTATTATTATTATTATTATTATTATTATTATTATTATTATAATTATTATTATTATTATTATTATTATTATTATTATTATTATTATTATTATTATTATTACTTTGGATCCGTATAGTAAAACTGCAATCTTATTTTAATGAAAAAAGTGTTATGAAAATTTAAAAAATCCTTGGGCAAGGTTTGAACCCATGCCGAAAAATATTTTCATTACTAGAATGTTGCCCTAGTACGCTCGGTCACGCAGTTGGCCTTGATTTCTGCTATATGTAGGCCACGACTTTTGATGTTCTATCTATATCGGCCAATAAGATCAGAGGATATCTGAAATTCTTGGAATCCGCGAAAATGCAAGTCGGCAGACAGGCACGTAGCAAGGATTTCGTAATAGCGGAGGTCCGTGACGAAATATTGAGGTTACCACACCAGCGGCTGTGTTATTGTAAACTATTTTACTGTAAAATATTTTGGTTCGTTTAGCCAGGATTTTGTAATGGGGGTGACATGAAATATTGCGGTTACCCACAAGAGGCTCGATAAATCTAAACTATTTTACTCACAACGTACCCATATAGGTTTGTTAGGAGAATAAAATGAGGATATGTTGGTAAGTATTTTAGTAACAAACTATGAAGAAATCTCGAATAAAAGGATATAAAAAATTGAAAAAGATCTTCCGAGGACTTTCGAACTCGGTTCTTCTTGTCTTTTCTTCTTCTCTTTCTTATATTCGTTTAATGTCGTTAAGGATAGCAACGAGATCTCTTTCGGCAGTGAAACCATCCTACCGCAAAATGGATTAGTGTTGCCGCGAAATTGAAAATTTCTTTAACAAGTGTCACTGGAATCTGTTTCCAGGCTCATATTATTGGGGATTATTGGAATTTCTTAAGTTCTACCTGAAAGTCTGTCTGAAGGATGAGCATGGAGCTAGACGGAATTCAGAATGCTATGTTACAATAATATCCATCTTTAACTTGACTCCCCTCCTGTTTCACCCATACAAATCTCCTCAGAAGTAAGAGTAACCAAACGATTGCTGTAGCTTTATATTTTTAACGCTGATTCTTCTTTTCCTCGTTTCTTTTTGTTTCATATTTTCTCAATTTTATATTTATGGTCTCGAAGGGGGGGATTTCCGGACCCACGGACCTACCCATTGCCTACGTGCCTGCGGCAGACATTATGTTCGCGTTCTTTGAATTGCATCAACACATGTAGCAAAAGAAAGTTGTATTTTTACCTTTCGTAACTACTAGTTTATTGTTTTATCTTTGTATGAGAAATTTGTGGTAGATTGGCAAGTTATTGGCAAGTTATAAAACTCGTAACCCAGAGACACGGGTTTGAATCCTGTCGTGGCAACGCCATAACTTAGATTTTTTCTGTAGAGGGGGCAAGCATTAATACGCGTATTTGCGCTCCCTAGAAAAAGTCGTTTTCCTAATTCTTGGGCCCCCTCTTTCCACCTTTCTCTTACTCTTTATGAGCCCCCAGAGCCTGTAGGCCCTCCCGTACAGCAAGGTCTGCGGGGTCGTTAGTTACGCGTCTGGGCCCGTTCCATACAATACAAATTAATTAATGAGGCAATATTGACAAATCTGACAATAATATACGAATTTATATTATTTCTAGGGCCCCTAATAGTAGACATTTTTTACTGAAATGGGCCCAAGACTTATTTTTGTTTTATTTACCTATTGTGTGCAGCTCTTTTTATGTAATGTAGTGAGCCTGTTTGATTTTTAACTTATAATTTCATGTTCGTATCGTATACTGAGTAAGACAATTTTGTCTTAAAATGGGCCCACCTCAAACGGCGGGGAGCTTCTCCACTCCGGCCCACCATGACCCACTCCGGCCCACCACCCACCATGAACCACTGACCCACAAAAACTTTATGGATTGATTGTCCTGTGGTCTAATTGTTCCATATAAGCAAGCTTCAGCAATTATTATAAAGAGCATGGTAAGCATATATGGATATATGATGCGAAGCACTGTATTTTTTGTTGAGTTGAATTGAGTTGATTTTGAGTTTAACGTCCCTTTCAGCAGCGAGGCTATATGAGACGTGGACCTACCCTATGCCGTAAACCTCGCCAACACTTAGTGAGCCACTTGCTGGTAAACGTCGATCGTCAATATAGCGACGAGTCGAAGGATTGCCGCTAGTGTCCCACTGGCGGTAGGGTTTCGTCGGGGCGAAACAGATACCTCGAGTCGGGGTGTTGAAGCTACCACCGCGTAGCACCGAGTACTTGGTGCGTGCACCTTCGATTCGTCGCGGAGAATCGCGAAGGGGCCAACAAGAACTATCGCCAGTCATGTGCATGCGGTTATTATTATATATTATATTTTCCTGACAAATTGTTCCTAAAGGAAGCTTCGGGGCTCAAGGATAACCTCTGCCTCAACAGCATGAAGTGAAAAATCTTGAGATAAGTGCGATAATTGTATGATTTAGATGGCAACTGTCGTCGAAAATTAGAAAGTGAGTATGAGAGAACTATGAAATAAAGTAAATAGACACGAGTCATTTTGTTATAAAATTACAATGCGAACGCATTTTATCTTATGCCAAACATTAATCGTCTCATATACACGGTTAAAGGAGCACTCTGATTGACCAAGTTAAAACGATCTCAACGATTTATCCCTTTACAAGCGACGTTTTCTTCGTCGCCTCCATGGCGAAGTCGGAAGAATACCCGCCCAGTAATCATAAGGTTGGGGTTTCGAACCCCTTCTGGGATACTTTTTCAGTGTTTTTAGACTCAACTTGATGTAAACAAATCACACATATAGGCGATTTAACATATTTTGGGGAAGTAAGTTTGTAGTACATTAGCGTTTTGTCGCGTCTCTGCCACTGGTGAGCCACTGGTAGAATAATTTTCAAAACGAAGAGAGGCACCGTGGAACATCGCTGCGGGGCAGACAATTTTGGCGAGATGTTATTAGTTGCCCATCAGTGGTCCACCGATGCTTAGGTATGGGATACGGATTAACATGAATCGGAACCACATCGGAACCACACGCCGGGAATCGTACCTGGCTCTTGTTTCTCAACTAATATCTATCGTTTTCGATTATTTTTACAAATGAACCCACTATATATTTACCATATGTAGAACGTGATCCCCTCCCCATAAAGGAGAATGTCAAAATGTGCTAGCAGACGTTCTGTTAGTTTTTAATAAAGAGTTAATATACTGAATTTCAGCTCCGTAAGTTTAATGGTTTGCGAGATACTCAATTTTCCTCGCAAATATTCTGATCCCACTATCCCTTAGGATATTATTGTAATGAACGGAATATGATAACATGACAGTTTGGATTAAGGCCTAACTATATAGGACTACCTAAAGCCATTTTATTTGACTGCAATTTGGCCGTGATGATTAGGCACATATAGTTACATTCATTTTTTATATAATAATTTATATATTACAGTGATTCAATAATATTTTTTCCAGTAGTCAACTCCTCTAAACTCATAGGTTGTGTGTCTCGAAATCCAAATAGTACTATACGTTCTATTGCTATTATTACAATTACAAATATCAATATACAAAAATGCCTCAAGTTCCTTTTTCACTTATAGACACTCATCTCAGATAAGTAAACAGAAACAAATGAAAAAGAAAAATGGTGGCCTTGATTGTAAAACGTAGACAAATTGACCACTGTTCAGAAGCATATTTATAAATCAAATTGACCCTACTCATAGGAGCTAAATACGTGATTCTGGTAAGTTGGAGTTATCCGTTTGCAGCTACGTAGCACAAATAAAGCAAAACTGAAGTGTCTGTTACTTTCGTGGTCGCAAGTACTAGCGCAAAGGGTTAGTAATTATAATTCTTTTTGGTGTGTGTTCAAACCCGGGCCAAAGAAAATTTTTATTTTTATATTTTATTTTTAAAATTTTCAAAACACTTTTTTCATTAAAATAAGATTTAAAAAATACTCAAAATTGATTACGTTAAGTATGCAGTTTTGCTATACGAATCCACAGTATAAGTAGTAGTAGTAGCAGGAGGAGAAGCGGGATAAAAGCCCCGCAGGGCTCGTTTTATTCCACCCTGACTGCCATGATATAAATTTAATGTCAATTGCTTCTTCAATTTTCTTCTTTTCAATTCCAACAAAGTGACAATTTTCGTTTATTACTACTATAATACACAATACATACACCAGAAGGTTGGGACAATCGCAAGCTGCAACCAATCAGAAACGTATTTTTAGTTCCTATGAATAGGGTCGAGGCTGAAAAAAATATGCTGTTCAGAAGATGCTGTCGGTCGGTCAGAGTGTGTCGGTGGGTCAGAGTGGGTCATAGTGAGATTTGGGTCACAGTGAGTAGTGGGTCGCAGTGATTCACGGTGGATGATGGATCGCAGTGGGTCACATGCTGTTGACTCACGACCCACTAACCCACTCACAAATCTCGATCTATTTGACCCACTCATCCACTCCAACTCTTGATTTGACAGCACATAGAAGATGAAAGACCAAAAATTACATGTTCATCATATTTATTGTTTTACTTCAGGCAAAGGAAGAACGCGCGAATAGTGTTTGTGATTTTTACTGTCCTCAATGTTTCTGTGTTTTTGTTCCTTTCTCAAAGAGTTAGTGGAAAAACTGTAAAAGTGAGTAAAACGCGTAAAAGTAGGAAACATGGTACTGAGGAAGGTTTGTTAAATTAGTTAACTTTTAACGAAACAATCCAGTGCCCTGAAACACCAGATTCCAATCAATACCAGTATCTGTCCAATGCCGTGCCGTGAAAAATCAGAGCCCGGGGCAAGAGCATACGGCAGCTCCTCCGTACTTATGAGTTGTCAATTTAAAGTGACTTCTCTGGACTATTCTTTCTGCATAATACTTTATTTTTTATCATGACTGAAATCGAAGCAAGTTTCAACATTATTACACTGGAATCGTAAAAGTGTGTAATTACTGAATTCACTGCAGCTCCATTTTTTCCTTTTCCCAGAACAGTGATGCCTTAGAGTAGTGGCTTAAGCGTTAGTTTCATAATGTTGGGGACGCGAGTTCGATTCCGGCTGTAGCACTTCAGGAAAATTTTATAATTTGCAATACTGATACTTCTGATGTATACTAACATGAAAAATATTCAATTTCTCTGGGTCTAAAAGTTGAGACGACTTAATTTACAGGTGAAATGCCAACAACACAAAATTACGTCATCCGTATCAACCTCCATTCGGAACTGTATGGGAAGTAACATGTTTGCACAAGAACTTAACATAAGGACTAAACACGTCCTTACTGAAGTAGTATGGGCCAAAAATGAGTTCCAAGGAATTATTCCTAGCTGTCCACAAATTGCAAATAGTGATCGAACTTACAACGCTAGTCACGGGAATGATCCTATTTAAAATGTCACTTCACCTTTCTACCTAGTAGAAGGGCGGAACAAAATACATTACTCTTATCAGTTAACAAATATTTATATTCCATTTCCTGTTGTCATAAAATGATAATTCTATATGTAAATCCATATGCGTTCATTTGTAAACCTAAGAAACATCTGACATACTCTATATCTTTTCTGTTCCTATGAATACCTTCGACTATGTTACTTTTTCTTTCCTTCTGTGGTAATAATAATAATAATAATAATAATAATAATAATAATAATAATAATAATAATAATAATAATAATAATAATAAAGGAATAATAATTACAATACCAATTACATAAACATTATTTTTCTATTCAGAAAAAAAATAATTTCCACAACGGCATTTGAATCCAGGTAGCTGCAATGGAAGTTTCCTGCTTTCATAATTTTATTTAAACAAATCGCCGCAACCGGAGTATTGTTCACCATTGGCACCTCATGTCCTTTCGACGTGTTCCAAACACTACAAGGACACAAACACAGTAATACTAAGGACAGTTAAAATTCCAACTTGCTCTTCAGAGAAATTCGAACCCCTAGTGGATTGCGCCTCATGATCAGAAGGCGAAGGCCCGAGATCACTCGACTAGTGCCACCGGCTGAATTTGCCACAAATTCCTCATCTGAATAAAAATAAACTAGTAGTTGTGAAATATAAACATAGAACTGTCTATATTTACATGTGTTGATTCAATTCAAAGAATATGAAAATCATTTCTGTTGTCTTTTCTTCTTTGAAAATTAGAAGTTATGTAAAAGACGAAATGGAATGTAAATCGGGACCATCCCTTAGTTATGACCAGAACCATATCTTAGATTCTTTTCTGGTGGAGCAAGCATTAATAAGCTTATTTGGGCTCTCTACAAAAAGTTGTTTTTATAATTCTTGGGCCCCCTATTTCCAACTTTCTCTTCATCTTTATGCCCCCCGAAGCCTGTGTGCCCTCCCTAGTTGTGCGGTTCCGTTAGTTACTCCCTTGATCCATTCCATATATGACAAAATTATTAAGGGGACAATATTGATAAATCTCAAAGCCATTCGAATAAATATTATTCCTAGAGCCCCTAATGGTAGACATTTTTTACTGAAATGGATCTACGACTCATTTTTGTTCTATTTACCTTTTGGGTGCTGTTTTGTTTATGTAATGTAGCGACTCTATTTGATGCTTCATTTCTAATTTCATGTTCGTATCGTACATGGAGTAAAAAAAATTGTCTCAAATTGGGCCCCCTCGAACGGCGGAGAGCTTCTCTGGATGGGGCAGTTGGCGGGGGAGCCACAAATTACAGCTCTGTCGATGACGTAGCCTCAATTTGAAGAACGTTTCGTTATATTTTTCTCTTTGAGGAACGTCTGTATAACTTGTTTGGGAGTTAAACAAGGAAATCTCGAGTAAGTCATCAAGACACTCACACAATTTGCTTATATTTTCTTGTTTATATTTTTATTTATATTTTGTTTATATTTGAATGTTTTTGTTATATTTGACTATCTTGTTTATATTTTTCCATGAAACGATTTTAACTAGGTATTAGTGTGGGTGTAAGGTTAAGTGGAGCAGTAGGTAAGTGGTTAGCACATAGAGCTTCTATTTCAAAGATCCGGTTTCGAATCCCGGCCAGGTTGAAACTTTTTCAAGTGTTTCTGTTTCAATTTCAATTCAAACTTAGTGTGACAAGCAATATATTCTCTTTCCTAGAAAGAAAAACTATGTTGGATTAAGGAGAATTGGAGGTCTGTCAATGGAGACAGTGATTTACAAACTTATTTCCAGCAGTTGTTCTAGATTTGATATTTTCGTCTACTTTCAAGCATTTTCTGATTCATGTGTGATGAGCGTTTTATTTCTTTCAATATACAGTATATTATGAAGTAATACATTACATACACAGCAATATTGAGATTAACATATGATGTTCATTAGACAACACGCTCTGAACCAGAGAGATTGATCTCAGAATGGAGTAATGTTTCGTGTGTCATCTACTCAGAATTTTACTTGCATAAAGACTTGATTCAGTGCTACCAACTGCTGTCAGTGCCGAGAAAAGTTACGTGTATGTTGGGTTGCATCTGTTTAGGTGTTCTCACAACCGTAAATGACCTGGATCCCAAATAATGGAATTATAATCTGTTTCACATAATCTGATAGGAAAAAGAAGAAATTTTCCTCCCACCACGCTCAAGTACAGGTGAGTGTTGGTGTTCCGTCTTCCACTCGGGCTTGATAACCAAAAGGATCAGCAGTGCTTTCTCAACATCAGGTGCAAGCGAATTGACGTATGAATTTAGAGTTTACACGATTCTGTTTATTAGAAAAGCCTCCCTCCCTGTTAAGGTCAACGACTTGCTTTCCCCTTCTACAGTGGTAAATGGTGGGAGGTAGGGGAGTTTATTATCAGGTTGCCTGAAACAGACATTAGAGCACTTAAGGGGGAAATACTTTTGTAAGTGGCTGTACATTTTCTACTTTCGTTGTTTTCAGTGTTTGTATTAATAGTGATTATAGGCATATTCCTATTTGATATAATGCTTAAACACATTCATATAAAAAATAATATTTCTTTCTTGAGGACTTGAACTTTACGCAATCGAGTCCTGGTTACAATTAGTCCGTTTGTTAACTGTCTCCATTATTTGATGTTAGTCTACTCTCTCCAAATTTGGCTTAACATATCATTAGCATTTACTATTTATATATACGTTTCAACTAACTGATTTTCAGGGCACACTTCTTCTTACACATTTTCCAAGCGCTACATGTGTGTAATTCAAGATTCGTTTCTACTGTACAGGATTCTGAATTATTTATTCTATTTTGCTTGCTGAGGACAAGAATTAATTGAAGCCCAAAATTTTGTTGGTATCACTAAATTTCTATTTCTAGGGAGTCTTAAGCCATTCCTGTTTAGAATCTGGTTTAGTTCGTTATTTATTATACCAGATTTCAAAAGAGTTTCGTAAATAGAAAATGAGCAATGTAATATTTCTGAAAGAAATTTCAGAATTTGTTTCTACCCTTAGCATGTTGATTTTTAAATATCTTCTTCATGTTACTTCCTTCTTATTTTTATTCTTTAATTTGCAACTTAAGCCGTAACCGAGGAAAAGAAGTTCAGTATTAAGCTTTCACTTTATATCTAATATCAGTGTAGAAAAGACCTTCTTTTGATATACGTTTGGATATAGATCCGATGTGACACCATTTGGTATTATTATCACCATAATCATACGTATTCTGCCATTATTGGCAGGTCATATGCTGCAAATGAGAAGCTTCCATGTTCCATGGTCTTCCGCTAATCTCTTCGTTTTCTTGTATGGTTTCTCTATTTTAACGTCGTCAATTAATTGCAGTCTCCTTCGCCCTCTCCTTGTATTTACTGGCACCATACCCTCTAAAGCGTCCATCATGTTACAGCTTCTTCTTAGCTAATGTTCCAACCAGTTTCTCTTATTCTTTTTAAAAATATCTAAAATTGTTCTTTCTTCCCTCTCCATTTTTCAGACCCTCTCATTCGTTTTAGCTCGTCCCAGGTAATTCTCTCCATTCTTCTCCACATTTACATTTAGAAAACTTTCAGTCGTTTTTCATCATTTTTAAATTATGTCCATGTTTCTGACCCATACACCACAATACTCCACACGAAACATTTTATGAGTCTTTTCCTCAACTCTTTATTCAAGTCCCACAAAATAGTATTTTCTTCCTTCTAAAGGCTTCTATTACCATTCCTATCCTTGCTATTTGATATTATGATTGACAATATTATTTGAATAATGAATTTTCATAGTATTATGCCGATCCTTCGACTGTATCACATTTCTTAATGTTTATCATGGGTTTCCTTTAGACCACAGGGCATGACTACTAGACAATCATCTAAAGATTTTATTTTATTCATGTTTCATTTTTATTTCCGCGTAGTGCAGCGTTAAAAATTTTAGCTGGTGATTTTAGAAATTATTGACTCTCTTCAATTCCATGTTATGTATTCGTCGGCACACAACGACTGGAATTCTAGTGGCAATCATAGAAAGGTCTATATATGGAAGATACTAACGACACATATTGAGAGTTGTTTTCTTTTTTAAATTCAGATTTTCTCCCTTTCTTTTTGCTTTTAATTCTGTACCGATATTCGAATGCAGAACGAGAAACTGCGAGAAAGTCCAAAGCCACATTCATTAAATGGAATTCTGCCGCTTCATCTCTCGCTGGGTCTAAAAACCGCGCACTAGTCATTTAGCATCGTTTCCAAGATTCGTTTTAAAAACTGCATCGACCGTGGAAATTAGTTTCTACAACAGCATTGCAGGCGGAAAAATCCCAGAAAAAGCTGTGTTGCCAAGTAGACGTCATCGTTGGACAAAATGAAACGGACATTTTTTTGTTGTTCTTTTTTCTTCCGCACCCCCCTCTTCGCCCCCTCATAAACGATAGCAGAACTCCATTTCTGGTTTTCCGTTTTATTGTATCGTATAACCCGTTCTGATATGAAAACTGCTTCTGTTATATTGTGAGAATGGGATTCGTATGCTTTTGTGTCTGTGCCTATCTGTATACCCTTCATAACGAGTTAAGTGGATGATCGCAACGCGGAAATCAACAAACTAAAAGAAAGAAAGAAAAAACGGCCAATTAAAATGAAAATAGATTGATTTCGTACTACATATGGAACACAATTTACTGTTTAACTAAGTTTCACCCATACTTTTACGATCACAGTTTATCAGATTGTATATAGATTGTGTACTGACATTGTTAGTATTTTCAATTAGTTCATTACATTTTTGTGTACTGTTGCTTGCATATGTTTCCAGGATACAATATCATGCAGGAGCATGTGGATTTCTTCCCAATTTAGTTCATATTTCGTTCAATAGACGTGTGAGTTGTCCTCAAAATTTCATTTTAATGTTTTTCGTGGAAACTGAAATTCCCTAACTTTAATCCGGTGGAGTACCTTCGCCATCTTTGATTTTAGCCCAGTAATTTATACAAGGAATTATTTCTTTCTGTTTTCTTTAAAATGCACTGGAAATTTTAATTACAGTAAAGCCATGATTATATGCGAGTGCCTCGAAAATTTTTTAAACTCTATTGCAGTCGCACTCAATTATTTTTCTTAAGTAGTTGCTGCAGATAGATAGTCCGCTGCTGCGCATCATCATCATTGAAGCGAAGGTCTCTAGAATTTCTTAGCAATGTTGCTACTCTGTCCAAGGTTTTTCTTATTTCCTACCAGTAGATTATTTTTAGTAAATAGGCAGCATATTCTCGTATTCTGTGCTTTGGGACTTGATCTGTTTGAGTGGGAGGCAGGGATGGAAGAGAGGTTCGAAAAAACTGCATTTTCTCTCTGTATATATATATATATATATTATTTTAAACTTGTTTTTTTGCATTTTAAAAGAGCCAACTTCCATAGGTTGACTGTCTCTCAGACTGCAAAATAGAGCTCTCAGTGGAAGAGAGTTAAGCTTGTGTCTTGTTGTGAATTTTATGTTTTTGTGTGAGTGTTCACACGTGGACTATGGTTGGAAATATATGGATTTTTACAAACAAGGAACTACATGTGTATTTTCTGAAAGTAATAAGTTGATAAGAAAGTAAACAACAATCGTTGTGTTTCACCAACGTGTTATTTTGATTTTGGCCGCCTGATATTCCTTTGAATGCATGTAACTCTCTTATATCAGGGTTTACATTTATTTTTTATGTTTCAGAACATACAGTACTTATTTGCATGCGGAGTACCAGTCTGCAGTTGAACACGTGAACTGCGAACTGATATTCCACATGCAAATAAGTATTGCCTATATGTTCTAAAACATAAAAACAAATTGCATTGTAAAAATTCATATATTTCCAACATAGTGTAAGTTTCGAAGTCCAACTCTACTCTGATAAGCAGAAATCGGTTATTGTAAGGTATGAAAAACGGGAAATGGGGAGAGTATTTTGCGTGCTAATAAATTATTGATTGTTTACTGTGGAGTTAGAGAATTAAGAACCTCAAAAAAGCTTAATTTTAATCCAAGCCAACAACAGGGAAATTACTACTACAGTGCGACAGGTCCTACATTGCGAACTTCGACAATAGAATAGTTTTCTTTTCTTTTTTCTTTTTTCTTTCTTTTCTTTTTCTTTCTTTTCCTTTTTTTTGTAAAACGACACATGCCATGTTTTGTCAGCCATGAAAATAAGAACATATTGTGTTTGCTACGCGTAGATTCACATTTTGTGAGATATGTCAAGCTGTTGCCTACATTTGCTATATTATAAATAAATATACGTTTTTGGAAAACTATAGTGTGTAGTATAGGTCTTATAATTTTGTCTAAGCTTGGTTTTTCTCACATGTTCTGGTTTACAAAACAACGATTCAATTACTGACAAGTTTATTGTTAATCGTAATATATGACTTCTCGAAATGTGTGGATGAGTGTCAGGCTCTTACACTTTTGTTTTGATCATTGCTTTAACATTCGCTGATCACTGACCTTGGCACCCCATGTAATACAAACAATAAAACATAGATTTTATTCTGAAATACTGCTTTTGTGTGTGTGTGTTTCACCTCAGTTTTAGTCCCTTTTCGGGATTATCCGTGGTGCTTTTGACACCCGATTCCTTGGATAATCGTGGCTTTACTGTATTTGATTTGATTGGCTTATCGATTGTTTCTATGTAAATTTCCTCTACTTTTCTAATCTAAATTTGCATAAAGTATAAATTTAACACCACTTACATTAAATTTGTTTCATAAATATGTACAACAAGTTTTACTTTTTACAATGTAAGGGACATTTAAATAGTTTTAAAGAAGAAATAAAAATAAACTGTTAAAATTAAAGGTTATTTGAAACCAAAGTGTAATCAATGGACAAAAAAAAGATGTAGCTATTCAACTCTATTAAATAATGAAAAGCGCTTTACTCATAGGTAAAACTATTCTTAACTAATTTATATTCCATATTGGGTGTCCTCAAATCTTTGAACTACTACATTTGATATATTTCGAATACAAATAATATGTGAATTTGAGGCATATACATTTTACATGAATGGCAAGCAATGGCCACTATATTCCAAAACTGATAAATGGAATTAAATGAAATATATCAGTTTAACGTCCCACGTTTACGCTCTTTAGGTTAAAGGAGACAATGACTGAGGCAAGTGAATGATAATGTAGGAATTGATGGAATGAGAATGTTGGCGGAAATGGGAGTGCCCCAAGGAAACCCATGGACACGATATAGTACACCAGAAACACGCTTGGCCGGGGATGGAACATGGAATGCCATGCACCAGAGGTAAGCTCTTTACCACTGAGCTAACTTAACCCTCTCAGAAAATTGAGAAACAAACAACCAGAATCGTTTGTGTTACGTTTATTTATGCAGGATTTTATACCAAAAAGAAAAGAAAAGAAATCTTAGTAAATATAGGAGAAGCATTTGTGATTTTCTTCAGTTTTGAAAAACAAACTGGAAATGCATTACCTTTACAACATTTTATTATTTAGATACACTTCGGAGACAAATTCACTACCTCTTTAATTCTTATCCTCATTTGGGATAAATAAATGAATTCTTCATATGATTTTTGTTTTTAATTAATCCAAGCATCAGAGTTGTTGAAGACAGGATTTATAGTTTAAAGATCCAACAAGTTTCTTTCATTCACAACAAAAGGATCTATAAAATGTTGTGATAGAAACATACGTAGTATTCTGCCAGACACTGACAAAATTTATCTACGTAGTCGTCATATGTATTAGATTGTGACATCATTTATGTATATATCCAGCATTTCTATCAGACGGTGCCATAATTTATCTACGAATTCAGCATATATGTCAGACTGTGAACTATGCATTCATCATATTTGTAGGGCAGTGACGGAATGTATCTACGTAATCATCATATGTATCAAATGCATGATAATTTATGTATAGACACACATTTAAAAAAATGGAATTCTTTCCAGTAAAGTCTTATTGAGAAATTAATAAAATTTCTTGCAAAATTTGATGAGAATAATATTAAATAATAGATTCATAGTGACACGACATAAGTAATACGTTGGACATCTGAATCAATGTATGTATTCTAATACTTTAATATGAGTTATAAGTAATCGTTAGTAATAATTTAATTACATAGAATATATTTCAAATTGACATGTCATGACTACAGAAATTCCTTGAGGGTCCTCTATTGTTAAAATAACCTACAAAATAAGTGTTACGGCAACAAACATGCCATTAATATATAAGAAAATAAATTGATGACACTATAAGACAGAAATAAAGATAAATTGTATTTATTGCATTTAATGTATTTATTGTATTTAATACAAAATCTTAGTGTTCTTTTTTACTGTCAGCTACATTTAGTAATTTAGTTAGATTTAAGGTTAGCGTCTCTTTCAGCATCGGGAATTATATGAGGACCAACAGGTTGACGTGGGCTCTAAACCACATGAGCTTCCGTAGGGAATCGAACACGGATCACCCACGCGAAAGGGTCTACCTACCCATATAGCCACGAAGCTCTAAGCTAAATTTCACTCATCACATTGACAAGATAGCAAAGGAAGGGCCTAAAACTTTATGATTTATTAACAGGATGAGAAAACATTTTAAATTATTTCTTACTTGGAAAAGGTTATATTTTATAATATCAGAAACTCGAGCGAATTTAATATACATTTGTGTATTTACATATACACAAGCAAATTTATACCCAAAATTTGACTCATATTCCAATATGTTAGCTACTAAAAATACCAAAATCACAAACCCGCAGAATAGCTAACAATATTGTAAGTATTTATTCACAAACACTTAAACAGCAAACATGTTAGCCTGCAATTAAACGAATTGAGATTTCATCATCTGATACAAAGAATGAAACCACTTATTTTCTACTTTCGAAAGCCAGAACTAATTAATTATCTTCAACTTTCTTCTGTACATAAAATTTACATTTCATTCAACAACGTTGTAAAATGTCGATTGTCGATGAAATAACAAAGGGATTCAAATAGAAAATAGTTATGTAATGTAATGAGTAGAATTGACAAATTTTGAAGCAGATGTTTATTTATTTTTGCTTATTGTAATCTAAAATAGACCATTCAGTTACATGTAAAGATTAACGTTTCTCTCCTGTAAGTGTCCTAACAACCTGCTAACTTGTAAAGTGATCTGATCCATAACTTGATTTTTTTTTTTTTTTTACTGAAATCATAATACTTTAACCGAGGATTGAACCTGGAGAAATATATAAAGAAATCACGCGCGTCAGCAGTTGACAAAGAAGTAACCCAGTTATCCTCAAATGTATTAATAATAATAATAATAATAATAATAATAATAATAATAATAATAATAATAATAATAATAATAATAATAATAATAATAATAATAATAATAATAATAAATCTGCAACAGGATCATATTTTTATATGACTATGCTGTAAATGTATTTCGACAAATTGAAGTAAGTTTGATTAAATAATATGCGGTGAAATGTTCGTCAATACATGTATTGTACGGTTGGTCGGAATGAAACAAAAATATGTGTACAAAAAGGTCGAAAACGAAAGCCCGTTGTGATACACTCTCTGTAGATACGTTTCACTAGTAATCCCTACTGTAATATAGTGTTGTTAGCTCTGACGTCCATAAACCAGTTAGTGACACTTGAATACACGCGGTCCAAAATCAACCTAAAGTACTTACAGCTTTGATAAATTACGCGGTTAGAGAATATTAACTGTTACATTTCCCTACTCATTATTGCTAAATGAGACACACACATACACTCACAGAAAGACATACGAATAAATTAATCTCAATGATATCAAAACTGTCTCGCTACCTTGTTTTCTTTTTTTTTCTTTTCTTTTTTCTTTTTTTTCTTTTTTTTTTTTTGCCTTCTCCGTTTCCAGGTTTTAATTCATAATGTTATGTTCATTATAATAAAACGTAAATGCATTACGGTCTTAATCAAACATATTGAGATAGGCAAATGTGAAAATTTTAGAATAAAAGTCACGGCTGAGTCCAGTAGAGTGTAAAATCGTTTTGAACCATTCATGAATATCACTGAATTTTTCTTTGTACTTACTTTTTGGTTTCGAGACAATATATATTTCACTGTACTAATTTAATACTAGGATATCTTCGGAAATGTTGTTTCAAAAAATGTATATTTATTCTAGTATTCACTTTCCTTCTGTAATTGACGATATTTCATCGGAGAATTGAGCTTTATTATACTAAAAAAGAACATTGTGGTTTGTAGGTTAATTTCCTTTTCCAGCACCGAAACTATGAGACATGGACATACATCTCAATGTGATACCCGAATCACAAGAGCTCTAGAGGAAATCAAACCTGAATCAACTCGCAACGTAATCCAACCGTACAGTCGTAATCGTGGGACCTCAATCGTGGGACTTCAAGGTAAAGACTTCGTTTCAATTCAGTTAGTCATGAACAAGTTCAGGAGCAATGCCAACAAACAAAAACATTTCTTTCTTACGACGGCAGGGAAAAGGAATGGGATGATTGCCCATTTAACTTGCCAGTGGAAGGTAAAGCTGAAGGAAAGGACCGATTTGGACAATCAAGGAAAGGGTTTCTGGATATATATGAAAGGACGACTATTTCAACAAATCAAAAAGAGGCAAAAATATTCATTTTATTATGTCTGTCCGAAGATGACTCACAATTACTTTGATCACCTAAAAATGTTACTTCATAGTGCTATTGTCCTAATTTAGCTGTAAAAAGATATCAATTTAACATATGAATTAATTGCTGATATTTTATAGGCATTTCCTCTCTTTACTATAATTTAATTATCCGTTTGATAAAGCTCGACTTCTAATTAATTTATTGAAACTTTTATTCCTAAACAAACAGTTTCATTACATAATGTATGGAAAGAGAAGTAATCAATATACTGAAATATAACTGTTAGATTCTTCGACATATTGTCTTATGAACAAGTAGAGTTTCCAAAACGAAATTCAAGATACACTACATCATACATAGGAGTGGAGCAGATACAAAACCCACTACATGCTAACTAGCCTTAAATAAACCAACACGCTAGTCTTAAAAAAAATATTTTTATTAGCTTATAGGATTATGTGATACCTAAGTTTAACGTTGTTTTCTTGCTAAACATAGAACCAAAAAGGAGAATTAATTTGTAGATTCATAGAATATTTTTCCCACGGGAAACTCTGTCATAGCAAATCCCATGGTATTACTTTCAAAGCCTTCCCTGCTATTTTCAATTTCCATCATTTGTACCCAAGTTCAGTTTTCTTGGGATTATCTGAATCCAGGATTCCTGTAAAGATTCGAAGTGGAATTGAGGTTAAGAAGAGGAGGAACAGAGAGCTATGGAAGGAGGTAAAGATAAAAAAGAAAAAGAGAAGCAGAAATAGCAAAGGCGATCAAACAGGGCGGACGGAGAATGGCTTGCGGCAAAACTTGGCAACCCTTAGCTTGTCTATACGTGGTCAGGGATCGAGCCATTACGGACAGGATCAACGTGGTATCCTTTCGGTCGTTTCCTGTTATTCTGTTGGGAGACATTGGCGTTTTCCCTTGGGGGTGGTCATTGGCCTGGAAACAGCTGAAAGTGGATTGGTTGGCTCAGCTAAGAGATCTAACCCCCTTCCATTCAGTCCCAAGAACCAATACAACAACGCATTTGCTTTTAAGCCGAAAATGGGCTTTTTCGTTATTAACCGCGAAATTACACGCATTATACGAATAATCGAGAAACAAGGAATAAGCAAAACGCAGGGTTAATTGTTTAACAGGTCTTTCTATTGATTGTTAAATAAGTGTAAGGCTACTTCAGACCGGAAAAGAGAATTTAAGCATGGAATTGAATTAAAATAGAGAAAATTGTATAGTATTCAACCTAGTACAGAAAGAATGTTGTAACTTAGAACCCAATTTCAATAATAGAGAAATTATAAATATACAGTAAGCTATATTTTTATTTCATTTCTTGGGTAACCAAACTTATTCCATATTAATATGATGTCTTTTCCATTTATATTTTCACTATTATTTCAGTAGAATAAATATAACAAATAACGACAAATTACTAGTTAAAATATTAATATGGTGTATGGGTCATGCATATCCGAATACATCAATACAATCCTAAAAGTAAGATACGTAATCTGTTGGAATTAACATTAATATTCATTTTTATTGTCTCTGTTTAAAAAAACAGCATATTCGACTAACTATTATTTCTGGATCGCAATTAAAACTCAACTCGTTATATTACAGTTCAAATGAACTGCTATTACTAGATAGTTTATAACTGAAAATTGTTTGATCAGAGCTGGGACTGTTTTTCCCATTATGTATGGCTCGTGAGCGAAGATCGTTGTCTTTTATATCATGTAATACCATATAATGTCACCACTACGAAGTTTGTGTACCTAAAACACTGTTGTAGAATGGAAATATATTTTTTTGTTATAGACTTGATTCTTAACCTTGTATGTTATTCAATGATATTATCGACTGCAGGAAGATTTTTCTTCTCCACAAACGTAAATCATTTTCCTTGCTGATACTAAATAAATATATCTAATCTAATATAATATAATATAAATAAAATAAAGAGTTTTCTTGTGTGTTTGTCTGTCTGTCTTTGTACTGCCTGGGGACTAGGCGAGTGGACCCAGAGTTACCAAATTTGGGTTACGGGTACCTTGTTCCAGAGCCCAGACCAAGACGAAGAGTTTTTTCAAATTTCGAACCAGGGGGTCTCAGGGAGAGCACTTACAGGAACCGGCCTGGGGACCAGACAAGTTGACCGAGACTTACCAAATTTTGGTCACCGATACCTTGGTTCAGGCCCCAGCCCACTGCAAAGCGTTTTTCCAAAATTCGAACCAGAGGGGTCTCAGGGAGGGCGTTTACCTGGACATGTAAAAGTAGTAGAAAATGATCGATATTACTGTCGAATTCATAGTTTTCGCGATCGTTGAGATCAATGGTGATACGCTGATCGCATTAACTTCGAAATTCACCTTATTCCGCTGCGGGCTGGGGGTCACACGTGGGGAAGGAATAGTGACATATAAAAGTAATCTAAAATGACCGATATTAGTGTCAAATCAATAGTTTTCGCGGTCGCTGAGATCAATGGTGACACTTCCGTTACCGACGACTTGCAAATTCAGCTACCATTGTCTGTGAGCCGGGGGTCAGCGGGAAGGGGGGGTTACCGAGACACATAAAAATATCCCAAGATGACCAATATTAGTGCCAAATCCATAGTGTTCGTGATCGTTGAAATGAATAGTGATACTCCCACAAGCATTGACTTCCAAATACAGCCCCCATGCGAAGAATAGGTATATTCAGCTAGTTTTCAATAAATTTAGTTTCTAAATTTTAATGTTTTGGTCTACTGACTAAAGTGTATTTTGTTATAAAACAATTATACTTAATTAAACATAATCCTGGTTTCTGTGTTATCACTATTAACCCGAGAAAGCCCACGCTAATTTTACCCTTAAAAGGCCCAGGGGGTACCTCTGAGGCTCCCTGCTGCATATACAAACTACCTGAACTCACCGCGACCATTTGTATTTTCCGTCATTAATAGGAATGCCTAGTCACTACTTTGCTTTGAAATCATTTGTCAATGGTAATAGACAATAAACAATAATTAGAAACGTAAGTACTTTAAGAGGAGCCTCAGAGGCACCCCTTGGGCCTTTACGTTAGTATAAAAAAACTATTTTTCTGAGGTAAAGTAAAAAAAATGCTTAGGAAACGCAATAAGAGGGTGTATTTCAAAGAGATAGAAGAATTCTAGAGCGTAGGACACAGGACGAAATATCTATTAAGAATAATGGCATTAAAAATTGACCAGGGTGCCTCCGAGGCACCCCTTGGCCTTTTACGTCAATATAAAAAATAACCCTATTTTTCTGAAGTAAAATAAGAAAATGTATGAACAACTCAATCAGGGGGCATATTCAAAGAGATAGGAGAATTCTAGAGCTGAAGACACGCGACAAACCATCTATTAAGAATAATTGCATTAAAAGTGGTCCAGGGTGCCTCTGAGGCACCCCCTGGGCTTTTTTGGGTCAACTCTCTTATTTATGTTCAGATACAATATTCAGTTATATAGGTATATCATTTACTTCGATGCTAAACAGAAACTATGTTCATTCTATCTCGGGGGAAGATCATGTAAAGCAACATATAAGTTTTCAATAAAAATGAAATGAAATGAAATCTTTAAGTTTTACGTTTCACGGTCATGCCGGATAGGCTAAAGGAGACGGTGATGATGGGAAATAAACAAAGAAAATGGAAGGAAACGTGAGAACCTCGAGAAAACCCACTCACACGGTGTTTGTCCACCACAAAACTCCAATTTAAATAAACCGGAAGAGCTGTTTAACACTTCGAAGTAATGTAATGCAATGACACATAGCAAACAAGGTTCCCCTGGCATAAAAAGTACTTATCAAAATTTAAACTGCCTAAACTGCCTACATAATGTTCTGTGGTCCAATCCAAACCCTTTCCAACTAATAAATCAATTTTTCCTTATTGGGATTTAACATTATCTTCCTCCGAGCCATTTGTAATTATTATCTAACACAGTACGTGTCAAATCAATAAGTTTAGAAACAAAGTAAATGCCATATAACTTTTAGTGTTTTTACTAGCAATATCAATAATTTCGATAACAAAGGAGAGGAAATAAAAAAAGAAAATATGTTATTATGTAAGATGATATTATTCTAATAATAACTATCGATTTTTCCTTTTTCATTTCTTTTTCTTTGATATTAACATTTCTTGATAATCCTGATTAACACAAACAAATCATAGTTGTAATATTAAATTCGTTTCGAATTTGCTTTTTTCTAAAAAAAAAAAAAAAAAAAAAAAAACGAAAAAAACAACGATGCATTTGAAATATTTTGTAATGATATTGCAACGAATGCCCATAAACGGTGGATGAAGGACATTAAAATTTTAGGGCTCTCGAAAGAAAAATAGTTAGCCAATCAGTCTAAAATTTGAATTAAAAGTGTATAATATATGCAAGAACTACATATTTTAATCAGAATCGTACCAAGACCAGGATAACTTTGGAAATTAGAATGATTGAGTAAGTTAAAAAGTTAACTATTAACTTTAGGCACTGTTTATCTTTTTTAAATAACAAATGCCGTTATTAATTTTAAGGCAGAGCTACGTCTGAGAGAATAGATCTTGAAAAATAATTTTAAAACTTAGACTTATGTTTTCGAGGCATTCCATTCGAGACAAATCGAGCCATTTTACAAGCTATTTCGTGTCCAAAGCATTTGTCTCGTCTTATCTTGGATGCCACAAAGCGTGTCTCGTCTGTTTCTCGTGACATGTCTCATCTCATGCGCATTCGTTAACACTTGGGACAGGAATATCTTTCTACTCAAAGCATTGTTTTCATAATACCAGGGAAGCAAGAAAGTTCGTGCGCTTTTATACTATGGAAGAAAACTGTCAATTACAGGGTTTTAACGGTTTGTTTATTCGGCAAAATAGCCTCCATTTGCTTCTACAAACTTCTCCCAGCACTCAACAAGCTTGTAAATGCCAGTTTTGTAGAATATTTGTTCCCCAGACTCGGAAAACTCAGCAACTGCATTTTTGACGTCTTGTTCAGTCTTGAACTGCCTGCCACGCATAAAGTTGTCTATGGCCAAGAATAAATGGCAATCCGAAGGGGCAACATCTGGGGAGTAGGGAGGATGAGATACAAGCTCCCAACCAAGTTCTGAGATTACTTCCAGCGCCTGTTTTGCTGTGTGAGGGCGCGCGTTGCCCTGGTTATAGAGCACACCTCTTTTGTTTACTAGTGCTGGCTGTTTCTGGGTCAGTTTGGTGGCTACCGTTCTCAGTTGTGATGAGTACACATCTTTGGTAATTGTCTTACCACGTTCCAAGAATTCGTAGTGCACGATACCGTTTGTAGTCCACCAAACACAGAGCAAAACCTTGTGTTGATGGATGTTCGGTTTTGAAGTCAAAGGCTTCGGATCATTCGGTGATAGCCAATGGTATGACCGTTTTTTATTGTCATACATGACCCACTTCTCGTCACAAGTTATTATACGGTCCAAAATTGGACAGATGTTGTGTCTCGTCAACAAAAATGAACAGATATTCAGTCTTAGAACTTGGCTCATAGCGGTCAGCTCGTGAGAGACCCGCTGACCCAGTTTACAGGTCTTCCCCAACTGATGCAGACTTACCCGAATAATTTTCCTGCTTACCTCGAATCGGTGAGCAAGTTCCTCGCATGTTTGACTGGAATAATCTTCAATAGAGGCCTTCAGGTGGTCCATATCCACTGATTTAGGCCTCCCAGAGCGAGGCTTATCTTGAAAGGTCTCGTCACCAGTTGAAAAGGTCTGGAACCATTTTTGTGCTGTACATTTACTTATTACACCCTCTCCGAGCGCAACACATATTTTTCTAGCTGCTTCTGCACCATTTGTCCCCAATTTAAACTCGTAAAGCAAACAAGCTCTAAAAACTTCATGTGACACTGACATGATCACGAGCGATTTTTACACACTACACTGACAAATGCGTTGTTATATTTACCGTGGCTGATGCGTCAATGAATAAGCTTTCCCAAACAGTCAAAACTTTCATGCTACGGGGACAGATGTCGCCGCAGCAGACAAATGGAAGCGGGAGTGGTTCAAAAGCGCACGAACTTTCTTGCTTCCCTGGTAGTTGCATATTTATGATAATTGTCGTCAACATAAATTACACTTCTTTCAGTTGAATTAATTGTTTATTATTATTATTATTATTATTATTATTATTATTATTATTATTATTATTATTATTATTATTATTATTATTGAAATTAATATTAAATGTAATGTGTAGTTGTACGATTATGCACCTACGCTAACGGACAATGATGATGAATGAAATGGTGAAATGAAAAAAGTGGGAGGAAAATGGAAAATCCCAAGAAAACCCATGCACAAGGTATTTGTCCACCTCAAATTTCACTTGGCGCGAAGTGGAATCGAGCCACAGATCCCATGCACCTAAGGTGAATGCTCTACTACTTCTTTTTAATTCGTCCCAACGGGGATACTCAACTCTATTGCCAATCTTTTTATTCGATCCTTTGGTCACCTATGTACGACTTTGACATAAACACAGAAATATCAAGTACATTTAAAATCACAATGGTTCTTCCACCGGGAAGGTAACTCGAGACCACGTACACCAAAGGCGCACATGTATTAATAATTAACAGGACAGGATTCGAACCGAGTCTCCTGTTTGGCAATTCCATGCCTTATCTTTACACCACCAACCTTTCCTACCACTGATCCACTTTATTATTATTTTTTCATATGTATAATATAATAGTAAGAATTGGGAATCATTAATTAAGTTATTTTGTTTTGAAAATACTAGATTGTGAACAATGAATCTTCTTGTTGCTTTATTTTTCATTCGAAACAAATATAGTATACTAAATGTTAAAACTAAATACTTCCAATTAATGAAAGCTGATTGCATGACTTTATACTTCTTTTATTATGAAAAACAAAATCATAATGGGTAATTTGGGTAGTTTACTAGTGCGGTTATAGCTTTATTTGATAGGGTTCCAAACCTTGCCTGGACAACTATCTTCTAAAAGTAAATACTATACAAATATAAAAGCATATTAAGTATATAATAAAGATAAAGTAGATAATAAAAAATAGTTATTAAGAGAAAATCGAATTGGAAAGTGCTAATTTTAATCTAATGTCCTGTTATGGGAAAATAATTGACTATGGCAGTTCTTGTTATAACACTATCTTTAATGACTATAAAAAACCTCATTTGGAACATCATATTATTTCCAGGAGTTTGATAATCTTTACAACCCTTTGAGCAATTACTGACTTAACGCATATTGCACACCCGCACCAATTTATAAGACTCAGAAACAAGAATTGGGAAGTATCCTTCATGAAAAATTATTTATCATATAAAAAGAAATAATCATGAATTACAGAACATACAATGATAGCGTTGATGTTTAGTTCATATTATTACCTTTATACAAATTCAAATAGTGTAAGATCACTGTCGGGGAGTGGCTTATTTATGATTTTATTTTTCAGTCTTACAAGGAGAAAGCAGACTTTGGCAAATGAATTTCGGGGCAATCTTTCGCGAGGTAGTAATGCACATTTGAAGTGTTGATATTATAAACTGATAGAGCGCAATAGCGAGAAATAGCTCAAAATAAACTTCTTAACATTTCCGACTCGCCACATATATGGAATAGGGCGTAGAGCTGTCAAGTGAGGGCGTGGAGGAGTGAAGAGCATCTGCGACTTCCAGGCAAAGGGTCCCAGGTTCAATTCCATGAGTTAACCTTTCTTTTATTTAACCAATAACTTAACCATTTGTAACTACAAGTAAAATTTTGTGACCACATGTTTATAATGCATAAAATAATAGAAATGTTCAAATCAGTTGTAAAACAGTTTCATGTTAACCAGCAACAAAATGTAAACTACTTCATAAATATATTAGCATCACGAGTTATATTATGGTTACCACAGTCGTTATGTAAAAATGTTCTTGACGTTTCCTGTCTATATCTGTGAACAGTGTGCGAATTACAAGGGGAATGAGAGGGAAATGCCATTTGATAATACTGGATGTATGCTATAACCAGGAGCGTCATTGCAGACTTCTCTTGGGTAAGGGGGACCGGGCAAGAGCACCACCGACATAAGATTTTTCACGTTCTTTACTAGTATACAGAATTAGTAAACAATCGATTAAAGCATCTATATTTCTCAAGCTCTTGGGGGTTGGGCAATTGCCCCCTACTTCCTCCCATAAATGATGCCCCTGGCTATAACTGTCGTAGTTTTTCATGCTATTCTTATCTAAAGCACAATCCACCTCCTTTTGCAAAGGTTTGGTTAATTCGTACATTGTCCACAGATATAGACACGAAGTGTCAAGAACATTTTTTACACAACGACAGTGGTAACCATAATATAGCTCTTAATATCAATATTTTATGGAATAGTTCACATTTAGTTGCTAGTTAACATGGAACATTGATTTATTTAATAACTGATTTAAACCCTTCTACACTGAAAAAAAGGTTTGGTCAAATTGACCAAAAAATAGGTGCTGGTTACCAAATCGTTTGGTCAATATAGCGCCAACCAAACGCTTGGTCACCAGCACGAAATCATTTGGTCACGATTCGTTTGGTTGCAGGAACCTAGTATTTGGTAACCAGCACCAAATATGCGTTTGGTAATTTTGACCAAAGAAAAACCAAATAAGTAGGATTTGGTTGGGAATACCAAAAATTTGGTTAAAATGGTCCAAATTTGGTTTTTGGAACTAAATAATTTGGTTGCAAATACTAAACCTGCATTTAGTGAATTTGACCAAAACATTTGGTAGAAATTACCAAATACTGTTGATACTGTATAAGTACTAAACTGAAAATAATGCGGTTATCGCAAAAGTCATGAGAACCTTTTTTCTAACAAATATCGTCACAAAGCAAGAAATTATTAAATATGCAAATGGAAAGTTAGTACATGTGGAAATATTACGCGTAGCTTCGATGAAAATATACGTACATCCCGTAATAACTTTTTAAAGGTTTAAACATTTTTTTAAAGTACAAACAAGGAAACTTAAAAGAAAAAAGTCACCAATCGTGTGCACTTCATGGTACGTTTCCACTTATCTCAAACCATCTGCGTTAAATGATTCCCATCGGCAAAAGCCCTGATGGAACTTCCACAAAATGAAATGAAATCTTTCAGGTTTACGTCCCACACTTATGCTGTGGAGGCTAAAGGAGACGGTGATGATAAGAAACGAATGATATTGTGGAATGAAGAAAGTGGGAGGAAATGGAATAACCCCCATGAAACCCAAGCACACGGTGTTTGTCTACCACAACGTTCATTTGATGCGAGCTGGGAGGGAACCAGGGACCCCATGCACCAGAGGTGAACGCTCTACCACTGATAAATATTTAAGGAGTCAGTAAGAAGTAAATTAGGGAACATATATTTCTTCAATAATTATTTTGAGTGGTGTCCCAAACGTAAACTTATACGCTTTTATTAACGTATTTCTCAGGAAATATCGATCTCATAGGTAAGAATTCCCATGTTTAAATTCCATATGAAAAGTTCTTCAAAAGTATGCTTCATATTTCGGATGACATTCAGTATCTCCCCGCCCCAAATCCATCGATGGCTCCGGAGTCGGTAATGTGACTTATAGTAAGCTGTTCTTAATTATCTTGTTTATATAAAGAGCCACCGTCGCTGACGCGTCTGCTCCCTACGGACGCACATCGTTTTTAACCCTCGGGCACCTCTGCTAAGCTCCTCTTCTGACTCGATTAAATAGCATTCCTGCTTTCTAGTGGCCACCTACCACAAGTTGGTTCGTGTTTTATGCACCGTAATTTCTATACCACTCGTTCACACTCTATTTATATTCATGACTACATCACAGTTACAAATAACGAATGGTAATCACTACCAAGTGAGCCATAGTCTATACCAAGTGATCTGGGGAAGAAAGTAAACACTACTTATTTCTTCCGTATATTTTGTACTTTGTGCATCTATAAACTGTGAATGCACCAGTTTATTTTGCAAACTTCTAGTGTTAGTGTCACTTGATTTATCCCTTTCCGGAGGTTTCTAGTGGAGGAATAGGAAATGAACCAACCCCTGACGCTATAATTTTGCTCCCTGCCCTAGCGTCGTCAATATAACTTGCCCGCTTCATCTGTATATAAAGGCCTATTTGTTATGCCAAATATAAGATCACTAAAATAACCAATACACATTACATTACATGGAAAAGTAAGCTTACCTCGAATTACATAATGAATCACACACTTCAAGCAATCATTCTGTGCAGCTAAATAGTCAGTTTTATTTGTCACTAACATACGTTCAAAACACTGATAGCTTAAATAAAGATTACCCAGAACTCAAATCGATACACGTGACTTTGTAAATAAACACTTTGGTCAGGAAAACCAAATCTTTACCAAATCACTTAAGATTTGTTTGGCATAACCAAATTAATCAACCAAATGTTCTGACCAAAAAATATAGTGTTTATGACCAAATAGGTTTGGTCAAAATGACCAAATTTTGGTTAAATTAACCAAAAATAGTGACCAAATGCTCTGACCAAACAAATTTGGTATTCCTGACCAAGCCCTTTTTTTCAGTGTAACTGATTACTTTATGCATTATAAACATGTGTCGAAATAATATTTTACTTGTAGTTACAAATGGTTGGCTACTTTATTGGTTAACTAAAAAACGAAAATAAAAGCTTACCCGAGCGGGAATCAAATCCAGGACCGTTTTCACGTGACTCATAAATACTCCTCACTCTGCCATACCGTCATTTGGTAACTTCACACGTGGTATTATATATGCAGCTAGTCGAAAACTTTGAGACGCCTTTTCTCCGCTATTTCTGGCTATTTCGCTCTATCAGTTTGTAATTTTAACACTTTAAATGTGCATTACTACCTCGCGAATGATGACCCTGAAGATCATTTGGCAAAGTCTGATTTCTCCTTGATAGCTCAACTCAGTATAAGACTTTCGAATGTATAACGTTCAGTAAAGCATGTTGCAGTTTTGGATAATGAAGCGCAAAAGTTCCTCTCGAAAAACTTAGGGGGCTTACTCAGGAAATACTACTAGTACGAGACAAAAATAACCACTATTACTTCTTCTTCTTCTTCTTCTTCTTCTTCTTCTTATTATTATTATTATTATTATTATTATTATTATTATTATTATTATTATTATTATTATTATTACTAATACTACTACTACTACTAATAATAATAATTGAAGCGAGCTTAACGAGTTTTAACCGTCCGACTCAACCAACGTTTGGGTGCCTGTTCATTCGCCATAAAAAATTTCCACGCTGTTACACACCGGCACTATTCTTTCGACACTTGAAATCTCCATTACTAGCAGCGGAAATTCTGAGAAATCCGTAACTTTTCAAGAAATTTCAAATTCCCTGACTCTTCCAGGATATCTCGCTCACCTAGACAACATGTATTTCAAATAATACAAATCTCCTCATAAGAAAGAGTGACCAAAAGATTCCTGTATTTTTTTAAATTTTTACCGCTGATCTTCCTTTTTCTCATTTCATTTTGTTTTATCCTTCCCTAATTATTTCATTTCTGGTCTCGAAGGGGGGTCCTGGTTCCCCCTTGGCTACGTGCCTGAACTACTTATCCTATCCGTTGGGTTTACTAAGAAAGAGATCCGCAGAGGGTGACGTTATATGCCATTCAGTTAAAAATGACGAGTATCGCACATAGTCCCATTACAAATAAATCATGAGTCACGTAATAAGAATCAAACTTTGCGAAACTATGTTTATGAATGCTATTTTAGCTTGAAACTACATTACATTATAGGCAAGACATTTTTTATTTATGATTACATGGGCTCTGGTTGTCATCTCTTCAGTAGCAAACAGATGTTTTGTTCCTTTTCAGAATTCCATTATTCACCTATGAGTATCCTGTACCGTATTTGCAAACTTTCCTGTTTTGCGTTTCTTCTCTTCACGATCTCTAGAAACACATTAGGGAATCCTTTGAAGTATAATCTACTGGTTGTAAAAGATGCATGAGTTTGTAGGCAAGTGATTATGTGCAGTATTTGTTGCAGTTAAACAGAAGAATACAACCTAAATATTAAGTCGGAATAGTAAAAAATATCTTCAATATTAGATTATTCAAACTGGACAATAATGAAGAAGAAGCGGATTAAATTGACTCCGAACTATGCAAAAGTTATAATGCTTGTTTCATGCTGCAGTACTAAGATTATTTCGTAGCAAATTGTTTATGTACAAAATACATTGAAAGCACGATTCGATTACACATTACGGACATCTTAGAATATATATATATATATATATAGTATACTATATACTATATATATATAGTATAGTATATATAGTATAGTATATATAGTATAGTATAGTATACTATACTATATATATATATAGTATATGAGTTATCCACTTTTATTCCGCTGAATTCAAAACTATAGAATAAGATATAGGGTTGTTAAAGCATTCAAGGGGCAGGGTTTTTTATTTCTATAATATCTAATTGCACCTTTGCAAGGATCTGTGCTAATCACATGACTAAAATTTGTTTCTTGAAGTTTAGCATCCTTTTTTCAGCACTGAGACTGTCATGAGATATGGACCTAAAGTTTAAAGTGCAATCCAAACTTTCCCTAATGCTTTCAAATTTTGTCATACTTTTACATTGAAATTCCAACCTCTGGAATCATATAAACCAAACACACATGCGTTAGCCATCAGATTGAGGGGTAGCAGTTCTGGGAGCTATTTCAAATACTTATTTAAAATACAAAATACCATTTTGTATTTTATATTTTAAACACCTTTTCAAAAACTATTTTGTATTTTATATTTGATATAGGTTCTGTAGCGTATTTTAGAATTTTCCATAAATAGGGTTGCCAACTGGCCGGTTTTTCACCGACCTGGCCGGAAATATTGATGTTATTTTGATTGAAGTCGGTGACCGGTACAAACTTCTTACCATCCCCTTTATGACCATTTTTTTTTAAATGTGTATCTAGTTCGAAGCAGTTTCATCTGGTTCGAAGTATAGATTTAAAAAGTAACATTCATTCTGTAAATCCAAAACTGTCACCTTTCACCATTTATCAACGATTGATATTTTTCGTTCGTCTGTTTAGATAATTTTAAAGAGATGACAGGGACTGTAAAGAATTTTATACATTTATGGAGAGTGGAAAAGGACTTCTTAAAGCAATTTCCTGTAGTTGAAGTATACGTTTAAAGAATAAATTTCATTTTCTAAATCCAAAATTATCACGTAAAGATTAATATATTTTTGTTCATCTTTTTCGATAATTTTAAAGAAGGGACAGTTACTGGTAAATACAATAAAATAATCAATGCCGATTTCAGTTTCTCATTTACAGCACAATGTGTCTATTAAGTTTATTAGTGAATATACTAAGCATATTCAGAATGCAGGTGCTAATGCACTTTTGTTCACGATAGTACATTTCCTTCACATGGATTTTGTCGAAAAGAGATACTTCATACTTAGACCTATTTTATAGGGAATTTTATGAGGCTGCCGATTTCTTTTTATTTTCCTGAGTTGGCAACCCTATCCATAATATGCAAAATACAAAATAGGTCTGATCTTGGCAAATAAAATATTAGGTAGTTTACGAACCTGCACACAGTATACTAGAAACTAACAGTTATAAACATTACGTGGCGGCAACATTGTAAGTTGCCTGCTGTTACGGAACTTACAGTCGAAACCAGAATAGTTTTCAAAAATATTGTTGGTGTGTCTCCCATAATATCATCTCATACAAAGTAGAATTCTTATTTTGTTAGGTTATTGAAGCTCTAAAATGTAAAAAGTAAGCTAAACGATGCATGCATTGCACTGGGAATCCCCAGTTTTAAAGATAACAAGTTGGAATTTCTCGACGAATACACGAGCCGGAGCTACGGGGAGGCGGGCAGGACGGTCGCCCATGGCGCTGATAGCAAGAGGGCGCCGAACGAAGATGAAGAAAAGAAAAGTATTGGAAATGACTAAATATGTGTCGCTCCGAAAAAGTATTGGTGCCCTATTAAGTCAATATTGTTGCCGTTTGCAAAGGAATAAATGTTAAAAATTTTCTTGCGTCCTCCCCTCGCAACCCAAACATTTCAATAAGATTGATAATAAGTTTTTACTCTTACTTAAAGAAATTTATTATATATGATTTTTAAATGATCATGTGGTATACACAAGATGCCTGGTAATGATTCGTAGTGTATAAAGGAACGATTTCAAAATCAGAAAAGGCAATTCTCTGAAATACATTTTCGGCGTTTTGATGATGATGAGTTTGCTTACTTAATCACACTTTTCTACCCAATCGCATTAATCACGGCAGTAAGAAGGAAGGTATGGAAATGAGAAGAGGGGAGACACACCGCAAGATGCTATTTATGCGGGAATATTAAAAAAAGAAGACAAACAAGGGGAATAATAACATTTTCGAAGTTCAATCAGTTGTAGAATGAAGGCTTAAGGGGTCATTACTTAACCCCACGAATTTCGTCTTTTTCAAATACAATCTCATCACTACCAGTGTTTTTTAATTCCATTTACGTATGAAATGCTTTCCAATTTGAGTATGAATTTATTGGGACCATTTCACTACTTGTATCGCCAGAATATTTTTTGTGCGTACGTATCTAGTTGTGTGATTTTTTACATGCAATATATATATATATATATATATATATATATATATATATGGGGGTGGCTGGGGGTGTTAGTGTATTTTTAATCTGCTAATTAAATTAATAAGTAATTTTAAATTTAGAACTTTATTCATTAAAAAATTAAGTAACGGCTATAATTTCAAACATATGTAAGTAGCCAAACTATATTTTGGATTTTAAATACAAACATTAAACATATTCTTCATCTCTATCCGTCAACATTGAGAAATTTGTAAAGAAGGCTTCTTCTGAATTTCCGTCACATTTCACTTTTTTTTTTTTTTTACCATAAAGGAATCGAAATTATGATGTTACTTGTGTTGTCATATACATAATAAAATTTCAAAAGTTTACAATCATTGCTGGTAATTAATGCTGTTAACCAGTTTAAAAGCACATAGTTTCTAATATATTGAAATTTCATTTCTTATCGACAGTTCGAAACATTGTAAATAGTTGTAAATTTCCATAATTGTTCCCCAAAGTAATTGTTATACAACTAAAAGTAGTTTTGTCAAGTTTAACAAAATGTTCAAAATGGGACTCTTGGAAATAAGTCTTATTTATAAAAGAATACATAATGATCACTTTTAGCTGTTGCAATGGTCTGTCCAAACAGTTTGATAAAAAAAAAAAAAATCAGCTTAGTGTAACAACGAAAGCTGCTTCTCCTGTATGAAATAAAAAAAAAGAAAAGGAAAATCTTGATAAGGAGAGTGTAAGAAGACGCCGAATTCACTTCGCCCCGGGCGCTAAAATCTCTTGCTACTGTTCTTACGAATACTTAAATTGTACGGAGCCTATCGCACGACTTGATCAACTCCTATCTCTGACACTTGCTTTTATGGCGAGCTCATCGCAGAACTTATTCACATGAACAAAATTCTGAAAAAAACTGGAACTACGTTCATTACGGTACTGTAATCCGCTAGTGAAGGCATTGTTAAAGGGCATGGACAAATGATTCCATGAATATTTAATCTTGGAGTCATCAGTAAATGATATTTTTCCTTCTGTCACTCATGCGTTTTTCAAACTTAGATCGCTTTCCAAGGGTAACAGAACATCTGTGAAAGATGCATTTATGGAAAAGATTCTCCATGAATACTCAACTGACAAGACTAGTATCAAATGAGAAAGTACATGATCTTCATGATGAACTAAATTATTTGTTCGAATCGGACATAAGCGATCACAAGAAGAATCCTCTGAGAATTATCTGTGCGTCCTCAAATTCTTCTCAGTTGCAATGTCTACAGTACATTGAGGATTTAGATACATCGCTCTGTGTATTGAGCAAAAAACTTCAATACACGTGTGCCAAGTTCAGCAGGTTTTGAGTGACTTTTCTCATTTGGGGGCAGCATGAATATAAGTGACAAAATGTTCGATAAACAACTGTTGCTGCAATGCGAATAATCTTTTCCTTAAATGAAATGATCTTGTTTGTTATAGGTCTAATGGTAGTCTTTGATGTTGGTTAGTGCAAAAGAAAAGATTCTGTTTGATGTCTAAACTATTATATGAACCATAGTAAATAGAAATATTTTGCAGATTATGTATAAAATTAGTTATACTTATTTTGTATTATGCAAATGTATTTGAAATAAGTATGTTAAATACACTTCTAAAAACTATTTTGTATTTTAAATATATTTTGTGATACTATTTTGTATTTTGTATTTCAAATAGGCTTGCTTACCTATTTTACTCAGCACTTAGGCGTAGGTACGTAACTAAAGTGCATTCAGATTTAAACATATTAGCAGTTCTCTGTTACTGAACAGGTCACAGCAAAATATCAGGTTCTAAGATAAGAAACTCCTAGTAAAAATGTGTTTTGTGTTTAGTGTCACTCAGGAGACGAGAAATGCATTTTAAAAAGTCGAGGCGAGATTTAAAACATGACAATTCTCGTCTCATTTTTGAGAAAAGAGTCGAGACTAGATGCAAGGCCGTACTGCAACTCAGGGGCCCACCAGAAACGTACTTTCTAGGGGGCCCACTGACATGAACGTACTGTCCCCCTCCTCCAACAATAAAAGTAGTCGGGGAGTGTCACTCAGATCAAGTATGCTGAAAAGTCTTAAAATGTAGATTTAAAACTTTTTTTAAGGCAATAATTTCTTCCCTGCCGCTGATTGATCTGGCGTAATGCCCAATCCTTCATTCTTCTCTTGCAACTGTACAATCATCTGCACAATCATCTGTAAGATTTCGACTACTTTATATCTCAACTTAAAATAACAAAGCAGAACTTGTGCCATAAACCTTTCATAGGCGGCCCTGGTGCATATACAAATACAAATGTGAAGCATCAGAAGTAATTTATAATTTATATAAATGCAACACTTCTCCACTGTCCTGTATCAACAGCAAAGTCGTAGCTGGGGAGGGGCGGCGAGCGAAGACGTGGCCCCGAGCGCTGATAGCAAGAGAGTGCCAAAAGAGCAAAAAAGAAAATCTGTTGGAAATGAATAAACAACGCGTCGCCCAGGAAAAGTATTGGCGCCCTATTAAATCAATATCAATATTGTTGTAGGATTGCAAAGGGATAGATTTGTTAAAAAAGAAATCTTCCTCGCAACCCAAAGGTTTCATTAATAGTCACAACAAGCTTTTACTTGTTACTTAAAGAAAGTTATTATATATGATTTGTTAATGGTGGTGTGATACAGAAGGCCGAAAACTGCTGTTTGCGCGAGAATATTAAAAATGAAGGTAAACAAGGGGAATAACAGAATTTTCGAACTTGAAGCAGCTGTAGAATAGGGACTTAAGGGGTCAGAACTTCACGAATTTCATCTTTTTCAAAGACTGATCACTACCAGTGATTTTTTTCAATACCATTCACATATAAATGCTTCCAATTTGAAGGAATTTATTGGGATTATTTCACTATCAACTACTTGTATCACTAGGCTATTTGTTTGTGCGTACGTATCAAGTTATGTGATATTTTTTTATCTATCTACATATATACAATCATGTACACACATTATATATACCTAGGTATATATGTGTGTAGTGTATGTGCGTCAGTGTATTTTCAATATGTTAATTAGTAATAAGTAGCCTTAAATTCAGAACTTTCATTCATTAAGAAATCAAGTAATTACTATAATTTCAAACACATGTAGTAGGTAAACTATTTTGGATTTTAAGTGCAAACATTAAACATATTCTTCACCTCCATTGATCAATATTGAGAAATTCACAAAGACGGCTCCTTCGGAATTTCTGTTCATTTTACAGAATATTTTTTACCGCAAAATAATCGAAATTAGAAAGCTGTTTTTGTGGTCACATACAGAATAAAACTTACAATTATTACTGAATATTGATGGTGTCACCCATTTTAAACATTTTAAAACCACATAGTTTCTAATGTATTGAAATGGTATTTATTATATACTAGCAGCGTTCACCCCGCTTCGCTGCGGTCACCCCGGAACGCAATAAACTTTGTTACTTAGATAATTTTTACTTTTTCGCTTTCAAATTGCAGTAAATGTTAACATTATAGCGCCTGTCATTTATGTTAACCCGCCGAGTGACACGGTCATGCGGGTTGCATATAAATACGTTTATTTTTACCTATGATGAACTAACAAAGGATTTGTACGTTATGGACACTTGAATGGTCAATTATCTCAAGACACTGGTAATTAAAAATTAAAGTGATATGATAAAAACCATCTAGGGTCCAAATCCTAATAACCCCCCAAAAATAAAAGAAATTGGTTCAGCCGTATTAGCGTGATGAGGGAACAAAGGATTTGTACGTTCTCTTTTATAATATAGATAGTATGAAACGTAAATAGTTGTAAATTTCTATAACTGTTCTCCAAGTGGATTTGTATACAGTCAAAGGTAGTTGTGTCAAGTATAACAAAACAAAAATAAGCCACTTGAAAAAAGCTCTTACTGTTTATAAAAATATTAATAAATTGCTTTTGGCTGTTGCAGTGGTCTGTCCAAGTAGTTTGATAAAAATTTATCGTAGCATAACGACAAAATCTGTTTCTCTTACATGTAAAAACAAAAAAGAAAAATTTGACGAGGTGAGTGTAGGGGAGGGAAGGATTTTACTTCGTCCTTAGCGCCGAAATCTCTAGCTACGGCTCTGATTGACAGTGAGCAAGGGGGCCCCAAAAATTTTAAAAATTGCTTGAAACATTTTCACCATACAAGTTTAAAAGAAAACATGACACGAGTCACTCCTATATAATTCATGGACCCTTTTGAACATGTTGAAAGAGGGCCCATCATGGTGGGGCCCCATTGTATTGCCCGCTCCAGGGCCCCCAATGGTCTTAATCCGGCCCTGTATATTTTCTATACAGAAAACAATGGTGCTGTAAAATGTAAATTATTATTTACTTTCAAGTTATTGCATCATTTAAAATTTCAATTTAGTAGAATACTTCAATATATTAGCAAAAGTATAAAGCAAAGCGGAAAATCAAGAACAAAAAAAAAAAAAAAAAAAAAAAATTACGAAATATGTGAAAGGCTATTTTTGCAACATCATGGGCTGGCAACGCTTGTCTGGGATTAGCTGACTGCATTGCCGGTACTCGACATGCTTTCGTCCTTCGTTCCCTTACTCCCGTGCGAGAAGTGCGTGAAGTGTGCCTTTTTGTTCATATACCGCTACTTACGATACGAGATGGAGGGCTCACTTAAAAAAAAAAAAAAAAAAATTACCATCCAGGGCCCACCGGGAAATTTCCCGGTTTCCCGCCTGGCCAGTACGGCCCTGACTAGATGAGAAACTTATCTAGTCTCATTGGCATCATTAGTTCGTCCAAGTCTTACGCCAGATCTCAAACGCTGTTTTATTGTTATATGTATTATAGTATAAAAACTATAAACTGATAAAGTGATTGTACGAACACAATGAAGAACATTTATCAATTTCTGAAAATATGCAAGTCAGTACACAATATTTCCAATAATAGATAAACAGTAATTTAAATGCTGTTATGTCACACCTTTCATGTACTTCTCGTGACGCAAAAGGACTCTAACAACATGTGCATGAAATTGAGAAAAAAAAGGGGGGGAGAAATTTTGAAACATTTTTTTATGAGACAAAAAAGCTCTGATTGAGATGAGAAAAACTTTCTGCGATTCAAGAAGACATAAGAAAAAAATATTAGAAAATCGAAATGACACGGGACTTCTACAAATATCGTGGATCAGTGGCGTGACGCTCACTTCTGGCACATGGGATACCTGCTTCGGTTCCGGCACCTGCCAAGTTGGTTTCTGGTGGACAAACACCGTGTGCGTGGATTTTATAGCGGCTCTCCCTTTTCTCTCACTTTTATCATCCCTCCGTTGTCATCTATTTCATCATTACCTTCTGCCTTACTTTTCCTACATAATCGTGAAACATTAAATTTAAAAAAAAGATAAATAATATTTATACAGGATGTTTCAAAACAATATTGACAACATTTGGGAGGTGATTCCTGATACCAAGATAAGACAAAAAGTATAGACCAACCTGGGTGCACAAATGCCTTCTTTCGGAGTTATATGCTGTTGAAAATATGAAAAAATGAACTTTAAAGGTCCATATACATATGTATAGCATGTGCTGTAGTACGTGAATGAGGGCATTACGGAGATAGAGAAAAATGCACACATACTTATGCAAGATGTTACATCAAAACTATTCTTGTTGCTGCATGCTAAATCAAATCTGGAATGCTCTTCAATAAGTCTCTCTAAATACACTGCTCCACAAAACTTAAGCAACTCGAAGAAAGTGGCAGAAAATAAAACGACACCATCACTGCACCAAGTATAATGAACAAACCGACGTTCTAGATGCACAATGCAACACAACTGAAGACGAACAATACAGTTAGGATGTACAGAGTGACCAAAAAGTTCAGCACAACAATACCTCAACAGGTGAAGCTGGATTGTGTGAGGGCATAGGCAGTCAATATGGCCTCCATGCTCGTATGTGACCACCACGAACAGCTATACAGGCACGACATCTGGCCTCCATGCTGCAAATCAGAGTGTTGATCAAGTCTTGTGGCAGATGTTGCCACTCCTCGAGGAGAGCTGCTCCCAGGTCAGGGAGAGTGCGTGGTGGTGGACTGTACTGCGCTATTCGCCGTCCAAGAGCATCCAGCACATGCTTGATGGGATTCAAGTCCAGAGAATATGCAGGCTATGCAATACGCGTAATGTCTTCACTTTCTAGATAGTCGGAAACAAGATGTGCACGGTGTGGGCGGGCATTGTCATCCATGAACAGGAAGTCTGGGCCAAATGCTCCGCGGAAATTGCGCACATGTGCATTCAGAATTTCATCCCGGTACCGTTGTGCTGTTAAAGTGCCATGTTGCACAATATGGAGGTCCATTTTCCCATTCAGCATAATTCCACCCCACACCATAATGGAACCACCGCCATAGGAAGGCCGTTCAGCAATGAAGTTTGAATGATAGCGTGTTCCTGGCTCTCTCCATACTAAAGTCCGACCAGAATCATACGACAAACTGAATCTCGACTCATCGGAGAACATGACACGCGCCCACTGGTGTTCCCCCATGCAACATGTTCCTGACATCATGTGTAACGCGCACGTTTGTGCTCCACTTTCAATGGCGCACACAGCACAGGCCTTCCTCCATACAGTCCTGCTGTGCTGAGCCGACGACGAACAGTTTCACGACTCACGCGTTGTTCTGTAGCCTGAAACAACTCATTGGCCAGTTGAGAGCGTGACTCTTGACGGTTACGTTTGGCGGAAATTGTGAGAAATCCGTCATCGACGGCCGGCGTCTTCTTCGGACGGCCTCCTCCATGACGTCTACTGACTTCACCTCCATTTTGGAAGCGACTCCACAGCCTTGACACAACGCTTTTGTTCACGTTGAATTCCTGCGCCACTTCCACTTGCGATCGACCCAATTCCAACCGCCCAATTATTCGCCCGCGGTCAAAGTCACTCAAATGTCGTCTATCAGTCATTGCAAGGTGTGTACCCCACACAAGAACCACTAACACAATGCTTGGAGCCTCGGAGACTACTAGGCTGTGGTGTACGCCTCATGGCATAATTTGTTCACCGCGCTTGAAACGGTGCTGCTTATGCAATAGAACGTGTGCTCGCCTTGCCTGTGTGTCTCTGACGCGTCTCTGTGTATGTGCATGCCACTAACCATTGTTGAATGGGCCCTACACGTTGCTTATACCACGTTCTCTCGGGTTGCTTAAGTTTTGTGGAGCAGTGTAGATAACATAACTACTGCAGATAGTATTTCTTCTACTATGCTCCTAACTTCTTTTGTTATTGTCTTCCGAAGGAATTATATTTTCTTTAGGGTAAAGGGGACCTCTTTCTTCCGATCGGCACTTCCTTGGAATTTTTTAAATGGATATAGAGGAGAGAAATACAATTTCCAGTGGCTATGTATTTTTATATACTGCTCAATAAAGAAGCCTGGAATCTAAAGAGTCTTTTCCTTCAAGACATCATTTAATAATTATTAATGTTTGGAGCGATTTGTCGTTTTCCATCTATGGGAATAACTGTGGATTTGGAAAAGCTATTAAATTCAATGCTGAAACTTCTTTCAATATATAAATATCTCTCTAGTGGGTGACATCAGGTTGGAAAGAAAACATGTATCACCATGGCAAGTATTAGATATTTCTGCTATTGTCAGTGTTTGTTTAATGATTTTTTTATTATTATTCATTGTGGTGGACAAACATTGTGAGTGCGTATACTCAGAATTCAGTTTCCTCCCAATTTCTTCATTCCACCATTTCGTTTACTCTTATCCTTTAGCCTACAGGTCAAGACTATTTGATGTAGAACTCAAAGATTCCATTTCATAATAGTTATCTATGTGGCAATGAAATACATTGACTATAGACTAATTATAATTTACTAAATTGAGTGGAATAGAAAGGAGTATCAGAAATGTTATATCTATTTAAGTTTTGATCACCGTTAGTGCATGTTTCAGTTTTTTATTAGATACATCTTCTGATTTTTCGTATTGAAACACTTGATTTCATGGTTATCGCTACTAAAAGAAAAGAAAACATTTTGCTTGACAGAGAGACAATATTCGACATATTATGAGACAGAATACATTCTCAGAAACTGCACTGAACTGAGCATAAAATTAGAATACGAAATTATTTCGTATGTTAATAATTACTCTGTTTCACCCATAATGAATACGAATTGAGAACTATACTACATAAATAATAAATAGCCGTAGAAAATTATTTGCCTTCATTCGATCAGAAAAAAAAAAACAAACAAACAAAAAACAGAATCTGACGGTCAACAAACCTTGACGAGGCTGTCTGCCTTGCAGGCGATAATGTAACGCTGCTGCTTTAACAAACACACACATCTATCTATCAATCTATCTATCTGTATATATATATATATATATGTGTGTGTGCGTGTGTGTGTGTATATGTATATATGTATGTATGTATATACACAGGGTGCTAATGAACTATACCGACAAACTAAGAGGTGATTCCTCACATCAAAATAATTCAAAAAGTTCCTATGGACCTATGGCGAAAAGTCCAAAATCCAAAATCGTGAAACTACGCACTTTTTGCAATATATCCAATGTCTATATGAACTTTTTTTTTCTTATTTTGATGTGAGGAATCACCTCTTAGAGTTTGTCGGTATAGTTAACTAACACCCTGGATATATATATAGGAAGCTGAAGAAATAAAAATTTCCTAAAAAGGACCTATAAAAGACTTTAAAATATCCCAAAGAAATACTTAAAAGCTGGAAAAAAAGGACGTAAAAACTAAACCCAATTTAATTAGAGTTACATATTTAATGAATATAGTGCTTAAGAAATACACGCTTATAATAGTATGCAATATACAGTTGAAAGAAACTTTATCAATGAAATGCTTTGCTTCGTCATTGTATTTGCATTTTTGCTGTATTGTTTCTGTTGTCCAACTTAAATCCTAGATTTTGAACACTTTTGAAACATAATTAGAAGAAGGACACTTTTGGAGAAGGCTAAGGCACCACATTGGCCCGTAACGATCTGAAATTATTATTGATCTGTGTATTAGCTCGCACGTAATAAAAATATTTAAATATTTTATGCTTTAAATTGTAGGTAATGAACAAAATTACTTCCTCGCCGGACGTGAATTCGGCAGCCTTGAGCAGCAAGACGTACGAAAATAAATTTTTATTAGGCCTTTTTCAGGAGCGGCTCAAGGCAAAATTTTCACCTGGGCAAAGCTTTTTTTTGCTCCTTTTCTAGTACGAACCTATGTTTTACGTTTTATTACAGTGATTATAATAATTTAGAAGTCATTTTTCAGAAGGAGGTAGGGAGAGTTCTAGTGTGATTCTGAGTTGCAATACAGTCTCAAGCAGCCAGTAGCGTATTAAATATTTTGTTTCGGGTGGATATGTACTGCACAGCTCACAAAATCTCCATTTTTGATCCGAGAAAACAATAAAAAAAAAATTGATGAGGGCTTCCCCAATAGTCCCCCTAAATACGCCACTCCAAAGAGCCGTTACGGTCTACGCGAAGTTCCCGCCATTCAGCTCTACATATATCGTAGAGCTACGAAATTTCCCTTTTTCCCGTGGTGAAAAGAGATCAGCAACTGTTCAGAAAAAGTACAAAACTTTTCCAACCCCGTGATGGTCTTATCAGTCCAGTCTTATCTTTGTTGAAGAATGTCTTATCTTTTGCATTTTCTTTACTAAACAAAAGATATTTAAGAGGTAGTGGTGATTCGAGTTAGTGGCTAGTAAATTTATTGTCGAAAGATGAAGTGGAAAAAAGACATTAAGACCTATTAAAAGCTTTAAAAATAAGAACAAACAAAAAAAGAAAAGAAAAAAGCCGAAAAAAGGACAAAAAAGGACAAATAAAATCCACCATTTTCTGGCCTAAAATGACTCAAATTGAAAGGAGAACTTTTCCTCAACTTCCGAGCCGTAGTGGTAAGATTAATTTAGCCCAACCAAATTTGTTTTAATCATTTATTTCTATTTTTATTTTTTCTTTCACATTTTTTTAAAAGTATACAAATTATGGTACTTTAAACACACACACACACACACAAGGAAAGAGAGAGAGAGAAAAAAACTATTGCCATTGCATAGATTTACTTCTGAAGAACAAAGAAAAATTTAAGCATTTGTATTGGTCAATCAGTCAGCGAGAGAATTTCCTTGGATTTTCAAATTTTATGGAGAAATTCCCTTTTTGCTAAATTTATCCAGTGAAATTTCTCTCAAACGACGAACACTGCCTAATTGCCGCGCCGCGACTCAACCACCATACCAATTGAGTCAAGCGTTGAGAAGGAACGTTGAGGAATTCGGAATTATCAAAGATTCCAATTAGCAGCTGATCAAGTAGCTGCAACAGCTACTTGGCTATATGAGCCAGGGCCGTAACTTGTGAGGGCCAGGGGGCAACTGCCGCTGGAGAAGCTCCCCGCCATTCAAGGGGGAGGCCATTTTGAGACAAAATTTTCTTATTCCATATACGATACGATGAAGTTATAAATGAAGCATGAAAAAGGTTCACTACATTACACAAAAGAGAAATAAAATAAAAATAAGTCGTAGGCCCATTCCAGTAAAACGTGTCTACTATTGGAGGCCCTACAAATAATACAGGGGGAAGTGATTCATGGCACCAAAATAAGGTGAAAAATATATATATCATCCTGGGTGCACAAATGCTTCCTTTCGGAATTATAGACTGCCAAAAACATGAAGAAATGAACTTTAAAGATCAATAATTCAAAAACTATTGGACCTGCCGTAGTTGGGTCAAGACTTCACTTGGGAACTACTCTGTGCCCTATCCAAATATCCAAGTTTTAGAATCCTGCGGTACTTCCGCAGCAATGTTTATAGAGGTAGTTGGAGAGCACTTCAAATTACATGCCCATAGCCAAACTCCCCTATTAAAAATTGCTTTGTGAGTACCTTAGGATTGTGAAATATGTATTTTTGGATAGCGCACATATTAGTTCTTAAGGGAAGTCTTAACGCGACTATGGTAGGTCTCATAGTTTTGGAACTATTGACCTTTTGAAGTTCATTTTTTCATGTTTTCGGCAGCCTACAACTCCGAAAGGAAGCATTTGTGCACCCAGGATAGTCTATACTTTTTGTCTTATCTTGGTGTCAGGAATCACTTCCCAAACGTTGTCGGTGTTGTTTTGAAACACCCTGTATATATATATATATATACAGATGGTGATCAGAAAAATGGAAACAACTGTAGTTGGCAACACGTCAAGTGTACGGGTTGGCAGTGGTGTCGTGGCGCCCGCAGCGCCGGACCGCTGCTGGTGGTGTGTTAGGTCGGTCTCCATACTACGTCAGGCGCAGTGGAACAGCAGTGTCCAGTGGCTGCAGCAGACGGAGGTAGTGTAAAATGGGAGACCTCTCAGATTTTCAGAGAGGGCAAATTGTTGGTGCGCGGTTATGTGGAGTGAGTGTGACGGCAGTGGCTACTGTGTTAGGTGTGTCACGTGGGACAGTGTCGAAGGTGATGACGGCTTACACAACACACGGGAAAACCACGTCGGGGAAGCGGAACAGTGGGCGGAAGAAAATCATGAGTGACAGGTCACGCCCGGTATTAAAGCGCATTGTCACGCAGAACCGTCGTGCCACTGCGGAGCAAGTGACGGAGGAACTTAATCAGAACCTCCCCCACCATGTTTCGACAATCACAGTCCGCAGTGAATTATATGACATGTACTTACGGGGACGTGTTGCACGGGCCAAACCGCTCATCAGGGACCATAACGCTTTCGCACGCCGCAAATGGTGCCGCAACCATGCAACGTGGACCGTTGAGGACTGGAAACGTGTGATATGATCGGATGGGTCATCCTTCACCCTATTCCCAACCACGGGAAGTGTTTATGTGTGGAGAACGCCCAAAGAAGCTTATGATCTGCAGAGTCTCCGCCCAACTGTGAAACATGGCGGCGGCTAGGTGATGCTGTGGGCCACTATATCATGTTTTTCATTGGGTCCTGTGGTCACACTTAGCGGACGAATCACTGCCAAAGATTATGTCGCAATTTTAGGAGACCACTTGCATCCTATGGTCCGGATGTTGTTCCCGGACAATGACGCCATCTTCCAGGATGATAATGCACCCATTCACACAGCTGGCGTTGTTGCAGCGTGGTTTGAGGAACATCGGGATGAAGTTCAACCCCTCCCCTGGCCCGCCCAATCCCCAGATCTCAACATAATTGAACATCTGTGGTCCGTCTTGTTAACACGACTCCGGCGACGATATCCACCTCCATCGTCTCTCACATAACTGGCCGATGCCCTGCACGAGGAATGGTGTAAAATTCCACTTGCTACTATTCACGACCTCTATGCCTCCATCCCACGTCGCATGAAGGCTGTTCTGAAGGCGAAAGGTGTCCCGACACCATATTAATCTGGTAAGTTGCAATTTCGTTCAAGTGTTTCCATTTTTCTGATCATCATATATATATATATATATATATATATATATATATATATATTTATATATGATTGATGACACATGTTTCGTAGGCTGACCCACTTCTTTATGAGAACTTAGTGTCATAACTGTAGTTTAAGTATCTGACTAAACTACTGGGATAACGGAAAATTAAAAATAATAAACTTAAAAGAAAAATAAAACGTAGAGAGAGAGAGAGAGAAAGAGAGATGTAACGTTCTTATTTGTGGAATATTAAACAAATCATATTCAGAATAACTATAAAAACATGTATCAAAGATATTTATAGAGAGAGAGAGGAAAATAGAATTGCTTGCAGTTTCACTTAAATAATTATAAAATCAGTAAAACAAGATGAAGCTATACATTACCTGATGCTCTTTAGGTAACTACCAACGTCATCTAAATATTTTTCCAGCAGGACGGACTCATTTCAATGCTACGGTGAAGACGAGATTAGGTCCGAAATCAAGTATCCATCACATGACTTCACCTTGACTGTCTTTTATAAAATACTTTTGTTCACCAAACTCCAAGAGTAATTCTTCTTCAATTTTTTTTTTTTTAAATTTATATATCACACATGAAACACTCTATACTGCCACAAAGAGCATCACTTATTTGTCAAAACACTCAATTAAACGTATATTAGGCATTTTCCATCTTTTTTTTTTAAAAAAAACTCAAATACTGGAGAGCATTGGATAATTGAGTTGGCAATATTTACACACTTCTTAATATTCTTTTTTGTTTTAATTTAGTGGTCTTTTTTTTTGTAGAAGTTTGTCACTCACTCACAATAGGAAGAAAAAAGTTAAGAACATTTCTTTGATCCCATTTCTTTCTCTTTTATTTCATTAGAATTACCTTTGAACCGATAATTGTATAATTGTTCTTTTCTCTTTTTAAAAAAGTTCTTTTAGAAACGTGCCCTTTTCCCAATCCTTAAAAGCACAAAAAGTCTCTTACACAATGAGGCTTTTTCATCAAGTGCAGAGGCACATTCGGAAGTTTTTTTTCTCTTCTTTTTATTCACTTTACAAGTAATCATGTGACGTCAATACTCAGGAGCCAATCAAAGTGATGATTACGCTGAGAAGAAAGGCACTCACTGGGTACTCTAGTCTAAGCTGTCCGCCGTGTTGCATCGCTGCAGGATGCTCTCCTGAAACAAAGAAAATAACACTTAATTGTTGTTCGTTTTACAAAATTTACCATCCTTCCCAAATTAACATCCAAAATTAGGTTTTTTAAAATATTTTACTCAATAGGAATACGGTACAGGGCAATCGCGGATATACTTTTTTTTTAAAAAAAGTGGTGGAAAGATCTCCTGATTTCTGTTATAAGAACAAACAAGTTTCTGTCATAAAATCTTGCCTAATCTGAAACTTTTATGCGAAGAAGGTACTAGTCCATTCACCTAACACCAAGATGAAACGCACTACTAGCTGGTCTAGTGGCTAAAGCTCTCACCTTTGGTCAGGCTCGTAGCCAGCCCAAAAATTTAGGGGGGGCCCGGTAGAAGTTAGGGGGGGCCCGACCCAATCATATTATACTTAATCACCATATTATAGTTCATTTGCAAGCCTACCGTGAAACTTTTAGGGGCCAGCCAAAATTTAGGGGGGGGGCAGCCCCCCCTAGCCCCCCGTGGATACGGGCCTGCCTTTGGTACGTGAGGTCTTCGAGTATTGAAATTTGAACAGGAGCGCCAAATTTCAACCAACCAACATAAAAAAATCACAAACCTAGTGCAATAAAAAGTAAGCTGACACTTTTGGCTAGTTTTAATGTCTCCGTAAGCACAAAGCAACGAAACGTCAACCTGCAGCTTAATGGCGGATCGAAACCATATCAACTCTCACTGGGAATCGAAACAGACATAGATCTAATCCTGCACCGAAGGCACATACGCTATAATTGGTCTTGGTTTATACATTTTCGGAAACCTTATTTTGATATTTTTTTAAAAACTTCTTTTAAGAGAAGAATGTGTAGATTACTAGCCTCTTTGGGACAGGCACAAGTATATAGAATCGCTGCTGACGCCCCTATTAAACACAGTAACCTATTAATCAATCTTAATAGGATAGAATCAAAATCTCCGTGCTAAAGACTGGAAAGATAACAATTTTGCGACGCAATAAACTCATGTTGAATCTCAATACACTTTTATATCTGTTTCTTTTAAACTTCTGAACTAGAAGTCCTATTGAACTGTTATGTTCGTCCATCTGTGGACAAGTATCAGAACGAAAACGGTAAAAGATAGAAAGAAATAATTGTTTTCTAATACGTATTCAGGTTCCAAGAATAGGCGCCACGTTCGTATTTATTGCTCTGTTTCAACTGAAAGTGCTACAAAAATTCCATTTCCGGTTTTAACGTTAATTTCAGTAGAGCGAGAACGGTACAAGAGAGCAAGAAACTGTTTTTATTTCTGATATGAATTAATCTGTATGTATCACTCTACTAAGGAGGAAGTTGTTGAAATCCACTGGAACTTCCGGTTTCAATAATGTATTGGTAATCAAAGAGTAATTGCGGTGATAAGAAACGAGAAACTGTTTTTGATATGGATTTAATGTTTCAAGAGTAACTTCAACCCTGGCTCTAATAACTCTATTGAAACCAGAAATAGTAGAAAAGTGTTGCATCTTCCGGTTCCAAATATTGGTCTCCATAGAGTAGAAATTACAATAGACACAGGAAAAACCCATATCTATGGTATTAATTTAGAATTCCGAAGTAGGTCAAATCTTCGCTAATCAAGCGAATAAAATCAGAAGTTGTAGAAATATGTTGCTTCCGGTTTTAATACTATGTCCTTCTGGTTTTAATGTTTTCTTGCTGAAAGTGAAAGGTAAACTTTGAAATCTTTATTGAGAGACTTGGGTACTACGTTCACGTGGTTTAACTACTTCCACTAATTCTTGGTGAATTTAATGTCAAATTTTGTTAAGAGAACCAAAATCTGCAATAAAGAGTGAGGGTTCCCAAAAAGTATTCTAAATTTGATCTCCCATCCTCAAGTGTACAGAGGGGGGTGCTAATCTTAGGTTAAACTAATGTATTTTTTTTCTGAAGTATCTGAAAATGCAGTAAAAACTAAGGGCGGACGATAGACAAACAAGTAATTTTAATGTAAGTTTTTGTTTTTCATATAGACTTCAAATATACAAAAATCTGATGTAGTGCTATTTGAAAGAAATATATATAGAACTTTATGTTCGGATATAAACACTGTTAAACTGGTGGTATTAGAAACTATGCAAAAAAAAAAAAAAAAAGAAAATGTTCTCCTGGCAATATTTTCATAATATAATATTTCATCGGTTTCTGTATATTTGTTTAAAAGTTACAAGGGAGTATCAAGGTAAATGATAGTATTGGAAGCTAAATTAATGGTAATGTCGAAGATAGTCATCTTGTAGGAGGCCTCGACAGAAGGAAAAAAAAATCTGGTAGACATAGGTCCGAGAATGTCTCATTCCAAAGTAATAAGCTTCCGAAAACGACGAAAAATAAACTTTAAAGCTTCACAGCTCGAGAACATATGCGACCTATCGTAATCGGGTGAAAGAATTACGCAGGAACTAGTAGACGCCCTACCTAAATATCCATGTTTAAGTATCCTTCGACACTATACATTACATAGAGGACGTTTCAGCACGAGGAGACATTTTTAAGTTATTACTAAATAAGTATAAACGACAAGATTCATGTAGAATTTAAAAGGAAAAATTATTTAATTTCTCCGTTAGTAATCGAAAATGACTACTATCATCTTTACCTTTCATATTATTGTCAAGAATTATGTAACTACACAAAACATAGATTTTATTCAAAGTAAAGTTTTTGATAATAAAGTAAAACCAAATTTCGATTTTAAAATATAATTTGGTAATATATGAAGGCTTTATTTAAGACATTAAAAGGTTGAAATGAATTGAAAAAGTGTTTTGGTTCAATTAATGTAGAATCGAACGCAGGTTTCTTGTTTCACTTCAGTTGTTTTATTAGTTAGGTTCTTGAGCAACAATTTTTTTCCCTAACTTTGTTGTATGTCTTTACGAGGAAATGTAAACTATTTCAATAACAACAATAAATATTTCATCTTCTCTTAATAGGTTGGTGGGTATGAAGTGTCTGTCTTGACGACTGGTACAAAACTCACCTCAGCAAACAATACAACATAGGATACCTAAAGTCACGAACTCAGTACAGTTCAGCAAATAGATTAGAATACCTAGTCCGAAGGTAGTGTGTTGTTAAACAGTGTCGTACAAAAGTGCACCATGACGAACACATAAATCAAAGTGATTTTATTAGGAACTAAAACTTAGGACATTCTGCACAGCAAGCTGCTAAAATCATTAAAGATGCTGTTGGTGTGTTAAATTTCATTCAGGTGACATAGCATTTCACAATGGGCCCATGGGTACTAAATATTATTATATTCGATTTAGCTCCTCAGGAACATCTTTGCAAGCAGACTCTCGGAAAAGTTTGTACCACCGCAGCCGAGTTAGGCATAGATCATACCACTGTCGTTGTGTGGCTCCTCGTAATAGGAAACGTGAAAAAGTTTGACTCATGTTTGCCAAATGACTCATGTTAACAGCGATCAACAAGAAGATAGTTAAGTTTTACGTCTCATGATTACGCCGGCTAGACTAAAGGAGACGGTGATGATGAGAAATGAATGAAATAGTGGAATGGAGAAAATGGGAGGGAACGGGAGAATCCCGAGAAAACCCACCTACATGGTGTTTGTCCACCAGAATGCTCACTTGGCCCGAACTTGGATTGAACCAAGGACCCCATGCACCAAAGGTGAACGCTCTACCATTGAGTCACCGCGGTCCCCAGCGACAAACAAAAATCGCCATCTGGAGGTGTGCAATTCTCTGAGTGTACCTGGTAAGGAATAACCGGAATTCGTTCTTGCATCGGATTGTCATCTCAGATGAGAAAGGGGTTTATGGTCAAGATATATGGTCAAGATAATAGCTGGATTGTAATCAACATCGAAGAAGGTTCACGAAATTACTCACAGAATTTGTTGTTCCACAGAATGTGTTGTTGCTGGTATGTTGGGCTATGATGGAAGTGATCCATCATATCCTTCTCAGATGACATAAAATATCAATGCAGATCGTTATAAGTGTTGAGTTCCATCAAATGTACCGTAAACGTGTCTCCCAGCATACAGCAATTCCGTTAACCTAACGCAAGGGTTGTTTTGCAAACACCAAAAACTACTTAAGGCTTTTCAAACATATTTCTTCTGTGCAAATGTACAAAAAAAAAAATAATTTTGTTCTCAGAAAAAAAGGAGCACTGCTGGAATTCTTTCTTGTAATTCAGTAGTGCAACAGTCGGCAAATCAGATATCTGGCTTCGATTTTCAGCCAGTTGAATGATAAGATATTTACTTTTCTCACATATTTATACTTTCTAATGGTCAACTACAAATGCTGTCGCAGAGGTGAGGCAGATTTTCCTTGGCTTGGCAACACTGCCTATGGTCTCAGCACTAGTCTCGTCGTGAAGGATGACTAACTCTGTATTCATAGCAAGTTGTCACATGTTTCTAAACCACATTAGTGAGCAGCTTTGTTGAGTTACATGGAACATGTTTCGTTTACCTCTCCAGACTTTTGTGTATAAGATTACTTTTCGCGATGAATATTCAAGATGAACAGCAACGTACCATAAAAGTTTGTTGGCGTTTAGGAAGAAAATGCTGCAGAAACATTATTCAATGTTTCAACAGGCATACGCCGATCAAGACAGACTGAGTAGAGCCACAGTGAACCGAAGGCACAAATTGTTCGAAGATGGCGCGAATCAGGCGCTTTACTTCCGAATCCTGTATAGTCCATGATTAACAAGACACTAGTAAACACTAGTGATGATAGACATATGTCTGTGAAAGCGCTAAGTGCACATTGGGGATTTTCGAAGGACACCATCCACCGGATTTTGGGTGATTATTTGAAAATGAAGATGGATTGCTTGAATAGCATTTTGGGTGATTGCATAGGTGCCACATTTTCTTACAGCAGAACAGGGCAGCAGCGTGTGGATGTTTACAGCCAATGGAAGAGGCGTATGGAAGATGATCCTCACATTCTGGATCGAATCATTACTGCACATGAAAAATAAATCCATGACTTTGAACCGCTTACAAAACAAGAAAGCAGCACATGGAAGTCGCCATTGTTACCACTGTACAATTCTTTGACCTCATTACAATAGGTCTCATAGTTCTCGAGCTATGAAGCTTTAAAGTTTATTTTTTGTCGTTTTCGGCATCTTATTACTTTAGAACGAGGATTTTCCATCCTGTGTTTACCAGTGTTTTTTCTTCTCACGAGACTTCCTACAAGACTCCTATCGCTGACATTACCATTAATTTAGCATCCGGTAACATCATTTATCTTGGTACGCTATTGTAACTCTTAAAAAAATATACAGAAAATGCTGAAATTTGGTACGATGCAAATATTGCCAGGGAGATATTTTTACTGCATACACTCCGATACCATCAGGTTAACAGTGTTGTCACCCCAACAGAAAGTTATATGTTTTAGTTTCAAATATCAGTGCATCATATTTTTATGTATTTGAAATCTACATGACAATCAAAAACTTACATTATCACAGTTACCATTCAGTGTTGCGAACCGAGAACGCTATAATATCACAATCATTCAAATTTTCGTGATGTCTACAGCAGTAATAACGCGAGTAATAGTGAGGGACCCAATAGAGATCTAAAGTGCCTTTGATCTAGGTAATTATTATCTTCATGCTATGACGGGTTTTGAATGATTGGGAATAAAGTTACAAGGGATTGAAAATCTATTTTTCGAAATCCTTCATTTTGAAGAAATGTTTAGATAAGTATCTCATCCAATTTCATAAATGATTTTCAATACATGTAAAGGACATAATGACATTTACACCAATTTGGCTTCTCGAATCGTTCTGCAGATTCCGGTAAACACTGGTAAATTTGGCGATACTGCTTAAAATTATGTAATTTTCAGAATGTGTAATTACACCTTGCAAAAAGTGATGTTGTAATGTTGTACAAGCAGAGTAAAGAAAAAATGTTGTGTAAAACTTTCTACAAACACACCATTTTAGCTAATACTTTAAATTTTACCATTTTGTCATATCTATAAAAGATTCGAGATATCAAATTGCACTATTCCAAATTGCACTATTGCGAATCAAATTGCGAAGATTCGGAGTGCACTAGTGTTGAGGATACCAGGATTGAAATTAGAGATAGCATTAAAATTTCAATAAAAGAAAAATTGGGACACGAGGAAATACGTAGGAACAAACCATGGTTCGACCAGGAATGCATAAAACTAGCAGAGAAGAGAAAACAGGCAAAATTACGCTGGCTACAAAATCGGAATGAAATAACTACACAAAATTTCGCAGATATCAGGTGGGAAACTTCCAAAACTTTTAGAACAAAGAAACGCGATTTTCTGAAAGCTAAAATTAAAAAACTTGAAGATAATAGTAAAACTAAAAACATCCGGGACATGTATAAGGGAATCAACGAATTTAAGAAAGGCCATCAACCTCGTGCTTATATATTAAAGAAATCTGACGGTACAGTTCTCACTAACACGGATAGCATCTTAAATAGATGGAAAGATTTCTTTGACGATTTGCTTAACACGGAACCAAAAACTAGTGTGCGTGGAGAAAAGGAGATACATACCGCAGAACCGTATATTCCAGAACCCAACGGAATAGAAGTAGAAACCGCTACAAAGAAATTAAAGAAACACAAATCTCCGGGTGTAGATGAAATTCCTGCTGAGTCAATTTTAGCTGGAGGCGAAAGATTGTGGAACAAGGTACACAAACTCATTCTCCTTATCTGGAAAAAGGAAGAATTGCCACAAGATTGGAAAGAATCAATCATTGTTCCAATTCACAAGATAGGTGACAAAACTGACTAATAATTATCGAGGCATTTCTCTTCTGTCAACATCCTATAAAATCTTTTCAAATATTCTATTAGCAAGATTAACCCCATACGCAGATGAAATTATTGGAGATTATCAGTGCGGGTTTAGACGAAATCGATCAACTATCGACCAAATATTTACCATTCGCCAAATACTCGAAAAAAGTGGGAATACAATACCCCGGTGCATCAACTATTTATTGATTTTAGAAAGGCGTACAACTCGGTTAGGAGAGAAACATTATACAATTTTCTTATAGAACTTGGAATACCGAGAAAGCTAATTAGATTAATTAAGATTTGTTTAAATGCATCCCAAAGTAAAGTCTGGGTAGGAAAATTTTTGTCCACGAGCTTTCACGTCGAAAATGGCCTGAAACAAGGAGATGCGTCGTCGCCATTATTATTTAACTTTGTTCTGGAATACGCTATAAAAAAAATCAAAGATAGCAACCAAGGCCTACAGTTGAACGGTATTCACCAGGTTATGGCATATGCTGATGCTGTAAATTTAATAAGGGATGATAGGAGAACAATAGAAAGAAATGCAGAGATCTTATTAAACGCCTGCAGGGACATGTGTTTAGAAGTAAATGCAGACAAAACTAAATACATGGAAGTGCGTCGGGACCGTAATACAGCAAATTATTAAATATTAAAATTATTAAAATATTAAATAATACTTTTGATAAAGGGATAGTTTCAAATATCTAGGATCAATATTAACAGAGGAAAATCATATCCACGAAGAAATTAAATATCGACTAAAAGCAGGGAATTCGTGTTACTATTCGGTTCAAAATCTCTTGTCGTCGCCATTCTGTCGAGGAATTTAAAGCTTAAAATATACAAAACGATAATCATGCCTGTTGTTTTGAATGGCTGCGAAACATGGACACTTACTCTGAGGGAAGAACATAGACTGAAAGTATTTGAGAACAAGATCCTGAGACGAATATTCGGACCCAAGAGGAACGGGAATGGGGAATGGCGGAAACCTCATAACGAGGAACTACATAAGTATACGGTGTACCCAACATTGTTAGGGTCGTCAAGTCTAGGAGGCTTAGGTGGGCGGGGCATGTAGCTAGAATGGAAGAAAGTAGAAACGCTTTCAAAGTCTTGACTGGAAGACCAATCGGAAAACGACCATTAGGAAGACCTAGGCGCAGATGGGAGGACAATATTAAGATGGATCTCGAAGAGATTGGAATACAAAGTAAAAACTGGATGCAGTTAGCTAAGGATAGAAGTCAGTGGAGATCTTCTGTGAACACGGCATTGAACCTCCGGGTTCCATAGGCCATAGAGTTAGTTAGTTAGTTAGATATCAAATTGCTGTAAACTATATTGTAATCTTTACGTGTATTAAAAACTATTTACAAGGGAAAGTCCGTAAATAAGTTTTCTTCTGGTTTTCCCCAAGAAAGCAAAGAGCAATGGGGCGAACAAGATAGTGGTTGCATGCGCAACACACCCAAACACAAGTGGGTATCGTTCGCCCGCTATCCTGCAGATGGCGCTATCACAACGTCTGCACAAAACGGAGAGGAGTCTCTTAGCTGAACCTGGTATGTATGGAGAGAAGTCGCGTTTTGACGTCGTGATCAAAGAAGGAAGTGCGAACGGTTATCCGCCATAAAGGTCACGTGTCATATCGGGAGCAGACCGCCTCGTGGAAGTCTATGGGCCTGATGTGATGTCGAAACAAATTGTGCGCAGATGATGTCGCCAGTTCAGCGAGGGACGGCAGCAACTGCTGTTCACACCGATACCTGGAAGGACGTGCAAGACCACTACAGACGAAAATGTCAGGATGGTGGAAGACTCCCGGCTGGCGCTCTGGAACCAATGCTGAAGACACAGAAGCTGTTCGGTGCTTCTTCCGTATGGAGAGCCCTGAATTTTTCCTGGAAGGATTTTTGAAGACCGGTATGACAAATGTTTCAATGTACATGGTACTTATGTGGAAAAATAAATGTACGTCTGATCATTAATGTCACATGCTAATTTTGGTCTTGCATCCTCACCTCTCCATAATCGTCTGGGAAAAATTATTTGGGACTTTTTTTGTCGCCAAATTAATTAGGTGTGTACTTCCTTATATACTTTTTCGAAATAGAGCCCTTGAAAATGAACAATTTTTCAATTCCCTGTGTTTTAATTTCTACTTGTTCGAAACTACGTCATATAATGGGTCATGAACTACACCACACTAAGGTACTTTGTATGTGCATTACCCCGTCCATCTCACTCGGGGTTACTACTGGTATAGGACCGTCCCAAATTTAGTAGGTTTTCTATGTTTGTAATACTGTTGCGTCCTTAGTTTGCAACACTGAACAAAAAATGTGATATGTAAGTTTCTGTTTTATATGTCGGTTTAAAATATGTAATAATTTGACTTAGTCCTATTAAAGAAACCGATTTTATGTTGGGTTGGTAACATTGAAAGAGAGCGAGAAAGAGAGAGAGGATGGAAAAGTATCAAACGTGGAATTTCACTTTAATTTTCCATTCAACATTGGCAATCCTGCGTGTAGATGATGTAAGTAGAGAAGAGTATCCTTTCGTGTTCAACAGTTGGCGCCAGTTTGTTTGTGGTGTATGAAGGAAAGTGATAGGTTCTTTGATTTTTCATCACTTCAGTTTTATTGTGTAGTTAACTAACAGTAGCTAAATTGTAGTTGTTTAAAAGAGATACAGTACCATAAGTCCTGTATAATGATACGATTCGTAAACTTATTTTTACATCATAATTGCATGTTGAGAATAAAAAGTATGGTTGCTCTTCCTAAAGTGGAAGACTAGTATTCCACTTCGAACGTAATCTCTCGTGATTATTTCATGTTGGAATCAATAGCTACTAACATACGGTAAACACTTCATATTATTTTATTACGAATACAGTGTTCCGGGAAAGTTACCAAATCTTTCCTGTATAAGAAACAATTGTGCAACTCGAAGTTTATTAGAATATTGAATGCGACAAGAAAAGACATTAATCGGGTGAAAACATTTGACGTTCCGTCTTGTAGTGGTCTTACTACATCAACATGTAAAATACTGACTTCAAAGACAAAAATAATTATTCTGATGAATATCGCGACTGAGTAATTAATTTCATATATGATAGCGGTGATTCGATTTCATTACCACCGAATATGAGAGAACTAATTGAAGAATTACGATGTGTATTGTCTATTCTCTTATGGCCTCCGTAATGAGATACGCAAAGAGAAAAGTGGGCACAATGTGTTACGTGCGAAGACTGGAGTCACGTTGACTGTTCAGAAGTTGAGAATGACTTGTACATTTGTGTATCTTGTGCTTGCTAGTGTGAATATTATCAGCGGTTATGTGCTAATTCGATAGCCATCGAGTGAAAACAAATCTAAAATTTCTTCTTGTAATAGTCTTTTCTACATAAAAGAAAGAAAGCTGGTGGCTACATAAAAGAAGGATTGTGTTGAGTCTTTTGACACGAATGTTTTAATTAGTTTAGTGGTGAAACAATTGATTCATTTAATTACCACCAGATATACAAGAACCAACTGGAGATCTGCTTTTCCATTGTGTGATAGCGTTGTTAATGAAGATTGTTCTAGCAGAGCAGTGGATACAAAGGATTTTGTGCAACAGTTAGAATCACGTTGAAAGTTCAGGTGTTGAGAAAGGGAGTATTCATTTATGATTTTTGTTATTCATACTTCAAAGATTTAATGTATCAAATACATGATCAACAAATTTCACATTAGATACATATTTTTAAGACTCACAATTTCGCACGATTTTACAGAAATCAATCATGTTAACGAAAGGTGTATATATATATATATATATATATATATATATATATATATATATATATATATATATAGTCAGCATCCCAAAAGTAACTTTCATCTTCCTTCTCCTTATCTGCCTATTGAAACCGGAAACTGGCAAATCTATTACTTCTGCTTAGAATATTAGATATCTATATCTATGCTTTGGAAGCCTACCGTAGTCTCAGAATGTGTAGCGTAACGTACTTATTTTCTTTAAAGGTATTCATTCCAACATTAACGGATGATCATTTTACTGATTCTATTTTTAGTTTCTTCAGTACTATGTACGTTAATACCTGAAGACGTATCAAATATCGAATATCTACTGTTACCAAGTAATAAGATAAAAACAATACTATCATATCCGGATTTAGGGGGGATGCGCCGGTGCATGTGCCCCCCCCTCTTCGTTGTAAATATGCACTATCTAAAATGAGAAGCTATCAGTGGAAATAGCAACACTTTCCGAAACTTTCTGCCGCCATGCTTCCGTTTGAGCTTAAAAGAAAAAGAAGTTTTGCAAAAGCAATAGTTTAAGTCGATTTTCTATAGGTTGAGGAAAAAAGATTCACCAAGCAAAGAAATATAACATTAATCAAGTAAGGAAGAAAACAGAAGCCACAAAGAGAGATCAGTTTCTCCTGCATATCACTTGTGACCTTCTTTAGAATACTCCCCCCCCCCTCCGTTCTATGTATCAGCATTGTCAGGTGTAAAGAATATTGTCACATATCACTTTGAAGAGTTTCAATGAGACTGGTTATTTCGGTAGTTAAGGTGCACCCTATCAGAAAATCCTGAATCCCTGACCTTGAATACTATGTATATACACCTAATGTTTCGCTACCTTTACGATTTTAGAGATAAATATATTTTCTACAGAGAAAGCTCTTTTACATATAAATATCTTTTAAGAGTTAAATATCAACGTAATATAAATACAGTCAGGATAACATCCATTCTTGAGAAGACAGTAAGCTGAGGTAAATAAAGCAGAGAAGACGGAAACATCAGATCAATATCTGTATAAAAACACTATTCTGGATTTCTAAGTGATGGTTTATGTATTACAAACTGCTGTTTCTTTAGAGAAATATGTCAATGCGAAGCTAAACTCATAAACTTTATATCTGAAAGAAACAAAACTAATACTTAAATAAGAGGATAAAGCCATTATGTTATACCTAATTTAAAAAGTGGAAAGCGATAGAAACATGAAGTCAAATGAAAACAAATATGTGTTTCTCACTTAAAATGGCGATGAGATAAATAAAAACGTGTTTAATTCGACAGAAAATGACTTATAAATGAATTGCTTCTAATTTCGTTACGAGATAGCATTAAATTAATTCTTTATAACTAACGAAAGAGGATCGCCCTTTATATATACACAAGCTTTCGTCTTGAATTACCTCTAACTGCCAAGACTTCATTAAAACATGAAACAATATTTCCTTTCTTATAGGATGGGCGGCGAAGAAGAAATGGAAGAAAAAAGTTTATAATCACAGGTTTGAGAAGGAATCACACCTTAATTTCTGTGAAATTATGCGGCTTTTCGTATCTCCAAGGCCAATATCTTTTACGAGCTTTGTCTCCCACTTTTTTATTATTTTATTTCGAAAGCGAAGAGAGAGAATTTTATGCCAAAGTTAATGGGAAATCTCTGCATGTAATATGCACTAGCTTACGAACGAGTTTACCCTAGTCGGTTCTTCATCATAAACCCAGTGTTTGTTGACGACTTGTTTTAGTTGAATCCATAACAGAACCCGGGAATCATCAAACAACGTCTTCAAAATCTTGAGTGGTCCCCTCTCCGCCTTTTTCCTTCTAGAGCCCTTTTCACTTACCCAACATACCCCTGACCGAGCCACCGTAAAATATGTTGTAAAAGTCAAAGACAGCTATTTGTGTTGCTGAAAAACGAGAATAGAGCTTGAAAATTTTATTTCTGATTTTTTTCTTCTTTTCAGGCAAATAATTTTATTTATTTCCTCTATAGTGTCTATAGAAGATTGCACGCTCAAAAAAGGAAAGAATCGTGAGTTAGACAAGGTGCGCAAATAAAATCAAATGGAATGTTGATATTAATTCAAATTTTCTAATGTTTGAAACAGATGTACAAATGGTTTTGAACTAGTTTCAACAACGTTTAACGTTATTGGTGCGTAGAAAACTCATCTGGATTTTACTTCTTGTTTTCATTACAACTTCCAGTATATTTTGTTCAAACATTTGACTTGTGTTGTCTATACACCTAGACCAATCTACCTTAACAATTTTATTTCCTGGGTACAATTGTTCGGTGGTATGCTTTCAACTATGGTGTGAGTAATCCTGGGTTTGAACCCAAGTGGTAAACAGGCATAATGGTAGTAGTTTTCTAGCATTTCTCCCGCTTCTTTCCACTTTATCATTTTTAGCAATCCTTCCGTAATCATTCCTGGACGTACATTACGAGACGTAAGAGTGAGGTAATAAACTAAGGAACACAAAAGTCATTAATTCTAGTGTCCTTGCAAGTGTAATATTGGTTACAATGTGCGAGGCTTTGCCATCAGTTACGTTCCGTACTTGAAAATGCAGTGATTGGTGTAGAATAGCTAAAAGGTACTAGAACAATTTAATATTGTGATCATTTCCAATATGGACAGATCTCCAAACTGTGGTATAAACAACCCTATGAAATGGTCCATTCCAGATAAAATGAAAATTAATTTGTTTAAAATTTAGAAAGTTAAATAAATTCCTTTTTAAGTTAAGAACTTCGGTTACGATTTTTGTACGCGCAAAAAAGAAAGCATATGTATCACTATAATGCCAGTAGTTTGTTATATTTGAATTTCGTCTCCCGATCTATGCAATCTACAAATCAATGAAATCAGGATTGAGATCAAGTAGTTTTTCTGCTTCTTCATCTTGTTTTTCTTTAACTATGCATTATTCCAGGGTAAACAGAAGTACGCATGAAATGAGTCACTCTACATCTAGCTTATTTGTTCTTTTAACAGCAAACAAAATTATTGTTGATTCAATTATAAGTAAACATCATCATACGTATTCTATTATTAGCAGGTCACTTGCTGCAACTGAGAAGCTTCCATGCTCCGCAGTCTATAACCTCTTCGTCTTCACGTACGATTTCCTTGTTTTGATACCGCCCATTAATTGTTGTCTCTTTCGCCTCTCTATCTCTTTCCTGACACTATAGGGCTACTCTCTAGCATGTTCTTCATGATACAATTCCGTCTTACCCAATGTCTCGACCAGTTTCTCTTTCTCTTCTTAGTACTATCTAAAATTATTCTTTTCTCGCCCACCAAATTCTAACACCCTCTCATTCATTTTCAGCTAGACCCAGATAATTCTTTCTATTCTTCACCACATCTACATTTCGATATCTTCCAGTCGTAATAATAACTTCATGTCTCCCAGATTGTTCTCCGTTAGAAAAATATCAAAAGTTTTGCTTATAAAGTTGCTTCTTATTGAATAACTAACTCAGTTTTGTGTAATAAAGTTTATTTCATCAACTTGTATTCAAGGACATTTCAATGCCATCCCCACTGCTCAGTTTAGTTGCTAACGTAAGCACCTTTCGTGCACATGGTTCCGCGGTCAATTCTTGGTAGGAGAGCATGGAACCTATTAGAGTGGTTAAGATTTCACCTTAAACAGTAGGTCATTGTGCCATATAGCCTCGGTGCTGGAACGGAACGTTAAGCTTCAATAAACTAATAACAAGCAAGAATATTTCAAGAAAATTGAAATACAAGTAAGTTCTGACAGTTTCTTTCGTCAGCTGGCTCAGCTTTCTCTATAGCACTAAAGGAGAATTAACTAAATATATAGGTACTAAAATCATTGTTTTTCTTCATCTGTTTGAAAGAAAACTAATTTTTTAAATATTCATCAACAAATTTTGAACCAAAGTCTAACATTTACTTCATCAATATTTATGTTACTAAAATTATCCAAAATATCATAGATAGAAATATTCTTAAACAATAATTTTCCTCAAATGTTAGCTACTGGAAGTAATTTTTTTGTCTGTATTCAAAATATTCATACAATTATCAATGTCATATATATAGAGAGAGCTTTGCTTTAATACCTTTCAATAATCATCGGATTTCCTCTATTTAAATAAAGCTACCATAGTAACCGTTTAGTGTATTAAAATCTACAAAACCGAATCAATCAGACGCAGAGTCAAAGTTTTTTTTTGTTTTTTTTTTTTTTTTGAGGTGAAAATAAATGAATAAATAAAATACTACTCACCATTGAGCACATGGACCGTAAGCGTTTTGGGGTTTGCGTTGGAAGGACTGCAGGTATATTTCCCGGAGTCTGTGTCCCTGGCGCGTTGAATCAGTAAATAACTAGTGGTTATATCACCTTTCTCAGTAATTACACTAACTCCACCCCTTGGGGAGTCGTAGTTGATTTCCTAGGGAAGAGAAACAGAATATTTAAAAAATAAAATCACTTTAAAAATCAATAAACACTGCTGTGGTGATTATATAGATGCAACAAATCGTTACCTCTCATTATAAAAGTGCTATTGAAAATGGTTCAATCTAACACGTAATGAGAATGTTATCTTTTTCAATAATCACAAATAGCGCTCAACATTTCTGACTAGTAGAATTAAAAAGTTCCAGTAGAGGCGGTCAGAGAATTTTAGAGAGGGAAAAATTCAACAAAATATTTTTCTCTCCAAAATATACAGGGTGGATGATAAGCCTCTTTAAAGTATTATTATTATTATTATTATTATTATTATTATTATTATTATTAATATTATTATTATTATTATTATTATTATTATTATTATTATTATTATTATTATTATTATTATTATTATTATTATTATTATTATTATTATTATTAAGTATTCTGCCTTTCATCAACTCCTGGGACTAATGAGGGTATTTTTTCTTAATTTTCGGTTTGGACCTGGAAATGTTTCTTCCATTTTTCTTGATTTCCAGCTTCCTTTTCAAACTCCCGATATTTTCTTCTCTTTTTCAAATCATCGATCTCCTTGCTCTTCTCCTTCCTATTCCTCGCTTTTCTTTCAACTTTACTTCAATGGAGGTATGAAAGAGACAGTTTCTTTGCAAGATGTGTCTAATCCAATTGGCCTTTCTACGAAGGATGGTGTGTAGAAACGTCCTCTTCTCTCCTATCCGTTTTTAAAATATCTTCATTTGTTACGCTCTCTGTCCATTTTATCTTCTACATCTTTCTCCCATTGCACACATATTTCTTCTCTAACTTCCGTAATGTCCATGTCTCTGAACCATAAAGTCCAATACTCAATATATCAAGTCTACTTGATCAATTTCTTCCTTAATTCAATATTAAGGCTGTTAGTTAAGAGTAACCATTTCTTGTTGAATGCTTCTTTAGCTATGGCAATCCTTGACCTGATTTCTTTGGTGCGGTACGCGTCTTCCATCAAAATACTTCCCAGATATTTGAAATGATCGACCCCTTCCAGTTGTCTTTGTTCTACTCTGACCCGTAAGGGCGCATTTGCACGCGATATTCTCATGGGTTTCGATTTTTCGATGTCAATTTGCATTCTATATAGTTTCCCAGTGGCAACTATTTTGTCAATCATTTTCTTCGGTTGTAGCTATAACAATTATACGTGTTGAGTTTCGTATTGTTATTGTTATTATTATTAATGTTAATGCTACTGTTATTATTAGTGTTGATCTTATTGTTTTGTTTCCGTTGTTTTGTTTTTGTTTCCGTTTACAACGGTATTGGGCAGTTTTGTCAACTGGGGAAAAGATGCTGGATCTAAAGGATTTGACTCCCAGTATTTCTCCGATTGGCGACGTTTTTGGTGAATTTTAAATGACGATTTACTGACTTACTTACAAACCCAGAGGCTTTCGTGGTGTGAACTTTTCCTTCTGTAATCAAGTTCGATAGTTCAAGTCTTATAGTTCGAAGTAGTTTGTTTCTTTTTCCCCTCTCTTTCTCTCTCTCTTTTGTGTTTGTTATAATCAGGAGAAGCAAGAGGAGTTCTGCAAGAATAGAACGTGACAACCCTTTCACAATCTCAGTTTGTTTCTTTCATACTCCTTGCTCTCCAATGAAATACAATTCAAACATTCAATGTCTATTTGTCTCTAGAGTTTCCGTTAAGAGGCAATAAAGTAATACAGCATTAACCCTTTGCGTATCAGTGACATCCAGATGGATGTCATAAAATACTCAGTATCAAAATACCAGTGATATCCGTTGGTATGTCATAAAAACGTATCTTTTATTATGGGTCGTATTAAACATGGGGATAATTAATTTTTTTAGTGGATGCAAGATACGAGTTAGTTCTACTCTTTCTCCTTAGGTGACAACACCTTACTGACAGAAAACATATAAAAACAATTGTCTCAGTAGATGGTAGGCTTAAGGGAGCATTCACTTACGACATACATGTGTTTATATTGACGATAAACAATGGGCAAGTTCGAGATCGTATTTCGATTTTAGACCAAAAAAAAAAAAAAAAAAAATGGAAATAAACTTTGTCTTTGATCTCCGGTTAGTTTTACCAACATTTAGCAGCATAAAATCCCTTCAGAACTTCAAAATTTCCCTTTTTCAGTCCAAACGTTCCACAATACAAATAATTATTTTTATCAGTAATGTGAATGCTCTCGTTGCGCGTGCATAATAACTATGTCCTGTATAACGGTCTAGACAGTCTTATAACAGTAAATGAAACCCTGGTATTACAGCACACACATAGGAAAATGACACCTGGAACAATGAGTTAACGATAGCGAGCCGATTTGCTGTAGAATTGTGAGTTAAAGTCATGTTGGTATTTGCATGATAATATACTAATGAAAATGTAAAGCTCTGCTTATATTGATGAAGTCTCTTCCATACTTCCTCCGGCCCTCAGCAAAACCTAAGATGATGCTACTGGTTCAAAATACGAACAAAAGTACAGAAACCAAGGAAAGTGATTCCTAAATTAAGATTTGTTACGCCTTGTAGACAAAGAAAAAAATGATTAGACCATATTATTATCTGTACACAGTAGTATACTTTTACCTTATTGAAAACAAATCATGTCTGAATGTTTAAAGTAGTGTATATGGACAAGGCCATATTATTCGATATTTCACGAATAATTTCTACGATTTTTTTTTGCCCTAAAATGGAATATTTTCATCTCTTATTTAATGACTTTTACAGGGATAACAAAGAGGTAGAACGCGGGGATTCCGTTACCCCACTTTCGAAGAAATGTGTATGGCGTCTCTCCACTTCCTAAAACAATTACAATGGTCAAAGATAGGTAAGGGGGACAGTGTGATGCCGTTCGTCCCCCTACCTTTTCAGATCCACTTTTAGCCATGGAGTTTTGTGACATCGGTTTGGAAATTCTGGTACTGGGGAAAGGACCATCAGGAGAGTAACGCTATGGTTATATAAGAGCATGAACAATAACATAGCAATAATATTAATATTGATAAATATTAAACAAGAACAGTAATGTGTAATACTTTAGTATTTAAAGGGACTTTTCTGTCACCTGGCAAGTATATCACCTGTATAGTTTCCTGTTGGCATTTATGAGCAATCTTTTATTCAATCGCACTCTCTTTTCGCTGTAACTTCATATACCAACATGCTGTGACGAGACAGATTTTCTCCGGAAGGGAAAGAGACGTCTATCTACTTTGTTCAGAGGATCTATACCTATCTGTTTCAGTTAGGTTTGAAGAAGAACTCAAGGCATATTGTTATGTTATTTATTTGTAGAAAGTTAGGAAAAGGAGGATACAAGATTTAAGTCTATTTCGTTATTACTTGACAAAGTGGAGCTTAATATTTTTAACATTATATCGTGACTTACTGTGATTGGCCTAAAAATATCTCCCTGATTAAATACTTACATTATTTCTAAAATTTTAGTAACATAGAAATGAACAAATAATTGGAAAGCTCACCTAGTTTTTTTTTTTTTTTTTTTTTGTTTCAGATTACGTTGTTATGGTGTTTGAAGAATCCAGGGAAGTACAGTATTTTGAAAAGAGCTTTCAGACAGATTACAGTATGTAATTATTTGTTATTAAAAGTTCAAAGTTTCAGTTCATAAAGATCCAATAAAGAAAGCATGGTTAATTTTCCTCAAAAACAAAGTCCGTCGGTATTAAAATAAAATAAAATAACTGTTGTGTAGATAGTATTAGAGTGCTTTGCTCAAAGTAAACAAGAAATCAACTCGTCATCTCTGCATCAGTAAGCGTCCAAAATTGCAAGAATACTCTGCACAACGGTTAATATATTCAACAAAACAATGTGTTACCATAAAGTTGATACATGGAAACAGTTGTTGGTCATAACAGGAAACAGTTAGAACACTACCTCGATACGCCTCACCTTAGAACCACACTCATAAAAATCCGTTCTCCGGACAGTGGTAAATTGTACAAATATACGGAATCCTCCTGCTTACTACAGAAATCAGTACGATGCATACGTTATCCATATGCTACATAGGCACTGCCCTTCGATGTTACATCATGCCGTTGCAGGATGTCTGATATCTAACAGAGTTCCTTATATTACTCAACATACGTATATGCATGTAACCTTCGTCAGCTATATGTTATATACGTCCATTTGTATGTGAGATCCTGACTGCCTATATTGTTTCATAGGAAAATACGTACAGATGGAACACTTCTACAGGAAGTATTATAAAACATGCGTTTTCAGTTATACGTTTGCTGTACCTCAAGTCCAAAAGCTACAGAATTTACAAATGTAACATACAATTTTACGTACGGCACATACATTTTTCTTAGTGTACCCATCTTCACATGAGGTTTACCAATGATCTCAAGAATCTTCGGTGACTTTTGTAATAATTTACCATAATTTTCACTACTTTAATTCAGAAGTTTTAGAACGGATAAATATTCGTAATCAGGTAGCGGGTTTATGGACTTGCTAAAGCTTTATGGACTTTATTTCTAAACCTTTTCTGCTTTAGAAGTTACTACAAATTATATGGTATAATACTTTATTTAACCATAAAGTTCAAGATGAGTAGAACATTTTATTTACTACGTGTGACATACTGATTACTGAATTGAATATTGAGTTGTAGTTATTAAACCTGCAGAAACTGACTCAATTAGACCAAGAAGGATCAATGATACATTATCTTCGGGAGGTGGGTAACAACCTTGTGTGAGTTGGTTTGGATTCTGTGGGGATGAATCTTCAGACTTCTAAGTCTAAGGATTTAATCTAGTTGACCACAATACATCAAACTAATAAGAGAATACTAGACCAATAATTCTTAAGAACATCAAAAATCTCAAGATGAAAATGGCCTTTATGCCAATAAGTGTCCATGTATGAGAAAGCAGATATTTATATAATGTATATTTATCATAAATATAAGCATTATTCATAATCTTAAATGTTTTGCGAATCTAATGATTTAGCTTAAAATAATGCAATATTGTTTTTCAAGAAATATATTCCGTTAAATATACCAGTGATATTTGATCATACAATTTGTAGGAATAGAGTCACTTTGGTAATAGTATACTTTGTCATCGTATAGGAATACATTCTTATTTTCTCATGACTTATTAGGGCGACTTGTTATTAGTAAATAAGCACATTAAAATACACTGAGAAAAATACGTATGTGGCGTACGTAAAAACGTAGGTTAGATGTGTAAATCATGTAGTACAACAAACGTATAACTGAAAAAGTATATTTTATACGTACTTTCTGTATAAGTGTTCCGAATAAACGTACTTTCCGTAAGAACGAAAGAATTCTATTTGGTCTAGGAATTAATTCGTGCGGGTGGACAAGAGATGGCGCAACGAACGGAGCGTCCCACAGTTCCGTGTATCCACACATGTTTTGCAAACCCCTGTCATCGCGTATCGTTCGTAGTATAGGGCAGTGGATTAAAGCGTCAACAACACCAGTTTGTAGTTAAGTGAACATGGCGCAATTTGTGCCTGATAAAGTGTTTTTGCGGGGTGTCCTGCTGCATTACTTTAACATGCAGAAAAGTGCGACTGAAAGTCATCGTATTTTGGTGGAAGTGTATGGTGACCATGCTCTAGCTGAGCGAACGTGTCAGAAGTGGTTTGCACGGTTTAGAAGTGGTGATTTCGGCTTGGCAGACCAAGAGCGAGCTGGACAGCCAAACAAATTTCAAGACGAAGAATTGACAGCATTGCTCGAGCAGGATTCGTGTCAAACGCAGGAACAACTTGCAGCAGCATTAGGCGTTGATCAAACAACAGTCTCCAAACGCTTGAAAGCCATGGGAATGATTCAATAGATGTCACATTGGGTTCCACATGAATTGAAAGACAGAGACGTTGAAAAACGAAAAACCATTTGCGAATTGCTGCTTCAACGACAGAGCAGAAAGGGGTTTCTGCATCGAATTATTACGGGTGATGAGAAGTGGATCCATTACGAGAACCCTAAACGAAAAAAGGCCTGGGTGAAACCAGGTGAACCAGGTCCATCACGACCAAAACGAGATATTCACTGTGCAAAGGTTATGCTGTGCATATGGTGGGATATGAAAGGTGTGGTGTACTATGAGCTGCTGCAACCGGGTGAAACTATGAATGGAGAACGTTATCGACGACAATTAATGCGTTTGAAGCAAGCTCTGGCCAGAACACGACCAGAATGGGAGAACAGACATGATAAACTTATTGTTCAACATGATAACGCTCGCCCACATGTCGCAAAACCGGTCAAAACCTATTTAGAAAATGTCGGATGGGAAGTTTTACCCCACCCGCCGTATTCACCAGACGTTGCTCCTTCGGACTACTACTTGTTCGATTGCATGAACAACGATTTGATTGGACAGCGGTTTACTTCTTCAGAAGAAGTCGAAACATGGGTCTCTGACTGGATCGCTTCCAAGGATGAGGATTTCTTTCGCCAAGGAATCCGTACATTGCCTGACAGATGGGCGAAAGTGGTGGCTAGCGATGGACAATATTTTTCTTAAGGTATTTATGTATTTTGTGTTTGTACTACAGCTTCAATGTGTGCGTACCAACCGCACGAATTAATTCCTAGACCAAATATAAAGGTAGTCGGGATCTCACATACAGATAGACGTATGAATCATATAGCTGACGTATGTAATATACGCCGTAATATACGGAACACTGTTAGATGTCAGACATCCTGCAGGGGCATGGTGTAACATCTATGGACAGTGCGTATGTAGGATATGGATAACGTATGCTCTTTACTGATTTCTGTAATAAACATAAGAATTCCACATATTAATATACAATATTAATTGTATAATAATATTGTACAATATTATATATATATATATTGTACAATATACCGCTATCCGGATAACGGATTTTTCTCAATGTAACTATATACTAAAATGGTAGATGGAGTAATGTGTTTAAATAGCAGCACTACCTGTTTTTGGCACTGGTTGAGGAATATGTAAATTGGAAACACAGTAGAGCAGTTTGAGTTGTGAGATTTCAGAGTATTTTGACACACTTTTAAATTTTAAACTTTTATTTATCCTTTAGAATCCACATTAAAACAAAAACAATATGAGGTATCTTGCCTACAGTTACCTAGAAGTATGCAAAGCCAATCGTGTGCGTTTAGAAAAAAGAGAAACAAACACGCAAAATTTAAGCGTTACATATAAGATATGTAAGCACACATACCTAAACATAATATCAACTTTATTTTATTTTTGGACTTCCTACACTTTCAAGCGATAAAATTGTCATAAGTCACGTCTAGATTTGATTCTTATTTCTTATGTAGTATATGGACATGTTTGTAAATAAATTGCTTTTCTTGAAATTTGTCTAATAAATCTTCAGTTCAGTGTATCGAAACAACTTAAATCAAAATTTATATATAATTCCTAGCAACATAAATAAGTACGTTTCTGTTAACTCTTCTTACAGAGAACGTAAGAAAATACATTTTTTAAAGCTTACAATTTTTGTTGCACAAAAAGATGAAATTCTTTTCTTGACGATATTTTCATTCATTATCATTCCGTAAACGCATGCCATCTTATCCGATCTCTCTCTCTCTCTCTCTCTCTCTCTCTCTCTCTCTCTCTCTCTCTCTCTTTCTTTCTTTTTTCTTTCTTTCTTTAAAGAGAAGTATTAAGTACCCAAATAAAAATCGTTTACACTTTACTTATCCACTAATTGGCAAAGAGGACACTCTGAGGAATTTTGAAGACACCTTCTGTAGATGCGAAATGAAACAAACTTGTTAAATGCAAAAAGGTATATAAAATTCCAATTCCCTAGCACATGTCCATTCCATTATATATTCACATGGTGTCGTGAGGACAATTAGCACATGTGAGAAAAAGAGGCAGTAAATTCCGCTCTACAAGGAAGCAATACAGGCGAGGAAAGTCGATGTACTGATCAAATATTACTCTTAAGGCATGATTGTCAGAAGCTAGCTGTTAGTCTCTGACCCAAAGATTTTTTTTATGCAGGAGTTCCTAGTTTATTTATTTTGTTTACAGAAAAAGTTATATTGAATAGTGTAATAATCTACTGATAACACAAAAATGTATCTATAATTTAAGAAATGCTTACAAGCAATATTTTATTCTCGTTATCATAGGTTTCAAATACGACCGAATTCCATATGAACATATTTCATGCAGCAACATACGTACTGGCTCCCTAGATTTGTAGTTAACAAACCTTTGTAAAAGAGACCATTCGATAGGGCGAGGAGAATATGAAAGAGTAAATAGTGATTAACAATTGTCTTGAATGCTTGCTTATTTTCAGTTAGATGGAATAAGTTAATGTATTTCGTTGATTGAGAACAAACAAAGGAGATACTTAAATGAAAATTTGCACTGTTTGTTCGGACGAGAAAAACTGTGTACAAAATAAGAATGATAGAGAAAGTTATATGTGTTTGAAGATGCATTGATTAATGAGAAACTTACTCCACTCTACATCAAATATGAGAGGATACAGTAAATGCATCATGCTAGATAAAAATTTGGTAGCTAAAAGAAATACAAGAGTCACGGTATTTTGAAAAAAAAAGAACATTCGGTGCAGTCCTATGAGCGTTGTCACTCATTAACACAAATACAGGAATATGCAGACATACATATATAAGTATGCATGTTGTACGTACCTACATGGAGAGTACAGAGTTGTTCAAACAATTCTTCGAAAACAACACCGCATACAAACTGACAGCAGCTGAGAGCAGAATGAGTATGTATACACTGTATGTGCCTGTTGACTGAAAAGTTAACTCTTGCAGTCATTAAAGCGAACATGATATGAATTCAAGAGAAATATCTCCATCCGAGCGCATATACTGTTCTGTAGATAGTGAATAATTCACAAAAAAGAACATAGCTTAATGATAAAAAGCAACGTCCGCTTTTTAAATTCCTTTTCTCCGTCAATAGTATAGGTTTATGGATTTTTGTTTGTACTTATTTATACGAGGATCATTCAATAAGTAAAGAGACAGTCTATATTTTTAACACTAATCTTTTTTTTTTGTTTCAGGGGTGTTAGCTGGCAACCTTGGGATATGCTCTGATCTGCTGTTTCGTAATTTTATGTCAACATAACTTCAAAAATATCAATTCATCATGGCAAGTCCTCTAGAAGATTGCACCTTAGAAGAACAGCGCTCAGTCATTAGATTTTTAGTCGCAGAAGGTGTAAAACCAAGTGAAATTTTTTCTCGAATGTTGAGACAGTACGGTAACAGTTGTATGAACCGTGCGAATGTGTACAAGTGGGTTGATCGGTTTAAAAGTGGCCGAACAAGTGTAGGTGATGAACCCTGATGTGGACGTCCAGTGGAAGTTTCTGGTTCTTCGTTGGAATCGGGGATTGACGGACTTATTCGTGATAATAGAATAATTACTGTTGAAATGATAACTGAGGAAGTTCAAGTAAGTGTTGGAACTGTTCACAATGTCATGTTCACAAGACGCCCTACGTGGAAAAAGATTTGCTAACAATGAGGAAGTTAAGGCAGCGGTGTAAAGGTGGCTTCGGGGTAAATCGAAAGATTTCTTCGCCAAGGGAATTAGGAAGCTGCAAGAAAGATGGGACAAATGCATAACTGTAAAGGGGGATTATATTGAAAAATAGCCTTAGTTTTGAAAGATTGAAATAAATCTTTATCGGGGTAAATCGAAAGATTTCTTCGCCAAGGGAATTAGGAAGCTGCAAGAAAGATGGGACAAATGCATAACTGTAAAGGGGGATTATATTGAAAAATAGCCTTAGTTTTGAAAGATTGAAATAAATCTTTATTGAGCTATAGCAATTTGTCTCTTTACTTATTGAATGCCCCTCGTATATCAATATACGGAACGTTCAAAAAGTCTCTATACACCTGAATTGTCACATATTCAAAGCAACGAAAAAATTATTTTACTCAAAATTTATTATATTTTATGGCATAAAAGCACTATGTACAGGGCGCAGCATATACACACACATTTTCACAGCAAATGTTGGAAATGTCCCCCATGAGCCTCCAAACATGCTTACACACGTTTCTTCTTGTTCTCAAATACTCTCACAAGTTGTTCATGTGGAATGCTATGAGCAAAATCTCGAATAGCTGTTTCGAGTTCTTGTAGCGTGTGGGGGTTCCCTTTATAAACAGACTTCTTTACATAACCCCAGAAGTAATAATGCGGAGAAGACAAATCAGGAGACCGAGATGGCCACAATCCCTTTGAAATTATTCGATCTCCAAAAATCTCTTGCAGTAATCTCATGGATTGGCGAGCTGTATGTGCTGTAGCGCCATATTTGTTGTATCCAAGCATTACGAATTTCGTCTTCCGTCAGTTCCCCCATGAACTGGTGAATAATTTCACAATAACGAGTTGAATCTATTGTTTATCTAAAAAATATGGGGCCGACTATTCTTCTTCTGGATATAGCAATCCACACCCTTACCTTCTGGTCATGCAGAGGAACTTCGTGTATGACATGTGGATTTTCTGCACACCACAAACGTGAGTTCTGAGCATTGACGTAACCTTGTAAATGGAATCAGGCCTCATCAGTAAAAAATACATCATCCAAAACATCGTCAGACTTGTCAATAACGAACCATGTAAACCATTCACAATACTGCACTCGTTTTACACTGTCGGGAGGAAGTAACTGCTGCACCGCTCTCACCTTATACGGGATAAGACGCAGTTTCTTACGAACCGCCTTTTGTGCCATGTCAACACCTATTGCTTCTTCCTGGGCAAGTTTTCAAAGTGGTTTATGGGGACTACGTTGCATTGCATCCGATATATGTAGCATTTTTTCTTCATCGAACACTGATGGTCTACCACTTCAGTCATAGTCCATTACCGTTCCAATGTCTCTAAATTTATCGATCAGTGCCCTTACAGTGTGACGATTCGGAAGAGGTGTATCCGGAAACCTATCTGCAAACTTATCTTTGACTATCTATTTGTACTAACCTTGTTCACGGAACACATGTTCAACCACGAATATTCGTTGTTCCAAAGTTAACACCATTGTTTCAGAGACCGCTAACTAGATGCAACAATCACTTCAACGTCACTTTGCCGACTGGAATCTAAGAAAGGAACTTCACGCAAGGCGATAATATAGCAGTGTTGTAAATCTTCGCATAAAATTTTATTTCATGTGACTTTGAATGCGACTTTGACTTGCCACGACTCAGGTGTACAGAGACTTTTTGAACGCTCTGTATAATACAGCTTGTGGCTATTTCGAAGTCAAACAAATGCAAACGAAGCTAAATATATACGTTGAGAATCTAAGTGTGTTGATCGGTGATCATCACTATAATCATTATTATCTTTTCACTTGATGCTAATTACCAAGCTTTGGTGCTCCACTACTGTGACGGAACTTATTTTTCTTTACACAGGAATTACTATGTATACTCTGATACTGCCCATGAACAATCTTGTACTCGTCTTTTTTTTCTGATACTGTCTATGAACTGCAGTGATGTCCTTTTTTATGCTGTTTATGATCTGAAATTTTGTTTTCTCATTTCTTCTTTTGACACTATTCATGAGCTGTAGTCTTGTTCTTCTTTCTCCACCAATAGAATTCCTTGAATGGTAGGTTTTCTCTCCTCTCTGATTGAATTATTCTTCTTTATCTGCTGATAGTCTCCCTGAATTGTCGTGTTTTTCTTTTTTCTCATACTGTCCTTGAACTACATATTAGTAAGTAGCGCCATGCAGTATTGTTTTCCTTTTCCTTATGGTACCGTCCTTGGACTACAGTTTTGTTTTTCTTTCTTTCTTTCTTTCTTTCTTTTGATACTGTCTATGAGCTGCAGTCATGCTTTCCTTTTTTTATACTGTCCATGATATACAGTTTTGTTCTCCTGTCTTCCTTATTATATTGTCCGTAAACTGAACTATAGTGTTATTCTCCTTTTTCTTTTGATATTGTCCTTGATCTGTAATTTTTCTCTTCTTTGTTACATTTGATACTGTTTATCAACTGCATTTTATACTGCCCATTATCGCAAATTTTGTTCTCGTTTTCTTTTTTTCATACTCTCCATGAATTGTAGATTTGTTCTCCTTTTCCTTCCGATAGTGTTCTTGACTTATAATTTGCCTCTCCTTTCTTTCTTTGGATACTGTTAATAATATGCAGTTTTATTCTGTTTTCCTTTTCATAGTGTCCATAAAATAAACAGTATTGTTGTTCTTTTTCTTTTAAAATAGCTCCGTGGACTGTAATCTTGTTCTTTTTTTTTTTTTTTTTGGATACTTCATCCATTAAAACTAATGAGTGGTATTTGTAGGTATTATTGAACTAGAAAGAATGTAGCTTTGAAAGTGTAAACAATAATAGTGTTGAGGGTATAGAGGGTAACTTCGAAACCTCCATCCGATGCCAAAGTTTATAGCTGGAAAACAGTTAATTGCATTTGAGTGAAATGTTTACAGTTGAAAGAGAGGTGTTCTTATAACCTTACAACTTTCTAATGCTTTCGACTTGAGGAGCTTTAGTGCTGAATTTCCGATAAAAACCACACTGTACGTTTGTTACAGACTTGCACGCGTGAATCAAGAGAACATTAAGAACGTCTTGCAGTTGGCTCGCCATGTCGAACAACACTGACGGGAGTTGGCGAGTTGAGTGATGGCTGACGAGAGATTCAGTAACGTGCGTCGCTTCTGCATACTAGTAAAAACTCCTGTAAACCAAACAAAACCAGGTAGTTTCCCTCTCGAACACAAAATCCTTCATTGAAATGCAGTTAACTGTTAAGCCGTCACACTTTGAAATTGAACAACAATTTTGCAGACGCATTGTGTATAAAGAAATAAAATCGAAAAAATCAGTGGATTTTTTTTTACTTTCGTTGATTGTAGTTTTAGTTTCTCCAAAATTTTAAAAGTTGTCACAAACATTAGTAGTTAGTACTGAATTGTGATATGAATTCAGTTAAATTTGGGTCCTGAAGGTATAAGTATATTGTCACTGTATGAAGATCTCTGAAGACCCCATTTTTATTTATTTCGTATTCAACTCAAAGAATATAAAACAGATGCAGTAACTACAATAACATAACCAAACATTGATTTGGTCAAGATCAAGATTATTTTGAAACGAATCTCGGTTGATCACGAGTGATGAATAGTGAACAACCTGCAACAAAGATCGTGGTCGAAGTTAGAAGAAGCCCCAAAGTCTATGACAAAGCCCATACTGACACCCAGGATGGTTATCTGTGCGTTTGGTGCGAGGGATTGAAAGAGAATTGTCACTTCGAACCTCTCGAAGATCGATAGATTCGATACAGTACTGTCGTCAATTAGAGCCAGTATATTTCTAAATAGCAATTCAGAAGAAACAGCCGAAACTGGTAACCACAAAGGATGTTATATAACACGCTGACAACGTCAGACCGAATACATCGTTAAAGACTCGTCAGAAACTTGGAGGACAAGGATGGGAGACTTTATTCCATCCGCGGACGTGGCACCGTCAGACTATCATTTGTTTAGGTCTATGTGTAGAACTCCCTGAATGGAATTAAGTTAGTTTCAAAAGAGACCTGTAAAAATCACTTTCCACATTTTCATGAACAGAAACCATAAAAATTATGGCTACGGGATTATGGCATTACCAGAAAAATGTCAGAAGTCACCGAACAAAACCTAACACAAATGTGATTTTATAATGTTATTTTTAAACCACAATAAATGTCTTCTTAATTTTGGCCACAAAAGGTTTCATATTGTATAAACAAATTGATAATAAAGATTGCTAATGGATTATGAACGATTTTTATCACAATAGAAAAACTCATCACTACTAATCTTATCGACTTAGCTTATATGAGCTAAATAATGAAATTCTTCCCCAAAACACATGTGACGGATTCACTAGGTTTCCTCTTCTGCTTCACTTGTGATAATGTTTAGTTTTAAAGTGACGTATGTTTTCTCGAAATCAAATATTTATAAACTGTACAATCCTAAGAGTCAAGATTAGGTGATATTCTTAATTTTTTCACCTTTATTGTAAGTTATTGAAATTTAAAAGCGCATTACAATTAGTCTCTCCTTTGTGGCTTGTTTTGCTTCATAGTACAAAAGTTATTATTGTTTATTCAACTTTGATAGTACATTTTGTATTTACAATATTTATTCCAGGATTCCCTATACGCCAAAAGTTTCTTGGATAGAACTCATGAGTTGTAATTGAAGATACATCAACAGTTACGACGTTTGTTGGTAAAAATATGAGATAACTAGATGTGCTGATACTTATATGATGCTTAGTTTTATTTACATTTGAATAATTTAGAAAAGAAAAATATTGAAACCGAGGAAAAGTTTTATCATATATTAATCCTTATGCTCAGTACCCCCTTGAACATATCATGTATTTAAAAGGATAGCTCAAAGTAAAGTTAATGAAACATTCCTGAAATTAAACACATGTGAGGAAAAAATATAGTCAAAAACTTATGAAATGCGTTACTCAGTCGCTGGTCTACGATATCAAGTCGATAATCACCATTTGCTTCTAATTTAAATAATTGAACGAGAATCTCAGCACATGTTCATCTTAACCAATTTCATTAGGCCGTAAATGCGGAAGTTCGACTATTCGACTAGCTGTGGCGACAAAGCGAATAGGTGAATATGCCATATAGGATGGATTTCCTAGCAAAATTTCATCTGCATTGGAATACTACCATGAAGGTAAAATATTTGTGGTTATTACGTTCGCAAAATTTTCATCCTATTCATTCTTTTATGTGTAAGAATGGGGTAAGATGGAGTACTTGAGGTTTAATAATTAAAAGGAATTACTTTTTCTTAAATATTGCAAACTAATTATTGTTAATTATTCGACTCTTAGGCTATAAGTGCTCAAATGTTAAGGAGACTAACATAGGAAGAACATAATCCTTAAAAATACAGAAGCCTTGAAAATAATATTCCTCTCTGTCTTATCCCCTTGAGCAGGCCAAGATGGGGTTTATTGTGGTAGTGATAAACTTTGATTCAAAATAATAAAACCTACATATACTTTACCAATGCTACAACATCTGTCTCATGTGTTAAACAAACTCAGAAAATGATAAAGAAAAACAAATGTAAAATTGAAAAGTGCTCCTTTTTATCACATCGACAGATATGGATTGGGTCATTATTCTCAACTGTAACTTCTCCGTAACTGCACAGAGTCCACTTGCTGTCTAGCATGTGTATACAGTATTTATCTACATCTGTATACTCAGATGACATTTATATCTGAGTAAGCATCTAATTAATTAATTAGTTTGTAAGTATTTTCTGTTATCCTTTATAGGTTGCCCCATCTTCCTTCTTTCGGTAACATTACATAGAAAACGTTAACAAAGAGAGTAAAAATGAATTATTTTCTTTAAGTAATACTTTTTTTTTTTAACAGCACTGCGCGTCACACCAATGCAATGCTTTCCAACCTTTTCCTTTTAGCTACACCCTATCAGTAGGCACAGTTATACACGACATCTATTCACTGTTTTTTCTCCAAACATCAAATACTCCGGTATAGAACATCCTTGTATATGACATGAGACCCAATTTAGGTATTCATCATTAGAAAGTTTCATGATTTTACAGCATTAAGAACATAGACATATAGTACTATCATTGAATGTTACTTGCTCAAAATTGTTGAAATCAACATCCCGATCACGCAGTTAATGCGTTGAACAAAATTAAGATATTTAGTATTGCTTTATTACAAGTTATTCATTCACTTAAAATTCTGAATTTATAACAAAAAAAAAAAAAAAAAAATGTTCGCGACAACCATGATGCTACTTAGTGACACTCCAGGGTATCGCGAGGACAGAATTCATTTTATTACTCATTCTATTAATACGAAACAAAAATAGTATCGAAACAACAAAATACGGTTTTGCATGCTCAAGCTGCAGTGCGATGACGATTTTCACGCACAAGGCTAAAAGGGTCTTTCTTACTTCGTGATCATCCCTCACCCTTCGCTTTAAATATATATAGCATAATAGTAGGATACATTTATCTATTTATTTCTCTTTGAATACCTACCTCTCCATTGTGAGTCCATTGCATCGTACTTGGTGGTTCAGGACTGTTTTTAACAATACAAGTCAAATTGATGGTACTTCCTTTATTGATATACATATCGGGACCACCGACAATTGTTGTAATTGGCTCTGAAAAGAAAGAAAATGAATTCCATTTAGTACTTAAAAGAAACAAAAACGAATATGACGATAAATAAACTGAAATTATTTTGTATAGAAATGACATGTAGAAAAACGTGTATTAGTCTAAAGAAACACATGAAAACGTTTGGGTAAATAAAAAAAGACTATTACAAAGTAATACAAACGTAAAAAAGTGTGTATGTATCGCCGTTAGATAAACACAAACATCAATAGGTACAATTTGTTAGATAATAGTGTAATTTGCTACATAAACATTACATTCATAAATAAGGAAAATAGTAAAAAAGTATTGTCAATATAATTAGCAACGTACGACGTACTTTCGGTGGTATAGTTCTTTTACTTACTTATTTATTTATTTATTTTGTAAACTACACATGCTTTTTTATCCATAAGCATTTTTATTTACCTCAGCCTGTTGTGATCTATCGATTCGTATACATCAATGATCGCCAAATTTAAGCTTCTGAGCTAGCATATCGTTTTAAATCCTACCGTGAACTGCCAACCAAACGAACTAGCATGTAAAAAAAAGTCTTACATTTGTTTATTGCCTATAAACTAACATTTGTAATAAATACGAAATTAAACTATCCAAGTTAGTAAATGTCTAATATACACATGAAAGAAACATAACGTGCACAACTTCACGCTTATACAATCAACTGTGCGATGAGACTGACAATGACAATTGCGTGGGAGAAACAAGGAGTCGTCGTCAGCGCCCCCTGTCGTTAGCTTTAGCTCAGTGGGAGGAATCAAAGTTAGCCAATCAGAGCGTTAACGCGATCTACCGAAAATGTTCCTGTGAGCTACTATTGGCTCGCAATCGATGATTTGATGATCACTAGTATAAATCTTAAATCTGAAAAAGATTTCAGGTAAACATGAAAGTACAGTTATTCATTCTCTTAGGCTGTATTTTGTTAAACGTACAGTGTATCATCGTCGTGCTAGCGTCATTTCGGTATCGGCTTACTTCAGCAAGTGCCATAGTTTCTTTTCATCATCAGGTTTTAGATTTTCTTCCATTTTCTCGGAAACTACGCATAAGCTTTTCTACTGACGCATATAATTTGGTTCAGCTGTAAAAAGTTCTTTTGATTTCTAACGTCTTATATTTCCAGAATCTCGGTTGTAGAATTAAAAGGTTATAATTTGGTCTAATAGTACTATACATGGAAAACAAAGGTGTAAATGTTATAATTTGTGACTAGGCACCGATATATTCTTGTTTTCCTTGTTTCATACGCAACCTGACACTCTTGAGCGATGGGGATTTAAATGAAGCCATAATACATGGCTTCTATTCTACCCATTATTTTTACCAATAAATGCAATCAGATGGTCTACAAAGTTCTCGTCGTCTCTTACATATTCTTACGAATGGCCATCTTTTGAAAGATAGACGTAGCCATCAAGTTTGGCGTCCATTGCTAGCCAACCCAAGCACGACATTGAGATCTTTACGTCTTCCTCGTTCTCCTCAAGAGAAAAAGAAGCAAAATCAAAAAGAAAGAAAAAAACGGAAGTACGATCTCGTAAGAGACAGCAGAGATCTCCCTCCTCAATAAAATTTGAATGTAAAAGAAGTTTTAGTACTTTCCTTTATAAGCAATGAGGATGAGAAGAGTATAAAATAGAAAAGAGAGGAAAACTTCGCAGGTGTTGAAAGAAGCTCCAATCCCAGTTCTCGCGTATTGATTCTTGTAATAGGACAATAACTAGCTCATAGATGGCGCGCAGGTAGTTAAAAAAAGAAGCGTCATTCTCGCGGGAAAATCTTTGTGCAAAACAAAATACTATAGAAGCGCAACTGTAAAATACAAAATTATGATAGCATTTCTTCCTTACATTTTTCTTTTTTTTTAGTTACATATCTTTTGGACCACAAAAAGTGTTCTTTATTTATGTAGAGAACACTGTTATTGTATAGTGGTACCTATATTATCATATGAACCCTTTTTTCATTCTTTATATAGCACTTATTATGTCCTGTTCTGATAGAAGCTGACAGAAATAAATGCAAACAAAAATGGTGGAACGACACTAACTTATCAAGTTATTGACTCTTACAGCCTGTTCGTCTGTTTTTATTGTCGTTGATATTATTTTTAGAGTGCTCTTTATTTTCGGAATTCATCTTCAAGATTTCCCGTAAGGCATATGTTGCAATATACGTTTCAAAAAAGCCATTCTTGTCTTGTGTGTTCATAAATACTTAGAAATTCAACTTCTGGAAATGTACGGTAGAAACTTGGGTGATTACAGTAAATAAAAGAGAACAATGTAAAAATTTTGTTATTGTCAAGCTCTTGTCAAAATTTTTATAGTTCCTATCTTACGTTTAATGTTTGTTGTTTCGTTACAATTTATATATTTCTAAAAAAAAGATATAGAAATATGTCATTAAGAAGAGTTCAATAAGTGTCCGGGAATAAATTTTCCATAACCAGATAAAGTAGAACAGTAATATTTGCCAATTTGTCCTTAACATGAAAGTCTATACTGTAATTGATAGGAGGTCTACTACTTGTTCGTTCTGACAGCTCGCTGCGAGCACGTGATGCTCAATGCTGTGTTGCCAGCTTTTGCGTTGGATATTGAAAGACGAAATTATTCACTGCAAGCAGTAGCGTACGCAGGAACTTATTTGCAGGAGGGTTCAAAATTCCTGAGGGGATTATACTAAAATTCCTGAAATTGCCCCTAAAATTAGGCTAAATTTACACAAAAGTCGAAATTTCGGAAGGGGGTTCTGGACCCCAGGACCAACCCCCTGCTTACTTCCTTGACTGCAAGTAAATCTTAGTTTGTAAAATTAAATGACACAAAAGAGAACTAAAAAGATTGCTTTCAATTATTAGCAGGTCCACTACTCAAGTTGACATTCGACTAAAACAATATGCATTTCTTTGTATTGAAATTGGCAACGTGCGGAAAAGGTTGAAGTTTTATCGTTGCAGCACGAGAGAAATGACTCACTATAATTGGCTGAATGTGCTGTTGTCATAGAAACAGCTCTTCTTGCCTGATTGTTATGATCGCGTGCAAGAAGAAAAAAATAGTGGAAAATAATTGTCACAAAGGACAAGTCGTATCAAACGGATTGTAAACATTTGTTACGAATGAAATTTCTGTTATGTGTGCAAATGTCACATTTTTATAAAATATCCGAAATTAAGGAAATAAAAAAATATCGATCTCAAATATATTATTTTTTGGTGTTTTTGTATTGTGTAAGCGAAGTTGAGTATATTAATGTTGGTATACACCAGTGGTTCTCAACTTTTTGGACTGACGACATATTTTACTGAATGTCCACGGCATGGCGACACACTTCATTGATATTTTTATTCTAAATAATAATAATAATAATAATAATAATAATAATAATAATAATAATAATAATAATAATAATAATAATAATAATAATAATAATAATAATAATAATAATAATAATAATATATTATATTAGTGAAACCTATTAGTTTTCATAATGACTCTAGGTAGTACTGAGCATTATTCCTGTAGCTGGAATGTTGACCGGTACAGTCTGTCTCTATTTTAATTAATTATTATTAGTTTCTTCATGATTTTTAAATTGTAAAATTTCGCGAAACACCTTACAGGACTGCGTGACACACCAGTGTGTCGCGACACATCGGTTGAGAATCACTGGTATAGACTACATTAACTCATTTATAGGTTTACTCAATGCACATACGATTTCCTTAAAGTTGCACAGAATACCTTTTACCAAAGCTATTGATAACTTTGCCAAATGACTAAATATTAGAGACTGAAGTTGGGCTCGTCCCATTAAGAACGGATCAGTTTACAGATTACATGATTGAAGTCAGCTCCTGTCCACCTTTTTGTGTCGGTGGCAATTAACATTCAAGTCTAAAACCTTTTAAATCATCAAGCTGTACCATCTACCTAAACCACATTCTTGAGTTAGACTATCCTTAGTGCAACCGATTACTGTAGAGAATTAAATATCGCATGTGTTTGTGTTCTGGGATATGAGTGTTAAATTAATGTGTAGATAGATGAATTAAGGTAACGCAACCAATTGGTTGATTGACGGTTAAATTATGATTGCTTCAAGAGTTAATGCGTAAATAGGTTTCACGAAAGCTTTAATATGCCTGGGTAACTTGCTAAATTTGTGGTGCACATAATTGTATTTTGCGTACGAGAATAAAGGTAGTTTCTAGTGGAAACTAAAGCTTAAGTAATATCCGTGAAGTTGTATTGTCTGTATCGCATTCATTAATGTAGTGTAATTTTAGATAGCTATGAGGGTCTAGGTCTATACGGTTTGGTGGTTTCTCGGGTACTTTGAATTTGAACATAAGGTGAAGTTAGAACTAATTTTACGCAATAACACTGCCGCAGTATATGAAGTAGAATCTTCGCAAGAGGACAAGCAAAAATCAGAGATAAGCTCATCGGTATTGAACACTATACAAGGGAAAAGGAAGAACTGCTAAAAGGAGAATAGAGAATTTTGAAGTTAAGAGCACATTTTGTGTACTTTACAAAGATACATACTCTGTCTGGATGGTGACAATATTGCAGGACAGCGTCTTCTTAATTGCAGCCTATATATGAATACTGCCCGAAGGGACAATGTAAACAGTGAAAGTGCTATCAACGTTCATTAAAAGGGTACTACGTTACTTTTTTGCTAACTAAAGTTAGCCTACAATAATTCTTAAATATTAAAATACAGAAGCATAGCATGAGGTCTAAGAAGAAGATATATAGGTCGCTGCTTAACAAATTAAAGATACAAAGTGATCAAACGCAATAAGATCACTTATTCAATTTTCTGTAGAGCCCGTTTTCAGAAATAAATGTTACACTAATGTGCATTTACCTATCTTGCTGCTGCCTGCATAAGCTGGAAATTGAAGACTCTGCAGGCAAGTTTAAACTTCAAACGCCCCGCAAATTACATTCATTTAATGAGCCAAAGTCACCTATTCTATTGCCAAGAAGTATACAAACAAGAAACATCTTTCTCAAACTGTTTGGCTCAAAACTTTTCTACAATCTAACTGGGCGTTTTTCTTCATTATTTTGTTTCCAGTCTCTATTAGCTCTTAAAAGTTTGATTTCTCCTTTCAATAGAGCTATTACTCGATCTCTTGTTTGGAATTCTTCTTGGATTCAAAGTTGTTAACCTCCATATCGATATATTGCATTCTGATCAAGTTATAATAGATATAAAGTAATTTTGGCAATTAATTTCTGCCAAATATTAATTCAATCTTGTAGTCACACCCAACTATTAAGCAGATGGAACAAGTTGCAGACATATTCAACAGTACATAGTCGGCTTAGGCTCAAGAATAACGTTACGAATAATAACCACTTGTATCTTTTATATAGGAATAAAGTCTTCGTTATCAATAACTTCAATAACTCTAATTACATAAAAGCTCTCCTCACATTATTAACTGAATTACTAAATATACCTGGGCCTTAAATATGCCAAATAGTAGGCCCTTAATTATATCAACCTCGCCTCACCATTGTTTCTGTGAAAAATCGAATACTGAGAAAGAAGCTAAACATGCTCATATTTCGATGCAGTTCATACAGTTTCAACGCTTACTGCACTACCAACTTCAACGTAGAAATTATAACATTTAATATATATAACGTTATATATATAATATATATAACGTTTCACAAATCATTTGTCTTGTGAAAACTGAAAAAAAGTATTTCGAGTACTGTGTGAAAAACCTTATTCATGTTTCATAAATACAGCTGTTTGTTAAAGTTATGCTTAATAACAACCCAAACATACGGCATAAATTATTACTTTCTGAAGGAACCCGAAGGATATGTGTGTTTGATGCGGGGGATGAAAAGATGTCCTTTACTTCCGAGAGACAATATGAATGGTCTTGTATTCGGGAAAATAATCAAATTAGAGTTTTCAACGGATTTACACGTCAATATCTGAAGAAAACAGTTATTTTTATTCATACGGACAAGGAACAATTTAAGTGTGAAGAATAGATGAAATTCTTGGAGAGATCATTTTGCTACCTTCAAAATTAATTGTAGTTTACTTACAGTGAAAATTGGAAATTGTAATTTTTCTAGATATGAAACAAACTTTATTTTTGGGTTGTCAAGATCTTTTTCAACGGAAAATTTTGCCAATTTTCTTCACAAAAAGGAGATAATAATAATAGTTTATTTTGAGTGCTGCAAACAGCCCATCACTTTGTAACCACCAATATAAAACCTGGCACACCAGATAAATAAATAAAATAATAACAGTAAATAATTTATAAGACAATTCTAAAATAAGTAGGTTAAATCATTGTCAAAATGTTAAAATATATGCATTTATTAAATGCAAAGTTATGTTCAATATTCAAATGAAAATTGTTAATTTTCTACACTTTTCAAAACAAAATACAATTAAAGTTCCATTTAAAAGCGATAGCCAAACTTATAATGCTTGACTGGAAGAACAATCGGAAAACGACCATTAGGAAGACCTAGGCGCAGATGGGAGGACAATATTAAGATGGATCTCGCAGAGATAGGAATACAGAGTAGAAATTGGAACCAGTTGGCTAAGGATAGAAGTCTATGGAGAGCTTTCGTGAACGCAGCATTGAACCTCCGGATTCCATAGGCCATAGAGTCAGTTAGTTGGCCAAACTAAAAGAGTTCCACGTCCTTGATATCATATTGATTAAATATACCAGAGTTAAATAAACATATCAAAGATTTTCAGGTAGTTCTCTGTCATAGAGTTAATACATTCACTATGTGAGTTTTTTCCCTACAAAGCCAATTTAAATTATAAGCTTTCGTAACTCTGTTTAGTATTTCACATGTAGAAGATAGATTTCCTTTCAGAACAAAACTTTTAGTTAAACAATTCAATTGCGTAAAATTAGCCTTAACCATGGTAACATGGTTCTAAGAAGCCCGTTGCACAACAAGGTGACAAGAAACATCATGTGTACTATAAACCTGCCTCTTAGGCTATATTCAATTCGTCAAATATACTATCTCTTTTAGCCTAACCAGCATAACCATGGGACGTAAAACTCCAAGATTTCATTTCATTTTTCGTTTTTAATTTGTCAAATAAATAAATAAATATTTTAAAATATCGAAATTTAAGGGAATGAAACTCTGATTTGTAAACATTTCAGCACAATATCTTCAATTTTAAATCCTTCAACTTGGCGAGGAGATCTGATGGTTTGGAATTTACTGTTCCTTTCTAGCAGCAATACTATAGCACCTATAGCTTAAAGTGGCATCCAAACCACATGAACTCCAACCGAAAATCGAATCTCATAAGCGTAAATCGTTTATTTGGAGTTCAGCTTCCCATTCCCTCATTCAAAGCTACATATAACAGTGGCATGGTTAAAAAACATACAAATTTTTACAAAAATTATTTAGTATATACAATGTCATATTGTTTGTGTGCAAGAAATACTTTATTGGTAGTCGTATTTCACTAGTAGGAATATTAACTACACTTGTAATTATAATATACTGGCGTGTGTTTAATATTTACGGTAAAAAGTCGGGAAAATAGGAGGGCGATAATAGAACATGAAGTTTGAATAGAGCTTGAAGCCGAGTATCGAAAATAAGAATAAAGAAAATGTATCTTTGTAGCTGTAGGCCTAATATATACTGAGTTGGATATTCTCAATCTGCATTATTCCAAATATGAATTGATGTAGTAGTTTTGTAATGATAGAACATTACAAAAGATTTCTAGCGATTTTAAACTAACAGAATAGGTCTTATTAATGCACTATTATTATGTACAGTATGTTACTTGTTTTATTACTCTTCGTTTACAATTTCACTAAATGTATTCGTAATTTACAGTAAGAAATGTCAATAAAACTCCAACTGACCGAAGCAGTATATGTATTTTAAGATTATATATTTGTGTTACAGTTCCGGCTATGTAACATAGCCTTCCTCAGACACATTATGAGAGAAATATCCAATTTTAACAGCTTAATACTGCAACACAAATACTCATAGGGTGTTATATATTATTGAAATATACATATACTGCTGTGATCAGTTGGAGGTTTATTAGCAATCTTGAATTTTCCAAAGCTGCAATGAATAATTTATAAGAAATGCCATATAAAAACATTATTTGAGGATGCTTATACAACTGTCTAAAGGAGACCCGACACATGACATTACGCGAATAACCTGCTGTTTTCTTTCTGTGATGTAAGCAGTGCATTTTTGCATTGTTTAGGCTTTACATATCTCAGTAACCAAGAAATCATACTCTGAGATTTTTAATATACAGTATGTTATACTGAAGACTAATTCTACGCAATGGAATCGTTCATTTAAAACGTTTGTTCAGAAAGGAAATGTCCATTCTAAATGTGATATACTAACAAGAGTTACAAAATCTGTTAATTTAAACATACCTGGTGGGAAAAAACTTACAGAATGAATATATTAACTGTATAACAAACAAACAAACAAACAAAAAAACTATATGCAAATCTTTAATATTAGTGTTTAACTTATTTATCTCTAGAGCATTCAATCAATATGACAACAAGGGCGTGGAACTTTATAAGTTTGGCTATTGTTTTTAACCGAAACTTCAATTGTGTTTTGTTTAGAAAACTGAATTTTAGAAAATAGACTATTTTCATTTGAACATTGATTTCAAGATAAATGTGCATTACATATAATAAATGTGTTATTTTAACATACTGACAAGAGTTTTAATCTACTCATTTGATAATTGCATTATTAATTATTATACCTACTATTGTTATTTTATTTATTTATCTCCTATGTCAAGTTGTATATTGACGTTTACAAAGTGATTGACTTTTTGCAGCACTCAAAATGTTATTATTCTAATTTTCGTGGAGAAAATTGGCAAAAATTTTGTGTTGTCTCTTAGAGGAAATAAAATCTGTTTACGTAACTTGATATTGTTTTACATTTCATTATATAATTTACTACCAATAAACTGTTCTTACTTAATATGTTTCAATTAGATTTTGAAAAGTAGCGAAGAATTGTCACTTTTTATTAAGGTATTGAATATATTTTTGCAGATCTCATAACAGAATGTTTGAAAATTTTAATATTTTAAATAGCAGCTGCATCTTGCACCCAAATAAAGACGTGGCTTAAGAATACCTCCGTAGCTCGTTTCTGTTTAATGTGATTCCGTCCTGGTCCTTCTTATGCTTTTCCCAAGGAAAACGAAGCACCCCCAAAGGATCCAGAAAGCCTGTGTCAAGGTAATAGAGAGTTAATTGTGTTTCTGATGGAGAACGGTAGATGACTCTAGCAGCGGTGCACAATTCCCATTATCCCTCTCTTTGCGCCATCTATCCGTGTTCCTTCCTGCACTTCATGCAGCCGGCCGCTATTAATTTGATTTCATAAGCTTAAGAACAATGAAATGGTCTTTCTTATCACCGTAAATACGCCATACGTTAATTCAGAATATGCACACGAATCCAATGAGGGATAATAGAAACTTAAATTGAAGAGAGTACTGTGTGAAACGTAATATTTTTCTTCTTTAAAGGTAAAAATAATCTTAAGAACGTCTTGAATATCTCTAGACAATAACAAGTTGTTTAACTCTTTAACTTGTTATGATGTAGTACTACGTCAAGGCATATGTGCAGTGGAAATGGCTACAACGTAGTACTGTACTATGTCTTGACTAAAAAGTCACTAGTGTTCAGTTGCAATGAAGAAGATCTCTCTTGAAAACTTTTCTTCTTACATTTAAATCGGAATCGGAGTCTTTGTAACGTATTTTTTGTTTATTGTTATGTGCTATTGTTGTTTGTGTGAAACATACATCATTGTTCCATAGTTATACGGATCTTGTGGCTACGACGTAGAACTACGTCTGCCACCTGAGAGTAGGTATACACATATCCAGAAAACTGTGCCAGTTAAAAGGTTAAACTATCTCAAAGGAAACACAATTTTCTCTTCACTTATTATAAAATTTTTAATATGATTACAATGGTGATATGTATCGACAATATCCAGTGTTACTCTTTATTAGAGATATTCAAGGTAAACATTCTTTTGTACAAATGACGACCAAACGGTGGCCTGCGGATCTGGATCTCGTTCCGGGGAGCTGTCTCTTATCGATGAGTATACTTTATCCGGCCTCGTAAAACGGAAAACTACATAATTTGTTCCTTTTTAAAGTCCATAGGGAATTGAAAGATAATAACTTGCTATCATATATACAAGTAGCTGCAAAAATATTCTTTAACCTTTTTGTTATCAACAAGGGCGCCCATGTTGTGGTTTCGAAGGGGAGGGGGCAAGTTTAAGCGACGTTTCAAAAATAGTTTTAAATTTTGCTGTAACTAATGTAAAAATTCTATTGGATTTTCGATATTCTGAATTACAATTTCCTCTAGGGGAGCGAGTGCCCCACCTTAACCCCCTGATGGGTGCCCTTGGTTATCAAGTTCATTCAGTAAGTGAGGCCATTGGTATTAAGATTGATGTTTTAAGATTTCAAATTTCATAGAAATACTTTGAAATCTTTTTAACTCCAGCCCTAATTGGCCTAGACATATGGCACAAGAAGTATAATCCCAGAATAGAGCATATATATATCGTTCAGCAAATCGTTGTGTCAGTGAGGGGTGTTGGAACACGAAGTATGATATTTATTTTTTCCTGGCTCGCAATACGTTCTATAATGGTCATCACTGTTCTAAATAGTCAACAATGGATTTTCTAGTGATGTATTTTGAGTCTAGGACTCTCATGATCGCAGTCAGCGAAGGAAAAATGAGGACATCCCGGCAGCTGGCCTATTTCTTTTGCGAGTACATAAGAAGAAACTAAATTGAAATAGTTATGTGCAACGATTACCCTTAAACTTAATAGATGGATTAGCTAATGTAGTTATGTGGTCACTGTAAGAGAAGTGAAGACTCAAGAGACATTTGAACGGGCAATCTGAAGCAATCTTTGGATGTTCTCCATACATAAAGAAGTCAAAAAAATTTTCATTGGATTATACCTCTCTTCCAATCGTCAATGGCGTATGTTTTATATTCCTGGTACCATATTTCTCGCGAAGGTGATTACCGCGGATGTTGAGATTATGCAATTCTCATCGGACACTGTTTGCAGATTAAGTCATTTCAAATACTGATCGAGTTTCCTATTATTTCTGCCGCACTACCTTTACGGTTCTTTATGACAATTCTAGTCAATGTTGGCGATCCTTCTCAGCTATGCTTGGTTTACTTTCACAATCTCTCTTCGCAAGAGTATTGTATTTTATTATTACTTTGGAAACTGACATTTTTGTACCACTTAACATACTATCAGTCCTAAATACACTAGCTCAAACTAACAGCGTACTACACTTTTTCCTCTTTAAAAATCGGAGAGATTTTTACATTTTGCAAATCCAATTTGCATAAAGAAAACGCCATGTGTACTGTACATAATCTACCGGAGGAGAGCAGCGGCCACGGCCCTTCTCCCAAACGGCGACCTACACGTGCTGTTGGGTCTGGGAAGAGATACTGAGTATCTCAGCGTGTACGTGGTACCTCAACACGTAAAAGAGAGGTAGTCCCGTATTGCTTGGACGATCCTACCGGGAGGGGAGAGTCGGATTCCTGCCTGCAGGAGGACCAAACGGAAACGGGAAAGGTCCAATCCCAGATGTCTGGGCAACGGTACTAATTCCGCGGAAGGGAGGTAACCCTGCAGGATATTGGCCGGTTCCAAACTCAAATGGTGACTTACATGTACCATTGGATCCGGGATGAGATGTACAGCATCTCGACGTGTGTGTGGTACCTCTACACACGGCGGTTGCCAATTGAACGATAGAGGTAGGCAGAGCCGGAACTCAAGCCCCTCGGGCATTGCCTGGTGTTCCTGGATTGGGTTGGACTCAGCCGGGTTGTGGTCATACCGTGGGATTCGGTAGCACATGGGAACTGATCCCAGGAACTTGGGTAACGGTGAACATGTACGGGAGGTGAGCTCGCCTTATAACGCTCGGGCACCATGCTTGCAGAGTATGGTAGGGCCTGACTCGCTAGCAGGACCGCCTCCACCAGTAGGTCAACTGGTAGGCACTCAGGACTTCGGTCTGGCCGCGCAGTGGGCGTATCCCACTCCCTCAGTGAATGAGGGTTACACACTTAGGTGTCAAGATTAAGGGACAAATCTTGACGGTGCACTTGTGCACGAGGACTTAAGTCCAAAGCACGAGCAACCATGGGCGGGGTGTCTTGTTTGGCGGAACCCGTCTATCAAATAGACCGAACGTTCGCGGGCATGATCTCCATGCATGCAATTAAGCGTGGATTAGTAGACCACTAGCATCAACGTGTACATAATGTGTTCGGTACAATTAAGTTGAGTATGACAACACTGTCATACAGCGATGTTTCTTTACTTCGTAATTGGTGCTCTCACCATGGCGAGCTGTGTAAGGAAATAGTGCTCTCTGCGAACATGTGCTCTTATGTTGATGATGATTGGTATTTCGAGAATGCTGTGTCAATGGTTAACACTTTCATCTATAACGTCCACAAAAACCAAGCTAAATAAATATAATTTCATGAATATTTAAAAATCCAATTAGACTCCGAAATTAATTTGTATTACAGTCCCTACGATCGATATAAAAAAATGTTCCACTCTTATGAACACGAACACTAATAAATTATTTAAGCATATATCACATTAGCTTGTCAACACGTAGATGTAATCATTCATTTTCATAATGAATTTATGCTCTGTTTATTTTTATACTTAAACCAACAAATTAATAATAGTAATAAATGAAAAGAACAACATTACAAATCCTTTTTGCAACAATAAATCATTGATTTTTTTGTTTCTATTTCATCTGCAGTACAACAGCAATTTTAACATTTTTTTTTCGAGTTAAAACGCAGGGTTTTGAAGGATTACCTATGCCCCAACAGACCACTAATCATAACAGAAATTCATGGAGAAAAAAGCGGTGTGCTTTTCTCTCTCCAATTTTTGACGATAATACGTGCTTGTAATAAGTTAAACACGCTATGATTTTTATTTCACGTAACTTGTGTGTTGTTTTGTCTAGCTATAATTTATCCACGACACCCTTTCTCGTTCTTTATTTCTGTTTTTCAATGTTGATTTTGCTATCTTTTTTTTTCTAATTCATTCATGTTTTCTGCAAACTTAATTTTAAACTAAAACACTATTTTGCTTCAGTAGAAGTCTTAATCAACAATGTTATTGCACCACTTCCATAAACATTTATTTTTCGCACTAACTCGTCAACAAGATTGGAATCTACAATATCCAGGACATGGAAAAACGGTGACTATAGTTTTTTCTTCTTGAAAGTACATACCTGTTTCGTTCTGTAATAAGATTTTGATAACCGTTTTTTCTCGCGGTATATCTGTTGATTTTTTGGTGGCATACTGGTTTAGTTGTATCCTCTGGTGCAATGGGTCACATGTTCGATTGCCGGTCATATGAATTCGTGGTGAACAACATGGTGTTCGTGAATTTTATCGAAGTTGTTCTGTTTTCTAATATATTCTCATCCCACCAAATCTTTGATAACATTCCATTTCCATTGATCATCTATGTCTGCTTTATTTTAAAGGGCATAAGTGTTGAACGTACAACTAGGAATTTAATTCGATGTCCTTAAAAAATCTTTCCTTAAAATGTCCTTTAAAAATTCTTTTAAAAAATACTGAAAATAGCTTTTACGGAAAACATGTTCCCCGAAGAATATTCTGTATGTCAATCGAGATGTCCTCGAATTGAACAAAATATTATGGATGTCTTACTAGTGTTACTAAAGGTGTCCAGCGTTTCACGTAATATTTCTTGAGTATACATAGAATTTTCAAGAAAATAAAACGCTAAACTAGGCCTATTCACACATCGTCACTATCGATATTTCTGTAAAGACGATATAATTTTGAATACATCATATAAATACATCTTAAGTAATCTTTGAGCTGAATATACACAGTTAATTAACGTAGTATCATACATTAAGTACTGCACATCTAGCCGGATGCTAACTTCATATTTCCTATCCGCCATCATCATGAGTAGAGTCCGGATTTTTATGTAATATTAACTCCCTAAATGCGTACATAAATATGTAACAAAAATCGCTTAAAAATGTAAGAAATATGTAATATTATATAAGAATATGTAATATTACATATGTTACATATTTATGAAAATGTAATATTAACACGCGTATGAATATGCAATATTTAAACGAATTATGAAAATAAAAAGGAAAATCTACTAAATCTAATAAAAAGGAAAATCTAAAATAAAAAGGAAAAACTTGCATAAGCCGGACAGTTTTGGATATTATGTATAGTGATGTTAGGTGGAAAATCTTCTACTATATTTAACTGCACATTGATATATAAAATTCAATTCCTGTAGAGGAAAATTAGACAGCAACAAATTATAATTTTCCAATTAGCTTTCGGTAACCGCAAAATTTTCTAATATTTCAAGTTGAGAAGTAAAAATTTAGACAGTGTTCTCTCTCTCTCTCTCTCTCTCTCTCTCTCTGTGTGTGTGTGTGTTTGTGTGTGTGTGTGTGTGTGTGAAGTGCAGGGAACATATATCGAGTTCGTAGAGAACAAATATCCTATTCCAATATTTAAAATTTAACAAGAAATCAGAAACAAACCTTTGTGAATTTATCAATTGTTTGAAAAACAAAAAAATTCCACTATTTCTTCACATATATGCCTGCCGATGTAATGAAATAACTACATAAAAGTTCCTTATGAAGATTATTTTTGTAACAGAAAATAAGAAGAAATGCTTTGATTGTATTGTGTTTAACACTCGTAAATCATAATTTCAATATTGGAATTTGTATAATGAACATCTTAGAGCAGATATTTGTATTGTAAAACTACCATTATTATGTATAAAAATATATGGAAATAATGACGATTCGATAGAACAAGTACATACATATATAAAAAAGAAATAGTTTTTTTTTTTTTATTTTGTAAATTAAAATGAAATTACTTGTTGCTTTTAGAACGCAGCGCTAATAGGGCAGCTTTTTACGTTATTATTTTATTGGAGGAACAACTACAGAAATAAGATTCCTTATAAGTTATATTTCACTTTCTCTTCTGAATGAATATATGAATAAATAAATGTTTATTTCCAGAAAATGGTCAGTATTTGTTTTCATGAGTTACTTAAACTCAAATTTTGGATAGTCAAAAATTTACGGTAGGCACTTTATATTATCTTTACTTATTTATAAATGTTGCAGTATGGAAATCTAGGAAAGTAGTAAAGCTAAGAGAAAACTTCGTCTTACGCGTATTAAACTGACGAAATATAATTTTGTGAGATCAAAGGTGGGTTCTGAGGGAGGAACGCATTGAAGTTTTAGAAATATTTTTGAAGAAATGAAGAATCGTTAGATTTTCACTTCATAAAACTTTTTAAGCCAATATTCATTACCAATAAATTTTACGGCTAATCAACGATGTACGAATAAGTGAAGTATGTTTTTATGAATCGGAAAATATTCATCACTTTTAATAAATTTAAATTTTAAATGATAGATTGGGATATTTGTATTCTACGAACTCGTTGTATATTCTCGGCACTTTGGATACACACACACACACACACATAGAGAGAGAGAGAGAGAGAGAGAGAGTTGAATTGAGTTGATTTTGAGTTTAACGTCCCTTTCAGCAGCGAGGCTATATGAGACGGGACCAACTGATTAACGTTGAATCCGAACTACATGAGCTTTAGCCGGGAATCCAAACAGGTCTCCCATGCCAAAGGCGCATATGCTAACCGCTTAGCAACGAAGAAGCTCGCAGAGAGAGAGAGAAACACTATGTAAATTTTTACTTCCCAACTTGAAATATTAGAAAATTTTTCAGTTCCCGAAAGCTAACTGGAAAATTATAATTTGTTGCTGACTAACTTTCCTCTCCAGAATTTCAATTTTGTAGCTCAATGTGCAGTTAAATATAGTGGAAAATTTTCCACCTAACATCACTATATATAATATTTAAAATTGTCCGGCTTATGAAAAGTTTTTCCCCTTGATTCTACATCGTAATGAAAATTTTCCGATCTATGAATATTCCTTTCACTTCTTCCTACAGAGCAACAAAACTTTCCGATCCACAAAAAGTTGTTTTACTTTTTGCTTCAAAATGATGAAAATTTTCCGACTCATAAAAAGTTCTTCAATTTTTCCATAAAAGACAGACAATATTTCGATTCATGAAAAATTGTTTCGCTTATTCCTACATAGTATTGAAAATTGTCTGAACCATGAAAACTTTCAGATTCTTTAAGCGATCTTTCACTTTTTAACTTTTCTATACATGAATTCAAGCAATTTTTTTGATTACTTATGAATTGTTATTTTTTAGAAAGGAAAATTTTCCACTTCACATCACTACTTATAAGTACAAAATGAAAACTCTTTTCCAATTTTCTTGTAACTTTGTAACTACCCAAACACAATTAAATTATTTTTTCGAGTGGATGGACGGTTGGATTAGCGTTGAACAGGCCCGTATCCACAGGGGACATATGGGACGGCCTCTCTAAAATTTTTACGCTAGGCTTGCAAATGAACTAAAATATGATTGGATTGGCTTCCTTACATTTTTCTACTGGCTACGGGCCTGCGTTGAATAGTATTGAGTGTCTAAGTGATATGTACTTTTAGTAGCCCATTGATTTATATGGGGAAATAGTGGCGTACCCAAAGAGTCCTGTTTTAACTCCTCTCTCTTGAACAAAAATTAAGAAAAAAAAATACATTTACCACATTAAAGTATGTATTCAAAAACCCTGAAACGATATGAATTTGGAAATTTGCATGCTTTCCACTTCCCTCTTTTCATGAAAGTCTGCCTACGATATTGTAGATACCTATCATTTTCTTTTCTTTGGACAATACAACGATTTTAATAGTTCTAGCTTGCTGAGTTGTTCTAAAGTCTATTTTGCCTCATATACCACGAAAATTAAATTATATGAATATTTATGAGTAAGATTCCATTGAAGTGATATTAAGTTTATAATATATATATATATATATATATATATATATATATATATATATATATATATATATTATTGAAATGTTTCTCTAGTGCAAAAATTGTTTTCATGACGTGATTATATGACTGTCATTTGAAGTCATGGGATATATAATATTATTTTCTTATAAATTACAAAATAAACTGAAAGGAAATTTCTAGTTTACAGTCTTCGATTATGCACCGATGCTAAGGGATACGGTGGTGATTACACGGAATGCAATGGTGGAATCAAAAAAGTGGGGAAAAACGGGAAGACCTCCAGGTTAGTAATGCATACTGTATTTGTTCACCATAAAGCCCCTTTGTCACGAGCTAGGATCGAGACGGGAACTCCACGAACCAGAAGTAAGGAATCTACTTCATAAATCTTTTTCTTAAAATCTTTTTCAACTGTTTAGGACTACTGGTCACGAACACAGAAAGATTGAGAACAGTTAAAGTTCCAATTGCTCTCCCAGCCGAAATCGAAAGTAATAATGGGGACAGCAGAGGACATTTTTGTGACTGGTCCCTGGTCCTACACTGCCATACCAAATTTTCAGTTTGGGCAACTTCCAAAATATAAAGGAGTGGTCCTAGATACCCCTACGAAAATTAGACGGTGGGCTAAGGTACTCCTGCCAAAATATGGAGAGGTGATCCTCGGTAAACATAGGTCGTTGATCCTGGGCCACACCCCTAGGTCATTGTCTTTGACCCGCGATATTTTTTTTTTTTTTTGCTTACTCGATTATCTATAAGGGAACCCTACTACTTCGAACTAGGGGTCACGTATCCTAAGACACACGCATTAGCCACTATACAAAGCAAGGTATACTTTGTCACTACCATTGAGCCACCACAACACCCGTATAAAATACAAATCTATAAATGTGATGACTGAAGATAAGAAGAAAATCGCAAGGTAATTGAATATTTTTCAAACCTTTAAATTACTTTGTCGTTTCTGAGAAAAAAAGTAAGTTGTTCACGCCCTTTTACGCTAATTTGAATCACCATTTATAGGCTTATAGGACTTTGAAAACAAACTCTCTCATATAGGAAATTATATATTGCACAAGTAATATTTTTTCTTCTCTCTTTATCTTCATTATACCTCTGTAACTAGAACATTGAGGGTTAACTAATGCGTAATATATATTCTAGTGTCTACTTAAAAAAAAAAAAGAATTAAATAATACATTCAAATTGAACCTTTCTCTTTCGATTATAAGCAGACAAAAATTAATGAAAATTTTAAAATGAAATTTCTATTTTGTAAGGATTGGAAGAGGATAAATTATTACGCTTATTACTTTTTTTTTCTGAGAAAGTTATATACAATACTGAATATGTTTTTAAACTAAACAACGTTGAGAAAAGCTACAATGGCAGCTTGAAACACTTTGTCTCGCTCAACTAATAAATTTACGAACTTATTCCCTCACCCCCTTTCTCTTATCATACTCCATACACTTTTTCTTTTATGCATGCAGGCTCTCTAATTTTGTTCTTCTCTCTATATAGGCAACATGTTTTTCCACAGGACTAAATTATCTCCCCGTCCCACTTCGCTCGCTTTCCACTAGCAAGCTTTCGATCCTTCTACTAATATTCAATTATGAAGGTAATTCTCATGAAAAACCCATGCATTACAACGTTCACTCTACTTATATCAGCCTATCTGAAAAATATGCCATCGATTTCTCTTTAGTCCATTGGCCAGTAGAAGTGCTTAGCACTAAATTTCGGAAGCTATAACTAGCAATTAACATTTTTCTTTCTTTTTTAATTGACTCACGTGATAGATGCAGTAATAAGTTCGGAGTCTCTATTACATGTTTTTCAATCGAGCATAATATCTATCAAATATTAATAACGTTCGTTTTCTTAATTGCATTATTTTTCTTCATATTTCCCCTACCATTTTATGCATCTACATATTTTAAACCCTTTTCAACTAAAGCACACAATAAAACACACGCAACTAAAGCACAACCTTTAGTGAAGAATAATAAAGCGTTCGTAATCATAATTTCCTAGAAATAATAAAACAAATGATAAAGTTAGAATCTAATAAAGCCTACAAATTTAACGATAGTCGAAATATTTTACTTCAGAAATCGTAAATTAAACGTATTGATTTATTTTAAGTGTACAGATATTTTGCAGATTATTTTTCCTTCATTCGATGGGACTTTCTCATATAACATTTATTTCTCGTGGTTTCACGATACTATATGATTTAAATAACATGGAAGGGACTTCTCAAAAGTTAATGTGTGGAGTCCCGAAATTATCTTTATTGTGGATACATGTTTAGACACATTGGTAAATTATACGTAGTTCCTTCATTACAGGATCATCAATCAAGTGCTATTCTGCAATTGGAACGTATATTTTTACACTGGAGTACACTTCTTCGTACATTTCTCTGAAAATTTCCGTAGAATATGGATTGGGGTATGATGGACCAATATCTTGGCTGTTAGTTGAATTAGAGTTAAGCGTTTCTTTCAGCACCTAGGTTAGATGAGACGTAGGCCTACAGCTTAATGTAGGATCTAACCACATGACAGGGAATCGAATACGAGTCTCCAGTGCCGAAAACGCATACGCGAACTATACAATCACGAGGAAATTTCCTAGATCACGGTTGTCCCCAATAATAACACTCTTTGAATTCTTCCTTTGGAGCTATGTCACGGACAGCATTTATGCAATGCTTGAAACAAATATTCACAAACGAAAAGAAAGAATGAAAAGTGCGTTAAAGACAGTGACAGAAGATTTGTAACGACTTGATGTTTTCAGAGTTACTAGTCGATTACAGATAACCAAAGTTTTCTGAGCTTCCTTGGCAGTAAGACACACCTCTCTCTTTCTCTCGTAGTATGGATTTTATTTTATTTTATTTTTCAGGGAAAGACTCAGTTTTAACTTTATGTATTACAGAAATGTAAATGTATAACTGAAACTTCTAAATTATACAGGGATAGTTACTAATAAATTTAATTTTCTGAAATGCCTAGTCTGTAGTTTCTTTTAGTAGCAGTTTAGAAGTTCAATTTTAAAAGATCACGACAATCATCAATTTCATGTAAACAGAGGAAAATATGAAATGAAAATATCAGAATAAGTTTCTTAAGTTGTGGCACTATTACACATTAGTGGCACAGTGCTCACCCCAAAAGTTCCAAATTTACTTTTTAGCGTCAGTGAACTCCACTATGTGTTCTATTTAATGGTCAGTTTGGTTACACACGTGATTGTTTGATAAATTCCCAAATGAGCCAGAATCAAGTATGTTACTATACCAACATTATTTTCTAGATAGATAGATAGATTAGATAGATAGATAGATAAATAGATAGATAGATAGATAGATAGATACATACATACATACATACATACGTACAGAACAACTGGGAGATAAACTAACATTTGATTATCTTTCTGAGTGTCGGCTTAGGACCAATTAAAATGAAAGATCTAATCATTCCTATTACTTATCAGAAAGATATCTCCTCAATTTTGGCTGCTATATTTTATTATTTCTCTCCATCTGGGTAAATTCAAATTTTACTATTACCAACTATGAATAAATGAGTATCAAAATATATTTCTAAAATTTCTACCTATTCTACTGCATATCTAATAAGAGGTCTATTTTCCAAAAGAAAGGTCTGGGTACGATTCCAGTGGAATTCATTGTCTGGTACTCTCTCGTCCAAATGTGGTTCAGGGATTAGCCAGCTCCTACCTGTTGGGTACCCATTGCAAACTGGGATTTAAATGAGTCTGGAGTGTCTTGGTGATTACTTTATCTTGTTTATAAGTCATGGTGTTAAAAGTGTAGATCTTTACTTATCACTAATAAAGCCAAAGCTTCTCCTTCTTTTAAAGCTTTACTCTAGTTTTTACTTAATGAAAAAATAAACATTATCAATATTATTTCTTTCTTAAAAATGAATGGTTAGCACTTTAATATGACGGTCTTACCATAACTTTGCAATATATTTATTATGGATATTATCTACTAATACTTCCAAGTAGAATATGAACCATTGAAAGAGTATGTGTTCACTGTTAGAGAAAGCAAACAACAGTAGATATAATCTGTTAGTTAACACTGTTTATTTTTCATATAAAATAAATAAAAAAAGAATCTATTCCAGAAGAATGAAAATTATCAACTGCAGCGAAGAAAATCAATTTTCTCAAAATCTACTCATGATAATGTACCTTCGTGAAGACCATTTTGTTCTGTATAATGTGATCTATCGAGTGATATACGCCTTCCTAGGTCAAGAACATACTTAAAACATTCAAAATTTTATAATTAATCATATTATATGGAGACATATATAATTAACAATGCTGTATAATATCGTCTTTCTAGTGTAGTGGAAAGCTTGATTAGTGCATATTTATCAATTTAAACTTGACAACATCCCATCTAAAATTATGACATATTTGCTTTTAATATAAATAATCTCTATTTTAAGTTTCATATAGGAGTTTTATTGGATCAAAATATCCAATATATTTCAATCAAAAAATCTCTTGTATTCCTTCTATTGGGAGAACTACATACAGTGTAACCAAACCCAAACTATCACTTAACTCAGTATGATGTGCTTATTCCGTTGAAAATACGAAAACTTAATTTAAGGATCGCTCAAAAGTTTTATAGCCCCTAATCCAAAATAATAATAATAATAATAATAATAATAATAATAATAATAATAATAATAATAATAATAATAATAATAATAATAATAATAATTATTATTATTATTATTATTATTATTATTATTATTATTATTATTATTATTATTATTATTGGCCAAGATCGGAATCTTTTGATCCATCGTTTTGGATAATTCCTAAAATTCTTAAGTATGTTTCTGAAACTGGAAGTGAAGTACGAAATAAACGTAATGAATTGATATGAAATTATAGTTGAATTGTCTGTGGAATACATGTCCTAACACATTTAATAAATTATACTTATAATTCATCAGGGCTGTCGATGTCTGAAGCGCAGTATCATGATATGCTCCCTAAATTCTTATTAGTGTTGTCTACGAGACGAGACAAGACGATACAAGATTTTCTTGATGAGATCCAAGAAGACGAGAAGGAGCTCTTCCAATAGAAAATGATACAGTTTTCAAGACAAGAAAACATTTTGACCTCACCTTTCCGATATGATACTGGCCGAAATCGCGTCTCTTAGAAAACTCTAATTTGTATGTGTTCCCCCTAAAAATAAGTATTATTTTTATTATATACAGCATGTTTCAAAACAACACCGACAACGTTTAGAGGTGATTTCTGACACCAAGATAAGACAAAAAGTATAGACCAACCTGGGTGCACAAATATATACTTTCGGAGTTATAGGCTGTCGAAAACATGAAAAACTTTAAAGGCTTATAGCTCCAAACCTATGAGACCTACCGTAATCAGGTCAAGACTTTACTTAGGAACTAATATGTGATCTATCCAAATATCTATGTTTTACAATCCTGCGGTACTTCCATAACAATTTTTATAGAGCTAGTTTGTGAGTAGTTCAAATTATGACACCGAGCCAAACCCCCTCTCCAAAAATTGTTGTGTGAGTACCTTAGGATTCTGAAAAATGTATTTTTGGAAAACCCACATATTAGTTCCTAAGTGAAGTCTTGACACGACTACGGTAGGTCTCATAGTTTCGGAGCTATGGACCATCAAAGTTCAGTTTTTCATGTTTTTGACAGCCTACAACTCTGAAAGGAAGCACTTGTGCACCCAGGTTGATCTATACTTTTCGTCTTATCTTGATGTCAGGAATCACCTCCCGAATGTAATCGGTGTTGTTTTGAAACACCTTGTATATTATGTCCCTGGGCTCTCAATACTTCCTTCTGAATAGAGTCTGGTTTTAATGTGTTGTAGTTGAAAAAAATTACACTTCGTATATATATATATATATATATATATATATATATATATATATATATATATATATATAAAAGAGCAAATACTCACAGATGTTACTAAGAAGAACATTTTGAATTCATCATTCTGTGTTTTTTCAAAAAGAATTATGAAAATTCGCAGTTGGACGGTGAGTCGGTTGTATAGCGCTTATATCTGGTGGGTGGGATCCCTCGATGTGTGGACAAGTAAGTTTGGTGTGAACAACATCGTGTCCGTGAGTTTTCTCGAGGTATTTTCACTTCCTTCCACATTCTTATTCCACCAATTCTTCCATAATCTTTCACTTGTTTTAATCATCGTCTCCTTTAGTTTAAAGGGCATAATTGTGGGACGTTAAATTCAAAGATTTTTAGAAGTATCGTAAAGAAAATTGGAACACCTCGTATGAGTATCTCAGTGAACTATTGTGCTTTCCATCTATATCAAAAATACTAACACAGTACTTAATCGTTTGAAACAGAAAGTTTAAGTACCAAGTTTGATGCTACGACGTAAAACTCAAAAATTTCATTTTATTTTTAAATTTAAGTTACTCCGATATATGGAATTCTAATGTAATAATTGCAACCCGTATACTTTTCATTTTCAACTTTTTTCTTCCCTTCTAATTCAAGTATGAAAACTCTGAAACATATATTTTAAACAAAAAGTCTAAATATCAAGTTTCATGTCTCCAAACTAAGGAATTCCTAGATATTAACATCTAATCTTTATTAATAGAAACCTCTAATATCACTCCTTCTACTTCAAATTTCCGAAAAATCTTTCCTTAGTGGTACCATACGTCACAAATCCTATACAGTGTCAAATTATTCGTTTCTAGTTGATCTTGTTGAGTTTGTCTTAGGCGTTGATCAATCAGTCAGGACGTCTTTTATTTATAGATAGAGGAAGTAATTAATTATGATTATATTATACTCATATTTATTTGGACACCTAAATTAATAACTAAACTTGTCTTGGCTTGATAGCAGCTGTATCCCACACAGATGTAAGAACTAAATTAGGAAAGGCGCCACTTGTTGGAAGTGTCTAAGAATCGATTTGTTTCGCTCAAAGAACCTGACCAGCTGACCTCTGCACCAGAGGTGTGATCAAGTTGTTTGGAAACGACTGCTGTTGTTTTCTTCTCCGATCTTAAGTTAGTGGATTCAGAAAATTGGCTTTCGTTCAGAACCTCAAAAGGAATACTATCGAATTCCAAATTACTTTTTTTTTCTAGGTAACAAGTCTACTCACCAAAATTATACAAGCACATGTTAAAAATTTCAATCAATGGGGGAGGTTTAGCAAAGTACTGTCATTATGTTTTATTTCATTTTAATTTCAAGACCTTATTTTAGCTTTGAATTGGTAGATTATTTGCTTGTAATTTTTTCCTTTCTTAGTATTGAAGCTGTATATGACATTGATCTGCAATTTGAGAAACATGAAAAGGTATGAGGCACCGCACTTAAATTTCTCGTTCTCACTTCCTAAACTAAATTAAGTTATTGTGGGCAGAATGTACTTTTAAATTATGCACAAGCTGTTTAAGAAAAGAAGAAGAAAAATATATAAAAAATGATATAGATGTAATTTCTCTTTCAGTTGATATACGTTGCTATTTTGTTAATATAGTAATACAAATTCGACGATGTGAAATTGGTTCTCATACCAACACAAGAGAAATAATGCTTAATTGCGGATCCATCATGTGAATACTATATGTACAATTTTTAAGGTGTGTAAAAATAAGTTTAATGTGTTACATCCTACAATAAAAGGTAATATCATGATACCGTGTGTAAATGGTTTTTGATGAAAATCAGTAGCCTTCTAGTTATATAAATATATACAAACTGAGGACCTTTGAGTTACGTTATAAACATTATTAAAATTATAATAAGTATTTTCCAAAAATTCAGTTCCAAGAAATTTTATCCTAAGAGTAAACTACTCCTTGTGGATTTATGACATGAACAAAATCATTTTAATAGCCTTTTTTAAAAAAAATGTTCAAAAAGTCTCACCTCAATATTAAAATTTCTTTGATAGTTTACTAAAGTCTATGGAACCGCGGTGGCTCAGTGATAGAGCTTTCACTTCTGATGTATGAGGTCCTTGGTTCGATCCCCACTGGCGTCAAGTGAGCTTTGTGGCCAACAAACACCGTATGTATGTGTTTTCTCGGGGTTCTCCAGTTTTTTCCAAGTGTCTTCATTCCACCATTTCATTTGTTTCTCACTCCCACCATCTACTTTAGCCTTGCCAGTATGAAATATCTATATATCAAATATAATCAAAATTACTGGAATCATTTATGAGAGAATGGTTCGAGAGGAAATTATTTCGAAGAATAAACTACTACTAGACTTTTCCCAGGAAAATTACTCATGTATATTATAAGATTCGTAATTAAACATTGGTTTGTAGGATACAAACAAAACCCTTAGATTCTCCTTCAGAAAATCGCCTGTTTCCTTTAAGTTTCATACTGTAATAAACCAATATCTTCGCTAACTTCGTAGATGAATATGCCTTTTAGCAAGAGGGGACATACAGAGCGAGGCAATGGATCCTGTTTTGACGTGCGAAATTCTTTTGTATTTTAGCTGTTTTTTCCGGTCTTTTGTCTGATTTCGGACAAATGTAGGCACATTCTGATTGAATTTTGAGTTAAGCTTTAAGAACTTTAAAATATGTTTTCTCCTATATTGTATTTTCATTATTGCATCTCCTGATGAGCAGAGACTTCGCCACTGATTTTCAAATCCTTTTTGTTAAAAAAAAAATAGTTTTTCATGTTGAAAGACTGCACGTACTAACTAAAAGACATTTAAAAAAAGAAGGATAGCGGTTACCAATTATTAAAAAAATACTTGATGAAGAACGTCAACACTTACCAACTACTGAAAGATAGACTGAGTGGCCAACAGGAGGGGTAGTGCTCACTTGGCACTCGTACACTCCAGAGTCCCTCTTTTGTGGATATCGAATTTGCAACATCCAATCCTCTGAATGTGGATAGTGTATGGAAGCAAATCGTTGGTCACTTGTGTACGTATAGAGACCTACTGTAAGAAGGTGAATGTCCCTGTGTCGAACCCACGACACCTGTAAGAAAGATAACAAAAAATTATCATTGCACGATAATGCTAATACTAGAAAAAAATACAATAAAATATAAAATTAGTAAAGCCCGTATGTAACGGAAACTCATAGAGAAGTTCTGTGTTGTACTCTTTGCTGAAGAAAAGTAATGTTTTATGGCTTTCTAAAAATTATTTTATATATTGAAAACATATACTATACTATGTCTAACTGCAATTCACTCAGAAATCGGGAACATTTGTGATTGTGGATAACGGACATTTTGAGTACAGAAAATGTAATATTTTAAATTATTGGTGTAAAGGAGCTCATATGGTTCGGATTCCATGTTCAGCAGTATATTTACATCGCTTTCAGCATCGATACTAGAAAAAGACACTAAATTACAAAATAGCCAAATAGTACTCGCTTTATTTCTGAATATTTGAAACACATGTAGGTAAAAGCTATCTTTTATAAGTAGAATAGAGACACCTACTTCCGCGCACTAAATACTTACAAGAAATGTATCAATATAACTGTCGTGTTCTCAAACGCTTTTAACTGTAATTTTCAAGTTTCAAGAAATTCCTTAAGGTTAATGAGATTGTTCCATCATTATGTTAACAAAACTGTATTAGTCTTCTCATTAATTGATGTTAGTGCACCGTATTTAAATTACGCTGGTTAAAATTTACGATTATGCAACTTCATTCAGCGTATATAAAATATGAAAACAAAATGATACAGCGATGCAAGATATTTGAGTGGTATAAATTAAACAAAACAAAATCTTTACATTGGTAATAAGACTTTGCAGTTACGCACCATTCTTCAAGATCAACTAAATCTGAAATCACCGTGAAACTAAAAAAGTACGTTAAACAGGGTTTTTTGTCATATATATATATATATATATATATATATATATATATATATATATATATATATATATATAAGGGCGATCAACTGGAACCAATTCGCTCCATGTATTATTGGTATAGTGTGTAGGAGGATATTGTTTGTTTAATAGTGTGTAATGGCTAATGTCCCTGCGTGTTGGGTGTAGGAATGTTGTTGATTCGCGTTTCCGTTTTGCAGGTGTAACGACTGAAAAATGGCGTTCAAGATCCCCAATCCATCCAAACAGGACCAGCGTGTCGTCATCCAGTTTCTGAGTGCTGAAGGTTGTCAACCAGCTGAAGTGTTCCGGCGTATGAAAGACGTGTATGGTGATTCATGCGTCTCCAAAACAACAGTGGTGGACTGGGCCAGAATGGTTCGGAAGGGGCGTGGACAAACCACTGATTGTCCCCGTCGTGGTCAAGCCCATGTTGTTGCCACAGAAAACACGCGTGAAAATGTGAATGCGGCTATAGCTGCGGATAGTCGCATTAGTATTCAATCCATAGCGAACGGGTTAAACATGAGTTATGGTACTGCTAAGAAAACTGTGAAAGATCTGGGGTATCATAAAGTGTGCACGCAGTGGATCCACAGGGTTTTGACGGAAAACCAAAAGTTGGAGTGTATGAGTTGCGCCATTGAACATTTGGCACGTTACCATTTGGAAGGTAACGACTTCTTGCTGCGCATTGTTGATGAGGATAAAACTTGGTGCCATCAGTTTGAACAGAGTTCAAAGTCTTCAAATATGCAATGGAAACACCGCTCATCTCCACGTCAGAAAAAGTTCAAGACGCAACCGTCTGCGGGTAAAGTTACGGTGTTTGTGTTCTTTGATTGCCATGGACCATTATTGCTCGACTTCAAGGAACCAGGATAGTCCATCAACGCCGCAAGCTACTGTCAGACCATGTCACATTTACAGAGAGCCACGAAAAACAAAAGTCCTGGTCTATTGACTGCTGGAGTCATTGTATTTCATGACAACGCGCGTCCACACTTTGCAAACCCAGTGCTAGATTTGTTTCAACGATTCAAGTGGGAAATATTGCGACACCCGCTCTAGAGCCCTGACCTTTCACCTTGTGACTTTCACATCTTTGGGCCTCTAAAGAAGCCATTGAAAGGTCAGAGATTTCAGTCTGACGCTGAGGTTCAGGACGCTGTGCGTGATTGGTTTGATAGTCAGCCGCACAAATTTTACATGGACGGCATTTGTAAGTTAGTAACAGAGCGGGACAAGTGTTTCAACGCTCTTGGTGACTTCTTCTGAACAATATTTTTCTGCACTCTAACCATAGACGCCTCTAGATAGTGTACACGTTTCCGTTCGAAATAAAATTTATTTCATGATTTACGGCCGCTGAAAGGGTTTCAGTTGATAGCCCCTTATATAATGAGAAGTAAAAAAATGTATACACCATTGAAGGTAAAAGATGGTATTCTATATGTATTGGTAGTATACTAAATAGAGGAAGGTCTATATCTATTCACTAATATGAAATTCTGATCTTGTATCATAAGAATTTTGGAACAGTTGAGTTGACATTGGAGTGAATTCAGATAAATTCACACATTACAAGATTTTCATGAAAATTAACAAGGAAACACTGCCAAAAATATTGTTAGAATGGTTTTGTTAAAGAATTATATTAAGAACAGAAATGTACCTAATACTTAATTATTATTGTCGACAGATATTCAAACTTAATCATTATTATATTAATAACAGCTATATTTTTAGTGTTACATTTGACTGTAAATTAACAACGATATGATAACATGTTTGGTATTGGTTTCTTTCAATTTTACTTTAAACCTAGTATTACGCTGTGTTCTAATTTAACAATAACAGCGTATTCATGGTTCATATACCCCTTTTTACAAAAAAGATACACTTAAGAATGTTAAAATACATAAAATATATTTCTGTGGTTAGAGTGGATTAATCGTATTTACATTAATTTCAAAGGAGAAAAAATAATTTCAGTTCACGAACAATTCAATGCAATAGCGTGTTGTGGAATAGATTAAATTCATGATCCGATAGTGTACTGTACATCAAAGCAGGACATTGACAATGATGTTTGAATTTTAGTGAAAAAGAAATGAACACTTGTAGTGAGTGACTACCTGATGAAATTTAAAATATGAATAAGTTATAGCTAAGAGAACGAGTCTGAGTAATCAAAAAGTGAATGATAATAAAAACATAATTGAAGGAATAAAACCATTTCAGAAATGTCAAAACGTCGAGGAAACCCATATACAAGAAATTATCGAAACAGGTGGCTCAGAAATGGATCGGTTTCCTCTGATGTGAAATAAACCTAGTTTTATCTTATCGCAACTTGCTTTCTATACTCTGGAATACATACTCTTCCCAGATTCTCTCCCGTCTCCTTTTATTATCTTCATTTTATTAATTTCTCCATTATCATTCACTCGTCTTTATCATACTTTCCTTGTTTTCTCTAAGGTACAGAGAACTATATTCTTTAACTCTTTGCCTTCCAAAGCATGGTATATACATTGAGAGTCTTATAGAGCAGAAAGGGTAAGAAATATAAAAAAAAAAAAAAAACGTTCTTTTAAAATCTCGCAGGGAATCTCGAGCATGTCTCTCTATTCAATCGAGAAGATAAAAATATACGATTTCTAGCTTTGACACTGACTGTGAGTACGATAGTGCAAAAAATTTTAACAAGTAGTAACAATTTTTTTCTAATGAATTCATTAATGTAACAATAGATTCCATAATCGACTTTATTGAAGCTGGAAATGATAGAAATTTAGTACCACTTTGGGTTCTAGTGTTCATTATCATATATCGTAAAGGAAATAAGAGGCGACAAACTTTTGTTTATATGAATCTACATGATTCCAATAATACACTTTATCTTAGCTCTCCTTCTGTTACTAAAACGGAAAGTAGTGAAACTAGTACAACTTCCTCTTTCAATATCGATTTCTATACAGTAATAACTGGAAGAGATAAAGAAAACATTTTATTTTATATTTATTCAGGACAGACTCACGCCTAGAAATTTTTGTTCGGAGGGGTCCAATATGTCTATGTAGTATTAAATGGGTATTATTCACCACCCGAAAAGATAATAAGTAATTGTGAAATATTTCCACTTATATTTTCGAAAGAAAAAAAAAACAACTACTGTAGATTGCTTTTATAAGAGAAAGAGTACAGATGAAGTGTAAGATGAAATTTTCATGCTACATCAATCATTTTTCTGTTAAACGAACATAGTTTTATTGAGAAAGTGTACAAATGTATGCTTGAGTTAGGAACTTTTGGAGGGGTCTGCACCTGGTGGACCCCCCTTGGGTGTGAAGCTGATTCAGCATGCGAAGAATATGTTACATCTTTGATCGTCTCCTGACCTGAGAATATAGATCAAGTACCTTTAGGTTTCAGTATGGAATTTTCAGAGCTTGGAAGTCTACCACAGTTTGACACTGTAAAACGCAAGTTATTTGTTCTTCTTATAATTGCTGCAAGGAGAAGCTCACTAACCTTGAATCGGATCAGAGATTTTAAGCACTGTAGATGAGCAGTCTACCTCTAAATTTCTATTATGTGTCAATCATCTACCTTAATAATTTTTAGGGGTCCGCAGTGGTTCAGTAGTGGATCGTTCACCTCTGGTGTGTTGGGTCTCTGGTTCGATCACAGCTTTCGCCAGATAAACTTTATGGTGGACATACACTCTGTGTGGGGGGGGGTTCTCGGATTTCTTCCATTTCCTTCCATTTTTTTTATTCCACTATTTCATTTATTTCTCATCCGTCTCCTTTAGTCTTCATGGCATAACCGTTGGAAGTAAAACTGAAACGTTTCATTTCATGTTTAATAATCTTTGCTTTAACACCACTTATCTAACTGAAATAATCTTCCCCCACTTAATAGACATGTGTAATATATCATCATGATCATAGGTAGTTTGCCATTATTGGCAGGTTACTTGCCGAAACTGAGAATCCTCCATGCCTTACGGTCTTCCGCTAATCTCTCCGTCCTCACGTACGATTTTCCTGTTGTGATATTGTTTGTTAATTGTAGTCTCCTTCGCCCCCTCCTACTAGCACGTTTTTATATCTTTTCTTTCCTGCTACCATACCCTCTATCACATCTGCCATGATAAATTTCTTCTTCGTCAATGTGCCATTCTGTTCGTCTTCCGTTTCTTAGTAATGTCTAAAATTGTTCTTTTCTCCCACACTATTTCCAGCACCCTCTTACTCGTTTCCAGCTCCACCCAAATAATTCTCTCCATTCTTTTAAACATCCATATTTTGAAAGCTTCCAGTCCTTTTTAATCATTTTTGTATAATGTCCATGTTTCTGCTGCATTACTTCACACGAAGCATTTTATGAATATTTTTCTCAACTCTTTATTCAAAGTCCCACAAAACAGACTTTTCTTCCTCCAAGAGGCTGCTTTCACCATACCTATCCTTGCTTTCATTTTACGCTTGCACTTCATATTGTTACTAATAATACTACTGAGGTATTGAAACCTTGTCACCTGTTCTGTTTCCTCCTCTCCTATACTTGACACCAAACTCTATAATCCGTTCCAATCCAATCACTATGGCTTTTATCTTTTTCACATTTACGTTTATCCTATATTCTTCAGAGCCCTTTCTCAAGTTATCTCACATCTTATTGACTTTCTTTTTAGATTCGGATCAGAGATTTTAAGCACCACATCATCTAGAAAGCACATACACCTAATCATTATATATATATTCCCGAATTTTAGAATAAAGTAAAACATTCTTCCTCATCAAAGGTATGGTGACTACACTATATTTACTTAAGATGTCTGTAAACTGGTGGAAATCAAATTAAAAGTAGTTGTTAGTCTATTTTTTCTTCAAAGAAGAACCGAAAAGAAAAAGAAACGAAAACTAAATCAGCAGAACCCTACAAACGTTATGAATTCTATCCCTTTCTTAATTTTGGAATTTATGCAAACGCATTTTTTGTATTACACAAAAAATCATTGTACTTGTAGAAATAATTTTAAACCATAACTGGAAATCTCAGGATAGGAATGTTCTTTATGAGCATAGACTGAATGACACCATAGAATCTTAGAAGTAAATTATACACCATTCGAATATCTGTGTCACCATTCGAATAAAAAGCAATTAACAAAAGATAAATCTGCTAGTTAACAGGTATTTTTCTACGTAAACACAGCAGCGCACAGATAAATAACGATTTCTTCCAGAGAAATAGATATTCAATTATTTTTTAAGAACATTGTTTGATTTGAGTTTAGCGTTCGTTTCAGCAGCGAGAATATGTAAGATATGGAGAAGCTACAGCTTAATGAAGGATGCGAACCACGTGAGAGAGAAACAATTATTCCTGGGAACAAAATGAAATGAAATGAAATCTTTCAGCTTTACGTCCCACGCATATGCCGGCTAGGATAAAGGAGACGGTGACGATAAGAAATGGATGCAATGATGGAATAAATAAGTTGAGAAAGAAACGGGAGAACCCCGAGAAAACCCACGGACACAAAGTGCACTTGGTGTGAGCTGAGATCGAACCAGGAACTCCACGCATCAAAGGTGAACGCTCTACCACTGAACCACAGCACTCGCTTTTGGGAACAGAAGTGAAACATTTTTGCGGCATACAAAATCTTTTCCAAAATTATGTTTTCAAGAACGACCTATAAGGATTTACCATCAAGAATGTTATTTTATTCAAGATGTAATGTAATAACTGATGTAAGTCTTATATTTAGACAATACTATAGTTAAACACAAATTAAAATTAGGAGTTAATGATATTTTTATGCTATTATATCTTATTAACCATAGTATAACGTATACTGTCAAATGGCTAGTATCATAACAAAGAGCTTAATGAGATATATATCGGTATGAGTTTCACTTCACTATGTGGCATGGTCCTGATACAGCATTAATGTTTAGATTTACAAAGATTTTTTTCAATAATCTCGAAAACTATGTATGAGATTTTAACACGCATCAATATATATATTTAGTTCAATAAGATATAATTCGTATGTATATCTCTCTCTCTCTTTCTATATATATAATTTTTGGATCTTTTCTTTTTCATTAAACTCTAATATTATTATAGAATTTTGTGTTTCGTTTAAAAAATATACTACTTGAAAAACCCTAACTCAGGACTCATCTTAAAATTGATTTAGAAAAACTGAATCTAGATTTCGTAGATTTGCCGCCTGTTAGGTTTTCCAGAAGTTAAAGCTCTTCTCAGCTAACTTAAAGTCAGAGAAGATATTTCCGCTACACACACACACACACACACACACACACATATATATATATATATATATATATATATATATATATATATATATATATATATATATATATATATATATATATATATATATATATATATATATATATATATATATATACAACATATATATCGGGTGTTTCAAAACAACACCGACAACGTTTGGAAGGTGATTCCTGACACCAAGACTTAAAGTATTCCTGACATAAGACTTAAAGTATAGACCAACCTGGATGCACAAATGCTTCCTTTCGCAGTTATAGGCTGATGAAAACATGAAAAAATGAACTTTAAAGGTTCATAGCTCCAAAACTATGGTACCTACCGCAGTCAGATCAAGACTTTATTAGGAACTAATATATGCGCTGTTCAAAAATATATGTTTCGGAATCCTAAGGTACTTACGCAAAAATTTTTATAGAGCGAAAAGCTGAGTAACAAATTATATGCCCATAACTGCTGTTTTCATTTCCAAAGTATAAACATTTTTAAGCAAATGACTAAGAACCAGGTCGGTTCACACTGTTCAAAACATAATAGCTTTTTTTTTTTTATAAATATACTTCTGTGTGCGGCAGTCGAATTGAAATTTGATTTTGAGTGCTGCTCTCGGTCCATGAATTCGCATACAGTGAATTTCCTAAATCTCTGAAAATGAGAATTCAGTTGGGTTAAAATGCTGTTCTTACTGAGACAAGAGCATTATGTAATGTTACAATATTCACACACACTGAAATCAAATTTCTCAATTACGAGGCTTGGTAATGGCATGCTAATTGGTTCATGCCTAGCGTGAATTCACTTTCCGTGTAGTATAATGAGTTTATTTATTACGTAAACATGTCGCTAGGATGTGCATTTGAACCTAAATCAACTGGTTTCCGTCACATTGCTGCTTATATTAGCTGTACATTTTCTTTGCATCATCAGTTCTCCAACACAGCCACAGAGAACCGCGGCGCCTAAACAACTTTTAGCCGTGTAAGGTGTGATCAGATCACGCTAAGATTTCCGATGCTCTTATTTGTGAATTCGTCGACAGAAATGCTATACTTCTTGATTCTTGTTTCTCAAACAGGTTTTTTCTTACAACCAATCCCACACAAACGATAAATATTACCTTGGTGAGGAAAACAATAAAGGCCGACCAGAATAAAATAAGATCCTGAGAAGACAGAAACTTCAATCACATTATGGAAGATACATAACTTGACTCAAAAAATGCAAAATAAAATAGTATAGGAAAGCCTGCTTGGGGAAGAAGCAGCTCCATCTCCGAATTTCCACGGACTCATATGAAAAGAGTTCATCTACAATAACGGTGTATACAACATAGTAGAGAAGCTCTATTGTAACGCATGATAGGCTAGGAACTTCATTTTCTGAAAGATCACCAATAGTACTGAAAGAAAAGGTATCATCATACAATGTAAAAATATAGTATATACATGTTCCTCCAGATATCAACACTAGAGAAAGTCCATTCTCTCAAAAAATATCAAACGTGAGAGACTAAGCTCACGGTTCTGAACTGATAATCCAAATACTTGTCACAAGATGCAACTATTGGAAACCCACACCAGCCATACTTCCGTGTCATAAAAGAATATCTACTTACAAAACATGTAAGAAGAAACTTGAACTATACAGCCACACGAATACATTTTTAGAAATTATAGCTTCTTCATTTGCTTACATGTTCATGCACGATCCTGAGAAATTTAGCAAACATGTTAATTATGACATAACTGTATCACTTCAGGCATAAAATAGAAAAGTTAAGAACTACATACGAACTTAGCTTCCAATTCATCCTAGTATCGCCATAGTATCACAAGCATACTACGGTTGTGGTGACAGCACAAATGGTAGCATCATATTTATGACCGAAATAATGCATGAATCAGATGTTTTCAGCGTCTCGTGGAGAACAGACAGCGAAGACACATGGCTATTATAACTAGCGCAGAACTTAACATTAGCTAAACGACTATCTAAGCAATTGGAGACTTTATGAGGACCAAAGAACAAACGAAGACTGCGAAAGTCCAGATAACGTCGAGCATAGAAATCAGCGGCACGAAGTCAAAACTATATAAAGATTAATGAAAAAGATAAAAAATAGTACATAAGCACAACACGATACACCAATAAATGTAACAACAATGAATAGACACTCCACTATCAAATAACAAGCAACAACAGTAGGGAATAAAGAAGTAAATAACAGAGGCGCTCTAACTTCAAATAGTTGGAAGCCATCAAAGAAGAAGCCACCTATACGATCATGAAGAACTTATCGTCAATTTTTACTCTATCAACATCATAAAATCGCCAGCAACATTTTAGATAGGTCAAATAAACCACATCGGAGGAACCTAACTTCCACAAAATTAAACGCACTGGTTTCCACAAAAATGACATAAACTGAACACTTCTCTCTTTCACACACATATCACTAGACAAACAAACAGCACTAAGTCAAAACTTACAGCCTCAATTCTAACACGCCTATATAAGTGAAGTGACAAACAGAAACATAAAATACATTCTAACTTTTAAACAACCTTTTTTTTGTTTAGATAGTACCATCAAAGGTTTTTTTCCTACCAAGCATAATGGACTACTAGAGTAGTCCTTCCAGCAGATATTAGATATGAACAAGTTAAAAGAGTGAAGGAAGCAAATGATAGAACTCTTGGTTGCCTCGCAACACCTCTCTTTTGACTATCATTTGACATAATGACAGGCCACATCTACAATCACTGGACAGAAAATCATATTGCTAAAGGTTCTTTTATAGGGTTAAGAATGGTAAACTACATGTTAATAATAAGGACCAGGTTGTTTGTCTACCTGCAAGACAGTTTACGAGTGCGATATTTACAATAAAGATAGATTGCATTCCAACACTCCTTATCGGTTAAGAAGAGAGATCTACTGCTTAATTCAAACCACTATTTATATTTCTATCTGAGGTAAGGCTCTTTCCCCACACAGCGTAGAATTTGGCAAGACGAATATGGAGAGCACGCTTTATCACATAGTATATTCGGTCTTGGGTAATATTTGTTTTCTATTTCCATTTCCACATCTCTATTTTCGCAATATCATATTTCATTTATTATTTTCCAACCTAAAAGGACGGATATTCTGACATCATTTTGAGTTTATATTATGTGTCATCTGGAGCTACTGTAGTCTATCACGTTTACCATGCAATTGACAGGTGTCGTGAACTTCTTTCTACATTATTACTGAACTTGCACAGTACACATACCTCTGCGTTAAATATCATATTCTAACAACTATACGTAAGAAATTGTAAAACCTTGACTTTAAAGAAATATTCGAATCGATGAAAGAGGATTAACATTTATTTGATTTTTTTTAAATACAGTATCTTTCAAATATAGGTTGGTGGCTAGAGGTTTTTTTAAAAAAAATATATTACCTACTAAGAAAACACGTGAATCTTATGGAAATGTGCTAATTTCTTTGCGTTTATATGTCTAGAATTGTTAGGAGTAGTTTATTTTTTATTTATTTTTTAGTTCGACTTTGCACACGATTATACAACAAGACTAGGAAGTGGACGATGATGAGATGAATGATAACGGTGCAACAAAGTAAATGAGAGGAAACGGTAGAACCCCGAGTAAACCTATACACACCGTGTCCGTGCACCTCCAAACTCACTTTGGTGCGGGTTGGGTTCGAATCAGGAACCTCACGTACCAGAGGTGAATATTCTACCACGGCCTCAGCAAGAGTTTATAACTGACCATTTTTTGCTATTATACTTTTTAGACTACCAAACTATGCTACATGGATGTCTTATAAAATGCCTAGTATATCTGTCCATCCCTCTGTCGACAGATAAAATTATAAGTGTAAAAACGGTAAAAGATACCAAGAAATGGTTTGTAATCGATTTAGTATTCTGGAAATAGGTTCCATCTCCTCCGTTATAATTTTCTATTCAAAACGGAAGTAATAGAAATCAACCGATTCCGGTTTCAATGTTGGTGACAGAATAAACTATAATAGCTAGCGAGAAGTGGTTTATTGAAGCTGATTCAGCTGTTTCAAGAAAATATATCATCTTCACCCATATATCACTTTCTAAAAACGAAAGTTGTGGAACTTAAGTGCTAATTCATGTTTCAATATGGATTTCCGTTGAAGAAAAACAGTAAAGTATAACGAAAAATGACTCCTTGACATCGATTTAGCGTCCACAAAATATATTACATCAAATCATTGGCCCTCTATTCAATCTGGAAGTGGTAGAAATTAATAATTTCAAGTTTCAATATTGATCAGCATAGATAGAAAATGGTAATAGATAGCGAGAAGTAGTATTTTGGAATGGATTCAGTGTCTGAAGATAAGACACAATCTTCACTACTCAAACGTAAACTTTAGAAATGTGTTATTATTCTCGGTTTTTTTATTCATATGCATAGTGCAAAAACAATAAGGGATATCGAGAAGATACAAATAATAAATCCATCTCCTTTGTTGATGTTTTATTTAAACCAGAATTGGTAGAAATAAATCATTTCTATTTTTAACGTTGATTGCTACAGAATGAAAACGGTAATTGATAGCGACAAGCAGTTTTTTTTTAATCAATCGAGTGGCGCAAGAAGAAAACTTTCATTTTGACCGTTATCTCTCTATATTTACCGCAAGTGATGATAATCTACGTTTGCCTGGTTTGAACACAGACAGAGCAAAATGGTAGTATATAGAGATTTTTTCTTTTTGGCGATAGGAGTTAATATTGTAAGAATAGTTTTTATCTTTGAATTCATTTCTCTGTTTGAACGAGAATTGATGAAAATATTCTACTGCTACTAGCTCCATTTTCAATTTCGATCATTATAGAACAAAAATGTCTAACTGTAGTAAGTAATGGTATACAAGATTTATCTTCATATTTATTCTTCTGTTTAAACCGGAAGTTCTGAATATTACGATTTCCGGTTTCAAAGCTGATCCGCACAGCTGAAAATGGTAATGGATAGCGAGAAGCAAGTATCTGATATGAATTCAGTACCATAAGAATAGGCACTACCTCCGATTTTACTCCAGAAATAGTAAAAATATGCTTAACTTTCGGTTCTAATATTGATCCCCATAGAGCGAAAATGGTAATATGAGGCGAGAAAGGGTTTTTGTTTTATCTGGATTCAGTATCCGCGAGGAATAGATTTTTTTAATTCTTCTACTGAAACCAGAAATACTAAGACACAGTAGAAATTTCAGTTTTGAATACATATGGCGGGTGGGTGTGTAAAGTGCCTTAAGTATAAAAAAAAGTGCTTTTCAGAGATCGCATTTGAAAGCTCAGATTTTAAATTCAAAAGTCCGGTTTTCGACATAAATCCAAAAAACAGTCTTATTAGCATGAAGAGCTACAACAGCTAATAATTTTCCCTAAACCAGATTTTGGACTTATGTCTGAACCCTGAAATGCGACTTCTCCAAAACGCTAATTTTTGACTTAATGCACTTTACACACCCACCCGCCATATATTCCTATAAATCATCATAAAGTAATATTTATAAGAGACAGCGTGAAAAATTCAACGTGAGACGTCCTTTTTCTCACACTTTCCCCCCTATTGTACCAGAAGTTCTACTTTTTACGATTTCCGGTCTCAGTATTCAATTCGCATAGATTGAAAGTTTACTGTAGTTTCGTAAATGTAACACGAAACTCATTTTTTTTTCTTTCTGTGGAAATATCTTGAAAATTAGGCAGGAAGTTCAAACAAAAGATTTATTTGCCTTGGTTATAGTTGCTGGGAAACTACAAGCAATTCTTAAGTTCAAAGAATCAGTTAGTTAACTTTGGCGTTCCGTATTCAATGAAAATTACCTCTTTCTGTATAATAATAATAATAATAATAATGATAATAACAATAATAATAATAATAATAATAATAATAATAATAATAATAATAATAATAATAATAATAGAAATAAACTTAATTTTAATTTTCAAAAATATATTTACTGTAAAATATATTCCATTTCTTTTTACTATACTCTAGAACATTATGATGGAAGAAATGCCTTTCAACATTCATACTTACACACACACACATACACACAGTATATATATATATATATATATATATATATATATATATATATATATATAGTTCTTGAGCATTTGCGTGTATTTCGAATTCTCTGCCTGGTTTCATCTAGTGTGATATTAATTTAAAATTAATGAAGGAACTGAGAATAGAAAAAAATTGAGAGAAAAAATACATGCACACAAAACATCTTCCATCTTTATATTTAAAAATTTTTCCATCAGATATTTCTATTTTGTTCCTTTTTTCTTTCTTTTGGTTTCATATAATACAACTTCTTTTTTAAAACATTTTTTTTTTATAAAATGTTTTTCGTTCTCCGTTCCAAAAAGCAAGAAACCAGAAAGAAGAGAAGAAAAAAATAAATATAACTTTCTGTATGAAAGTAGTAAGTAAAAGTTTTGAAATGCTGGTGGAAAACTTTTCGCTCAAGTCTATATTTTTTTTTTCATTCCTATCTTAGTGTTGTATGAGCCTCTTTGTAGATTTGTTTTACTTTTTTCTTATGCAATTTCCTTTTTCCTCTCTCCTTTTCAACCCTCGTTTCCTAAGGAATGAACAAGAGAGAGACAGAGAGAGAGAGAGAGAGAGAGAAAAGAAAACAAAAGAAGAAGACGGAATACAAGACACAAAAATTGGCTTCCTGCCTACTCGTCCTGTGCTCTGATTCAGAAACTGATCTACACACAAAAATATAGAGGATTCTGCTTCTTTTTTATTAACTGTATCATTGTACTAAAAGCAGCTAACTTTTAACACTCTTTGGTGTCTGAATAGCTATTTCGTACCTATTAAGTTGTCGGGGATTTACGATTCTACTGATGACGGGTGCACAAATCATGACTCAAGATCAACCTACACAATATAGTGCGTTTCCCACCTAACTATTTCGCTTCCAATATAGCTAGATTACAATACCATGCCTCGGGTGCTTGTTCTAAATAATGCATTGCATGCACACTGACCCTTGTTGCTTATGATATACCCAAACGCCGAGTTCTGCTGATACAAATACAATTTGATATACATTGTAGGTCTACATAATTTGACTTCAAATTATCTAGGCGCCATGGTGACCTGCCACCAGGATTTTTCGAGACGCACACACACACGTACATTATATATATATATATATATATATATATATATATATATATATATATATATATATATATATATATATATATATATATATATATATATATATATATATAAGGTGTTACAAAAACACCAAATATATATCAAACTCAAGGGGAAGGCAATGGAATTTCTTGCACTCGTAAATAACTCCCATTCTCAAAGTAAAACAATATAGGTTTGTTGCGTTCTTTTTAACGTTCTCATTTTTATGGAGACTCAAATTATCACTAAACTTTATGGACATCCCGTAGTGGTGGAGTTCACCTTGTTTGTTTAAAATAGATTGTTTTTAAAGTGTTGTCTTTAGGGTTTCTGTGAGTGTCTACAGTATTGGTCAAAGCTTTTGAGACAGCGTACTCTGTAATTGCCCATATATAAAGGTAAACAAGAAATTTCAGTCTGTGGAGATATGTGTTTAATTGGCGCTCACACCGTGAGTTGAATGCGAATGGAGAAAAGACTAAGGCCTGTTGTTGGTGTGGATATATCCAACATACTACCTGCTTGTGGCAGTTCAGTTACACCGTGAACTTGGGTAAGGAACAGAGTGAACATAGAACCCCCACAGAGAGTCATAAGGGCGTGTATGCTGTACGTGTTCAGACTTTGGTCAAACACCGCTGTAGCGAGGCAGACGATATGCCAGGGTGTCGAGACTACGTAGACAGTACAGTGGTCCCGGTGGTTTAATATATTTAATTACGTTGGCGAAACACTCAAAGACACACAAGTGTCGGAAGACCAAAACATGTACAAAGTGAAGATCTCCAGGTAGCAATTGAGGCGAACGGTGGCCAGACATGTGAAGAATTGGGGCTACAATTTAGTGTGAGTGGAAAAACCATTCGGCAGCACCTCCATAAACTTGGGAACAACAACAAGTTTGGACCATGTTTCCCACATGATTTGACTCCGGTCTAGAAGGCAATACGAGCAGACACCTTTGTTTCTTTGCTATCTCGTCATGGGAAGGAGCCATTTCTGGACAGGATGTTGACATGTGATGAAAAGTGGTCTTGTAAGAAGCTCCACGGCGCCGTCAACATTGGTTAGCATCCGATGAACCTGTTCCAAAACATATGAAACCAACACTGCATCAGAAGAAAGTCCTATGTGTTTGGTGGACTGCTCGTGGTATCGTGCATCAGGAACTGCTACCAGCTGGTCAGAGCATCAATGGAACTCTGTACTATCAGCCGTTGAGCCGTGTTCAAGAAAATCTCAAAACTTGTCAATAAATTGGTTGTCTGAGTTTATTTTGTTACAAAATTTCCAGCTGGGAATGGCAATGTAATCCAGTAAGGGACTCTGTTCCCGCTGTCTTTGTAATTTCTTTCTTTGTTTCAGACGTCGTGATATACATACTAGGGATGGTATCGAGACGAGACGAGACGAGACTTTGTACAGTCTCGGTCTCGTCTCGGTTTTAAAATAGCTGTCTCGGTCTCGGTCTCGTCTCGAGTCAAAAATCGCCGTCTCGGTCTCGTCTCGGTCAACAAATGCTTGTCTCGATCTCGGTCTCGGTCTCGAGAGCCAAATCTCGGTCTCGTCTCGGTCTCGTCTCGAAAGTCTCGAAATAAATAGGTGAAATTAAAATTGTAAAAGTATTATTATTGTAAAGTTTGTCGTTTCTGCTTCTTATTTTTGGCCTTATTCTTGACTTAGAATTATAGTATGTTGTACTTCTTGTATCTAATTTGCTAGTGCTGATGCCTTCCATGCGTGTGTTCTAGTTTCAATCATCAGTGGGTATATCATATTTGGGATAAAATTCTAATAGTAACCCATATTTCACTTTCAGCAAAAGACTTTCTTATATGGCCTCAGTACTGCCTATACAATTAAACTCTATTAAATTAACTTCAGTAGTTTATTTCCTTCCTTAGAATAAGAATTGATCAATACATTCTAACGGATAACGCAACACATAGCAGCATGAATGCACTTAATCGTACCGAAATTGAAATTTTACATTTTCTCATTTATTATCCAATACATTCTGTTTTGACTGTCATTTTAAAAACATAATATAACGTTCATTATCTGAACAAGTAGGGTAAATTATTACTACAATATATTTTGTTTAAAATTGATCAAATGCTTTATTACCGTTTCACATCTACGTGTTTAATTGACACCTTATAACACGAAATTCCTTAACTTTGTGGTGGGAGCTACGACACTCATCTTTGCTATGTGTGGCCCCGGGTTGCATCACGAAACAAGTTAGATTTAAAGTCAGATGTTTCGCATAGTTCGCGTCTAAATTTAAGTACATTCTGTTTCTTATACAAGTTCCTAAAGTTGTAATGCATTACATACGCATACGTATATCCACTGCCGTAACATAGAATAAGCTTATTCCTGAGCTCTTAGCGGTGCATGTGATCTTTATTCGAGAAAACCAATCGTGCATTCATTACGTTGAAATTTTATATTGATTGAAAATTACCTGCGAAACATGAACATACATATTATATAAGTATATAGGTAATTCGAGCTAGCTGTATCTATTTTCTCTCTCTTGCCAAAACAAGTGATTCTTAATATTCTAGTTTTCTTTTGTATTCATTTTCGTAGTTTTGCAGCAACATGAAGTATTAAATAGTCAAAAATATTTTTTTTTCGCTGTATGACTTTCGTTAAATTTTGGATCCAATTTTACCCTAACTTATCTAGTAAATTTACACACTATGTTCTTTCTAGTGGTGTAATAATGTAAGTCTAAAGCCATCTTACTACTTTGTAACTACTTAGTATAGTTTGAAAAACAGTATTATAGATCTTAGTTAAGGAACCGGTTTTTCGCTTCTCCTGTAAAATTACGAAATTATGACTTGGTTTAGTTTACCTCTGAGATCTCGATATAAAATCATCACTATCATCATAATCAAGCATTATCAATCCACTGCTGGATGAAGTCTCCCCAAGTATTCTCTACAACTATCTATCTTGGGTAATTCTTTTCCAGGTTACTCCCCAGTGGTTCCTGATTTTGTTACGTGGTATCCAATCTAAATTTTTTCGTCTATCGATCATAATTTCGTCTTGCAATATGTCCATTACATTTTTCGGTCTATTTTAAACATTATTTCATTAGTACCAGTCATTAGTTGCCAAATAATTCATTTCTATATATTTGGGCTACAAATATTTCATATCCTCTACTTTTGGAGCACAGACACGATCCTTTTTGATCTTCGGATCTGGCAACACTGACTCAATTATTTAAATCAACACAATGTAAGAACCCCCATTTGCTGTAATGGCTAGTACGCTTGAGTTTGGTTCGCATGGTCCCGAGTTCGATTCCCGGTGGCGGTAATGTTCAACGACCGAAGTTTGTCGGATTCCACTATGATTAGTAACTCCACGTCTCCTTTAGCCGCCTTAGCATAATCGTGAGACGTTAAACTAAAACAAAACAAACCAAAAATCAACACAATGTGTATTACTAACTGTAAGTCTTTGAATAATTTCATATAGCCCAATGGTATGGATCGAGTTTGAGGTAGTCGGTGGTCAAACTATAACAAATGAAATGCGGTTAGGGTGTAATTAAAATTTTAATAAAGCAGTGTTTTAATCTAAAAAAACACACCAGGCTTAAGGCTTAGGGAGAACAACTAGTGCTACTGAAAAGTAATCAATTGCATTTAATTTCAAATACAATTTGCTTTTACATGTATTGCTGGAACGAAAACTTTGACATTAACATTATAAGTAGCCCAAAGACTATGAAAAACATCGTGTTTTAAAAACATTCTTGCACCATAAAACAAATTACGAGTAATTTTAAAACATTTTGCACTTTAGCTACGTTATTTGCACTATATTTATAATAATATTTAGCAATTTATTTAAGTTCGCAACACTGCTTAAAATAATGTAACTGAGACTTGTAATTAAAACTACTGAACACTAATGTTATAATGTTCCTGCCATTTGAGTTATTAGAGATCTCCAAAATGTTGATGTTAGTGATATGTATTGTCCTTTGTTACACTGAATAATGTATGTGGTATTATGGTTTTATTTAATATCTAAATTAGAAATATGTAGAGCTCTTTCGTGGCTAAGCAGTTAGCCTATATAGTTTAGATTCCCGGCGGGAGCTCATGTGGTTTGGATTCAAAGTTAATCAGTAGGTTCAGTCTCATATAACCTCGCTGCTGAAAGAGGCGTTAAACTCAATTAAAAAATTAAATGATTTTTTTTAGTTTTACGTCCCACGGTTATGCCGGTTAGGCTAAAGGAGACTGTGATGATGAGAGATGAATGAAATGGTGGAATGAAGAAAGTGGGAGGAAACGGGAGAACCCCGAGAAAACCCACGCACTAAACTAAATTAACTGAACAGAAATATGTAGTATCAAACGTAGTGCAATTTGAGAATTTAAAACTTTATGTTGCGTTGGCAATATTACTTGTTTATCTAGTGGTATTGCAGAGTATCTAGAAGAATTTCCCCTTCCACATTTCACACAGCATGTTAAAAAAATTCAGCATTTTTAATATATATGACTATTATATATAACTTGATGAAATACCCATTTTTCGCATGGGACCAGTATTTGGAAGTCAAGGCCTATGGGAGTATCACTATCTCAGCAACCGCGAAAACTATGTATTTGACACTAATATCGGTCATTTTGCATTATTTTTACATGAATCGGTACCCCATCCCCAGCAGGTGAACCCCAGCCCGCATGCACTGGTAACTGAATTTCAAAGTCATCGCTAATGGAAGTGACACCATTGATCTCAGCGACCGCAAAAACTATACATTTGATACTAATATCGGCCATTTTGGATTACTTTTACATGTCTCGGTATCCCTCCTGTGAATTCCGGCCCGCAGCTGAATGGGGGTGAATTTGGAGGTTAATGCGATCGGAGTTTCATCATTGATCTCAGAAAACGCGAAAACTATTTGACACTAATATCGGTCATTTTCTATTATTTTTACGTCTCGGTACTCCCCTCCCCCGCAAGTGAACCACGACCCGCATGCACTGGTAGCTAGCTGACTTTGAAAGTCATCGCTAATGGAAGTATCATCATTGATCTCAGCGACTGCGATAACTATGTATTCGACACTAATATCGGTAATTTTCTACTACTTTTACATGTCCCGGTAAACGCCCCTCTTGATTCAAAAAAAAAAAAAAAAAAAAGAAAAGAAAAAAAAGAAAAGAAAAAAAAAGAAAAAAGAAAAGAAACGCTTCTTCTTGGTCTGAGGCCTGGGACATGATACTTGTCACCCAAATTTCCTAACTCTTGGACTCTCGTCTGGTCCCCAGGCCGCACACAGGCAATCAGAAAGACAGGCACGCAGACACACAGACAAACAAACTCTTTCTTTTACTTATATTAGATATGATATACGGCGAGGATCCAAGGGGAGTGTTAAAGGGGTTATACCTCCCCTTGACGCTCAGCTATATACTGTATAAAATGGGCTTCAATCCTACTTCTTTCTTCACACTGGATAAAATGTCAAACTATGGTTAGCCCCTCCCTCGATCATATCCTGGATCCGCTGGTCTATATATATATATATATATATATATATATATATATATATATGTGTGTGTGTGTGTGTGTGTGTGTATTGAGAGAGAGACAGAGATGACTATACACATCAGCAGTGGATTTTGTTTCGGGAGAGGCTTCAGAACGAGTAAGAAATATTTGTGTTGTTCGTGCAATTCGAAAAAAATGATCACAATTCTATTTCAGGAGGGGCTTCAGTCCGATAGCCATCCCCTAAATACGCCACTCAACATTAGTCAACTGTTCCCATATTACCTAATACAGCAACGAAAGAAATTTTGAGTAAAGGTCAATCTTAATAGTTGTCTATATCAATATTCGAGACGAGACCGAGACTTTCGAGACTGACCTAAGTCTCGTCTCGGTCTCGTCTCGATTTATAGAGCACCGTCTCGGTCTCGGTAAATAAAAGGCCGTCTCGGTCTCGGTACCATCCCTAGTACATACATGTTTGTATATCTATCTATCTATCTATCTATCTATCTATCTATCTATCTATCTATCTATATATATATATATATATATATATATAGATAGATAGATAGATAGATAGATAGATAGATAGATAGATAGATGAAAATATGTACTCACAAAGGCTACTGTGTAGAATGTGTGGTGCAGAATGGTTTCTATTTAGTAGCACCACCTGAAGTTAAAGTGAAGCTCTTGGTTATGCACGTTTGTGTAAAAGGCAAGTTTATTTGTCACTCTATGCACATTTTGCCTCAAAAGGAGGTTAATTATTGTCAACTCTTGTTTCATAAGAGAGAGAGAGAAAAGATATTGTTTTATCAAATTAGCACAATTTGAATCTAAGTAGGAGTAATAAATGTTGTCGCAAAGTTTATGCAAATCCTCCCGCAGAATTGCTCAAACATTTCCCAAAACCTACTTTCTTTTTACCTACAGATGGTGTACCCACCTGTTAATCCCTTGCGTAACCGTTTCCATGTCTTCCTAAACTCGATGTTTATAGTTAGGATTAACTGAAGATAGTTGAGGAAATGTCGCTGGTTCCAAACTGACACATTTTTTTTTTCATTTTATTTTACATGCATAGCAAATAAACATTTACATATGAGTAACCACACTTACACATCAATGAGGACTAAGTAAAGCATTCATATTCACCCAAAAGCATGTAAAGTGTACTTAGAGCATTCAAAAGATACTAATGGGCTTATGAAGTATGCTGAACTCCTGAATTCTTTTTTATCAGAGTAGAAAAAATAGTTCAATGCAGATATGAATAAACCGTAATGTTTTAACAACGAATTAAATTATTATTTATTGACACATATTTTTAGGGTGGTCCAAAAGTACGGACACACCTTTGCATTGATGAAGTATAACATTCTAGTTTATGGTTGTACTTGCTTCGACTGTTGCAAGTTTAAGGTCATTAAGAACAAATAAGAATAAAAGACAAAAATACATTAAGAACAAATAATAAAGAAAATAAGTTTATCTCATGGATAACAATAAGAAATGACATAAAATGCAATGCGCTGATTAGCACGGAACTGTATACCTACATTTGAGCCACCCTGTATAAAGTACTTGTTGGGTTTTCCAGCTTTGTACATCATACCTATAATTGTGCTTCCTTTCACTGATAAATTTCGTTCGAAAATAGAGAAAGAAGAATGAAGTATTTATCTGTTATACAAAGCAAATATAATATATGAAGCATGGGTTAGAGATACTCAAAAAATAGTGAAAGTGACAGCCACCTAGTAGTACTATGCTTTAAACTTCGATAATAATAATGTAATACTCAAAGATATTTAATTTATTATTATTATTATTATTATTATTATTATTATTATTATTATTATTATTATTATTATTATTATTATTATTATTAATAATAATAATAATAATAATAATAATAATAGTATTGGGGAAATGAGGGAAGTGAGGATAAGGAATCTGGGGAACTGAGATCAATATTAGTATGCATCACGAGAGTTAGGAACAAGGAATATTCACTCACCATATTAGTTAATGTGGTTTTGGAATCCTAATAAAATACAGTCCACATGTCTTCTACATCCTCGATACTGAATATCCGAGATGTTAACTCTAAACATACACTCGACAGAAAGTTAATTTCGAATATTATTACTTCTTACTATAGTAACATAATGAAACTATCTTTGAGTTTTACGTCCCACGGTTATGCCGGTTAGGCTAAAGGAGACTGTGATTATGAGTAATGAATGAAATGGTGGAATGAAGAAAGTGGGAGGAAACGGGAGAACCCGAGAAAACCCACGCTCGTGGTGCATGTCCACCACAAAGTTCACTTGGCGGGGGCTGGGATCCAACCCGGGACCCTAAGCACCAGAGGTGAACGCTCTATCACTGAGCCATCGCGGCCCCGGATAATGAATCTAATATCATGTAATTATGATAGAATCGGTTATGTATAGAGTCAGAGAATAAGATAAATTTTATAGTTCATCTAGAATTATAAAATTTAAATTATCTTTCTTTTGTACGTAATCGCTCAAAATTATTTTCACAATTTGTTACAGAAATATAGTTTAATAATTATGTTAGTTCCAAGGCAAAGACAATGAAGAACAATAAGTAACAATGAAACGGTTTAAATTACATTAAAGCTAATAGACATATATTAGTGGCATTGGTTTTGGTGAAATAACAATCTTCTTAATTTCGCTTAGCAAATATGGCTACTATTCAGATAACACAGTGCTTCTGCACGCTACACATAAAAATGGTAAAACAAATAAAATTAATATGATGTTTCTCTGCATGGTTCAAAGTAAATATTGGTCATTATTGTTACAATGCGTACCTAGTCTACAGATCTAGTCTTTGCATTTGTATTTTAACAAACAAACCAAGTCATATCAAACATTTGCTTAGTTCTGTGCAAGGAAATTTTCGATTTATTCCGAAGTGGGTAAGAGGAATTTTGGTGCACTGCACAACGTTCACATACCATTTCAACATTTCCTACGAATACATAACAATTTAAGAAGAAGTTTCCAGTATAGCTTTGAAAAAACATTTGAAATATTTATTTTATTCAGAACATTTTTTTAGCATAAACGTAAATAAAAAAATAACATAAAAAGTTATAGTTACTAAGATAAAGAGCAGATATGAGAATTTTTGAATAGAATTGTTATTATTTTACTTTTTTACTACTACAATTCCTACAAACTAAGCAGGTAACACAGCTGGTTCTGTGATAGATCGATCACCGCTGGCATGAAAGGTTCTGGTTCGATCCCAGACAATGCGAGTGTGTGGTAGACAACATCGTATCCATGGATTTTCTGGAGTATTTCCCGTTTCATCTCACATCCATATACTACCAATCATCTCATACCTTGTTTCATTTCATTTTCAAAATTCTATCCATTTTGTCGACATGTTGTATAGCTACCGTATCTGTTGTTCCGGGAGAAATCATTTGTGGTTGCTAAAAGCTCTAAATCTTTATCGGGGGCACAGGGTAATTCAATGTTAGACTGCTCACCTCCTCTGAAGCGGTGGTTTCTTACTTGATGGCAGGATATTCAAGTTTGTGGTTAATAAATAACATCATATTTGTGTGTTTTCTGCGGTTTCCCTTTTCCTCCAATATTCTCATTTCATTTCGTTATTCAACTGCCTCCTTAAACCTAAAGGCCACAACGCTAAAACGTAAAACTGTATACTTTTTTCTTTTTTATAAATCTTTTATCAAATCCAAATGAAAATATGATATAAGCATTACATTACTAATACTTATATAAGCAGATTAAGTGTGTAATAGTATAGGATTGTGATATAAGTAGATTAATCATGAATGAACGATCTATGTAATTATGATATGTTTCCATTCACTTTTCTTTAATTTGGTCGTACTCGGCAAGCTTATGATAATGAAGTCGTCTCGTACGAGTTACTGAGTGAACTAGTAAAGCGAATAGAGCATGTGACACACGTTACACATAATTGAAGCTTGGGATGACCACATCTTCTGTATCAATGTCATTCATTCTACAACAGACAGACGATGGTTGTTAGTACTCAGCCCGGAAAACCCATAAATGTTCCGAAACGGCTTCCAGGGTAGACGGGGCAGAGGTAGAGCTTCACTTTCGTTCGCATAGTTGTTCCGTTGTAATCGTCATTAAAGCAAGCACGCACCACTAAGCATTAAACTCTGATACTTTCTTGTTCACCACTGCCTCATTACGCCCTTTTCCTCTTTTCTGCGTAACTCATTCTACTCCTTTTTTTGCCTTGGAAAATACTCTATCCGCAACTATATATATATATATCGTATTTCATTGGGGACATATTATGTTTGATGCCGACAGATGCGGACAGTTTATAAAGCATTTTTATTCTGATCTATATGCAATATATATCTATATCTATATCTATATCTATATCTATATCTATCTATCTATATCTATATCTATCTATCTATCTATCTATCTATCTATCTATCTATATATATATATATATATATATATATATATATATATATGTATGTATGTATGTATAAAGTCACTAACTATTAGTAGCTGAATACTAAAATATCTTCCTTGATCAAATATTATGGTCTAGTTAGAACTGTCTTTTTATGTCCTCATGTCGTCTATAGAAACTGTCTAAAAACTAATTAAGTCCACTAGAAGCAATCTAATTATCATCAGAAATTAAATTGTTTTTCTGAGTTCCTTTGTACTGCCCAGGCTATATAACTAGAGTATATTAAAATTTTGTTTCTTTATTTATTTTTTCTAAATCGTAAAGGAATATATATAAGGTGTTTCAATTCAACACCGACAACGTTTTGGAAGTGATTCGTGACACCAAGATAAGACAAAAAGTATAAACCAACTTGAGTGCAAAAATCTGTCATTTCGGAATTATAGGCTGCCGAAAACATGAAAAAACTCCCTTTATAAAAATTCTTTGAGTCCGTACCACAGGATTCTGAAACATGTACTTTTGAATAGCGCACATATTAGGTCCTAAGTGAAGTATTGACGCTGTACTACTGCAGGTCCCTGAACCTTTAAAGTTAATTTTTTCATGTTTTTGGCGGCCTATAACTCCGAAATGACGGATTTCTGCATCCAAGTTGGTCTATACTTTTTTGTCTTATCTTGGTGTTAGGAATCACTTCCGAAAAGTTGTCGATGTTGCTTTGAAAAACTATATATATATATATATATATATATATATATATATATATATATATATATATATATATATATATATATATATATATATATATATATATATATATATATATATATATAAAATATCGCACAAAATCGAAGAAATGTATTTAATCAGGACAAAACTTGACAGGAGTAGATCTTGACAATGTTACCACCATGAAATATTATGTTGGTGATACTTCTTTTGTTTGGTTTGATTTAGTTTAATGTCACACGGTTATGCCTGCTAAGCTAAAGGAGTCGTGGACCTACTGATTATAGTAGAATCAGAACCACTTTGTTCGTTCAACTACACCACCACTGAGAATGGAGCCCGGGACCACACTAACCGACGTGGTGATATGTTGATGCATATGAAATATAAAATTATGGTTTTAAGTTGTGGCTTGGACTTAATAAATTGTCAACCATAAAAGAGATCTCTAAAATATATTTGGTACTTGAAACCTGTTTAACTTTAATTTATAGCATAAAAAATAAATTACGACTGTTGATGCTATAAGCGTGTTATCAAAATTAATATTCTCTCATAGTAATAGCCTTCATCATAACCTATTTAATAACCCAAACATTGAGATTGGAGTAGTACTTAAGAGTAAACATCCACTCAAAAAATACGTGGGTCTACACAGCGCTAAACACTTCCTATAAAATCAAAAATAATTTTCACACATTCTTTAACATGTAATAATTTTAGAAAAGGTACATAAACTCATATCTCTTGATTCAACATCTCATATAGCTAGATACAATGTATCTTGATGCAGCCAATGACAGTCGACCAGGTATAAATTTACACTACATCTCTTTACAGCACTACATCTACGTAGGTATTTACATTACACTCGTCATAATTAGCTTCTGGTAATACTAGTTACATAATTTCCATATTTATAGGCTTCGACTATTCTCACTGTATATTCATTCATCAGGACATAAGTAATGCCTAGAGAATTAATGATCTCTTGCTTTTCATAAGTTTAGATACGATCCAGAATTGAAAATAACCATACACATTTATTTTCTGTTTAATCATACCTCAAATTGGGTTATGTTTGATTTAGTTTCAACAAAAGAGAACTATAAAAGCAAAATAAAAGCAAAAGTTAAAACAATAATAAAATTCTAATCTTCCTTCAATTTTATTATTTCACTTCTTTCATCTATCTGTTAATTTCTTTAAAGTTCCATTATATTTTGTCCTTTTCGACACTAGTCTTTCCTAATTCACATATCCTATTTTGTCAATTATTTATAATGATGATGCACCTTCACTACCATGTCTTCTTCAATAATAGCTATTCTTTTCAGTTCATTTGAAGTGATAATGCAGTTACTTCTCTTAGGCCATGTTTGTATAATTGAAAATATACTTATATTAAAAGTCTACAAAGAAAGGCATGAAACGTTTACTAGATTAATAAGGATAACGAACGAACTATATGAGCAATGGAACCTGAACGTTCAATACCGCAGTGACAAAAGCTTTCCGTTGACTTCTGTAGTGAACTGGCTCCAATTTCTATTTTGTATGTCTACCTCGGCGAGATATATCTTAATATTGTTCTTCTATCTACATCTAGCTCTTCTTAATGGCTTCTTTCCAATTTGGTTTGCAGATAAAACTTTGAAAAGGTTTAAAAAGAGGAGAAAGAAATCGCTGCAGTTAGTGCATCCTTCTACGAAGATCACCACTTCAACATGTAAGAGTTATTCATCCCATATTACGTACATCTTTTCCAGATTACAAGAGAGAATCTAACAAAAAGTCGGTGTTAATTGTTTGCAAAGACCAACTAAAAGAAGATGACCACCTTATACACCTAATACTTTTAAATCCTATAATCAGTAGTGGTCATAAAATAGGGATGTTACCATATTATCCGGGCACTTCACAAGATTGAACTCATAAATAATATTCATCCTAAGCAAACCCAGCTCTCTCTTCCCTCATACACAATTTTTCAGTTGTTATAATACAGTACTATCATCGTCACAAGTGTTCTGCTATATTTATAGAACACTTTTGGAAAACTAAGAATCTTCTTAGTACCACTGTCCTTAGCTAACCTCTTTCTTCACCCACATTTTTCATTTTGATTATTCCACCATCAGTCTTCTGCCATAGTTTGGTAAGTCACCTGCCGCAAACTAAGAAGCTATTCCATTTATTACCGTCCTTAGCTAATCTCTTTCCTAGCGTTCTATTTTGTTTTTGATAATATCATCTTCTTTGTAGGTACTGTGCCATCACTAGAAAAGTACCTGACGCACACTAAGAAGCTTCTTTTCAGCAAGGTCTTGAACTAATTTCTTTGCTATCTCTCATGTCTCATGCAGATAATATCATCATTATCATAGGTACTCTGCCACTACTAGTAGGTCACTTGCCCCAAACGGAGCTGTATTTATCTTAAGGTAGTGATTTTTTTTGTTTTATTACTGTTCGTCAATTATACATTCTTTCGACTTTTTCCTCTTTTCCTGACATCGTATCTCTTAGCATATTTGTTGTTACATAATTTCTTCTTACAAGTAACACTTCCCAAGTGTAACACTTCGATTTTGATAAAATTTTGGAGGTAGATACTACAAATAAAATAAACGAATACGTGTTTTTTTTATTTTGTGCGGAAAAAACGGTTTTAAGGGACAAAAGCCCCTACCCAAAATTTTGAAATTTGACGCCCAAAAGGCAAAAACAAGTGGATCAAAGTGATCGAAAATGCACAGATGTTGTAGGCGTAAAATAAGGGAATACCTGTTTGGTATTTTCCTTAAAAAAAAAAAAAAAAAAAACGGCTGGATGAAGCATGGAACCCTGCAAACCTTTGATCTTGAAATATCAAAAGTGCTAATAACAGTATGTCAGAAGTGCCTAAAGGACATGAAGAATTGCAGTGAACCTTTCTGTTGTAATAATATCCAAAACATATAAATAAATTAACCATTATGTGTTTTTTATTTTCTGCGGAAGAACGGCTTTAGGGGCAAGAGCGGTTCCACCCAAAATTTTGAAAGTTGACGGCTCAAACGCAAGAATAAGTGGGCCGAAGTGAATGAAACTGTGCACAGATATTGTAGGCGTTAAATAAGGGAATACGTGTTTCGTATTTTCCTATAAAAACACGGTTGGGTGGGACAAAGACGTTCTAAACCGTTGATTACGAAATATCAGGAGTGCAAATAAGTATACGTCATAAGTTCCTAAACGATATGAAGAATTGCAACGAAACTTTATATAGGGAAATTCAGAAAAAAAAATAAATGAATACGCGTCTTTAGTTTGTGCGGAAATACAATGTTGGGCCAAAGCCCCCTCCGAAGAAAAGTAAATATTACCGTAGTAGCGCAGGAAGGAGTGGACCGAAGCAAATCAAATTGTGTGTGTAGATACCGTATACGTAAAATAAGGTATCTCGTGTTTCGCAAGTGTCCCCATCCGATTTTCTTCAAATTTGGAACACTAACAGTAAACAGGAAATAAATCGACACGTGTTTTGTTTGTGCGGAAAAAACACTGTAAAGGTTAAAGCGCCTCCCGAAATACTATAAAATACGCTATACTGTTTGTGCTTACTGTTGATGTGCCAAAATTGAAGAAATCGGATCTGGACACTTGTTGAACACGAAAGGCATTTTTTTTTAACATATGCAATACCTACACACAATTTCATTTGCTTCGATCCACTGTTTCCGCCACCCAACGCTTCGGTCCACCCAAGCTTTTCTTTCTTTCTTTTCTTTTCTTTTTTCTTTTTTTCCAGGAAAATACGAAAAACGTATTCCCTCATTTTGCGTCTACAATATCTGTGCACAATTTCGTTCACTTCGGTATATCTCTTTTTGTATTTCGGGCGTCAACTTTCAAAATTTTGCGAGGGGGCTTTTGCCCTCTAAAACCGTTTTTCCGCAGAACTAAAATACCCCTGACGTTTATTTTTTGCATATTGTCCCTAAATAAAGTTTTGTTGGAACTCTTAATGTCCTTTAGGCTTATCTGAAATACTGTTATTAGCACTTTTGATATTTTGTGATCAAAAGTTTGGAGAGGTCCATGCCCCACGCAACCGTTTTCTCCAGGAAAATACCAAACATGTAGTCCTTCATTTTACGTCTACAATATCTGTGCACAATTTCGTTCAATTCAGTCCACTTCTTCTTGTCTTTTGGGCGTCAAATTTGAAAATTTTAATTGGGGGGCTTTTGCCCTCTAAAACCGCTTTTCTGCAGAAAATAAAAATAAAACACGTATTCGTTTATTTCATGTATAGTATGTACCTGCCAAATTTGATCAAAATCGGAGTGTTATACTTGGGAAGTATTACTTGTTAGTCAATGTTGCAACTAATTTCCTTCTTCTTTGTAATTGCACTTACTATTGTTCATATTCACCTATTATTCGTAACGTTTCCTCTTTCTCCTTCTCCATTTTTGTCTACATATTTCCACAACCTTCAGTTTCTTTGCGTCGTTTTCCGTAGTGTTCATGTTTCTTCCTCTTGAAAGACAATATCTACATGAAACATATTATGGACCATTTTCCTATGTACGTTTTGTACTTGTGTTTAACTGCTTTAAAAAAGTGCCCATCCTAGTAGTGTTGAATGTTTGCTTTGAAATACGTATAGGCTGACTCAGGACCTGACAGGTAAGTAAAGACGCTATGTTTTGAAAAGAAATGTCTGCTCTCTTTTTCCAATAGCCGACTCACAAAGTGACAAGACACATGAGAAGATAAGTTTTCTCCAAGGAGTTTGGTAAGTTGTGAGATTAGCATTCACAAAAGAAACTCCGAACGTAGAGCATTAGTGAACAAATAGTCTCAGTTTATTCTCCTGTAACGTACTCAATACGTCTTTTCCTGTGCTTCTATGATTTCAATCAGATGAACTACTTTACCAAAAAACTTGACGCAAAACAGTGCTATTAATAGTGAAATAAGCTAAACTACAAGACCTAAGTTTTAAGGTTTTACACCAACTGGCGATAATTTAAATATCATAGATTAAATGAGCTGGAAATATGCTAAATTATCACTTCTTATAGTGATCACATGTAAGCTTTTAAATATTTTTAGGTACTGTAGTGCTGTCACATGACAGAGATTGCAGTTGAAGCAATTTAACTTATACGTAAGATACACATATTGGAGTCTTACTATGATAATATGAACTGAATTTAAAATGACAACCAGAACGGCGCGAGGATCATAGGCGGCCTTCTGAAATGTTCAATCCAGCCCACGACCTCATTCTGACAAATAAAAGAAAAATAATAGGGTTATAAAGAAGGATTTGTATTAGAAACACTGATAGATAATCATTTAACTTCGGTTCAGAGATTCACTGCATCCCAGTACCACATTATTAAAGACTTCAATCATTACTAGAGGTTAGTAATACAAGAATTCTGTAAACTGAACCATTGTTTATTTGATTAAATTATATTTGTTATTTCTCCCTACTAAAATAAATTGCGTAACACTGGTCTAATCGAGAATACTGCTGTATGACTCATATATGAAACTCTACACTTCTCAAAGCAGAATAGGGAACAATGAACAGAAAGTAAGGAATGTCAATAAATAGTTCAACTTTAAATTTTGTACTGTACACTGCAGAAATATGGACAGTAAAAAAGAGATGGGAGTTTTTGTGTATAAGGAAGGATGAAAAAAACAGTTTATTGGGAAATCAATGAGAAAATATGGCAAAAATAGTCTAGATTGGGAATTTTGACTATTATAGAAAGCTAAATGTGCGATTAAAAGCGAAAAGAATGTTAGAAAATAAAATTTACCTGCTTGCTGAATCTGAAAATCATTTTCATATCAAGAGCAAAATGGTATTGTGTAGAGCTGGATTACAAACAAACCACTAATTAATGGTGATAATATAATATGAAAATACTTAACATAAAATACGTATCTTGTTTAATTTTCACTAAATTACAAAGTTATGTCGAGAGGGGAGATATTGAAAGTCTGAAACTACCAGAAATTTTCAAACTTACGCTGTGTTATGTGGCATAGTGTGTAGATTTTAAACCGTTTTAAAGCAAAATGTAGCGATATTTCATATAGCTAATGAGGAGAGAAATGTACCAGTGATCCATTTTTCGTGAAAAGAAAATATAAGTATTTCTTGTGAAATGCAAATCATATTTATGTAATTGATAATAGAAAAGTGAGACAATTTATATCATGTAGGGCCTATATAATATAATATGTAGCCAATTTAAATAGTATGTAGCTTATATATAGGTCTATATGTTACCTATCTACTTCTCTCCCTGCCGCTAATAGGGATTTCCTCATATTTTGAAGACCCTATATAAGAATGTGGAAACTAAATATCAATAACAATAATATTAATAATAAACTTCATCAATATACATAAAAGGCGGAAGATTTTAAATCCCAATAGAGCACCGTCGGGACCCTGGACATTTTCTTCCAAATTGGGATTGTTCCGATAAAATCAGGGCGGATTGTTTGTGTGTATCTTCAAGTTTATTAGGCATTATTATTATTTTAAAAGGTAAATCTCTCACCCTATCTTTTCTCAGTATAGCTTCGCTTAGTTCATGAAGTATAGTAAAATGAATATGAATTACATAATCCCTTTTAAGCAGTGGATACATATTGACATTTCTTGTGGTAGACTTTGAATTACTATAACTTAATAAATATTTAAGATAAAATAAGGTTGTTTGACCGCGTCTTTAAGTCTCGTGTCCTACAGATACAAATCTGCATATTTAAAAATTCACATGCACGATATTGTTGACAACAACCAAAACCGGAAGATTAAATCTTTGTTAATATAATTACTGTACTAAATGCATAACAAGAAAAGTAAGTCCATGTTTTTTCCATGTAAATCTCATTCGAATCATACTAAGGTAAAATATATTACTATAAGATGAAATCGTATTCGTCTTCCTCGTATTCAAGTTATTACAAAGATATTAATCAATGTTGCAGACAATTTCTTTGTCGAAAGTACTTTCGTGCATCCCTGTGTAACACGCGACACCAAATACAAAGGCAGATTATAATCTCGAATTTGAAGTTTTTTTTAAAAATGACTTTCTATACAATCTATTCATATTACGCTATTGTTCACATATTACAATAACAATATTTCATATCATTGAATATATGTATCTTTTTAATATTAACATTCGTTGGGAAATAAAAAGAAATGTCATGATCTCCTTGAAATATAAATTTTAATAAATGTCTTTCTATGGACTAGTCTTGACTATGGACTAGTATTGATTTTAGAATTTAACAATGAGAATAAGCAAACTTTATTGGGGTATATCATTATATATCTACTATCTCATAGTTAAATAAGATATGATATCAGACAAGAGCAAAAATCTCAATTCTATTTCCAAATGTATTAAAAACTTAATATTATACTAATTATCATTCGAAATTTACTTATGAGAATGTATTAATCTTATACTATATTCTAATACAAAGCCATTAACTTGACACACCATTCGCCACAACAGTAACATCATTGATGCCATATTGAAGAGAACGATATATTCATTGAATGTAGCCTTGTATTACAGCATTCGCTACAGTAGCTTAGTGAAAATTTACTAATTATGGTTCCATATTTTAGATATGTCGTAAGTCTCATACATTAATCAGTATTAAAATTTTAAGTTATCTTTTTTTGGCTAAGAAGTATCTGATCATTGTCATATGCAATTTGTTTACTATACAGAAGAAGACGGACAAATATATTAGTCTAAGATTTTATAAAGCCAACAAGTAACACTTACCAGCAAAACGATAACGATTTAGTCTTATTACATCATTATCCAGCAAACGTCTTAGTATTCCTTGTAGTTGAATTAGATCTAGCTGCGAAGATTGTAAATATCAAGTATAACACACGATTGGATAATGGTGAAGGAAAGGTTCATTTGAATTGGTTCAGACTATAGTGTAGCCTTAAATACATTGTAGTAACGCAGTAGCACGTATATTGAATACATTCATTAAAGTCCTACAAACAGTTACGATGCCAGAGATGGATAAGAAGGTAGGCGCACCCTTAATAAATACGTATGCCCCTGCTTACATAAGTTTTCTATGCAAATATGCATAGAGCATACGTTATCCTTATGTTATATACGTATTGACCTTTTTCTCTGTAGGTTTTACATCATGTCGCTGCAGTATATCTGACATCGAATAAACTTCATATATTAAGTACGCCAGCTATATGTTAGATACGTTCATCTGTATCTGGCATCCTGACCGCTTGTATACATACAGCGGTAGTTTTCTTTGTCATGTGTGATGCCATATAAATAAATAACAATCACTGTGAGCTTATCCTACTGAAACTCGTACTGTGTTTTTTTTTCTAATTGTTTCTGCATTTGTGTCAAATTGTTCGAGTGCAAATATTTAATTGGTATAGTTTCTTCTATTTTGTTACAATTCACAATATCTTCGTAGTGCACGTAAGGAAAATAGATGTCAGGACTTCTAGTCATGTAAATGCCGAAACATTCCTACCCTTAGAACACTATTTTCATGAAGAATTACAAAAATATAATACTTCCTGCTGTATATATAGTAATACTGTTTGTTCCTTGTTATAAATGTCACATATACCGCCTAAAGCTTTGACTATTGATTATTGATTATTAGTAAAACTAATACAATTCTCATTATCAGTTACTAGATATTTATGCTAGAATTCGGAAGGAGATGTCATGCTGGAAAAATAACAAATTGTCGTGATCGTTAAAGTGTGTTGTTTAACACCTGTTGTTACGTCGCACTTTTGCTTTTTACATACAAATAGTCTGTATGCTGTATAGTATATACATATTGTATGCGGCATACTGTAAATCCGAATAATGCATATTTACAGTATACATTCTATATCTAATCGCACATAAGATGAATGCGTACAGTAATGATGCTGTTTGATGAATGAATGCAACAGATATATGTATAGGATGTAAGCTACATACTTCTTTCAATTATACTGTTAGCTAGTATGTGTCCTACTTAATAATTCGTGCATACGGTTACGACTAAATGTACCGTTACTATACTGTAGATGAATTCACACGAATAACATCAGTACGCTTCTATGAAGGACACGTATAAAACATGTTTTCGCTTATATTTTTGATGCAGAATGTTACATACGGATGGTTATTTACTTCAAAATCTACAGAATTTACGCATGTAACATATGTTTTTTATATGCCACGTACGTTTTTTCTCTCCATGTGGCACAGCGATAGAGCAATAACTTCCAGTGCAAGAAGTTCCTGATTCAATCTCAGTGTATCTGAGTTTCTGGCGAACAACAAAGCGTATGTAGGTTTCCTTGGGGTTCTGCTGTTCCCTCCTATATTATCAATCCAGTATTTCTTTCGAAATTATTTAATTTCAATAATCATCCGCGATGAGAAAAAGTATGTACATAAAAACGTATGTTACATGTGTAAATTCTGTAGTTTTTGGACTGAACGTACAGTAAAAGTATAACTGAAAAAGTATATTTTTTACGTGATTTCTGTATAAGTGTTTGGAATAAACGTACTTTACGTACGAAAGAAAGGACTTATATAGGCGGTCAGGATCTCACATACAGATAGACGCATATAACAATAGCTGGCTTACTGTATGTATCATAATTATATGTGTGTAATATATGGAAGACTGTTAGATGTCAGACATTCTGCAACGGCATGATGTAATATGTAAACAGGAAAAGTATGTAGCATGTGGATAACGTGTGCTTCATACGGTTTTGGGTAGTAAATATAAGGATTCCGTATATTTGTACAATATATCGCTATCCGGATAACGGATTTTTTTTCAGTGCGTTGCAATAGTAATTAGTTTATAGATCGTAAGCATGAGACGTGAAAGTAGGGTTGCCTTCGAAAGAAAAGAGTATGTCATGCCTCAACAAGATATGGATGTTAAATCGCGTCTTAGGATATGTAGCTGTTTCTATTGAAAGATTTCTGTCTCGTCCCTTTGGAAAACTTGACGTGACATTTATTTCATTATCAATAATAATAATAATAATAATAATAATAATAATAATAATAATAATAATAATAATAATAATAATAATAATAATAATAATAATAATAAATTCTTTCATTTTTTTTACAGAAACATGTTAATTTAGGTGACTCGAGAATCTAGTTACGTTGAAATATAAAACATATATTGCATTCAATTACAGAATATATGAAGAATATAGTGCAAAGCTGCTGAGAAAATGTACATCGAAAAACAAATTCAGCGAATACAATTTCTTGTTAACAAATTCCATAAGCATAAGATAGTTCTTCACAAAATTACCTTAGAGTTATTGGCAGAACAATTTTACTTCTCACTTAAGATTTTAATGAGTATAACAAACAAGGAATTACAGGAGTCAATTTTAGTGAACTAGCATATCTAATCTCTTTAGTTCGAGAAGAATTATAAATACACGAAACCTTACCGTAATATCTTTGTGGTACCTCATAATTCTTAGACGATATATATGCATAGAAGGTATTTTAGGTGGAAAGAGATAATACATTTTGCAACAGCGATGCAGAAGATTGCTAGTCTAAGGGAGATATATCCACGCTTATACAATATGTCTCATGAATCTTGGCTTTAAATTACACATCATCTACCGAGCGTACGATCATTATCTGGTCGAAATTGTTTGTAGAGGAATAAAGCTTGTGCCATTACACGGTTGATGACCAGTCCGAAATGTTCTCGTGATGAGCACAGGCCTGATATACAGCATAAACTGAAAGCTAACACAAGCAGCAAAAGCACTAGTATCGTTTTTCTTTTCTTTCTTATTTTAGCGTTGAAAACGAAATCAACGACTGCATTTTATAACTCATATCTAATTTTCAAGTTAATATCATAATCTGTTTGAAACTAAAGAAGAAAAAAGAAAATACCATATTTTTCGAAAAGTGAAGAAAACAAGTTAACCTCGTAATAGTGTTATCGATTGTAATTTTTGCCAAAACCTCCAAGAGTGTTTGGAACACAGCTTAAAGCTAAATGTGTAATAACGTTTTCTTTTCATTTCTAAGTAAACTAGAACGTTTCTAATTTTAAATTTATTCTGAGAAAGAATTGATCTATAGTAGACGGATACAAGTGTACTCATACTGACAAAAAGTTGGTTGTGGTAGGTAAACCAACATACGAATAAAATATTCCAAATATGTTGTACAGAGTATTCAAAATACATACAGAGTAGTCACATAAACCTTAATAGGACCTATAATCTTCAAGCGGACACACAATATTTGAGCAGATCGACAGGCGAATTGATATCCCGGCACCATTGAATAGCTTCGCAAAACCGGGTAATTCTTCTCGGCGTTATCCGGTTGGTAATTATGTTTATTCCACCATGCCCTACACGTGTTGGATAGGGAGTATGTTCGGAGACCTTGCGGGACAAAGTTAAAGGTGCATATTTAATGAAGTGAATTTGGATTCCTTAGCGCTATGTGGATGCCCATTATTCTCTTCGAGGATGGGAGTGGGGCATCAAAGTATTCAGATTTCACGTGGCCTCTATTCAACTCCTACAACAATGTCTACCAATATGATTAAAGACATTTTCAGCTATGAGGTGTTAAGGGCAATTGTGCAATGGAACAGGGGAAAAATAGACTTGTATTCTACACTTGGTTTGTTCTTTTATAATGAATTTAAATATTAATATATTTAAAAATATTAATTATAAATATTATTTATAAATATTACATATGAAGGGTACGGGGAAAAACAAGGAATGTCCATGTATGTACTTTTTCGGGTGCTTTGTCCTATCTGTTGGTGACTCTTGGTACTATTTGACTGTCTATGGCATGCATGCGTAGATGTAGAAATGTTGATGTAAAAAGTGGCAAAAATTTCATAACCCTATTTTTTGTACGCAGTTTTCAATATTAAATCGTTTTCTCGAAAATGCAGTTTTGTGACATTCCTTCTTTTCTTCCCTTACCCTTCAATGTAATATTAAATATTAATATTAATTGAATATTATTAATACTATTGAGATTGCTTTTTGTATATTGATGTGAAATGAAAGGGTTAATGGATTGTTAGCTAATAAGTTTTATTGCGTGGTATTATAACAATAATAACATAGTATTACTTTTGTTTATATCTATTTTAAGGCAAAAATAAGGGGAATATTTATTTTTGTTAATGTAATTAGTGCCACTAGCTTAAGTAAATTATTATTTATATATTTAAAACAATAAACATAATATTAAAATGGGAGCCGTAAAAATAATAAAATATAATAAATTAATAAAACAGAAAACAAATTTAATTATTTAACATTTAATAGTAGCAGTGACATATTTTATTTTAGCCTTTTTAAAAACCTGCCAACTATTAAGAATAGCGTGTTATTATAATATAAAACAAAAAGGATACGGAAAAAATAACTTACTGGCCAAAAAAGTGTGCTGCCATTGTTGAATTTTTTGTAAAGCCTATTTAAAAATTTAACTATTTATATTATATTTTGCTATTAAAAGTAAGGTTTTACCTACTGTTTTAGTAAAACACTTTTCCTTTCACAAAAGTTGTTTACATTTATTTACAAGGTTAATGTAAACCTTTGCTGTTTTAGAAAATTAAAATTGTTTTCTGTTTCATTAATTTATTATATTTCATTAATTTTTTTACGGCTCCCATTTCAATATTATGTTTATTGTCTTAAATATATAAATAATAATCTGCATAAGCTAATGGCACCAATCTCACTAATAAAAATAAATATTCCCCTTTACTTGTGCCTTAAAATAGCTATAAACAAAATGCAATGCTATGTTATTATTGTTATAATATCACACAATAAAACTTATTAACTAACAATCCATTAACCCTTTCATTTCACATCAATATACAAAAAACATTCTCAATAGTATTAATAATATTCAATATTAAATATATAATATTCATAAATAATATTCATAATAAATATTCTTTAAATATCTTAATATTCAAATTCATTATAAAAACAAATTCATATTTAAGAAAAAACAAACAGTATATTTATATAGAGCCACGGCATCCCTGACCATACTTTGATCACCATCATATCAGTTAGGCAATTCCAACTATCCTTCAATCCAGCGATCTGCAAGCGTGTTGTTGTGCGAACCCTCTGTTTCCTATCGTGTACGTTATCGATGGACCAGCATTACGTCACGCTACAAATCAGGTTCAATTCTGCGGAAGTATCAACAAGCCTTTCGCTGCTTCACTACATGCCACACATGGAGACTCTTGATGGACGTTCTGGCATAGACGTCAGATTATGATGAACCACAAGAGCTTTATACATATAGCTGCACTCGTGTTGCTTGATGACATTGAAACTATGACAATGTATATAAGATATTGTTAAATAATGTTTTTCCACTAATAGATGGATATTAAACTAAGTCCTTAATTCTTATGGATACCTTAGCTCAGTTCTTGCTGGAAAGCATGACACACAAACTTCATGTGTCATTGAACTTAAGTATTTTGTAAGGGGTTTATCTAGCCTGGAAATGAAATTTCTAAAATGCAAAATGATATTTATTGATTCAGATTCGGATCAAAGACACTCGGCAAGGAAAATAATTATTTTTCTTTCCAGACGCTTGTTTTATAAATTTATTGCTTTAATCTGAAAGAATAACATCTGTAACAACTATCTAGATGGACAACACTCAATCAACCTTCAATGAAGGTGAATTTAAAGAGCGTAGTCAGAACCTGTTTCAATATAATCTCTAAGAATTGGGAATGTTCGATTACCTTGAACCTCCGCACTTTCGCTACGTTCCTGTTAGGCACACGTAAGTATAGCATTCAGAGTAGCCCTGGTGAAGATGGTAAGGTATTTGCCTATCAACTGGAACACTGGTTCGATCACCAGAGGGGGTGGGAAATTTTCTCGTACTCCACTCATTGAAATGGAACTCTAAAGTTTCCTCAACCTTTCTAAAAGAGATATGTGAAGCAAATTAAAGTGGGAGGATAATAGTGTGCAGAACATGGTAAGAACTCTTTCATAATCTTACCTCCATCCTATGGTGTGTCCCAAATGGTGTAAAATCTTTACATTTCTAAGCACAGAAAGGTTATTGAGAGAATAATAATTTTAGAAAGATAACGAGGCACCGACCTAGGTTCAAAGGAAATGTATTTATAAATAGAAAAAGTGTTCATTGAAATAAAAGAATTAATTTCCCGTAGCTTTGTTCTAGGTGAAACTCTACATCAAAAGAGAATAAAAGTCCTTTCAAACAGCATAAAGCTTCTTAATCATGTTTCACTGAAATGTTTCAAAAGACTGGTTGAATCGAAGATGTATGTATATATACATGTATATATAATGAGCGTCTATACAGAAACTATATCTTGTCACCTTTTTTATTTACTTTTAGTAAGAGATAAGGTAAACACTTTTTCTGGAAAATGTCATTACCTCGAACTCAATTGTTAAAGAACAGAACTTCAGCATGAAATAATGAAAGAGGTCTTCATAAGAGGATGATTTATTTTGTACTTGGAATATCTCCTTAGGTATTTGCTTCCTTCTTCTGTATTTTTCTTTCCTACTTCGTTTTAGAAATTCTTTTTGTTTTACATTTTGTTAAAAATCCGATACTATGTATCCCTATTACTTTCTTCTAATCTACCAAGTCCTACTTCTCAAGTTTTACTTTACGCCAAAAAAAAAAAAAAAAAAAAAAACTCAATAAGGAAAAAACAGGAAAAAGAAGAAAAGCGTCATCATAAGACCTTCATTTGTTTCCGCTCCGGAAAGAAATTCACAAATTCATCACTAGATGTCGTGAAACAAAAGAATGCCTGATTTTTCAATGAGTATACGACAAGGAAAAAACAATAATCAAAATGGTTAAAAAATGCAAACGAAAAGAAGAAAAGAAACATCCTAAAGAAATTATGAAAATAATTTAAGATCAGAACAAAGAAACGAAAGACAAGAAGAAATATTACGCATTCAATTTTTATTTTCCTTTTCCATAGGAAATATCTCTTGTCTGGAATTTAATTAGGTATCAAGATTTCCATTCATTTTTATTTCGGGAAAGAAAATAATTTAAAAACACTAAAAATTCGTGTTTAAAATTTTAGAATTTAAACTAGATTTTATATATATATTCTGTCATATAGTCGTTTGTTAAATTAAAAAATATTTCATTTCTTCCATGACTGCATTCCAGGAAACTATAGTATAATCAATATTTATGCGAACAAAATGGAAAGTTAATATATTCAAAATATTCGGATATTATGAACCATTATTTAAATCCCATCAGAAAACTATAAATTGAACAAGGATGAAACATAGTGATAAATGAAAAAGATAATTCTTCTGGTGATATAAAAGTTTTGGGAATACACCCAAAATATGTACAATCCATTAGTTTCTGATTTTGGAAACACATTGTTCAAATTTCTAGAGAACTGGAACAATTTTTTCCCCTTTCTCAAGTCTCCAAAAGTTGCCGATAAATCAATTTTACATATTGGAGAAGTAGAGGTATTTTTTTCTCACATCCGAAAATAGATATATTGCATTATATAATATTTAGTTGTTTAAAACGTATTGATCTCTTGGAGACCAAAATTGGAAATACATTTATTGTAATTTGAAACTAACATTATCAAACCGTATATATCCATTATTTTGTTCTATGATCTTCTGTCATTTGTCTTGCAACACCATAATCCTGTCGTTATGGAAATTCTGAGGTTCCTAGTCAAAAGATTGTGACAAGTGGTTTTGACAGCGCTCTTTTGATACCAACTTAAATTCACTCAGAGCGTTATGTATTCGGTACTACTCGGGTTCGATTCTCAGTGAGAACTGAAATTCTTTTCCCGTTCAATCCTTGTTACAATGCATCTCGGAGGTTCGCTCACCTTCTTTAAAATTGGTACCTGGTGCAACACGAGGAAGAAAAGTAACTGAAGTATGTTGCTGACTACACGAGTGTCGAAACGAAGGAACTATTAGAGCTTACACAATCGATTGACTATTCCTAAAAGGAAACAACCCTTGCTTTCATGTATAGAAAAAGTGAAACTGCAATCTAAAATATTTATTTTTCTTCTTGAAAGTCTATGAATACAAAGAATCACAAGAGTATGGCATAACAATTCAGAAAAACATTGTACAGCAACGCCTGGCATTAACAATCGAAAAACGGTTGTCAATTGATTGAACCACAATCATTGATAGTCTTAATGCAATATGTGTGGAGTATAAATAACGGAAAGTACTTTGAATATGTTCTATAAAATTCTTCAAGTGTCCTGACTATTACAACATCTTGAGTGTATTTATAATCTCAACATAACATATAAAGCAAAAGATAACCATATAAAGAGTGAAAGAATGAAAGAGATCAATGGCGAATGTTCAAGTAGGTCACGAGATGAACGTTGTGCTTGAGTAGTAAAATAGGCCTTGAATGGCAGTGAGTATTAGACCCAGTTCCATTATCGTCCCATCAGAGATTGGACAAATGTGACAGTGAATCGTTTTCTCTTTGCGTTTTCCACAAATCCACTTAATGTATCTCTGACTCTTACATCTATTCATGACTTACATTTGCTATTTGCTAAAGAAGAAGTTTCGACCCAGTGGTATTAAAGACAAGTTTGTTAGATTAGGTAATTTCAATGATTAGGTTAAATCATGGATTATAAACTAAATAGTTACAAAAACTTTTATACATTAGAAAGGAAAACTGTTTCATTACAATATTTGTATTTTATATTTTGATTATTTGTGATCACCTCTCCAGCTAACTGACTAACTAATTATCTTCTGCTCTAGAAGTTTGGAGACACTTAACTGTTGCAGGGAAGTATTGAGTAACTGTATGACCTGGATCGTTGGAAGCTTTGGTAGCAACACAGATAAAATAGATTAGTAGCAATAAATGATCTGTCATTAGGACAGCTACAAACATGATTCTTGCAGTAAAAACATAACGGAACTTCAGGATTGTGCTATTCGCTTGGAAGGCTGTTACTAGTGTGAAAGAACTTGTACCAGTAAAGCGCGATCTAGCGCCTTGAGACCACTGGAGGAACACAGTTGACTAACAGAAGGTCGTTTTTGTACAGTGTGATTACATTTTCTTTAGTAAAATGACCGTTTGAAACTCAGAAAGTGGATAAATGGATCTAGTGTGTGTTTTAGTGAGTGGTAAGATTTCATCTGAGAAGTGCACCAACCATTTTGCATGATGTGCCATTAATGGTATTGACTTTGTACACAGAAAGGTAGTGCGACAAATAGCAAACACATTGAAATTGCCTGTCAGTAGAATTGCAAAAACGATTCACTGGTATCGAGGTGCAGGCTGGTATGAATATCGATCTATCGATCTGCCATGCTCTGAAACACACAGAAAAATATCGTGACGTGAGTATAGATTTTCGCTAGTGACATATAAGCGCGATAGATTCAAATCCGTCTTGTACTTGCTCGCTGAGTACAACACATGTGGGAATACCTCCGTGAATGAATCAACAGTAAAAGGATATTTAACTGAGAAGAGTCCAGAAAGGAATGTAGCAGAAAGAAACCAGTGGACTAAGGCAGGATAACTAGACAGAGAAGGACAGGAGAAGGGTTTTATTTACAGATGAATCAAAGTTTCACATTTTTTGAAGTAGGCGCTGTCAATTTATGGCTGCCGACTCCAGGAGTTATTCTGTAGTTTCTGTCCATAACTCCAACTGGGAAACATTGAAGGAATTTGGTGATGGTATGGCGGTATTGTGAAGAGAATACAAAGGGAGATTTAGTGAAAATCAAGGGAAACATGTAAAATGATCATTATAGCATCCTGCAACAAAATGCCAAGCCATTGGTACGCGTCTGATTGGTTGAATGTTCATTTAACTAGCAGACACTGACACAAAATATACAAATTTTTTTGTAAACATTATGTGAAGTTCCTAATGAAGAAAAAATACACCAAAGCGTGGAATGGGTCTCCCTTGTTCCGATTACAATCCAATTTAACTACTGCAGTACGAATTAGACACGAGCGTTCGCAAGAAGCGTCTCATGAATTCTGCGCATCTGTGGAAGGTTCTCCAGCAAGAATGACAACTTTTATACCTATTTCAGTCCTACTAAAGTTGATCCAGCCTATACCGACAGTGCGCAAGACAGTCATCAAGGAAAATAACTGTTACTTCAAGGAAATTCAACTTTAATGGCTGCCCTATGCTGTGCGAATCTGTTGTGTAAGGCACGTTTCTGTTGTTCTCTATTTGTACAGTAAACTCTTCCAAACGAATACAAATAGTTTATATGTTATACGTCCTTTGTATTATACATTGTTCTATAGTGTTTTCAAACATCTGGAAGATACTATATAATGGATATTCATTCTTTTAAAAAGCATGTCATTGAACCTATAAGTCTTGTTCAAACATTATATGAAACATTAGATGATACAACATATAATCTAGTTGTATATATATATCGGGTGTTGCAAAATAAGTGTTACAACTCTTAGGAGGTGACTCTTGCCACTGAGACAAGAAAAAAAGTTCTCTTGAACTTTCGGCTATCGGAAATAGTTTCGGATCTACAAGGTGCCGAAAGCGTGGGAAAATGACTTTCGGACGCCAATAGTTCGGAAACTATCCAACGTAAAGAGGGCGGGTAAAAAATTCACTGAACAAGTCATACCTGCTGTATTGATATATGCTTGCGTGTGTAGTATCAATATTTATGAGTAACTTCAAAATAGATGAAATAAAGTACCAATATTGTTTATCTTTTTCAGTTTGAAAGAGCATATTTCCTTGCAGATTCTTTATAAAATTTTATCAGGTTCCATATAAATCTTAATACCCGGTATATATTTACACATAGTTCTGGAACGCATCAATATATATATGTATGTTTTGCAGGCCGACCAATTTTATAGCAAGTTAGTGTCTTGCCTCTAGTTAGGCATCAAACTAAATTATCAGGGTAACAATAAAGTGGAAAAATTTAATAAACTGTAAGAAAAAAAAACGAAACGCACTAAAACGGAAAATAAAATCCTTTAACAAAACAATATTAATCAACTTCAACAAATGTGCTCAAAGGAAGAGAATAATAAAAGCACTAGAAAGAAGAAAATAATAAACCGCTTTGAAGAAGAAAATAATTAATTACTTTTATCTATAAAAGAAATTTGAAGTCTGTACCAAGACAACGATCTAATGATTCGGAAAATTACAATCCATATTGAGTGGTACAGACTTCAAACATTTTATATGTAATAGTAATGAATTATTTTCTGCTTTTAAGCGGTTTATTATTATTTTCTTCTTTTGAGCATTTTTATTATTTTCTACTTTTTAGTTCTTTTGTTAAAGTCGATTAACATTGTTTTGTCAAAGAAAATATTTTGTTTTACCACATTTTTGATTGTGTAATGTATCAGTATATGGCGGACAATGTCTTCTGAGAACATTTTTACCTTTCCTATTCGTTTTTTTTTCATTCTATCGATTTTTGCATCGCTGTCATTCACATGTATTTCACATTTTATTCTTGTAACTTTAGGGGCGTGTTCGTCAAAAATTCATTTTTTGATTTCATTTCACTTCGTATATATATATATATATATATATATATATATATATATATATATATATATATATATATATAAATTTTCATTTTTTCTATCTTGATGAAATAAAACAATCGTAAATTACCACAATTCAAATCGGGGAAAATCTGTCCCAAAATCATTGAAGTTACTGTGTACTTAATCTGTACTGTTGTAATACTTAAATCAAATATCCACACTTTCCCTTTCGTGTAGATTGTAGATAAACACTGCGAGAGTTTCGGATACTACAGAACGTTTAACTAAACACATACATGCATACATTCACAAATTACATATATATGTAGTAATGTACATATACTCTACGTATATACGTACATGAACAGCGTTTCTGTTTTTCTTTCAACCTGGTAGTTCTATTTATCTTACCAAACGTCTTCAACGTTTACCATAAGGCTTTCCAACTCAAATATTTTACAACATACAAATTTCGAATATGTATATTTTTTCTCTATTTGATAACTTTTTATATACGATTTAAACCTAGTAACAACTTAGTAGCTGCATCCTAATTGATTCTAGTATATTCTTCTTCTTCTCTCGTATGCTGTTGTTTGGAATATATATGATATCACTGTCATACACTTAGTGTTTGTAAAATAAATATCTATCTTAACGAAAGAATGAATAGTATAGTTGAGAAAAATATGTATATAGGTACGTTAGGAGAAGGGAGGAAACCGATAGACCAACAAGAGGAGAAAAAGAAACTATGACAGTTTTCTCCCTCTTGCTTCTCAGTCTCTCTCGCTTTCTCTTTTTACCCTATACTACGCACAGAAGAAATTAATCATTCTATAGATCTCTTGCTGAATTTTTAATTTTACATGTCAGTGATGCATGGTTGTGTCCAATTTACTTTTCATTCATTTCGTTTTTTTCCTTTTAGTGTACGCTCGTTTTCTATCTTCATCATCTGTCAACGTTATCTTTCTCTATATATTTTTTATGCTCCATTCAGTGTTTTTTTCTGAAGTCTGAATATTTATATGTATATTTCATACAGATGAATTACTTTGTTTACATACAAGTATGTATGTACATATTTGAGAGAGAGAGAGAGAGAGAGAGAGAGATTATCAGTTATTCGTGCATACTATGTACACGGTTTTTGACATATACCAAAGATAACATAGATACGCAACCGTTATTTGAGCAGTGATTCCCGTACTTCAAATATTTTTTAAAGAATAGAAGCACAGGTGGTGTTAGCTTGATAGCAACTATAGAATAACCAATAATGTTAGTGAACCTTTCTGAGCTTAGGAACTTTGTTTACACACACACACACACACACACACACACACATATATATATATATATTCACCAGACATACTTCAACTAGAACATTCATCTTAACAAAGTAGTGTACAATGGACAGATTAACCCTTTCAGCAGATATCCTCACTATTGTGAATGCTACTTTCAGTTGTGAAAAACTGCCAATGATACGATTTTAGTACACAAATTAGCTACAAGTACTCGTACATTTGTGAGTGTCTCAATGACAAGTTGTCAGGTACTGAATTGCCATTTGTTGAGTACATTGGAAATCACAACGTTTATAGGTAATGTGTTTTGCACTCACAATTGTGAGGGTATCTGCTGAAAGGGTTAAGTATATTTCTTTAAAGTCAAGACCTTGCAGAATCATTTCATGGCACAGGAATACGATAGAAAAATAGATAGATTTTGCGTTTATTGGACGTATTTAGATTTCGAAACCATTTTTCACGAAGTCTGCCCAAAATAAATTTTCGCAATAATCTTTCAACTTGGTTTACTAGGTATTTTATCCAAAACCATGAGATTTATACGATTGTTAGAAAATACTTAAGTGTTATAGTTATTAACTCAACCTCATTTGTTTTCAAGTCTCCACTTACTTCAAATTTTCACCGTCAAATTTTAGTGACCATTACAGAGGGTAATACTTGGCGAAAATCGGTTCAGCCATTTTCACATTCAATTTAAGAAAGGAAGAGCCTATAAAACGCCACCGCGAAGTAGGTGAGTAGGTTATGTATAACACTTAAGTAGATGGGTAGTAGTTATTAGGGAAGTAGGTGAGAAGCTGAGTAGATCGTAGAAGGTAGGTGAGTTAGGCGCGGAGGTGACTAGATTCAATTCGTGCAAACGATAGAGTTAATTGACCTCCATAACATGTTGTAATTAAAAACAAAATTAACTCCATTGGATTGTCAAGGAAATCGCTCTCAATCTCGAAAACTAGAAGTTGTATAGGAATTTTCAACACTGTATATTGAAAATTTCTAGTTTTTGTGGACCACACCAAATTTCGTTTCTTATCCGTCTGATGGTTTAAAAAAAATAATATTTTTATAAACTTTGTTTGAAAATTGACGATTTATTGTTAATAGATGCTCACCAGCGTTGGAGCAAGGCAAAATTTTCTTTCGAGCAAAGTGACGTTTTGGCGCCCCCCCTCTAGTCCGAGTTTGTATTTTACATTTATTACAGTGATTTTAATCTTGTAAACCCATGTTTTGAAAAGAGAAATTAATATACATTTAGGTATATTTCCTACTTAAAAATTGCATATGCACTGAGAAAAAAAATGTAGGTGACGTACTTAAAAAGATAGGTTACATGCGTAATTCCTGTAATTTTTGGACTTAACGTACAGCAGACGTATAACTGAAAACGCATGTTTTATAATATTTTCCGTATAAGTGTTCCATCTATACGTACTTTCCGTATGAAACAATGTAGGCGGTCAGGATCTCACATACAAATGGACGTATACAACATATAGCTGACAAAGGTAACTTAAGTATATGCATGTGATATACGGAAAACTGTTAGATGTCAGATATCCTGCAACGGCATGATGTAACATCTAAGAGCAGTGGCTATGTAGCATACGGATAACGTATGCTCCGTACTGATTTCTATAGTATGCAAGAGGATACCGTATATTTGTACAATGTACCGCTGTCCGAAGAATGGATTTTTCTCTGTGTGGTATCATTTACATTGTGTTATTGTTATTATTATTTATGTACTGATATGTATGAACAAAAACAATATCGAATAGCATTCATTGAATACTACTAATGGTGACATGATTACTGCTATGTTGTAACTTATTTTGTTATTTGCATAACATCAGAAGTCATCTATCATATATCCGACTGTGTAACAATCTAGTCTAATAACGTTAAATAACAAAAAATACATTTCGCGTATGCTGAACGTGTTTTAAGCACAGCAATATAAACAACCCTTTTTATGTAGGTTCTAGTAGTTGAAGTCCATAGAATTCATAAAACGTATTTCATGAATTTGTACAAAAGCTGGACACTCTTATAAGACTATAATAACAGGTCTTATCAAGTATTAGAAATCCTCTAACTTTCGTAAGTTTGATAAGTAAGTAAACATATCCTAGTTAATTTAGGGAACTTTATGAGAAAACATCTATGTATTTTTCTTCTATAAAAACAGAAACTTAAAATCTAGAATAATTTAGACAAATTGCTTTCCTAACTTTGCAACCTTTGGCTTCGGGGGTGATAAGTAATAAGCATAACTTAAGAAAAACTAATTAAAAATTAAATTCTATTAGGGTGAAAATTAGCAACAAATTAAACAATTTTAAATGCATTTGTTTTCAGCACCTCGCAACAATTACAATAAAACCTTCCGATTTTTTTTTTTTTTTGTGTGTGCAAAATCTCTGACAATGACATCTATGTCAAGTCTTGAAGAACGTCGAACTCAGTCGACATCATGGCGAGTCCCACGAGGCGCTCCTGGCACATAGTTTTTGAATTAATAATTTTTAACTAATTTTAATTTTGAGAAGCTCCTTTCGGCTGAAGCCACGCTGACAGGAAGAGTGAGGGCAATTCTGACTCCATTCCTGGTGGGGGCACTTGATTGAAAATGTGTTACAGCTTTTTTCAGGCCAGTCATCTTGAGTAAAGTTTTTCCTGGGTTTTCCCCCGTTAACACCAGGCAAATGCCGGGATGGTATCTAATATAATGGTCCCAGGCCGCTTCCTTCTTTCCCCAATCCTTTCTGCCTTCCTTTTCATCACAGAGTGTGCTCACCGAGGGACGTCATTCCTTATATACGTGACGGGCTTAAGGGCCTTAGATGCTGAGAGCCCATAAATCTAATTCCTGAAGGGTTGTTAGTTTGTTACTTTGAACAATAAATATGATATGTGAAATTTCATTTTGTATATAGATTTGGGCTGGACATGCAACAAGCTGACGTAATATACTACCTTAAAAGATACAATTATGTTGGGTTGGCAGGACTGGGAATTTGGTGGTATTTCGTAGTATGTCAAGCAATGTCCGCCTGTCGACATTTGCATATTACAAATTTTTTAAATCGAATTTTGTCTATTTGTTTGAAAGTTACAAGATCGTCTCAAGATAGGTCCACCCTATATATATAACATTCAGTCCAATTATGTATATGTGATTAATTTAAAAGCTTATTTTCGTAAATAACCTAACATTATCTTGTTATATTTCAAAAATGTAAATCGCTAAATAAATATGTTTTTTTAAAAAAGTTGATTGGATTTCAGGTGGACCTGATTACGCTTCAAAGTTTACTTCTTAAGCCATGTGCATGAAGATTTTTATAAATCTTTAACAAAAATGAATACTGGCTTTTTAAAGACTTGTACACGTTTAGTGCTATTTGGCTGGTACATGGCATCTCAGTAGTAAAATGTTTACGACGCGTGCAAAAGGTTGTAAATTCGTGCCTTGCCCCAGCGAGTTTGTAGGGCGGCAAAGATTGGCCAATTCGTTTGAAAGTAATTTATTGTACCATTCATCTTCTTTGGTCTACAAACTCTTTCACTTTTCCGCCACCAGCACGAAATGGCCGATGTAGCAAAATAAAGATTTCATTTTATTTACTAGAAATATGAAAATTGTACTAAATAAGATTTCTTAATATTTCAGATCTGAAAAATAGAAAATAATACTCATATGAAAAATTTAGCTATACAAAAACATTAGATTGATTAAAATATAATTCAAAAATGTATTTATTAGTTAATCTAAAAACTAGTAGATTACTTTCGTATGTGGAATATGTATGCGAGGGCACGAGGTCGTCCAGCATGAAAAAGCTTATTCAGGAAATTGCTAGACGAATGGTTTTCAATTCTTTCTTAATAAAGATCTTTTTTTATTACACTACATTAATCCAGCAAGAACTGCTTTAAAAGGCTTTCTATTGTTATTATTTTTTAACTTTTAAATCTTTATTCAAAATATTTAATTACAGTATTGTAGCCAATAGTTTCTTTCCCCTTTCCTCCTAAAGTAGAACATGTTCGAACTTCTTTCATTATGAACTTAACAGAATGGTTAATCATTTGGAATTAGTCAAACTTGTGTGAATGTTTGGGTTGGCACATGGTCGATAATTATAATCATAAAGAGTTAATTTTACAGTGAAATAATAAGCCACAGCAAAACTTATGTGAAAATATTGTATTATCATCAGGTTTAACTTATTTTTATAAATTTTTAGACTTTAAAAATGAAATCTTTCAGTTTAACGTTTCAGGATTATACCGTTTAAGCTAAGAGAGACGCATTTGTGATTCTAGTTAATATGAGAGTGTGTTAAAGTTAAGTTCCAAGATTTGCTCTAACAAACAGAGAAGTAAACTAACAAAAGCATTGTAGTAAAAGCAGATTGGAAACTTATGGCTAAACAAAGTATATTTCCTAAATGATCTTTATCATTCCTAGTGCTCTTAAACCCTGACGCCCCTAAACTGAGCGTAGAGTAATCTGCTCGTTTTATATCCACAATGGGTTACTTCACCAAAAAATAGTTTTATTGTAGTACATTTCATAGAGATATTATATTAAAAAGTTTTTTTATACGATTATTATTAATCCTTCCGATTTTATAAAAAATGTTAAACTTAAGCTTAATCGGATCAAATCTAAAACTGAAAAAAAAATTATCATTAGTCCCAGAACCTGCGGAAAGGCAGAATATTTAATAATAATAATAATAATAATAATAATAATAATAATAATAATAATAATAATAATAATAATAATAATAATAATAACACTGCTCTACTATGATTTTGCTGTTTGGAAACTATTAATGTATTCTTAATGTTTTTGACCTGAGAAATCCAAAAATGTAGTTAGTTTTGCTCTATCACATACAGTTTCCTTAAAATAGATGGGAGGGGAGAGGAAACTAGCCGTAAAAATGTATATTTCAGAAGAAAATCCTAAATCCCATAAAAATATACTTTCGATGCCATATCCTTCTGATTATCTTTGAATTTGTAATAAAAGACGTGCAGTTACTTATTCTGCTAACATTATGTAGAGTATCTGATAGCATCTGCATTACAACCTGTACCGCATGGTCGTGGTATTCCTGTACTAATTATATCACGACGCATTAATGACGTTGGGGACGCAATAACAACGCTGTGTAAGCTGTGATCACGATAACTACGAGTCGTCGTATATTTTGTTGTGTTTAGCAATGATGTTGAATCAAAATGGAACGTAGGAAGTGTCGGAATAATCCTGATTATTTCTGCTATATCTGTTGCAGCTATTTAGTGTCGAAACAGAAACAAAATATTACATCGTTTGTGAAACGTGCATATTACGCCTAGGGGATCAAGACAAATCAGTATGTAAAGTATGTGTCGAAGACCTATGGAACTAGACAAAAGTAAGAAGAAATCTCTACATTTCGGAATACCAATGATGTGGCTTGAAGCAAGAGATCATAGTAGAGACTGCTATTTCTGTTCGTGTGAGGTTAAAAGTTTTGCCACAAGAAACAAACGAAGCCTTACATATTCTAACCTGCCATCTGCATGACGATCTAGGTACCACATGGTCCTGATATTCCAGTACCTAACCCACCGCAAGCACTACTGTGTACAGATTCTGCTTCTAGTAGCACCGCGTGTGGTGATGATATGTACAGCAGAAAAGAGGAAACTGCTGAGCCGAAGTTATTTACACAACCCGAGTTAAACGATTTAGTGCGAGACTTCAATCTGTCCAAGCAAGCAGCGGAAGTCTTAGGCTTAAGGCTTAGTGAAAAGATTTTATTAGTTTCTGGGACATCATGTTCATATTTTAGACATCGTGAGAAAGAATTTGCACAATACTTTTCTGCTGATGGACACTTAGTCTTTTCCAACGACGTCAGAAATCTCATGATAAAACTCACAAGGGATGAATATAATGCAGAGGAATAGAAGTTTTTCATTGATTCCAACAAGAGAAGTCTGAACGATGTGCTTCTTCACAACAGCAACTAACAACCCTCTGTATCCATTGCTAATTCTATACATTGAAAGGAGACTTGCGAAAGTATGGAAATGCTTTTGAAAAAAGTCAAATACGAGGATCATCAGTGTTTATTGTGCCGCGGTCTAAAGGTGATATGTATGTTTCTTGGACAGCAGCAAGGATGCACCGAATATCCATGCCACATTTGCGAATGGGACAGCAGAGAACGCGATAAACATTAGACTCAAATTGATTCGCGTGGGGGCGCGGTGGCTCAGTGGTAGAGCGTTCACCTCCGGTGCTTGGGGTCCCTGATTCGATCCCAGCTCGCGCCGTGTTTACTTTGTGGTGGACAAACACTGTGCTCGTGGGTTTTCTCGGGGTTCTCCCGTTTCCTCCCACTTTCTTCATTCCACCATTTCACTCATTTCTCATTATCACCGTCTCCTTTAGCCTAACCGGCATAACCGTGGGACGTTAAACTTAAAGATTTCATTTTCATTTTTTTTTTCAAATTGATTCGCCTGTCAGGGAAAGCCACAATGTAGGAAGTAAAAATGTGACTCTTGCGTCGTAGACCCTTCAAGAGCCATATTACCACCTTTACATATTAAACATAGCCTAATGAAACAATTTGTCAAAGCTCTGAATAAAGATGAGCAGTGCTTCCAGTATTTAGTGACAAAATTCCCAGAACTTTCAAGTGCTAAGTTAAAAGAAGGAATATTCATTGGTCCTCAGATCAGAAACTTCTTTAAGGACTCAGACTTTGAACAATGTATGACAAGTGTTGAAAGGAAGCATGCAGTGCATTTAGGGACAGGTATCATAATTTCCTCGGGAAGAACAAACACGAAAATTACAAGTACATTGTGTCTAATATGCTCCAGAAGCTTAAAACATTAGGGTGCAAAATGAGTCTTAAGACTCATTTCCTGTACTTACATTTGGACAGTTTTCCTTCTAATTATGATGATTTAAGTGAATAACATGGTGAAAGATTTCACCAGGACATCAAAGCAATTAAATACCGCTATCCGGTACGCTGGAGTACAACAGTGCTGGCGGATTATCGTTGGACGTTGGTACGTGAAGATTTACGATCTACTCACAAAAGGAAATCTAGTTTTATAGGTTTCCAAGTGAAAAGGCAGGGACAAAAATCAGATAGGTTGGTTTATCAATAACCTTAATAATTTAGAATATAAATGTTCAGATTAGTTATTGAGCAAAATAATGTTCCGTTGTTAAAAATATATAGTCATAATGTACTGTATATTAACAGCGTTGCTGTGTAAATAGCACAATTTACGCAATCATGTTTTCCGATTTGTAACAACACCTGACGTGATGGGGGAAAACTAATTTCATTTCCGTAATTAGCAGCCTCAAATTATATAAAATCAGGTATCAAATAAAAAACAGCTTTTAAAAAGTAAGATTTTTTCAAGCAGTGTAATAATAAGGTTAATCGATTAAATTATATCTAACTTCACATTTTATTAGAGTGGTGAACAAGTTAAAATAATCTATATACAAACGTTTTCTACCAATTTGTTCACACCATGAAATTACGAATACAAAAGCTATTTGATTGTAAAACTGCCCTATTGTAGTACAGCGCATCAATAAAATATATGAAGGATGCTGAATTTTTAAGATATACAGTGTGTTCTATGAATAACAATAAGGCCAGTCTGCTGAAGAAGCCAATGCAGATAAAATCATGAAACCTTTTGTAACCTTCAAGGGATATACAAAACATTATGCTGATAAGGAGAATCCATCATGAGGGGGTCTAAGGGAATTACGAGGGGTAACTACAAAATTTTAAATAGCAACCCCATCGTGTGGTACCTCGTTTGAAAGGTAGTCAAATGTAAAGACCAGTTCTGGAAACTGCATGTCGCTAGCGTGTCCCTAGCCAACATGGCGGTCATTCGTAAAGTCGAAGAAACATTGCAAAGCTGTAAGCAGAGAGAAACATGGTACCTTTTACGACATACCACATTAATGCAGGAGGTGCTTGAACTGTGCACTTCCCACCTCCTGAATAATAATTTAAACGTTGGACGAATTCCTCTCGAATACGGGTAAAAGTCATTACCGGTATGGAATACAGGCATCAACTATGCATGGCGCAGCTCCGCAATGCTGTTAGGCTTTGTGCGGAACACCATAGGCTTCAAATTGCAGGATGCTGAAAAACAGGCGGCAGAATCTCTTCCAATGTCTCCACAATCAATGGTAGAATCAAGTCTTGCAGCATTGCCAGGTACATCTCACCTGTTAGTATTCCATCGATGAAGAAGGGCCTGATTATGTGATTACCGAAGATAACCGCCCAAACATTCAGCGACTGTGGGTGTAGTGTGTTCCCTTCACGAAATACATGAGGATTTGTGTCACACCAGTATCGACAGTCATGCCAGTTGACCTTGCCTTTCAAGTAAAACGTAATCTCATCGTTGAAACTCACGTTTGTTAGCACTTTGGTCCTACACGCCAATGCCTCATACATCTGCTTACAAAACTCGATACACATATCAGGATTATGTTCACTTAACTCCTGGACCATACGTAGTTTGTATGGATGGAAGATATTTTTTTAAAAGATCCTGTGTGTCATTCTGCGTGACACACCGCAAGTTTGAGCCTTCATTGTTATGGAATGTTGAGGATGCACAGTCAGCTCCACCGACACTTGTATTTGTGTCTCCTCCGTAGCAATACTAGGGTTTCTATGCTTCGGCCATTGGTTAATCTCTCTATCGTAAAGAATTTAAGTAATAAATGGCATACATAAGAAACACTAATCGGGCTGCGCAGGTTTTGTTCATTGAACAACCGTACTGTTACACTGTGCGAACTTTGTAAAAATAGCACCACTTTTCCTACCATAAATAATTTTAAAGAAAATATATAAAACCACTTACCGTTCTGTTCCCTATGTTTCTCACCCTACAGGTGAGAATTGCCGTTTTCCCTACTAATGCCGTTGTGTTTTTTGAAGCTGAAGTATCGAAATAGGGTCCCATTCCCGGTGTGGGACTCAAGTTTACAAGGTTCTCTTCTCCCTCCTCGTGGCCTGTGTAGTAGGCATCCTCGTACTTCGTAGAACCTGAGAAGAAAAGGAAAGAGAAAACAGATTAAGTACAATGTACTTCCCATACTTAACGGAAAATTTAGAAGTTTATAGAAACCATATAAGTGTTTAGTCATTCAAGTCAAATTTCTTACCACAAATTTACTTACGTATCTTTTTTTTAAATTTGTGGTTATATATGTTCATTAGAAAGTTGTTACACAAATTTAGATTTCTGATATCTCAAGCGGTAATTGTATACACTAAAAAGTAAATAGTAGTAAATGGTGCATCGGAAAGTAACCCGTATATATCAAACCACAGGAACTCCAATAGCTCAAATGGAAGAAATAGAAATACCTTGCATGACGCAGTTAGTTGATTTCGTGCTATGCAAAATCATGTTTTTCTATGTCTATTTACGATATGACTAAATTGATTTTATCACATACATTTAATTCAGTAAACAATAACACAAATAATTTGGTTATTAAAAATAGTAATTGGCAAATCTATTTCGAATTCATAAATGTATGCAATGATAAGAACTATTTTAGAGCAAGACCCCGAGTTGTATGCTAGGCAACCCAACATATACCAAAATAATGTCCCAATGCAGTCCCTCACAAATTTGTTTAGACCAGTCCCGCACGGACACAATTTTCTAAAAGAAAGCGTGATTTATAGTTCATGTTATTTTCCTGTAAAATTCTCTTCATTCTCATACTAAATATAACGCAATATTAACATGAGAAGTTATTATTAAACACTAAAAATTGATTGTGCTCAGAGAAAAGAAAAAAATGAGTTTTAAGTTCAGGTAGCAACTATTCTGTGTGATAATTCACAAGATAATTGACTTATGAAAAACACATTTTGTATGGAAGTGATTTTGTGTCTACTGCACTGTGTACTCAGATTTAATTGAAATTGCAGATAGTGTTTTCTGTACAAAATATATCTGAATTGATAATAGTTGTGGAGAGGGTGCTAAAGTGTTGGCAGGGGAGAAGGAGACGACTCTTTGTGTCCATATTTGAGAGTGTCCGTGAAGTGGAGTGTTGTGTTCCATAAATATACTGCGATATTTTGAACATTATACCCTAAGGAAATAGCTAAGGAGATTTCGTTCGACATATCTAATATTTTAAATAGATAATCAGTACAGTCCAATATTCCGAAAATGAAAATCGATTTTTTGATTCTTATATCTGCTCTAGTAGATAGAGGTTAAGGTTAAGGTTATTTTAGTTTAGCGTCCCGTTCAGCAGCGAGGCTATAGGAGACGTGGACCTACTGATTAACGTGGAATCCGAACCACATGAGCTCCCGCCGGGAATTGAACCCGGGTCTTCCACGCCAAAGGCGCGTACGCTAACCGCTTAGCCACGAGGGAGCTCCTCTAGTAGATAGAGTTACATTAAAGAGGAAGAGGAAGAATATTTGCATTACCTACTAGCATATGCACAAACATATCCAACTCTCAATAGGAAACTCAATGTATATATATATATATATATATATATATATATATATATATATATATATATATATATATATATGTATATATATATATATTTGCAATTTCCTTCAGTTATGTTCTGTCTGTTAGTGGGAAAGGATAGAAAAATGAAGATTAATGGTAGTCGAGATTGTAGAGTGCAGAGTAAAAATATCTAACACAAGATTGCATGGCACCAGATGGCACCACGGAGAGTAGTCTCTATCACTCTCGACTTTGGTGCGAACTTCCCCGAGTTCGCTTCCCAATAGCAGCACTTGGTCGACTAGGGGTAACAGTTTTTTCAGGCCATTCATCCTGAGTCAGCTTTTTTCCCAGTGGCGGATCTAGCCCGGGACAGGGGAGGCCTAGCCCCAGATGTTTGAGTGACAAAAATAATTTAAGCTATTATTTATATATTCTTAAAAGCTTATAGTAAACTCATGATACACCTATTATAGTCCAGCCTAGCTAGGCCCCCCAGTTTTTATCTTCTACATCAGCCTCCGTTTTCTTATTCACACCAGGCAAAGACAGTTATGGTATCTAACGTTCAGGTCCTATGTCGCTTCCTTCCTTCCCCTTTTCCCGGTTAGTGTGTTCGTTGAAGGGTGTTATTCCTTATACGTGACAGGCTTAAGGCCATAGATGCCGGCAGCGCCCAGAAATATGTAAAAATAAATAAATGAGAGAATTGCACCAGATTGAACCACGTACACTTTTTTGTTTCAATCTAGACGAGAGCTTTATCTTTTGTTGAGTATGCTCTCCGTTTCCTAGGCCCTCGAGGCAAAGATAGGTACTTATTAAAAAAAAAAAAATGTTTTTTTTTATTTAATATTTGGTTTCATTTTTCACATGTTCATAATTACATACACATGTATTTTATTTGAAAAGCTTTCCACTGTTATCGATGAGTAGTATATAATGACATATCGATTAGCAACTTACCAATTTTACATCTCTTTTAGCACCCAGGCTAATATTGACCTGGACTTACCTCCTAACGTCGTTTTTGTAACGCTCAACATTATTTGTTCATGGTGTTACCTGACCAGGATATTAGTGCGGTTTTTCGTGGAGGGCGCTAGTGTTGTGTTTACATCAGTTTCTAGGTAAGCGCGGTGGGACAGGGGAACGGAGAGCGTCACTCAGCAGTGTATCCAACGATTTTCAAAAGTTGCAGTTTACATGTTATAAGTAGCCTAATCTGTTTCGCTTAATAAAGAACTCCATAAATTATATAGTTATTGAATCCTGCAGTAATGCAGATGTATTGTGGATAATGGCATATGCATGGAAATTAACAATTTAAGAACAAGATAGCACACAAGTGAATTTCTACCGTGTATTAAGCAGATTATATAAAAAATTGATTACGTTTTATTTGATTTCATTATAAAACAGTAGTAACCTGTAAAACTCAGTAATAAGATGTTAATGACTAAAATATTAATTATGGGTTGATAGCTTAGATACTTGCGCAATATCTTGTAACTGTAAGTTTAAATCAAGTTAAGGCTTGCGATGCTTGTATTTGTTTTAATGTAAGTCGGTCGATTGACAACTAAATTATTTTCTTGAGTTGTAGCCAAGAAAGAATTCCGATACGTTTCCACTCGAGAACTGTGGAAGTTCCCTTCCTTGGTCTATTGGCTAGAGCATGTGCCTTTGTTGTACGTGGTTCTGTGAGAGCCCAACAATTAATTTTACAATCTTTCACTTTCATTAATCATCTGTCTCCTCTAGCATAAAGAGCATAATCATGGGACGTTAAACTAAAGAAATTTCATTTCATTTTTTCGATGAATGTGAACCCTTTGGGGTAAAGGAAGTGAAGAAGAAATTTTCCTTAAATTTTTAAAGGGCTACGGAATTGGATAGTTTGTCTTTCGGGATTACCTTGTAAAACCTGATTACAATGCATCTTTCTTTTAGGATTATTATCGTAATTCAGCCTTTTGGTAAATGTGAAATAGAAGTATCGATAAAACATCAGCGTATGGGTAATGTAAGCATAAATATCATTGGTTCAATACACAATAAATTCACAACTTTTATTTATGAATATGGAAATTCCCTTTGAACTCCCTCTGAATTTCTTTCAGACCCTAGGTCTCTTGTGACGAAGAATTAATTCTACTATCTGTTTTCATACATAATATAATTTTGAAACTTGGGATTCTAGTGTTGTCTTTGTGTCTGTAATAATAATCATTTGTCGATTGACTTCAGAAGACTGAGTTTAGCCCGTGAGCATAAGTTGCATATAGTTCAAACATATCAGATGTACGGTCTTGTTTAACAAATCCTGTGTGCACATATGAAATTCAAAGACAAAGGCAATCAATCGTCTTTAAACAGCTGTATTTTTATTTCAAGTGTAAGTACTAAAATGTGCTACGTATAGTTCCAAGAAAGGATCCTTAAAAAAAAAAAAAAACTGAATTTACGTACCTAACATTGGCACTCATCTTCATGATTTGATGTAAGAAGTGGCCGCATGATTTCCGGCCAATTGTTTCATCGCCGGTATCTTTGAGCAATGAGATGGAAGTGGAAGACAAACTTCGTTCTTTTAACTTGATATTTTGAAAAGCTTACCCAAGTGGTTTTGTTACTTAAATACATATCTATTCACTCTAATCAATTTCAAAAGTACCATTAACTTTATAATCACATAATGAATGTAAGAGTTACCATGAAAATGTATTTTGTATTTCTTTTTTAATATGAAATTCATTTTTTTTTTCAGAATTTCACTGGGGCTATAAGAAATCAATTGTCAGGCTCCCCACTTTAAATTTTAATCGCTCCCCTACCGCCTCCAATGTAACATTGGGTTTATTTCTTTTAAATAAATTTTTCAAAATATGGAAGAAATACTGGATTTTTAAATTACCAAACCATGCTAAATAATGACAGGTTAGATATCAGAGAAAGCTACCATCTTAATTAGGGGCGGATCCAAATCTCCTTCGGAGACGGTTAGATTATCAGTTTCTCTGTCACCAGTCTTTTTGTGAAAGTACGGTAGGAAAGTTAAAGGAATATGTTTCATATTTTTAGTCATACTTTATTTTATGATGATTATTGTATCTCCATGATTATTTTTAGATAACTAGTTGAGATTTTGTTTAGAGTGGAGCCCTTGTCCACCTGGAGGCCCGGGACTATAGCCCCTCTAAGCCCCTCCCTTAATCCGGCCCTGGTCTTTGCGGTGAGCAATGCCCTCGAGCTGGAATGGTATCTGAACTGAACTGAAAAAATATATAGTTATCATACTTCGAAGAAAAGGAAAGACCTCTAGCTGACATACTATTTTGTCCAGGAAAAGAATTAATGTTTTATGGCATATAATAAATAAATCCAGAACAGAGCAGAATGAAACTGGGTGTAATTGTGTTAAAGCGTTAGTTAAGATGGCTAAAAAATTGAGAGGGAAGGAGAAGGTACATAAGATTTTACTACTACTTTAGAAAAAGAATATAATAAAATGTTTTTTCAAATCAATGTCTTGTGTACTTGTTTGGCTTTTTTGTGCATCATGGAGGAGAGTTTGAGGAGGAAAGGGAGGTGTTTTATCGTCATCACTGAAATTATTGTAGTAAAACATCCTAGACTGGAGTTTTGAGACTTATCTTCGATTTAGATTCTCTTGTGTTGGAATGAGTTGGCTTGAGTGTAGAGGAGTTCTATCTCATGCTTGTAGATAATGCAGACTTCCTGCGACTAGAACCATTCGTTCTGTACGGAATTTTCCATGTAGCTTGATTATTTGTATGAATTTGGTTTACTTATACTACTTGTTCCCAACAAATCTACGGCTAGTCTGCTAGTTGCCTTGGAACTAGCGACATCTCTTGGCATCAAATAGGAGGCAGCAGAGCTATGAACTACTAGAATCCTGACTGACAACCTTGAGGCATCTTGCTGTTATAATAAGAACTCGTTTCTTTTTTAATAATGCTTTATGTATTTACGTTTTTCAGTCCCATTCATTCCTTTGCTTCAGCAAGATCAAACATGTATTTCAGTTAATGTTTCAGTCACTCTATGCTTTGCGCACCGAATTGAACAAAACGTGTCGTGAAGAACATGTTAAATATAACTTTTCCATAATTGAAATTGAGAAAGAAATGGATTGAGATTACATCCAAATACGATTTTCAACAGAAGGCTATTTCAATGCAAAATAGCTACAGTAAAATAATTAAATACATAACTTATTTTTCTATCTACGAAAGAAAAAGCTTCTCTGTACAAAACCAATGCACTCTACAATAATATTAGGTTGTTTAATACTTCGGAAAGAGACTTTCCGATTCAATAAGCATGCTTAATAGTTCGGAAGAAAGGAACGAATACCAGTGTTCATTGCCCCAGTTGGACTTCGTATAGTTCTTCTGGTTACTGTGTCTGGCCATTGTAAGGCCATACTGTCCGACAAACAATAAAAACCTACAGGACTTAGGACTGTTAGGACAGGGAGTTAGGACTGAAAAGTTTAGAAAACTCTTTACCATTAATGCTATAGAAGACGTAAACCCAGAATTTAACTTGGTATCCGTACACATGAGATCCCGCCGGGAATCGAACTCGGACCTCCCGCGCCGAAGACCAATTTACAGGAATAAGGTGACTATCATAGTAGATGGCTAAAGGTAAGAATAATTTTATTTTTCTTTGTAATCTTATTCTAGGTTTAGTCGCTAATGTGTTTTTCAATGATATATTTGGGAGTGTGGTCGTCAAATTAGATTCAAATTGGATTTAAGAATCAGTAATTTTTCTTCTTCAATGTTGGAGAATAATACTTTGTCAACGAATGTAGCTACTGTTAGTATTTTTCTAGCAGACTGAAGATTAAGGAATACAACTGATAATTCAGAGTTATAGAATCCATTGTGCTTGGTAACTTGAAATTTGCGATGAGTGACCTTCCACTAATGGTAGAATATCTATGACGATGATGATATGGTGTTCTAAAGAATATTATTATGGAATGCATATCCGTGTTTCTCACATGGTAGTTCAGATTGGATTATAATTACTTTTCCACATTTAGCATATCCGTCATGTTACTATTGCAAATCATTACACAATATAACAATATAACAAAGATTGTAAATATTACAGAAAATCAATTGAACATGGTCTACAACTGTCCAAATTCAAAGACTTAGAATATCATGGGAAACAACTGATAAACATCATCCTCAAAACGTTCATTTATCAAGAACATCTGCAAGAACAGGGAAATGTAGAACTACTCATTAGGAATAGGAAAACTGCATTAATGTAATACACGTGATGAATATCTTTTTGGTTCATTGGATTGGATTTGTGTTTAGTCTCCTTCTCAGAACCAAAGCTATATAAGCCAGGTTGAGGTGGGATACAAACCACAAAAGGATACATTGTAATCTAACCCAGGTTTTCCTGGACAAATGAACTGCGCTATCCATGTAGCTACAAAGAAGGTAATGAGCACCTCCTATTCCCTATTTCAACATAATTTGACTTGAGATGTATCCCGCGACACAGAGGCTTCGAGTCAATGAACCATCACAAACTGATAACGCCAACATTATTCGTCACTTAAATGCAACGGTTACCAATGTCATGGGACGTATGACTTCTGGAAGTCTTTTAACACTCTGTTGGATTGACGAGAGTATGAACTATGACAAGGGCAGTAGTACACACTCAAGAACCATCCAGAGATAAATCCTGAATAAGGTAACATTACCTTTTAGTGATCCGTGAACTTGAAATCAGCTTTTCTGGATTGGAGGACAGTCAAATCCAATGGCAGAGAATCATATTGATAGACTAGTGGAAAAAGAAATCCTAAAGTATGCCCAAAGATCTACAGGGAACATCTGCAACAAATGCAAGATATCAAATCATGTTTTTTAGCTCAAAATAAATCTTTCTCGAGTTCCTTCCATATTTTCATTCCTCAGTTGTTTCACAATCATTAATCACCAATCTTCTTTCGCTTAAAGGACATAATGGAGGGACTAAATTGGAAATTTAATGTCATTTCTTCAAACCAAATTTCTTAACTACAATTCTTCTTCTTTGTGACTACAGAAAATATATTTTCTTCTATTTCACAGGAACTTCCACTTCCAAATCCTTGTTTCCTGACAAATTTTGTCTTACTATCTGGCCTACACACTTGCCTGTCTCTTTTAATTTGTTTAACTTGAATTCTACCAAAAAGAGAGTCAGAGTTTAGTAGTAATATGTTGTTAGGGATATCAAAAAGATTCCGTTTAGCACGAAGATTTCCTCTTGCAATTCTTAAAGTATTTGTGAAAATAAACCCCCTTTGCGTGTTTGATTGTATGTTAATATAAAACAATTATTTGTAGCCGAATATTCTATGACGTCACAGACTGCTATACATCTTCTCACTGAACCATACGGAGAAAACAAGGAGTAGGCGGTGAGAAGGAGCATTGATGACAGGCAAACAAGAACATTGGTAGCCTAGTCGATGGTTTTAATGGTTCATTTCTCGTGGATCCGTTACTGTTAGCAATTATTTATTTGATGTTCTTTTACCTCATCCTCTACTCTCCGTTGCTACACGTCTTTTTTTTTTCATTAGTACATTTTTTTCTGTTTAAAAAACATACTCCTACGTCATACATCGGGCAATTGTAACCGGGTAATATTGATAAATATCCAGTATTGTCATTTCTCTATTATGAACATTATATCGCGTGCGTGTTTGTAAATGGTTCTGGATATGTTACTTGTACATTTAAATTACATACTTTCTAAGCAGCACATTTGATTTTGTGTCACGACAATTTCCCTCAGAAACAGCTGCATGTTTTGTAAGTTAGACTGAGAACTGTGTTTTCAATGATAACTGGGTCACGAAGTAAGTTTAGTTGGATGACTACTGTTCAGAATGGTAACAGCAGATCTGCTTTTACTGTTTCAGCTACTGATTGGACTAATCTCTATTTATGGCTGTAATCTTGCCGATATTCTGAGCAAGCTGAATACTTCGTTAGAACAGTACCATTAAAATAGTCATTGATTAAATAATTGCAGCCGTCACACTTAGAATTATTCTTCTATACAATTGTTTGATGTTAATTTGTGAAATCTTTACTCATCGCATCATCCGACCTCTATTGAAGCTGGTGTTCTCGATTAATAAATCCTATTCAGTAATAGTCCAATTGTGACCTATTGACTTGGAATTAGTACTTGAACTAATATACGATGCCATGTATTAATACTTACGTATGGGAATGTAACATTTTAAAATAAGCCTTCTGAACAAAGTTTGCTATTCAAACCAACACAAAACATATTCAATTTGTGTTAAAAAACAAAAACCTCTACTACTTCATCAACAACTTTCTGTGAAAGGTATTTTACAACAGAAAAAGACATTTGTATAATTAATGTTTCTGTTTCGTGAAGTTCTGAAATTTTGAAGTTATAATCTCATTAACGTCATAAAGTAGACATCTTGAGTTTTTCTTCCTCTGGAAAAGATAAAATTGGTTTATTAATTCGTAAAAAATTAAAAAATAACAAATCATTTATTTGTAATATCTAGGTTTTAAAGAAGAAAAAAAAAACTTCTATAATTTTAGTTTCAATCTTTCGGCACTTTCTTGTCTGAAAACTTTTCGTGATGGTATTTCTCATATCATGCAAGTTTAATTTCTGTCACGAAGGAGTTGTCGCGTTCATTAATATGGATGTAGTAGGAGCGAGAATAAAAGAAATGTCAGACTTTATATTACGGGAAGAAGCGATAGAACGAACTGGCAGTCTTTTTTTTTTTTCATTTCATTTCTTGTATCATGAAAATTAAAGTTTCTGCTAGTAAGGACACTTTGGGCCTCCTTGATTTCACGAAAATCAATACCACACGCAACTATTCTTTATATGAATAATGTATTACGATCAAAGGAATGTTTCTGCAATTGCAAAGTTTGTTATATATATATGTATAGTTTGGAGAAATATATATAGGACGACAAGACAACTTTATGTTATAGAGTATTAAAAAGTTTTCGTTAAATTATGAAGATGTGCTAAGCTGCATTAGAAAGAAATTGTTTCTTTATATATATATATGACTGGAGTGTTTCAAATTTTTATTTCTTTCTAAGAGCTATGCATATTTGAAGTCAAAGAAGAAGTGATACATATATGAACTAATATATCCCTGTATATGCAAACAATGTGAACGTTGGTACAAGATAAAATAAGATAAAGTAAGAAAGGATAATACAGTGGTTGCTCTTGATGGAAGTAACATAAACAAAAATGAAACTTTTGTCACTTCAAAATAAGGAGAAGGAATCTTCCTAACGTACTAATTCTTGTTTACAAGAATTAGGTAAGTTTTTACTTTTTGTTTGGAGTAATAAAAGTTTTTTTTTTTTTTTTTTTTACTGATGAGACATGCTTTAAGAGTATCCTCTGGGATCACATCTTGCGTATAAGGAAATTGATATTGACTTGAATGCAAATAAAAAAAAGATGTGATAAAAAAACGAAGACATTGTTCTTGAGAAGAAGTCAATAACACTTGCAGGAGAAGTGAGTTTCGTTTCACATCTTCAAATTACAGTAAACTTCCTAAGTATGCGAATTCGATATTGAAGCCCAAGGTAATGTGTGTATAACTTCCAATTGAAGTAAATTAATGAATTAGGGCCAAACATACTTATTCTTAGGGTTTTGAAGCCATATCAATAAACCAAATTTTGTTGTGTGATAGCGCTTTCCGTATAAAAATTAGTGTTGAAACTGGAAGAAAAAGATATCTTAGCACTTATGGCGCTTGATCACTTACAAAAATCTTCGTCTCGCTATCTTTTACAGTTTTTGGTCTACGTAAAGAAATCTTAAACCCGGGTTTGGTAATATATTTCTACCAGTTCCGGTAATAGTACAGTCATATGGATGGAGATGAAATATAGTCCTTGAAACTTTAAATGGAATAATAATAATAAAGTCACTTGTTGCCACGGTACAAAATCATGCCAGTCAAAGAGAAGGGAAGACAGACGCGTAGAAATAAAGAAAGAAAAAAAATTTTTTCAAGGGAATGTTTCGACATGGAGAATTCAACATACGAAACCACTAAATGACGTAAGATTAGGATTATTGTAACCACTAGTTCGCCCATTAATTTGACCTACATACCAAATAGTCTTAATTAGCACTATGTATGAATTACTGTAATTAAATTGCAAACTCCTGACAATAGTGTAATTTTATTCACCCTTCCCAACAAGTTTTAAGTAATGGGAATTATCTTCCAAAAATATTAAGTGCAAGAGAATTCCCCGTCATTACTCTAGGATTTCACACCATGCTTTTCGCTATCTACTTCCGTTTTTTGTTCTATGGCGATTACCATTGAACCCGGAAATAGATTGATTTTTGCCGTTTCAGCTTGAATAGAAGATTGACGGGAAAGGTGAAATCTATTGTTGGAACAGCTGATATCTCTTACATTTTTCTTCTCTGATTCCTATCAACAGATGGACTGACAGATCAACATAGCAAATCTATAGGACTTCCAATAGTTTGGAAGTCTAAAAGAATGTTCACTACCTTCTCCGCCATCTTTCTTTATTTGCCTGTTGGTTTGTATGAAGCTGTTTTATTTTCTTTTGTAATGAACAATGATTATAATGTGATTTTACCGACTTCATTTTCAGGTCTAGTTAGATGACCATGAAGATGCTTTATACGAATGAATTTGGTTCTATATGCACATTTAATATTACTTCAGTTAAATTTGATTTGTAAATATGAAAACTAAATAATGTAGAATTTAATTTGTACAATGTTATCTAATTTCTAATAATAAATTTAAGATGATATCATTCAAATTCCAGTTCTTTAAAAATACAAAACTGAAGAATACATATCAATATCTTTTAAGTCTCATGGTTAAAAACCAAAGATAGTGTAGGAACTTAACGTCATTACTAAATTTGCTAATTGAACCATATACCTGGGGCTGCGGTGGCTCAGTGGTAGAGCGTTCTTCTCTAGGGCTTGGGGTCCCGGGTTCGATCCCAGCCCCTGCCAAGTAAACTTTGTGGTGGACAAACACTGTGTGCGTGGGTTTCCTCAGGGTTCTCCCGTTTCCTCCCACTTTCTTCATTCCACCATTTTCATTCATTTCTCATCATCACCGTCTCCTTTTGCCTAACCGGCATACCTGTGGGATGTAAAACTCAAAGATTTCATTCGAACGAAATACCAATCTTATAAATTGCGGAAAATAGATAAATATAAAGCAAATTAGTCGTTAATTTCCAGGGAATACTTTTGTTTAGAAACAAAGTTTTGATTGGTTAGTTGGAGTTAGACATTCAGGGCCACAACTACGGGAAAGCAAGCGGAGCACGTGTCACGGGGATGTGAATGGTGGGGTACGTAGAAACACAATATGCATACATTGAAAAGACGCCGAATGTTGAGTTTTCACAAACTGACAAAAACCCTAATTGTAGGTTTGTTGACGTCCCTGCTGAGCATCAAGACCATATGAGGGAGGACCTCCTGTTTAAAGTTCGATTCGGATTGAATTTACACTTGGATTTATACCAAAGCCACACACCACGCAATATGTACAGTCACTTAATGGATTTCTTTTACAGTTCCATTCGTTTTACTTAGTTTCATTTCCATTTTCACATAAAACAAGACGATTTAACAGAATGATTTTCTTCGAATTCCTTCCTAATTGACACAATGAAACTACAATAAGTTAAAATTTTGCTTGTTCAGTCCCTGAACGAAATTCTGTGACTGTATAATGGTGATGACTTATTATTCAATTTCGTTATATCTAATATTTCAAATAACTAGATAGTTAACGAGTGAAAGCCAGTAATTTTTTACCTTCATTATAATAGAGATGAACTGAACTTAGAATCTCCAACGTCGTTAACGGAACGTCCTTGTCTATATATTCACCTCATAATGTCTTACATTTCTCACTACTTAGATCAGTCCTTTAATACCATTTGTTTGAAAATTCGTGGAGTTGGAGGCAAACCATGTTTCTACAGTATTAATGACTTCAATATAATCCGGAAAATTCGTACCCTACAAATGTTTCTACATATTTGGGAAGAGCAAATAATCATACAGAGCCAGATTGGATGAATATGATGGAGTAGGCAAAGTTTCGAAACAACACTGGCACACAAAAGAGAGTGTTCTTACTGCTCGGTATGCCAGCGCATTGTCTACTATCAGCAATACCTTTGTGACAGCAAATACGTTCTCTTTCTTCGATAGTATTCAGTAACTTTTGCAGCTATTTTCCGTAATGTATTAAATGATTTTCACCACTTTTTGTAATTATCTGTATAGATAATACTTGTATGGCCCCGAAACACGAACAACATTACGGTCCTGGATAAATGCTATACTTTGGTGTTTTTAAGGGTTCCTTACTAGCTGTTTTTCATGTTAAATTTGTTTCTTTGGTTTCAATATCAAATAGATATAAATAGGTACTGATCTGTTTATTTGCGATGTAACTGAAAATATTTTGTACAGATTCTACACACAGCTGATTTTGAGATGCAAACAAGCGGAGAACTCATCTTGCTCCCACTTTATTCATACGTAGATGTCATATAATATAATGTGAACAGACCCCCTGCTATATAAACAATTCACACCTTTATGAACAATTAATAGTTACACGTCTATTTTCAAGCATTAGCTGCTTTACGATTGTCAGCTTGCTTAGATATATAACCTTTAAGGGACAACCTTCTTTTAGGTAATTCTGTAGACTTTTGTGACCATATACGAAGTATGGTTTCCAGTTCATGATTGTGCCATATGGAGCATCCCTCACCATACAGAGCTGTCATCTCTTCATGTATCGTTTTTGCCAATTTTCATTGAAGATAGAGAAGGAGAAACTGAATCAAGCGCAGTTCGGTATATGATTTTGTCCAATGTGCTGAAATAGTCTAGTTTTCTAGCTGTAAAGTCCATTCAGTAGAACCTGTTAAGACATAAATTAGCACTCATATTAGTGAGGTGCCAATCTATCATTATACAGTTTTTTTTACATTACAAGTGAATCTGTATAAAATGAGGAAAAATTTCTAACTTCCTTTTGTATTCATGTATTTTTTATTTCACACTTTATCTGTTTCATTAACTTCTGAACAAAGCAACATGAGTAAGTGTAAAATTCTCGTGCATAGTTTTCGAGAAATTCAAGAAAAACTAATTTGTTTTGTAAATTTAAAATTGACGCTGTAGGATAACCGCGCCTTTTTTTAAAAATGAAATTGATATTAAAGTATATACTAATTAGGCTTTTTATTACGACACTAGCAGAATGACAGAGGTGCTCGTGACTATATTGTAAGCTTACATGTTGCAGAACCGGCTATCCGGACTCGGTTTCCAATAAGAGCTGATGTGACCCAGATTCCACATCTAACAGATACACTGAGAAAAATGTATGTGGCGTACGTAAAATAGTATGTTAAATTTGTAAATCCTGTAGTTTTTGGACTTAACGTAGAGCAAACGTATAACTGAAAACGTATGTTTTATAATACTTTCTGTATATAAGTGTTTCATCTATACGTACTTTCCATATGAAACAATATAGATGGTCAGGATTTCACATACAAATGAACGTATATAACATATAGCTGACGAAGGTAATATACATATATGTATGTAATATAAGGAAAACTGTTAGATATCAGACATCCTGCAACGGTATGATGTAACATCTAAGGGCAGTGCCTATGTAACATACGGGTAACGTATGCTCCGTACTGATTTCTGTAGTAAGCAAGAGGATTCCGCATATTTGTACAATGTACCGCTCTCCGGAGAACGGATTTTTCTCAGTGTACACGTCTCATAATACCCTCGTTACTGAACGGGACACTAAATGCTAAATCAATAAATCAACTAGAAACAGAACAGTATTAAGTTATATTCAATCGGATATATCACAAAATCATGATTAAAATTTTGATTTTTGTTTAACTATAATACAGGGTGGTCCATAATTATGTATATGAAGTTTCAAAGACTGCGGTAAAGAAACTAGCAATATACCTTGAACATAAAATTAAATATAAACACATTGCTCTCATAACTTTCCTGACAAGAATTTTATTCTCTGCTCTCCATGACATGGTGCACCAACGTAACATTCAATTTGATATATGCCTGGAGACGAAGAGCAACATTGTCATAAGCAGCTTGATAGACCCGTTCTGGTATCCTGTTTAACTCTTCTGTAATAGCTTCCCGTAGTTCGGTCAAATTGGGTATGTGATGTTGATACACTTTGTCCTTATAAATATCGCATAAGAAAAAGTCAGGTGACTCAAATCGGGAAATTGAGCTGGCCACTCTAAAGACCCACGCCAACTAATTCAGTGGATCAGGAATGTTTCGATCAGCTACTCTCGCACTGTCTGGCATACACTAACGGTTCTAAGTCCAGTGACGGTTATCTCCACTCTCAGGCTACACAGTGTTGCCATATCGAAACTTCTGTCCAAAATTACAAATATTACGGTCCATCAAACATCATATACATAATATTGTATAGTACAAAGGAAAGACACGTATAATTGATAAATTACATTAAATCGAACAATACGAGATGCCTGAATGTTAATTATTTTGCGCAGAAGACAAGAATTAGTTTGTTAAGATGTATGTCATTTGCTGTCAAGCTGATCCAGTTAATATTTTTATTCTGTTTGAATACAGTATTAATTTAATTATGTACTATTAAATATATATAAAAATCTACACTGTTGAGTAGTGAATTATATTCAGTGTTGTTTGACTACTCTTAGCAGTGACACATATACTCCTAACAGTGACACCCATAATTCTAACAGTTACATACTCTCTGTAAAGTGAAATTTCAGAAAATGATGTAACAGTCATCAAGACATACCTAATAATAACCTACTTTTATTACTATCGTTGATTAAACACATAAAGCTCCTACGTAAATACAAACTGGGAAAATTAAACAAGAGTTCTTTTTATCGTTTCCGAAAGGGTTTTTGCTGGAACGAAGTGGGTGGAACCGCGCGTGCTAGGATAGGGTCGGAAGTTTGTAGCGTGGTAGGAAGTAATTGAAGTCGAATTTAGTCTATAATCAATTTGGTTTGTTCGTGACAATTTAATTCTGACGCTCTTGGAAGTCTGACGTAATGAATTTTAGCTACTAAATCCTCTGTTGCTCTCATGTTCCCGTCATCTGCTGGGTTTGTTTCTTCTCGGAAGGCAAGATATAGAGAAATATATCGCTTGACAGTAGCAAAAGAAAAATATAAAGGGAGATATATCTGTATTTTTGAAATAGTATTTGAAACATCATTTACATAATTTCACGAATGGGTCAGCATTGAATGAATATTATCTTTTATTTTTAGTAAATGTTTGATTAGAATCAAAAATCTCTTTAAATTATTTCACTATACAATTAAAATGTGGCCAATGTATAATCACTTTTCTTATTTTAGTTTATGAGTGATAATCTATTAGATAACATTTAAAGTGATGATGTTTGCGACCTCGTACTTCTTGAACCACCCGACCGATGTCGATCAAATTTTCAACATAGATAAAGTTCGGGCTTGGAGTGGTTTTTATCTTCTCACTTTGACTGTAGAGCTTAGAAGAGGAGACTTAGGAGGAGGAGGGAATATATTTAAAAATGATCGAAACTGACCACTATTATTGTCAAATCCATAGTTTTCGGGGTTGCTGAAATGAACAGTGACAATTTCAATGTCGCTTAAATCCAAATTCAGCCTCGCAACTTCGGGAAGGGGAAGGAAAGATAAATGTAAATGATCGAAAATGACCTATATTAGTGTTGAATCTAAAGTTTTCGGAGATGACATAAGGACTTATGTATTTAAATTTTTTATTCCAACCCAGCGAAGCGGATAATTGGCGCTAGCATATTACAAAATCATATATTTCGAGTAACATACAGATAAAAACACACTATGTGAAAAACATTCAGTATCGGAAATACAATATGAAGATCTTTGGAAAACTGAATAAAAAGTAAGGAAAGTTGATATAATGAATTAAGGAAGAAAAATGAGGGGAATACGTTAAGTATTATCACTTTTGTAACTCAAATTAATACTTAGGTACTTTTTAACGTGTACCTCCATCAGAAATTTGGATTAGAGTCTAGTGTTCTTTACAGAATCAATGTTATATGAGATGTGGACCTACAGCATAACATTCGATCCAAGTCACTTAAGCTCCCCTTGAGAATTGAACCCAGGTCTACCATGCCAAAGGTGCGTGTGATAACCATAAGACTACGAGAAATATCTGTCAGAAAGTAAAGTTTTCACCCAGGAAACGAGAATTTTGATTTCTATGTTGAGTTATAGCTCCTCACGTCAATGCTTTACCAACATAAGTCATAAATATAACATCAAAAGTTGAAATATGATCAACTTATTCACAAAGCAGAAATTGTGATTCATAGTTGTTTGTCAACTACATCTATTTGTGATATAAATAAACAAGCCATTGAATATCCATACACATTAAAATATAATAAGATTTTTTCTAAGAATGTACTAGATTGGAACCAAGCTCCAAACATGAATGGAAAGTCCCAAAGATTTGAAACAAAAATGAAAATTTCCTATTGAAACAGAAGATGATTAAAATACCTTGAGAAATCTAGGCTATTTACGAGGTAACGAAACGCTCTTCAATACGACACCAAAATGCTTTCAAAATTAATTTATATCTCAAACCGTGTCTTTTCTATATACTCTATTAGACTTTCAGAAAATAATTGAAGTTACCTTCAAAGCTAAACATCAACTTTGGTTATAGTAATTTTCTGTCACCCTTGAATAATAGTTCCTGAAAATCATTCACTTATAAGAATACTAAAATTTTTAAGGATTATTTAAGGTAATTTGACTAAACTTTGTACGTTGATAGTGATTATTATGTTAATGACTTTTATGGCAGACATCGTGACTGATCATTTTCTTGCTAAAAAATGGTAGCAACCAGAGTTTCCTGTATGTTAGTTTTATATTTGATTTTAGCGTCTCTTTCAGCAGTGAAACTTTATGAGACATGGACCTACTACAGCTTAACGTATGATTAGAACCATGTGAACTCTCACCGGAAATAGAATCCGGGTCTTGTACGCTACCATGTGTTAGTACTAACAAACGTTCTGTCATGACTATGACATGATATGATAAAAATGATTTGAGCTATATTAACTATACTTCCAACGTTACGTTCATACTGCATTTATTTCGTAAATGGTTATATGATAGTGGCTAAAGTATAGGTAAAGTTAGTGCAAGTTGGTTGTGCTGGGCTACATTCTCGACCAATAGTGAACGATCGATTGTCTGGCATACTTAGCATTGATCAGATGAATGATACTGAATTCTTCCTGAAGTTAGTTTTAGGCGACTTGGTCAAAGTTAAACACACATTACATAGTAATAGCTATAAATACGGTTTACTTGCAAAACTCATTCTTGAATTCCTAGAGCTCCCTCGTGGGTAAGCGGTTAGCGTACGCGCCTTTGGCGTGGGAGACCAGGGTTCAATTCCCGGCGAGAGCTCATGTGGTTCGGATTCCACGTTAATCAGTAGGTCCACGTCTCATAGAGCCTCGCTGCTGAAAGGAACGCTAAACTAAAATCAACTCAACTCAACTCATTCTTGAATTCCGAATGGGTTTAAACTATATTTAGTGCAAGAATGATAAATGAATAGCACGCATATCAATACAGAGGTAATTCTATGCTCTAAATTGATACCTACACTTTGATTTTAAAATATTGTTTAAAATATTGACATTGTTTCTAAGCAGAATACAGATTTAACATGAAACGACAGCAATAATCGAGAACACAAAACCCTTGTAACATCAAATAGGCGGATTTATACTAAGTGAGTAGCTCTTTAAAACTCTGCAGATAAAATGTGGCTGGCGTACTGCGAGTTGGCAATCTCTTGTTAGGACGTAGTTCAGAATTCATTAGTGGTCTTTTCTCGCAACTTGTATTACGTGTAATAATGAGCTTATACATAAAAAGAACGTGTAGAGGAGGAAATATCACCTTTTCTAATACACTTACGTAGCGTGGGTGCTAAAAAAAGGATTCTTATACTCCAATTAACCGATCAATTTGTATCCAAAGGAGACTTAAAAAACACGAGGTACTGCGTCTGTTATCTTTTCGCGCAAAAGAAAAACAGCACATAGAAAAAGTGTTACAATTTACACAATCTCCTAACAAGCTATGAAGAATGTTTCTTTTTTCAGGCCACTGTTATATTTTCTTCCAGTTGTAAGAATACCACAAGGATCAGACAATTTCTCTGGAAGGAAATTATTTGCTTCATTTTCTTTTGACTTCCCGGAACTAGCTTCCTCTAAGATCTTTCCTTACTTTCTTTTTTCTTCTTTATTTCTGTCTGACTCTTTTATCAGATTAGTTTCATCTTCTAAAGAGAATTTACCTTCCGGCTTCATGTTTATCTTTTTTTGTCTTATTTTTATCTATCTTTCATTCTCGTTCTCTTCTAGGATTTACTTTCCAATCTTTTTTCTTTTTTATATTGCTTGATGCTTTCTCTTTCTATTAAATAAAGCAGGTTTTACGACAGTATCTTCTGTTACTTTCGTCGTTCTATCTTGTGTTGAAAAATCCTCGTATGTAATGGAAACTATAAGATCTTTTTATATGTGAAGATAGGAATCCTGCTTTAAAATACATTTTCGAAACTTTCCTCAACAGAGATAGCGATACGGTAGACGTGTGGTACAACATTTAAATACAGAATGTTTTGAGATTTGCATAAATATTGTCGTATATGAACAGACTGAAAATTAAATTTGTGTTAGAGTTTTATGACGAATCCACGGTAGCGTAGTCAGTAAGGCGTCTTCTACAAGCCAACTAGAAAGTCCTGATTCAATCACCAGTAGAGGTCAGATTCTTTCCTGTTTCATACTTATTCTGAAGCAGCTTAGAGGGCTGACATATTCTATGGAAAATGAGAATCAGTAAAACGTACTGAAGGAGGCCGACACATGTACTTTCTGCATAACATACCGAAGACAAGATAGTAAGGATTCCTACTTCTATATTCTCCCTCGTTGTAACTCTCCTTATAACCCAGTTTATCGGGAATATTGTCTGTTCTCTCAGTAATTGCTGGAAATTCCAAGTGCCCAGGTTCCCGTCCAAAACATAAGGTAATGTCATTCATGTGATTGAAAAAGAATTACTTTTCTGTTAGTTATCGATACTCTACTGATAAATATAATCTACTCCCTATTAGTCAGTTTTGGTAAACGTTGGCCTGACATTTAATTAATTTTGATATTTTAGCGAGAAGCAAGTGCATATCTATGAATATACCGTAAATTTTCTAGTGTTCAGGGTCTTTAGTCTTGAAATATGGAAGCTCTACTCATGGGTCACCTAGGCCTATCTTGAAGTAGAAGCTTGTTTCATGTCCTAAACGACCGGCTAACATGCAGCACAGTGTTTGAGAATTATTTGATATTTCAACACAGTAATTTGAACATAAATGAGGTATGAAGACCTGGTACCTAGCCTCTCGTGGTTTCCAGGAGTTTCCAGCAATGGTTTAATCTCTACTGGATTGTAATCACACCATGAGATTCTGTATCTTGCGAAGCTTCGACACCAAGAAGGGTAGGTGAACTTTCCTTAGTGAATGTGCACTGACATTGCACTCCTACACGGAAGGTAAGTTCCCTCCACCAGTAGGGTGAGCTGGAAAGTAGGCTTCGGCCTATATCGAAATGCCGAACCAATTGCTTTATGGGTTCTATTGTTCATTTGGGATGAATCCAGGACAAACAACCACTACAAAACTTCATCAACTACATATAGATTTAAAGTTATAGGGTACTGGTTTTTGAATGAGGGTGTCTGTCTATCTCGAAATGGGAAAATAAATGTCATTCTGGTCACTACCTCAAATCTGTCCCTAATGAGAGTACCTTTTACCTTTTACATTTACATATCGTTAAGGTATACTGAATTAAAGAATTAGGAAACAAACTTCAATTTGTTCGTGTACGTTAATTTTTCCTTCAATATTAATTGTAAAATCTCAAATATAATTACATTAATGTATCAATGGAATGAAAATGTTGATACACAAATAAATATGACCTATATCGTGACGTGACAAAACTCAGTTCTAGCATCCTCGCCAATATTCTCCGTACCCAATAATAAAATAAAATTAAGTTTCTGAAGAATATTACGTCTGTAATTAATAAAATTACAATTTGTTAAGTCATTTCTAACAGATTTATACTGAATGTTTTCAGCTTAACCTTTCGATTGCTGTCTTTTTTTTTCTGTACAAGTAGAGCCCTTCATTCATGACGTCAGAATTGGACTAGGATATGTAAAACACAATCACAATTAAAGTAATGTTGATGTGCTAGACCTGTGTTGTGATCCTGTTAACTCTACTCTATGTGGAGATCAGATAATGTGGTGGGAACAGCATGAGCAGCGAAAATTTATTTTCTATTATGATCCGTTTATCATTCAATGCATTGAATTAAAGACTGAGTGGCAATTTGGATCCCCCGTTAAGAGTAAGCTTCGTCTTTCGACGGAAAATACAAAAATTCAAACATTGTACTTGATAAAGCTTATTTTTTGTCGCTTTGTCTTGGGCGCGGCAAGAACAATGAAACTGATGACAAGTACAACAGGAAATAGCTGAGCATGGTAAAAATGAACTGCCTTATTTCCGAAATTTGGTAAAATGTCTGAAATGGACATTTAGGAAGAATTCGTATAATGACTGTCGGTAAAGTTCAGAAGAGCTAGTAGAGTTTAGAAATGCAAACAATGAAAGGAACTCTGTTATCGGTATAGTGATGCAAGGTGTTAAACTATACCCAATTTACCATGTTTTGATCAGCACAACAATAGCTGAGAATCTACACAGGATTCCAGATAACGTTGCTTTCTTGTTTCCTTTTATTTTAAATCTTGTACATTCTTTCAAGGCTATTCTCAAAAACAATTTTCTCGCAGCGTTGAACAAGATATTTTTCGTCTTGGTTTTTCAGGTTTTCGCATTGCAGCCTTCAATGTAACTAGTCATGCAACTTTACAATTGTCCTCAAGCTATACGCGCTTGCACCCGAGACTCAAGGGATCAATTGAATATTACAAGACCTCTCCCAAGCATTTTTCCATGTTCTATACAACGAAATATCTTCTTTTCTTCTCCTAAGGGATATTTTGGCAGGATACATAGAAAGAGTTTCTATAGAGATAAAACTCAAGAGAAAAATATAAGACAAACGTAAATATAAACAACATATCTTCCATTACATGCTTCTATTTATAATGTGGGTAATCATAAATAATGGGATGAATGATAATATATGATTAAAGAAGGATATAATATATGATTATATCTGTTTTTCGAGAGTTCAGATTATTTTCTATTTCAAAATATATCTGACCAAGGTTGTTAGCGCTTATGGAACTGAAAGGTTTTTGGTTGTGCTCGAAGAATCTAAATAATCATTCTAATTCGATCCTCTTTCGGGATGAGATTTCTTCATCTCGGTTATGTTCACGAAACCGGAAAATATAACTTGTGCTTTGAGAAGAGAGCCTAAATTCATGCCGATGTATCGAATCTGCTAACAAAACTGAAAACCAAAGTGATATTGAACTGCTGAGTAGCAGTTTGATTATTATCGTTCGCAAACATCATTAGCTCAAGATCGTTATATCTTCCAAATAATGTCGAGTACTTAAACATTAACTCGTGGGAACCATCTACAGTAACGAAAGGTCGATTTCAAAGCCGGAACAATTCTTTCTTGCCCATGTCTCCGATATTCATAATGAATTCGATTGATATATCTATTCCAGTTGACTTTCCATTCCTAACCTTCTTGTATCACCCCTTCATCATCTTCCGTAATTAATTTTCTACTACAACATTTAGGGCACGTGGTTTATTTACCTAACTAATTCTACGGCCTATGGGACCCGCAAGTTTAACGTAGTGTTCAATAAATCTGTTCATTGACTTCTGTCCTTAACCAACTTGATCCTTAACCACATGGTGAAACAATACTTTCATAAAATAAATCCTCAAAACATTCTTTACGTCTTCCTAAGATTTCATTTCTCTCTCTTACTACCTTCCCATATTTGTTTTCTACTGCCATTGTAATACGTATCTCCTTGCTTCCTTCGCAGTTCCATCGACTTTACCCCTTTTGTACGTTTCCTCAAATTTCTCAAGTTAGATTTTTATCTAACTCTTCTGTATCCTGACATTTTCTTTTGTAAAACTCCTCGATTGCTCTGTCTGTTTCTCTTCGTAACAGGTTGTTTAACTTTCTGTACACGTTTTCTCCTCTTTTAGATTATTCTGTTCCCACGTCTTCCTTTCTCACATTTTCTGTAACCCATGCTCTGTAGTCTATTGTTTCTTAGCTGTTCTGTGTACAAAATAACCCATTATTTCTGCAGTTTACTGTATGCAAAGTTTAATAGGTTCCCACCACCTATTAATACCTACACCTCCTTTTCTCTTTTGAGTATTTTTCTTCGAAGTTTTCGACTTTCTAATTTTTCTCACTTTTTAACTTTTCAGTATTAAACTTTTTATTGCCTACTTTTACTGGCTGTATTTTTCAATTGTATATCCATTTCAATCAACGAAAGGTCATGATCAGAAAAAATAGCGGGCCCGGGAAATGTCTTCGCGTTCTTTCAGCCATTCCAATATTTGTCTTGAATTATAACATAATCTATTTGATATCTTCGGTGATCTATTGAGGATTCCCATGTATGTCGTTCTCTTTTGTACTGATTGATCCAAGTTTTACCAATTACTAGTCAGTTCTATCTACAGAAATTGACAAATCCGTCTACACTCTCTTTCTTTCGCCTAAACTGTATTTGCCTACGACACTATCTTCTTCCACTTGCTCCACGACTGCGTTCGAATCCCCTATTATAATTGAATCGTTTAGTTTGAAAACGGGTATCTCCAACGAAGCTAGTTTGAGGTAAGTGACAAACAAAACTCAATTAGTCAATTTGCATCTGACCTATAGGGCTGGTTTCATTTTCGGATTGTAGAACTGACATTTTTCTACTTTGCAAAAATGAAAATTACCCTATATGTCAGATACATGTTGATTACTTTAGTTTTGTTTGTTACTCCTCTCAAATTAGCTTCGATGGAGATGACCGGTTATCGAACTCAACAATTCAATATTGCATATACTCTTCCTGTTCCTGTTTATACATACACATTCTCATAATTTTCCTCTACTTCTTCAGTTGTATCCTACGTAGTCGGTAAGTATGACTGTATCACCATTAAATTCTATATTTTTCTTTTAAACCTTAACATCATAACTCTGTTGTCAACAATTCTACTTTCACTAACTTCTCAATTAAGCACTTACCCAGAAATATTCCCACACCATTAAGACACTTCCTCAGTAAAACATTTTAGTTTCTTCACTTCTCAACTCCCATTACCTTTACATCGGACTTGGTCTAGTATACATTAGTTTGTTTCTTTTCTTCTTTAAGATTTTCTAATTAACCTCCCTGTAATATGGTGCGTACGTTCCATGTCTCTATCCTAAACATTTTGCTATTGCTTGTTTTCCTTCCTGTATATCTTCCAGACACCATTACTATCTCGTTCAATGGTCCTTCCTAAGACATCTATCTCTCGGAGATCCGAATAGAGGATACTTTACCTCCGGTACTATATTTTAACCTCAAAAGTACTCTTGTACATCTTTCTTTCTGCTGTCAGCAAATTAGAAAAATAGGGCGGTGGTTCTTCATTCCCTTCCACTACACGGTTCCCAGCTCTTAAAGTCAATCTGACCACGCATGTTACTATAATTTTCATTATCTATCCTATAATTTTCATTATCTATAGTACTATCATTCAATGCACAGTGACTTCTTCAATATGTAATCCTCTATGGGTTCTCCTACTTCATAGACAGCACATTATACATATAAATGCATGACGTCACTCCAATATGTATATACTTATCATACCTCAGTATCAAATACAACACTTCAACCTTGTTAAATCTCGTATATTTTTTTTTTTACAAACTAATGTCTACTTCTCACACTAATTCCTGGTTTTGTCTTTTTGAGTAACAGCTTTTCGCTGGAACATTACTGGCTCTTTAAGAAGTTGCTAGTGTTTAATATAGCTTAAATAATGTTTTCATATATTATAAAACACACTGACAAAGCTGATTCTTATTTCCAAAATATTGGAAGTAATTGGATTATATTCATCATAATTTATTATAATAAAATTTTCCGTAGGAAAGGAAGGTAAATGAACAAACAAACGAGATCTTGATTTTTGAATCCTATATGAGCTAATCATATACATGTTGTGTAACCAACAAATTAAAACTTCATTTGTTCTGCCATTTAAAATTGCATTTATTATACGATATAGTCCTAATTTATTGTAAACAACTAATTGTTAATATTGTACTACTACCACTACTAATAATAATTGTAAGCCCCCTAATTAGTCTAATTAGAAACAAATGGAGAAGATTGTGATTGGTTAATTAAATGTGATAATATAATTATATTTACCCAGAGATTATGATATATTATGTTATAATATATAAAATGTGAGAAGGGGCAAAATGGTTTTAATATACGTGGTAAACAAGGAAAGATTTGGATGATTACTATCATATATATTCAGAAAGAAACTCACACATACAAAATGAAATCGACTTTTGTGGCCGAAGAGACAGGAGAACAATAAGCTAGTACGAAAAAAAGTCCATATGTCAGTGTAGATAATATGGCACTTACCAACTTTTTTTTACTGTTACAGAATGGTGTCAGTGGTTGAGAACACATCAGATGCAGTGTCTACCACAGAAACCTGGCCCGAATTGTGGTGAAAATGTAATTAAGCGAAAATACAAGCACAGAAACATACTCGTCTGCTAGTGATGCAATTTTCTGTACCAAAATTCTAACGGTACATACGCGTATCGTGCATTTAGAAAATAAATACAATAAAAGCACTTTAGCTGCTATACTCTTGGCTATAGGTATTATTCTTATTTGTTGGTTTACCGTTATGCACGATATGCTGTTATACGTGATTAATTTTACTAACAACAATACAAATCAACATTATCATGGACGTACGTTTAGATTACATCATTGTTTTTACTATCCTTATTTCTCAAACAAACATTTCGTTTTGCATGTTCTCTTTTGACAGGTTTAACTGTGAACCAACCACAACATGGTTTGGAAGCCTAGGATATGCTGGGATAAATTCGCACGTATATAATTCACGTCTAATATAGTTACCAATTTGCTGTTGTGGAATGAGTTTATGCATGTGGAATTGTCCTTATTATTCTAGACTTTAATATTTTATACTCTAATTGATGTTGATATTTTTGGTATAGTGTCATCTCTGTACTTCTATATAGCACAATGATTAGTGTGAATACTTTTAATAAGTGATTCTAGCAATGTTTGCTGCCACAGTACAGGCTTTGTGTGTTATATGTGTGTGTTTGGAATCGACATAGTGAAGTTATTGGAAAGGTGATCGAGCAAAGACATAATGAATGCTGGTCTAAAAAGTCAGAAATGATAAGTATGGGAGTTGATGTGCTAACAGCTAATTACCCAACCGATAGCTGTATGGCACTCAATAGACCTTCTGGATTGCAGCCTGGGAGTTAAGAATAAGATTTCTTCAGTTGTAGTTTACCAGCAATGGTTTAATATCAGTTTTCAATTTTTATTCTCAGCTCTTTTCGGTACTCGTGACAATTTTGAAACACTTTAATCATCGTAATCAAAATAAAGAATGCGAATCTTCACATACTCTTGCTTAAATTTATTAAGCGAAACGGTTTTAAAATGTATAAATGGTTATATCTAGTAACATACTTGAACACATTATTTAGTGTTAAATACCCATCATATAGAAATTAATCTTTTATGTTCCACCGTCTCGTTTAGCCTTGCCGGTATAACCGTGGGAGGTGAAACTCAAATATTTCATTTTCTTTTACGTACCAGAGCTATGTACATTCATGTCCAAACTTATTGTCGCATGTCTATAAATATGTTGTTGTAGGAATATAATTTGATAACGAATTCGCCCTTATGGGTATAAACGGCAAAGACATGCATATGGCAAATTTCATGTGAAAAGAGCAGTAAGTAAGAATAATAAAACGAAAATAAAACTTTCTTGTTTATTTGGTAACATTTTGTTTTACTAATTCTAATGTTTGTATTTATAATTCTTTTCCTATGAAATTTACCACAACTACACATTTTGCCATTATACACAGTTTCAATATTAAAAGTACCCTGCATCAAATCATTATCAAATTATATTCTTACAAGAAGACAGTTATAGATATGCGACAACCATTTTGGATATGAGTGTACCTGTAGAGTTGAGTTGAGTTGATTTTGAGTTTAACGTCCCGTTCAGCAGCGAGGCTATATGAGACGTGGACCTACTGATTAACGTGGAATCCGAACCACATGAGCTCCCGCCGGGAATCGAACCCGGGCCTGCCACGCCATAGGCGCGTACGCTAACCGCTTAGCCACGGAGGAGCTCTGTACCTGTAGAGTATAGGTTAAGGATGATTAATGAAAGTCAAATCTTTTGAAGAAATTGACAGAATAAGAATGCGAGAGAAAACAGAGATATCCGAGAAAATCCATGGATATGACATTGTTTACAACAAACTCATATCTCGAGACTGAACTGGAAAATTCTCAATCAGAAGTAAGTACTCCACCACCGAGTCACAGTGCCCCTATATATTCGTTATCAGTCATTACAGGCACATAAAATGCTAGAAAAATACTCAGTTTTAGAAAGTTGGAAATTACACTACAAAGTTCGAAGATTCCTTAAGTAATTGTCACTATAGAGCGTAGGTAATCAAAAATTATTTCGAAGCTTGAACTGATATTTGTATTCACTCGTTTCGCAATACTAATTGCTAATACATCCTTTAGTTCGTCTAATGTTAGAAAAAAAAGTAAATTGATAACTGTATACGAACATTCAACATTAATTGATAAACGGATGCCATATTGCAGCAAATCAAACGTTAAGAACATGAAAAGCGATATGATAGTTTGATTACACCAAAAGTTGGATTCAGTCTTTATCGTAATTTTAATTCTCAAAATTCTTATCTTAATTAATATTGACTACTAGGGCGGTGCGAATGAAAAGTCCAGCTTACAAAGATAAAGCAGACTTTGATAAATGAACTTCGGGACCACTTTTTGCAAGGTGATACTGCACATTTAAAGTGTTCATATTACAAACTGGGAGAGCGCAATGGCTTCATATAGCAGAGAAAAAGCGTCTTAAAGTTTTCGACTCGCCGCATATATCGTACGTTGCGCAAATTTATTAAGTGACGGCGTGGCAGAATCAATAGCATCTGTGATTCACGTGCCAAGGGTGCCAGGTTCGATTCTCGCTAGAATCAATTTTTTCCATTTTTGCTTCAACCGATAAAGCAGCCACTTATAGCTAGAAGTAAAATATTAATTCACCATATGTTTATAATATTAAAACAATAGAAATATTAAAATCAGTTGTAAAATCTTTGAATGTTCTATGTTAACTAGCGAAGAAATGTAATCTATTTCCTAAGTATATTGATATGACGAGTTATATTATAGTTACCACAGTCGTTGTGTAAAAATGTACTTGACGCTTCGTGTCTACATCTGTTGACAGTGTGTGTACTACAAGCACTGGTGCAAATGGCACGGGGGATGAGGGGGATATGTCTCATCCAATCTTGGAACTGGTTGACTGTCCCCCGAATAATTCAATTTGAAATATTATTTTTGGGAAGAAATGTGATGATTTGTGTCCGATTGCCACAAAGGAAAATGAGACGAAATTGATATCCCCCAGAATAAGCCTCAAAGCTGCCCGCCTCCCTATGTTGAAGACAACTCTGCTTTTCTGATTCTCCACAATATTGTTTTTCAACTTCCACGTAAATATTTTGAACATCGCTTTAAAAAGAATATGGGAATGTTATTACCCGTTCTCCCCCCCATGTTGGAGACAAATTTTCGCCGCTTATTACAAGAGGAATAAGGGGGAAATCTCCTTGGGTTATAGTAACATCCAGTATTACCAAACTGGATTTCCTTCTCATTCCATTTGTAATTCTCACACTGTCAACAGATATAGACACGAAGCGTAAAGTACATTTTTTACACAACGTCTGTGGTAACCATAATATAACTCCTGATATCAATATATTTACGACGTAATTACATTTCGTTGCTAGTTAACATGGAACATTGAAAGATTTCACAACTGATTCTAATATTTCTATTGTTTTAATTCATTATACACATATGTTGAATTAATAATTTTGCTTGTAGCTACAAGTAGCTACTCTATTTTCTGAACCAAAAAACAAAAGAAAAGTTGACTCCAGCGGGAATCGAACCCGGGTCCTTAGCACCTGAGTCACAGATGCTGCTGATTCTGCCACGCCGTCACTTGGTAAAGTTGCACAACGTACGACATATGTGGTGAGTCGAAAACTTAAGACGCCTTTTCTCTGCTATATTAGGACATTGCGCTCTTCCGGTTTGTAATATGAACACTTTAAATGTGCAGTATCACCTTGCAAAAAACGGCCCCGAAGTTCACTTACTAAACTTTGCTTTCTCCTTTTAGTTTCATTATTTCCAAAGATCAGGAATTGAAAACTACAATACCTGGTTAGTCAAAACTGTAATCGTTTAAAACCACACAACTTTCCCATCACTCACCCGAATTAATTTGACGACAAAGATAACTTGGAGCCTGCGATAGTAAGAATTTCTCAACCATAGCAAAGCTCATTCATCATGGAAGATTTTCAAGAAGTGATCGAGATGCTATTGATATAGTGGTCAGTGGGAGAGATATCGGGGAATATAGAGGATGAGAAAGTTTCATACTGCAACTAATGTAGTACCTACACCACCTCTTTGAGTAACGTATGGGCGGCCATTGTAGTACAACTTGAAGACATCGTGTCTGCTGACAATTACTGGATACTGGCGGACAAGTTTTCCGTGTGTTACATGGAGTTCGGCACTGTAATGATCTGCGGTAATGGTTTTATCTCTCCTGAGGAAAACATAATGAATCATTTTCACCATTGATATTCCAAAAGCAATAACTTCAGTGGGTAGAAAGATGGTTTAGCAAATAGTCCTCAATGTTGACTACAATCAAACCATCGTCCTGGCCACTTGCAATTGTTATACCAGATCAATTTTCCATCTGAAGCGACAATCCGACCCCGGAAGCTTTCCTGGTTATTTCTTGTACTCTGAGAGCTGAATACTCATGAATAGTGAAACTTGATGATCGATGTCAACTAATGTGGCACTCATGACTCCATTTTTTTACCTCACAGATTGCACATAGTTGCTGAATGACAGTTGTATGGTGTATACTTGCCTTCCCTGCAATGCAGAAACAATTTTCTGAAGGTCTACTTCTACGGTGTTCCTGTCCTGCTCATCCGAATATGATGTTGGCTGATGGCCACGAGGTTATTTTTGTAATGCTAACTTACCAGAACGAAATTGGACAAACCAACGATGAATGCTATTCATTAGCAATTTCTGGCTCAAATCCACTGTTAAAGTTATTTTTTCGGCATATTATGCAAAATGTCAAAGTTTGAAGTCATAAAGAAAAATCACTTGCAATTGTGTGGTCTCCATGGTGTATTTTTATACGACATTTTATCAAGACATAATCTCCTGACTGCCTAAGTAACAGAGGCTTTTTTCTGAGTGTGTTCAGAGTTTTTGATGTTAGAGGCGTGACCCTAGTCCATAATTGTATTGTGTTACACAGGTGAATTTTCTTCCAGATAGGGTCTATATCAAACATCCATAATATATCAAACGATTTCATATTTTCCTGAAAATATTAGATTGACGTTACTTTTAGAAAATAATCTTTCATTAAACCTTTTTAATTCCTTTTCTCTAAGGAAAGTGAGAATTTCTGAAATTACTAAACAACTGAGCGGCTCGATCGAGCCCAATGAAATGAAATGAAATGTAATCTTTAACGTCCCAAGGTTATGCCGGTTAGGCTAAAGGAGACGGTGATAATGAGAAATGAGTGAAATGGTGGAATGAAGAAAGTGGGAGGAAACGGGAGAACTCCGAGAAAACCCACGAGCACGGTGTTTGTCCACCACAAAGTCCACACGGCGCGAGCTGGGATTGAACCAGGGACCCCAAGCACCGGAGGTGAACGCTTACCACTGAGCCACCGCGCCCCCCACTCGAGCCTAATGGTAAGCGCCACTTGTTGTAAAATTAAATTATTAGGTTGAATTAGTTCTGATCAAACCACAGAGGAGTATGTAGGCAATTCAGTTCGGATATGTATCTGTAGAAGGCAGTGTAAATTTGTTTGGTGTGTGTTATTGCACTGAATTTTATGGAAGTGGTTAACGTTCTTCTCCAAGTTTACTTGAAAGTTAGCAAATAACACATACTATTATGTTCGCACAAGGATCTTAAGTAATATCACCGTGTTATTATCTACGAAAGGAGGCGAATCGACAATTGAGTCTTTTTTATACTTCATTGCCGTTAGATCGTAATACCATTATTTACATAAAATCAAAGTTTAAAACTTTTAGCTTCAATAATGAGAAAAATATATATTCAGGTTATATGTCATATTAAGATATTCAGATCGATAACATTTGAAAGAGTGTTTCCTGATACAGAAACACATAAAAGGTCCACAATGCACGCGTATACGTAAGTGATTTTTAAACGCAGTTCATTACATAATGCGATAATTTGTTTTCGTAGCAATTCTAAAGAAAATTTTAATTAACTCTGTTACTCCCTATTAGTTTTAAGTGACATGTGGGGCAAATGAGGGTGACATTTTGTTAATCATCATCATCATCATAGGTATTCAGCCAATATTGGAAGGTCACTTGCCACAACTGAGAAGCTTCCATGCTCCACGGTTTTCCGCTAACCTCTTTGTCTTCACGTACGATATTTCTGTTTTGATAATATTATCCTCCTTCGCCCCTTCCTCTCTTTCCTGGCATCATATCCTCTAGAACGTCCCACATGATACACTTATTTCTTACTCAATGTCCCAACCAGTTTGTCTTCCTCTTCTTAATAATATCTAAAATTGTTCTTTTCTCCCCCACCATGTCTAAGAACCTCTCATTTGTTTCCGCTCGACCCAGCAATGTCTGGTACTTTAAATAGGAACTGAAGTTTTCCTCGTTTCGTTATGAAAATAGCTGTTACCAGGATATCGACCAACCGATGTGGAAATCATCCACTGACCCTAAAGATGAGAACAATGTATTCGAAAAGTTGGAGTATGTAAACATTTACTGGTTGATATCCCGACAACCAACTATTATAATCTTACATCTTGTGTAATTTACGTGCAGTATCCATTGACCTTGACCTTGTTATGCCAGACTGTCTGCTATGGTATGAATACAGTGAGATGAGGAACTAAATAACAATTCAAAAGTACATTATTATTCAATGTTAGTATGTAAAATCCCAATTCATGTTTGTCAAACAACTTATTCCTTAGTTCCATAATTTCTAATTTTTTTATATTCTTTTGAAGCGAACCACAGAGAAAATTTCTGGATGTCCTACATCTACTTTAATAGATTACTGGTTATATTTCTATTTTGTTGGGTAAATGGATTACAACGTGAAGTAAGGAAGAACTCAGACAAGGTGATAGCTTAACTGAATGATAAACAATCAATGTATTTATGTAGAGTACTTCTATATGATGATAAAAAGTTCAAAATAGAGAAAAAATATTCAATGCATTGTAATAACAATACCATGTACAGCTCTGTTCAAAAATCTCTGGTCACATACTTTTCTTTAAACTGTCAGAGAAGTTTAACCGTTCCAAGGAAGTTTTGAATCCTAAAATAAAAATGTCAATTGACCAAATAAGATTCCTATTTGTTATATTCAATTCAACCAAATAAGATTCCTATTTGTTAGACTAAATTCAATCAAATAAGATCCCACTTTTTTAGATTCAATTCAATCAATGATTTCCATCTGCTGCATTTCAAATAGAAGTAGAGTTTTTTTTAAATAATCCAGTACATTTAAAACTAGTACTTATCGTACAATGTGTATGGTACTACTAATAATATAGATATATTTATTCTACTTTTTAGGGTAATATACGGAGATTCTTCTACAAGAAAATGAAGGTAAGGAGAAAAAGTAAATAAGCGTAATTTTATGCCATTTCCAGAAATCTTGGCTCCCTCTTTTTAACATTAGAGACGGATGTCATATTAGACGAGTTTCTTTCTTAGCATTGGAAATTTAGGGATTCCTATCTACGTTGAAACTTCTTTCTCAAACTAATCTTCTTTTCTTTCTTAACATGCGTCGTCTAACTTCGAGGTAAATAATGACGTTAGTGTGGATGGAACTTCGGCTAATTTGACTTTCTGATAAGAACGAAATGCTTCTCTTCCTTGCTTCTGTTTAACTTTTTATTTCTTCTGTGTAAAGTGATGCATGAGGAATGACTAGTATATTACCCATAACAATTTCTCAGTGAATCACATTAGAGCAGAAATTCCTTTCTTAGCTCACTTGTTGTTCCCCTTCACAAACCCTGCATTACAACACGCTTGCTCCCTCAATCCGGCTCGGTCATATGCTTTTTGTCTAATCTGTTCTGTGATTTTAGATAACACGTTGAATCATCAATAATAATAATAATAATAATTTGGTCTCACTTCATACATGTTTAATGTTCTTGTTGTACGAGTATTTCGTACTCATTTTTGACAATGTTTGTAAAGAGTTTTTATTTGCATAACTAGTTACTTTTCAAAGATGTGGAATTCTTGAATAGCAATAAGAAAGATAAAATATTAAATATATCTGTGAAAGTTGCTACGAATAACTTTAAACAATAATGTTATTACAAGTGATGCTTTATTATTACCAACATGTTATTTCTGTCAGTAGCTAGCTTGTGACCCAATTACTTCTTTTCATACTCCCCTAGAAGGATGCCTCTCCTAGGGTGGGAACTACTCCTTTATAGAAAGGAAAATTGCCGAAAATAATCGCTAATTAATCTACTTCATTACAGTCGTGGTTGAAAAGAAACTTTCGTCAGGAATGTAGTTTCCTGATATTGGTAATATAAAAAATTAGAATGCATCACATCAGAAAAATATTGAGATATGTATATCTGGATGACTGAGGAGATTACTCTGTTTCCATATAAGCACTGATTGTTGTCAAAATAACAAATACATTCTTTGCGAGTTACTTGTTAGTAATACTGAGCATTCTTGAATTAGGACTGTTCGATATCAATGTATGTATTAGATGATACTGAGATGTATGTGTAGTACAATTGTGTTGCTTGTTTGTTGCAGTTTGGGCTCTCTTTGTTGGCGTTAGCATTTTCCTGTCCTTGTGCATCCTTTTGAGAATATAAAGATCCACGCTGGTACAGATAAATATAGTACTCTACTGCATTCCAAGGACGTTGTTGATATTAACCTTATATACAGAAACCTTTAGGCTGCAGAGGTAAAACACTGATGTTGCAGGATCTCGAGATCACGGTGTCCGCTGTATAGGCTCATAGGCCTGCCTACCGATTAAATAGTGAGCGAGTTGTTGATGCAGTCACTATCGGATCGGCACCTTATAGTGCAGAAGCACATCATCACATTCTAAGTACATTGGAAACGCTTCTTCTTGATTCAAAAGTGACGGAATCTCCTCCTCGCGTAACAGATTCCTATATCGGTCATTATTTATTCTCTCTTTAACCCTACATTGCATGAATTAACTTACTTAAGAGAAAAAAATCAAAAGGTGGCTCAAAATATCTATATTTATACTCTAAAATAACTAGCATTGGAAATATTGTCATACCTCATGTATGTTAAGGGGGAATGAGTAGTGACTTCCAGGTAACATCATGAAATAATAGTTACTACACAATTAACTATTAAAAATAAAGACGTGATTCCTTCTCTTATTAGTTTAATGTAGTTAGGTAAATATAAATCTATATCAAATGACAGTTTACTTTCTTCAAATTAATAGAAATTAACCAAGGTCAACTACACATATCTTCCAATGGCAAACAGAGCCTTACGCGCTGGCAAGAACAACACGTCATATTCCATCAACGCAGTAATAATTGACATCTAGTGACGGAAAATGTAATCACAAAAGTTACCTGAGAGTAATAACATGCAGTAATGACAATATTTGATTTATACCGGATAAATAAAAACAAAAATATATTTTGTTATCCGCAAGTAACAATATGCAATGTAGGGTTAATGAACACAGGACTAACAATGCTTGTGCAGCCTATTCCACACCATAATTTTCTGTCTACAGTTAAGTTATTATGCAATAGTTCGGCGCGGGCTCACATCTGACCAATATCGGTAATATGTATTGTTTAACTTGCTACTCAGGAATATAGGTGTCTTGTCTCTGAACAACAATTCATGCGAAAACAGTAAATTAAAATAGACTCTATGATTGTTTTAAATCACATTTGTAGTAGCCCAATCATTGTCGGGGTCTTCGTTTGTTAGGTATTCTAGTAATTCAGCTTGAAATAGTGCCACTGGTTGCATTGCGTGAACTGTACATCTGAACTTTGACTGCCGACATCGCCGGCACGTGCTATACACCAGGTATTGAGATCGGTCTTTTGCACCATGGCTGATATTTCCTCGTCCGTATCAGTCACTGGATATCACTGCATGGCTTGTTTTGCACAGAACATATTTCGTTGAATTTGGAAATGATCTTTCTCGCGGAACGGCACGTTATGGGCTGGTGCTCTGAATTCAATGCATTGAACTTGACAGCAATCACTCGATACCATACCCATCAGTGATAAACACAATAGTAATGTAATGCTGAATGGTTAGAACATCAGATTTGCATTTCTGGTTGAAAAAATGAAATGAAATCTTTAAGTTTTATGTCCCACGGTTATGCCGGTTAGGCTAAAGAAGACGGTGATGGTGAGAGATGAGTGAAATTGTGGAATGAAGAAAGTGGGAGGAAACGGGAGAACCCCGAGAAAACCCACGAACACGGTGTTTGTCCACCACAAAGTCCACACGGCGCGAGCTGGGATCGAACCAGGGACCCCAAGCACCGGAGGTGAACGCTCTACCACTGAGCCACCGAGCTGTGGAAGTCTGATGAAGAAACAGTTATTGTGTTGAAACTGTTACGTGATTGTGTGTGCGTTTTACACATTATCATATAGCCTTGCTCAGTTTGTTATGGAAACAAGGCCTGATTGAGGAATTCCAACAAAAGCGTAAATTTGTAGCAGTCGTGCACTAATAATGTTTTACTGACTAAAGTTAAGCAAGATAAACTTTTACCATCGATTTTTGTTTAAACTTTTATCCCTATTTCATATATCGCATGACACATTTTAAGTTTAAGGTTTTAAAGTAAATTGAATATGGTAGTCACCAACATAGTGACTGATTCTCCGAACTACATCTAATAGCTTCCCCTTCAAAATGACAAGTTTGTACTGTAACCAACTTTGGTCTATTCAACTTCGTACTGGGAAAGTACAAGCATTTCTTTAGCTTACCCGGTAGTTTTCATACAGCCAAAAGTCAACAGGATTGAAATAAAGGATATAACTGTAATGTTTACTTACAACTGTAATGTGATATCAAAATGGCAAATTCACTGTGTAGTTTAAATGTATACGTGCATATTTACAGTACGTACTCTGCATTAGTGAAGTAAATCTTAGCAAGGTGTAGTTGTACTGTGACTGTATATACATTAGAAGTTTATAATCTCTACAGAGAACAAAGAGAACGTCAGGAGCAATGTTTTTGTTTACAAACAGAGAGCACTGCACACTAACTACCATATATCTATAGAATGTGCTCATGGTGTGAATGTGTATGGGCAAGCTTCCATTTGGATCAATGTTTGCTTTTCGAAAATCGCATTTGAAGTGTGTATTCTCCCTACTATACCTACCCCCCACCGACAGCTAAGGAGATCAGGCCGCGAACGGGTTCATGATTTTTTCTTTTTTCCATTCTTTTGCAGGAGGTGAAAAGAGAGGAAGAAGATTGGAGATTCTGAGAGACCAGAGTTGGGGAGGGGAAGGATGAAAACTTAGCGCCTAGCAGAAGCAGCGTCGGAAGCTCAAGGTTTATGCACTTTCTGTTGGCGTCTTTCCAAATCGCCTTGAAGTTTATGACGTCACAAGTTGAAAAAGAAAGAAAGAAAGAAAGAGAGAGAGAGAGAGAGAGAGAGAGAGAGAGAGAGAGAGAGAGAACTGTTTCCTCCCCTCCAAGTCAACCCTGAGACGATGGATTGAAGCATGAGATGAGTACCGCCGTTGGGATTACCTTATGGGACTGGGAAACAGATAAGGGGTTGTTTGGCATTCGGAGGAACACGCCCAAGGCAGCCCATTCGACATCACTGCTTTCTCTAAGAGATTCCTTTTCCGTTCGGATCATCACGAGCTGAAAGTCCGGTCGTCCTAAATTTTCTATGAGCACGGTTCTGGCTAGCTTTACGTTACTCTTGACCTCACCCAGTGCAGAAGAAAGTGTTGCTAAATGAGTTTTTAAAGAACCAACAGCATAATATGTATAAACTTTCTTTCCATTTTGATTTACTGTCACATAATAGATAAGTTAAAGTGCATTATATATATATTATTTCATTATTATCAGTAATTTATAATTTACTACCACATAACAAACAAGTTGAAATAGATTTTATATATTACTATTTCATTACAAAAGCCATTTCCGCTTAGGAGCTACCGCACGTGTGCCTTTGGCACACGGGTTCCATACCTGGTGGAATAGCCTTGAAATTCGAACGTATTACGGTGGTTCGGATTACACTTTAAAATTGTATGTCCATACAACTTTGATTCTGAATAGAACGATAAAATCCGACCCACTGCCAGTATTATCCATTATGAAAATTATATATCTATTTGAAAGTAATATTGAATTTGGAAGTGAACTTTTACGTTAAATTTATTGATAAAATATAGTTCCCTTAAAAAATTAAAATAAAAAGTATCTGACCAAAGCAAAACACTTAACTAAAAATCAATGTTACAATTTCGACACTATAGCTTTGCTTTCATCAGGTGCATTATTCAATTAAATAATGTGTTTGATGTAAGAAATATTAAGTGTATATATTTAAAACTGTAAAACATGCACTAAAAACATGTGAGGAGTATTTAAAAACGTAAGTTACATGCGTTAATCCTGTAGTCTTTAGATTTAATGTACAACTCATGTAATATCCTGTAGGAAACGCATAACTGATTACTTATGTTTTATACATACCTTCCGCACAAATGTTCCGAGTAAACGTACTTCTAGTACGAAAGTAGAACTGTATGTAGGGGGTCAGGATCTCATATACAGATGAACGTATATAACATATAGTTGAAGTAAGTAAGACACGTTGACATATGTAATATACGGAAGACTGTTAGATGTCAGACATCCTGCAGGAGCATGGTGTAACATTTATGGACAGTAAGTATGTAGGATATGGATAACGTATGCTCCGTACTGATTTCTGTAATAAACAAAAGGATTCCGTATATTTATACAATTAGCTCTCCGGATAACGCATTTTTCTCAGTGTATTAGTAATTCAAAGTGGTTGTCTTAGAGAGTTTTCTTTTATTATTTTAGTTGTATATCGCTCGAAAGCTAGAATGATTAATATTCATTTCCTTTTATAATTTGTTAGAAAACTATTCTATCCTCTATTTTGTCACAAAATTATAAGTACTAAGCAATTCTATCCACCATTACCAGCTATCGTATATTTTGCAAACACATATTATCAATTTAAGTGTTCACAAATTCCAGCTTATTATATGTTTTGCAAACACATATGGTGCATTCAATACACAAGAGAATGAAGTCCAGTTCTTAATCATTTTGGACAAATTTTATCTTTAATATCTCTGCCTGAAACTTCTTTCAGAACTTAAAATATTCATATCCAGGTACTGTAAGAAACCCTTTTCATCTAATAAATCGCATTAACGTTTGAAGGTACTTAAGCGTAAAATACAAACTCTATGTGTTTCCATTTCTCACAACTTTGGTTAATGCACATGATTCCCTTGTGCTCTCAACGCCCCATATTATCAATTTAAGATGATAAATTATAGAACATAAGGATTCACGATTATGATCAAATAACATCACTATACCAATAGTAGGGTAACAAAATATGGAAATGTGTAACCCCGTAGGATTCTCATTGCCAAAAGTGGCAACTATGTTACCATGATAGACATTGGTACAAAGAGCTAGAAAAGTAATGTTGCCAACCTCGGCAATTGGTAGGGTGGCCGCCATGTTGGTTCAAAAATGGCGTGCATAATGACAAATTATGTAATACAAGTTAATTAGAATGTAGTCATGTGGGGTATCAAATGAAAGCTTAGGATGCATACAAGTAAATTAAAGTACTTTTATACATTGTTTAACCCTTTTTTGTGTTTAAGGTCAAGATTGTTAGGTCATCTTACTGAAATTCCTAGTTAGAATAATTAATGTTACTAATTTGTTAATATTTTAAATTGAAAACAATTTCAATCGAATACATTACATGAAAGCGAACTGAAAGTTAACTATAAAACTGTAATTGTAATACGAGAAGAAAGTTTCATATCTGAATTCTCACAGTGTCATCTATAGTCAGTGCGATTCTCCATCCTCACTTCAGTTTCTGAGTCTGATAAGTTCTGTTGAGATGCATACTCATTATAGCACACCTGATTATAACAGTCACATGTTGGAGACCATGAACGTCTTGCATATTTACATGAAGAAGATGAAGATTTACATTATTTTTTGCGCCTACAGCTTGTGATGCACTAATATTCTATAGAAACTAGTGGAAATGTTGTCATAATTGGTACGTACGATGTCCCTTTCGCTTGCCAGCCGCAATCTGTACGTGTTCGCAGCTTTTGATGTTGCTGAAGTGCTCTCTTCCAAATGATCGATTGATACTTTGCTCGATTGACATGCTGTCATAAAGCGTCCTCTGTTGGGGCAGTTGTTGAATAGTCTTTCACTGATGAAATAGCTTCAATCTAAGATCATTTACTTCATTTAGGTTTGGAATGGAAAAGGAGGACAACGAAATATTCAATTCTCTTGAAAACATCAGAAGCAATTTTGTTTTCCAGTCCCACAGATGTTAGTAATTCTTAGTTGTCTTTATATACTTTCCAAGTTCACTTCTTCCCATGCCTATTTATTTGATTGGTTGTATCAAAGCCTGTAGTGGTGTGAAATGAAAGCAAAGAGGACTGTATACCATAACATGGCATATCAGACACAATCTTATGGATTGATATTAATCTAGTTGGGTTGCTTCTTTTCATCCATACGCGAGGGCCTAAATTATGCTACACAAGAAGTACAAATACATCTGTATCGTCGCTAGAAAAGACAAACGATGTAAATCCTTCATCTAAAGCTTGTTTCCAATGCAACAACGTCCTTGTGTCTACTTCTTTTTGATCTGAAAGTAGGTTTGGGATGTCTCCGGCTACAGAGTGCACTGTTTTACCAAAAGGAAGGCTCTGTATGGAAGGAAGTATGAATTAGTACTTTGTTGTCTGGTAATCTTTTTGAATGTTTAAGAAATTCCTCACTGAGAAAAGTAACAAGATTCTCTTTGTTCTGCGGCAGCGCCATAGAATGCCTGCATGATGCTGGAAGTGGCGTTCCTCTGTCTTGAATAATCCTTCTAATGTGTAAGTTGTTTCCAGATCTGAAGTTTCTTGTGCTTGATCTAATAGACGGAGAGACATACCTATCAAAAACAACATCAATGCTGCATAATTGGAAAAACTATGTTCAGTGAAAGAATCTGCAAGGTCTCCAAAATTTTACCACTCTTTGGTTTATCAACCTTGTGCACACAAGCCATACCATCAATAATCAGTGCTCTTGAGCCCTGAAGATCTTTTATGTTTGCAGTGGCTACTGTATCCTGTGTTAGAAGCTGAAATAAAACAGCCTCAAAATCAATGATAGGTGAAAAATCCGATCTGAACAAGTATGGAGGATATTCAAAGAACTCATGTTGTAGAAGAAATCGAACATCAACATTTGGTTATTTGGCTATGTATGTAATTAGTCGCTGATTAACTTGTGTGACAGACTCCAGATGTCTTACTTCGTTGTGACGTAATGTCTTTGAATGTTTTTTGGATTGATTTTGGTATAGTTTCAAACAGATTAACTTGGGATTCAGTAAGTAGAAGTGTCTTAACGATAGATTCAATAATCCATTTGCCACTTTCAAAAGCATTGAGAATGCCATGTGAAGTATTTTCCGGAATTGTATCTCCTGTTAATATCTCTCTCAATCATTGTTAATATCACGAAACAGTTGAAAGCGCACAAGTTGTTCTTTTATTAGTGATACATCAGTGATATCCCTCTCTAGTTGTTTCTTAGGTTGTTTATTGTGGATGAAGGTGTTTTCATGTCAATGTTGAAGATCTGGTTTACCGCTTAAACTAGATGTCTAAGCTCATTGTAAGTTAATTCCCATCGCTGTCTGGCATATTCATTCCGAGTAATGCTTATTATATCATTTGTAACCTTACAAATCTTGTTGAAATATTCAATGGCTTAATCAATTGCTATCTCTACAAACGGCAGCTTGCTTCTTTTGACACCAAGATGACCGTCTGTGAACTCTGCATAAACGTCTCCGGGTAAGTGTGGCAAATCTCGCATGCATGTAAGGTACACTGGACCACATCTGGCGTAGATTGTATGGTTATGAGCAGCAATCAAAGGTAACATATCTTAGAAAACTTGTAAGTGCTTATGCAAGTTTCCCTCACGTTCAGCTCTTATAAAACTGAGAAATGTATTCACTGTTTCCAAGTAGGGAAACCACAATCTAAAAGTAACTGATTTACATGTTCATATACAAATTCCTGTAGTTTTGTTACAAATGCTGGAAGATTACACGTTAACTCCTTCCCCGTGCTTCTATGTTGTTCATAATCTCCATTGTGGAAAGATGTAGTAATTCTTAATATCCTCTACGATGTATATCTTAATATCCTTAATAGATGTATTCCTCTACGCCACAGGTTTAATCTTTATTCTACCTTACTAGCTCATTTGCATTGCAGTAAATAGCCTGATCAAATGGTATAACAGTGTGATCCTGGCCCAAATGTTGTGAAATCAACTTACACCTCATTATAGCTGTCCAAATCGTATCATATTCTGAAGCTGGTGCTGGCAGAATTGGACAAACCCTAACTTTAGTAACTGGAGTGAGTGATTAGTTTTATCTTCGCTAAAACTTGAAATAAATTATAATATAACGCTTCGGTATTGCACTTTCACCTGCATTGGTCTCAAATGATTCTGTATTATATATTTCTTACTTTTTAATGCATTGTGGATGTTTCAATCTTTAATTTTCTATCCACACATGCCAATATTTCAGTTGAATTTAAGTATTTTATGAATTTTGGATCCGCCATTTTTGAACCAATATGGCGACCAACACACCTACTTGTTATGTTGGCAACAATACTTTTCTAAGTCTTAGATGCAAGAACTTACAGAAAATAACTGTTGCTGCTTTTGGCAATGAATTTCCTACGGATTCATTTTCTGTGCAACTTTATCAATTTTGTTCCCCTACTACAATTTGTTATAGCGAAGGTTGACTAACCTGTTTTAGCTGTTTAATTTTTTCTCTCTACTCTAAGATTGTAAGGATTGCAGTTGTTTGGAGTCCATTGTGTTTCATTTCTTATTTATAGAGTTTCTTCAACTATTTAGATTCTTTTTTCCCGTTGAGGGTAGCTCTCTATTGCTGGACTAATTCTACTGATGTTACTAAAAGTCCCTCAGAAAATGTCAGGATTGTTGTAAGTTCACGTCAATCTGGTCTAATTTTCCAGTAAGTTACGAACTTCATAGATAAATCTTTAGTAACAATGAATAACGAGTGTAGCAAGTATATTAATCAATACTTTGCATCTTTAAAACAAACTTTAACTTTCGATACAATCAATTCAAATATTCATCTTCCCAAAGGTAGAAAAATACATAAGTACAGATAAAAGTATGTTTTTGGCGTTCGGTATACAGACACTCTAAGACCAGTACAATATATAACGTAAAATCTTTATTCTTCTACCACTTTGTAACGATTTTATTACTTTCAGTTTTATATGCGCATAATTTAACATTATGTTGTTTCATAAGACTTAATTTGATAATTGTAAAATTTAAATAAGAAATTAATCCAAATAATTAAAATGTAAAATATAATAGAAATGAACCTATCCTTGGTTAAACAAATAATAAACCTAGCTCTTATAGATGTAATACAAATATCTCTGAATTATAAAGAAAAATCGAATTTCATTTGTCACTTTTCGAAAAAATAAAATGTCTACTAAAGCGTTGTCTTCGAAATCCGTGCTCCCAGTACTCGAACAACTTGGAATATGAATTAAATATTTGAACAATTTTTTCCTCAAAATGCAAATGCTGCCACGGAATCCTAACTCTTAGAGCTTTCTCGTGTGTACTTGTGCGTAGGTATCCTCTGCGTTACACCCGCCCACACGCTTTGTCCTTTAGTTCGTAGTGAAATAATATGTGATCTTTTGTTATTAATTTAATTTTTTGCATGTTTTCAAGTTGAAGTTTCCAATGTATTTTTCAAATTGGTTTTGTTTTTATTTTCTACATAGGAGACAAATGATATATTTTCGGACATTAGTTCCTATTAAATGTATTATGCTTGGTATTCAGTACAAGCAATAGATATGTATAAAATGAATTACCTCTCTTTCTGAAGATTAAAAAAAATATTTTGAAAATGAAGAGCTCAATTCTAAAAGAGCCTAAGTCAAAAAAGTAAGTTTTTCAGGAGACGAGTTTTGTGTGTGTGTGTGTTTCCATCATTATATTTCTGTGAAATCAAAATAATCTACATAAAAGAAAACTGTAGTTACCTATTTTTCGTAAGATAACGGAGAAATGATCTATAGCAAGAGTTTTATAAGTGTTTCTAGGCGTGAGTAGGAAAGTAACTTCCGAAAATACTGTTGACTAAGGACATTTTGGAAAACAACGCTGTTTCTTTTGCCTACAATTAATTTGATTTATGGAGTTTTGGCATGGAACCCAGTTCAGTATATGAAGATACTAAACTGGAACTTAAAAGGCCGGTATCTCAAAATTGACAAAAATTGACTTAGACTTTTTTGGAACCCACCCCTTCAAATATAGATTATTATCGACAAGATGTGAATTATTTGCAATATCAGAAAATATTGCAAATAATTAAATACACTTTCATATAAACAACACTAAATTATTATGAATAAAAATATAGAGTATGTGTATACGCTAAGTGATTAACTTTCCCCTGAAATGTATAAGATTACGGTAATACGTAAACAATATATAGAAAATCCAAGCAAAAGCAGATAATATGGATTATAATACACTAAATTATCAAGTTTGCACAGAATAATATAACACTCGAGTTATCCCTAATAAATATTGTTTCGTTAAACAGTACTCCAAATATCTTTTACGGGAAATATATTTCTGTATAAATAGGCCCTAAATGAATTCACACATACTTTGATACTTATATAGGGAGAATGTTTGGATTTAATTTTAACTTAGCAACCTTTTCAGCAGCGAGGTAATATGATACATGGACGTACAGCTTAACATGGGAACCGAATCACATGAGCACCAGCTGTAAATAGAATCTTGATCTCCTGCGCCAAAAATGGGAACGCTATAGACATAACCACGAGGTAGTTTATGAAGAGAATTATGCAGTGTATATAGATGAAAAATATTATGTTGGTTTGGTTTTTGTGTAAACAGTATTTTCTAATGTTTCATATTGTATCAAATTAAACTTAATTAAAATATTTTATGCAGATGCATATATTTAAAAAATAATTAGAGTGTAGTACACAGCAATATATTTTAATAATATAGTGCATGCACTGAATTTAAGTTCCTAATTAGTGTAGTGTTCGTCTTTTTTAAATTCTAAAAGAACAAACCATTTTTCATTTACTTGGTTTATTCTAGACACATTTGTATTATATTGTAACAATGAAAGCAATGGCAAAGATGACTCAGCGTTTCTCCATTCCCAGAATACAGGGACAACAGGCTTCCGTACAGATTATTTTAAAATGTTCAGTTGGCTATGATAGTTCCTTTTACCGGCATTATGCCCTTATATCACTAGCTGTATTTTATATGACGACCTCTCACTCTTTAAAGTGTCTGACGTAACACTTTCCTCTGGAGAAGATTTCTTGCAAGTGCACTTACGATATTTGATTACTCTCCTGTTGGGACCTTTCCAGAGACCGGAATTGGGTGTATCCTAGGAGAAGAAAGGCGGTATTTTAGAAGTCTAGAGCCCGAGTAGTACATCAAGGCTCTTCATGGGGATGTCGGCGAAGGAGCAACACGAATCTTTAACTTCCATTTGAAGATAAAAAGGATCCAATTTGACGTGGCTTAGTCAGTGATAAACAGTGTACGTCCTGTCGCGCTACCTATCATTACATTACAGCATTCACGGAGAGCTACCAACAGCAAGTCCGTGTTCGTAGGAATTTTTAATAAAGTGGAACAACTAAAGCATGCATCAGAAATTGTTACAATGTAACCTTCCTTTCGGAGTCGGTTCATTTTCAGTGTGATTAAAGTGCGTACAGCACGAATACTTTGCTAGTCTCCCAGCTAATGCCAGCGCCTTTAGTGAACGTGACCTTGGGTTTGATAGCCAGAGAAGAAGCATTAAAATTTTGAAAGATCCACGATCTAGTTCAAGGCTCATATAGCCTTATTGCTGAAACGAGACGCTAAACTTCAACAAAAAACACACACCACTGCCTCAGTTGTACACATTTACGATTCTGCTCTGTACTGGGTCCCTTGAATTTCGTCTGTACGAAAGTCTATAAAAATTTGTAAAATACCTACATTACGTGATATGGGTGCATTGCTGAAATCAGTCAAGCGGATGGGTACTTATCACTCGGATGTTCGTGTTCGAATCATGCCGTAGGTGGAGTTTATTCTCGCGTTCTACCTTCGCCCGATTCTGCTCTACAGACTAAAGCGAAGCCTGGCTTTGATTCCACCACCTCCACTATGAGGCTATACCAATCATAAAACTAACTAGAATTAGAATCTATCTTTAATTTCGATTATATATTCTTTCTTTCATTTAAAAAAAATGTTTACTACATTTTTAAATAATTCAATTCTGAAACCCGATATGTTTTTACGAAAACTAAGATTTGTTCACTTTAAATTTTTGTTTTAAGAGTGAACGTATGAAAATATTCACTGATATTACTAATAAATATATACTCGCCAACCTTCAACCCAAAACAATCAATTAATTAATTTATGTGTGTGTGTTATTTCCTGTTTCCATACACTTACATACAAAGTGAGGAAAATTTTATGTTTACGCACGAACGTATACATATACGATGCATGTACATTAAAATTGGAAGTGTAACTAGAGCGTTGAAGCTTTCGTGTCCCAATGATGCAAACCACAAATCTGGAAACCAGCGCAGGGATGGTGAGGTTAAATGGGTGACAAGTGTATGAGAGAGGATGTCGCCATTCGATTCTCGGTGGGTGTCAAATGTGGATATTGTGGTATGTTTAATCACAATGAATAACAGTGTTTCTCTTTGTAGTTTGTATAATGAATCTAAACAATATACCAACGTACATCTATTCTTACTTTACACATTAATATATACCCTTAGATTAGTAGTTCTGTTATTATTTCAAACTTATATTATGCCCTTAGATTTATAATGTCAAACTTATTATTGTATTGGAACACAGAACCCAAAATTTCTGATCACCAGTTCGCCATTGAGAACCTCATATTGTAGCTTTACTGTAGGCAATCGGTCTTTACTTTGTTTGCCTTCAAAATAATGGCAACTAAATCCCCTAATATGACTAATTGATTCATTTCTAAAAATTTCGTGCCTCGGGATATAGACTATATGAATACGAGAGTAGTCTAGCTTGTATGCAATGATTTGATTTCTTGGACACTAAAATGACTTGAATTTATGTTTATGCAACATTACTATTTACAACAGTTCATCTAAACTGTATCATTTCAAGTTATTATAATCATTTGAATATGTAGTGATATCTTCTACATTATTTTAAATTTAGTTTCGAATTCTTTCAGTGATCAAGTCGTCATAATTTGAGCTAACTGTCAGAATTGACAAAAAAGTTCATATCACTGGCAAAATATCTAGCTAAAAATATTGAAGTATATTGTGCATTTAATGATGCCACTACGTTCAAGAATGCTAACACTATTTGAAATACAGTAAAGAATATTAGGGAATCCCTTTGAAAAAAATGTAGAGAATATAGTTTACTTTATTGGTAACGCTGTTACTTGTTGATTACAATTGGATTATAGGTATCTCTCGCAAACGTTACCAACACTTTGTTCCCACTAGTTCATTAGTCTATGTCAAACTGTCTTAGTGTTAGGTTTAGTTCCTGTTTAATTTGAAACTTATTGTAACAGATTAATTTGGGATTGTGGTATTTATCCAGGATCTTGAAGACAACTGAAGAAACCAGTAAAATTACAATGGAACTAACGATGTGCAGATTGCATATCCCTTAATCTGACATCGCCGATGGATAATCTTCAGGTTCTCAGTGATTTGTGCCAGTGAGTTAAGTTTGTAAATACTTCTCCACTGCGTTAGGCATAAATATACCTTGTAGAATTTAAAGCACGTGTATTACTTAAATTAGAGAAATTCAAACAAGAAATTTAGTTAGGCATAGTTTCCAACAGCAATTTGTACGAAAGCAACATTTTACCATTATCCAGTGTGATATATTGATATCACCCCCTTTCATTCTCTGTCTATAAGTAAAAAAATAGAGCCAATTAAATGCAGATATTTTATTGTTTGTCATGTCAATTTTACAACCATGTCCCAAGATTTGGTATTGTTACAGTTTGAAGCTGAAATAAATACCTTGAAAGCAAAAGCGATCAATGGTTGAAATTATATTTCTTTTTTCTCTTTTATGTGGGTGTGTATGTGTGCACTGGCCGGGTTATAAAATTTATAGTCCTTTACACCCTGTATTTTTTGTCTCTAACACAGAAAAAAGGTAGCCACAATAATTTTCTATTTAAAAGCTCAAATAAGAAACAAATGTGAAAATTTGTTCAGCTTAGTAAGTCAACCGTTCATTTATATGTACCCTATATGTATATATGAAACTCAGTAAATTATTCATTCTTGGTGTACATCACTATAAAACTCACCGTTACCCGTATAAATATAAATGACACAATAAGGTAGTGACGTTAGACATTGTGTGTGTGTGTGCAATTCTCTTTTTGAAAATGGTACATTGACAAAACTGTTAGATGAAATGGACCATTCTTAAAAACGCTTTTTCTTTCCTGTGTGTGACACCTACAGCTGACAGGCTCGATATATATTTTCCCCTGGTGAGTTGATACGCAACAATTCCGGCTTCTCCGCCCACAAAACGATCCACTTTGTCTCTGGACAAGGTTATATATATATATATAACGAACGATGTCTGTCTCTTTCTCGATTCTTCTCACTCATGAACACTAAGAGAGAACTTCTGAAGACACTATTACAAAGTTTCAAAAGCACTGCCAGGATAAATAAAAAAAGAAAGAGCAGGATATAGTTTTTGAATGAAAAAAATAGAGAGAGAGACAGCGTTGCAAAATAAAAACAGAGTAAAAGAGATGTAACAAAGGAAAGAATTAGGCTACTGTGTAATGATGTTACTAAATCTGGAAGTATTAACGAATTGTAGCGGTGCTTTTTCCTTTTTAGTTCGAATCTTTTTTACATGCAATACAGTAAAGCCACGATTATCCGTGGAATTGAGTGGCAAGGGCATAGCAAATAAGCCGACAAAAGACTAAAGTGAGATGCAGACAAAAAAATATAATATTCATCATAAAAACAATGTTTTATTATTTGTATTGCTCGGCTCACGAAGGTCAGTGATCAGAGTGTGAAAACCATGACCAAGAGAAAAGACAAGAGCCTGTCACCAAGGGCGTCCTTTAGGAGACAGGGAGGGGCAATTGTCCCTCTGAGTTTAAGATTTACATAGATTTCGTCAATAAAATAGTGAAAAACGCGAAATTTCACTTATATCAAGGTGTCTAGCCCCCCACTTTCAAAGAAAAATCTGAAATGACGCTCCTGCCTGTCACCCATCCTTAAATTCCGAGAAGGCCTATACTATTATGATGCACAATAAATCTGTCTGTAGTTTTCGGCTTTTACACTGTAGAGCTTATTGTACTTTCCGGGTTGTTTGTTTGGATTATAATTGGTTCTTTTGAGGTTCGTAATTAACCCCTCCAGTGATCGCCAGAAGACCCGCACCCCACTGCCAACTATGAATGCAATTTACTACTTGGTAAATCACTCTTCCCAATTCCCGTTTTCCATACCTTACAACAATCGGCTTCCACTTATCAGAGTAGAGTTGCACTTCGAAGCATGCACTATTGCTGGAAATATATATTTTCAAATGCATTTTGTTTTGGAATATATAGTATTTATTTGCATGCAGAATGTCAGTTCGCAGTGACTGCTTATAAAAAATAATTGATCGAGACTGCAGAAGGGTTAATCTTTTTTTACTGTACTCCTGGATGATCCGCTTGCAGATTATTTGGACTTTACTGTATATGGATTTTACCTTTGTTTCTTTTCTTATTACAAAAAGAAAAAGACTGGAAACTCAAAAGGAAAATTGAAGACGAAGACATTATAAAGTGTTTTAATTAATGTTGTCATGAACTTAGGCCATGCTTATTTCTTAGCCTATTGATTTATAGGGAAAATTACTCTTTTTGCTCTTTGAAATTAAGACGAAATTTCTAGACTTATGTATCACTATTATCTCCTGTTGACTAAAGGAGATAGATGATCAACGAAAGTGAAATGATTGTGAAATAATTGATGAAATGAGATCGTGCAGAAAAGCAGGAAAATGTTATCAACGAGAAACTCACGTGTCCTGGGGTCTTATCAGGGATCTTTCCAATCAGAAGTGAGCGCTCCGTCACTGAGCCAAGTGGTTTTTGGAATTCAACCGCAATTTTAATACTTTAATTTCATTTAATTTCTTCTTCTAAAAATCTATTTTGGGCTATAGTTTCCTTGCTTTGTGATGATGTGTAAGTTTAATTAACTGTAATTTAAATTTATATAATGCAACGTAAATGAATTTTGACAAAACAATATTCACACAACTGAACTTGAAGTAGAAATGAATAAACATAAAACATTAAGATATGTCCATTCAAAGAATACTTGCACAGATGAAACAATGAGCTATAAACGAAAGAAAGATGATTCAGGTACTTGACACCGAAGGTACCCGAACTCATGAGGTCGGCGCTCATGAGTTCGGAACTCAAGCTCACTAGACCTCGCCCTTACGAAAGGATGTTGTAAGCATGATGTCGAAATTATATTGTGAGTATAAGGTCGAGTGAGCGTGATATAGAAATGATGTTTTAGTGTGAGGTCGAGTGAGCGTGATTAGAGAGGATGCTGTAATTGTGAAGTCGAGTAAGCGTGAGGTCGAAATGATGTTGTGAGCTTGAGTTTGAGTGAGGTTAATCCAAAGGCACCTTTGTTTAACACTATTAGTTTGTGAACTATTACATACGGTGTAGAATAGAGATTTAGTAAAGGTAATGGCTACCCTCCTCCTTTATGCTAACGGATAGAAATAAGAAGTGTTCGATAAATGCAAAGAACTTTCTGTAAGTACAAAGGAACGTCTGGTTACATGTTAGTTTTGTCCATCAATAAAGATTCCAATGAATGTTCTGGTTTAAGTACATAACTTACTGCGCAAAAATTAGACCTAAATTTAAAATTCGGAAAATTGTAATTACAATGCTACGTAAAAGTATAATTTGCATTGAAGGAAACATCTTTGTTGAGTAGGGGTGTAAAACCAAATTAATTACGACTTATAAGATAAGAGCTTAATTAACAACCACATTCCTTAACATTTTGCGTCCATGCAATCCCAAATCTGCATTTTAGTTTGGAATAATAGACATAGCAGTTTTAATTGTGTTTTTATGTTTACGTTGCGTCACGCTTCGCAATATTTGATAAGATTACTACAGAATAAACCCTTGAGTCAGGTAAATCTTTCCCAATGGACCTGGGAAAATATTCATTGTACAACAAAATAACAATTTCGGTGTTGACAAATGCCAAGTGTGTGATGGCTTAGTTGATCAACTAATCAACCTCGTGGATGTAAGATCCTTCTATATGTACATTGTTCTTTCACCATTCAGTCCTTATCGTATCCATTAGCCCAAAGTATATGCAGTGAAACCTAGTGATATTCTTTCCCCAAAATAATATATATATATATATATATATATATATATATATATATATATATATATATATATATATACATTAATTTCTTGCATTAATATAGCTTTCTCATGGCTAAGCGGTTAGCATTGCATGGCATGGGATACCCGGGTTCGATTCCCGGTGGAAGCTCATGTGGTTAGGATTCCACGTTAAGCTATAGCTCCACGTCTCATATAGCCTCGCTGCTGAAAGGGACGCTAAACCAAAAATCAAGCCAAATCTTGCGCGTACATACCAAAACCGAACCAGTAGATGTGACAGCCCGTTATAGGCCTGAATCGTTCCAACGCCATCTGTTAGCCACGGGCTGAATTACGTCCAGCTTAGCGACTAACACGTGGTCGGAGCGCTGCGTTATCCTGTCTCCGATAATTATATTTAAGATTTTTTACACTTTTTCGATACTCTACTAGGTTAGTTAAATACCTAAACTAATCGTAGGACAGTAGCTTCCTATACAATAATTCGGTTTACGAAACTTACGTAAATATATATATATATATATATATATATATATATATATATATATATATATATATATATATATATATATATAGGGCCGGATTTAAGGAGTGCAAAGGTGCACGTGTACCTCCCCCCTTCGTTGCAAATATACACTATCTAAAATGAAAAGCTAGCAGTTAAAAAGCAACACATTACGAAACTTTCCGCCATCACATTTCCGTTTGGGGCTTAAAAGAAAGCAGAGCTTTGCAAAAACAAGTTTAAGTTAATTTTCTGAAGGTTGAAGCAAAGGACTCACTAACCAAAACAATATAACATTTTTAAAGTAGGGAAGAAAACAGAAGGCAGGAGCAGAAAAGGACATTTTTTGTCCTCTATTCCACTTGCGACCCTCTTTAAAATACCCCCCCCCCAGACAATCCTGTATCCGGCCATGTATATATATATATATTGAAAAAATGTCTTTGTGTTACGTAATTATGCGCGATATGCAACACTATCAGCTGTTGAGGAGTTTCATTGCCTAGCTCCAAAGACTTAAATGAGATCCTGATAAAATGTATATGGATGGAATCTGCGAGGAAAAAAGTATTTAAACTTTAAAAGGAATGATCAAAAGCTGTATATCCATGCTGAAGTTATGTGTGGATATGCACACAAAGAAGCCAGTTAATTACGATATTGACACTGTCAGGCGTTGAAGATTTTCATAATCTATCTTCAAAGACTCTCATCAGATTCTCATGAAATTTATATGAAGTCATTACCAAAGCATAGACTTTCAAAGAAATGGTAAGCGAATAAACGGATGAAATTAAGAACCGCTTTCTTTATTTTAAAATTGGTTAAAAATCCTGAATTTCAAAGATCCATTAGTGTAAAATTACTGTTTTGGTGCTCGACGATTCGGTTTGCTGTTCTTAAAAGTATTACTATCCATCATGCAAGTAGATTCCACCTAATAGGACTACTGGATACTAGGTCGCTTATAAGGTTAAAATCATGGCCCAAACAAATTCCTATAGAACGGTAGCAATTAACAAAATACTCTGGTGAATAGGAGACTGTTCCTTACTAGAGCCGAGTTCCATGCTCTCATAGAACGTTTCTGCAGGTCGGCAAGCTTGAAGAAAAAGATGCTTCCAAACAACAATGAACAATAATTTTTACCGTAGAACAACCGCTGACTTTCTGAGGAATTAATTTTCCAATGACAATTTATATGTTTACGAAAACAGTACTTAAATACAGGTACCTTATTTATTAAATATAAACGTTTCAATGTGTCGCTAATTCCAAATAATAAACAATGACGGTAATAAACGCTGTTATCTTCGCTATGAATTGTCTACCTGATGCTAATAAATGCTACTATCTTCGATATTAACTGTTTACGTGTCACTAATAGATACTGCTGTCTTCGGTATTAAGTGTCTATCTAACGCTAACAGACGCCGTTATCTTCTTTATTAACTGTCTATCTGACACTAATAGACGCTGTTATCTGCGATATTAACTGCCTATCTGGCACTAATAGATATTACTAGTGTGCGGGCAATTTTCTATTGTGGTAATTCAATTCCAACTTAAAATCATTATTGTTTCAATTTAATCATGTAAAAATGGGGAGCAAGCTACAATCATATTTAGGAATAAGAATTAATGTATGTGTAACCACACGTTGTCATAAATAAATTAAAAATAAAATAAATAGGTTATAAATTTCTTAAATGTAAACTTTCACAGCATTTAATTAAACACGATTATAACCTACAGTGTACAGTGGGTTTATAGCTGGCACTCAGCAACTGGAGTATTTTCAACGGTATTGCGACAAATGTATTTCTAGAAAATACCAAAATGTATAATAAGATATGTAAAGTAGCTTGATATACGAGGGCTGTTCGGGAAATAACAGACATTTTGAAATAGAAAATGTAACAGACTGAACGTACGAAATTGTATTATATACACTTAAAAAGTACACTTTTTCGCTAGTTTTCCACATAATTTCCATGCAAACTAAGGTACTTCTCATTCCGTGGCTCAAGTTTTTTTCAAAACCGTTACGGTAAAAATCTCCCGCCTAAGATTTTATCCTATGGCTTTACACCGACATGCAGTTCGGCGACAGTATCAAAACCACTGTGTAGCAAACATTGTCTTCATCGCTGGGAAGAGGTGGTAGTTGTTCGGCGCCTAATTCGGGCTGTATGGTAGGTGATCGATCACCTCCATCCAAAATCATCTAACAAGGAACCCCTTGAGTGCGAGGTCGGAAGTGCAATCTCTAATAAGGCTCATTTGAAAATGTAGTGTGAACAATGATGACAGGAAAAATATTAGCTGCTAATGACTCGCCATGTGCATCAGGGAAGCGACAGAAAATACATGTCCGGGAGGTGCTGAGATGTATGTATTACACGTCAGAAAATGGACATAATCGACTTTCACGAAATGTTCAAAACAAACCACTAACTTTCACCATAAACACCAAATGAACAATGACACGCCACCGGGGTGATGAGAACTGATGGAGCGTGACGACACCCGTTATACCAATTTGATTCTATATGCATTCTTTAAAAGTGGAATTCTAGCTGAACGTCCTAAAGGGTTTGTAACTCCCAAGGAGTTCGCCTTCGATCTTGATGGTACGAACGTTTCTGATCACTGTGGCGGGTCATTTTCCATTTGCTGTTCATAGTGCAAGTTAGTGGTTTGTTTTGAACATTTCGTGAATGTCGACGATGTCCATTTTGTGAAGAGTAACACATACATCCCATAGACGGTTGATCTCTGCACCTCCAGGACACGTATTTTATATCGCCCTCCTGATGCACATGGCGAGTCATTAGTAGCTAATATTTCTCCTGTTATCATTGTTTATGCTACACTTTCAAGGGAGCCTTACTAGAGATTGCACTTCGACCTCGCACTCAAGGGGTTCCTTGCAAGGGCTCTCGGGTATGCTTGGCCGTGTACACATGAGTTGTCGTGAAAAAACTCAGTTTTCCATGTCCGTCCACTTCAGACAGTTGTCGATGGGTTTCAATTGGTTTGTGGTCTTTTTCTGTCAACAGAAACCTAATCACAGAATGCACAGAGTACATGTTAAGAATATTTTTGTATATTGCGGGATAAAAATGGAGTTGATTCTCGATCTGAATACACCAGTTTTGTTTAAATATTGTAACAATATGAAAATAGTTGAATTAGTACTTATATTGATTAAAAACATATAGTCATGTGATTGCGAAGATTAGGAGTAAAATTCTTTCGGTAACAAAAAGAAAAGCGGAAGTAAACAGTGAAAGAAGTCTGACGTTGAAAGAATTAAAAATCCTAATATCAGGAGTAAATATTTTGTTAGATTTATTACTAACTGAAAAAAAACATTAATAACTAGAAAAAAATATATTCTGATGACTTATGAAATGTTTGCGAATTTGGAGAAAGCTAGTCTGCTACTTCTGTTCAAATAAGATTTCTTTGTTGATATTGAAAAACATACAAAGTGGACAAACCATTACCTCCTTTACTTTCAAAATGTAAACAAGGGTCATGCCATAAAAAAAATGTCAACAAGAATATGAATATACATTAACAAAAGGCTCTGAAAGGATGCATTTTTCAATGTTGACTTATTCGTTTTTTTTTTTTTTTGCAAAAGACGAGAAAAAGATTTTTTCTATTCTTTCTTTTCCTATTCATAAAAGAGGGAACAAACGTGCTGCTGTACATATATATTTTTTAGTTCTTATATACATACACGAAGCATTATACTTTCTCTTTCACACACATACAGCCTCACTACTGTATATACAACGTTTGCGTGTAGCACAATTGAGAATACAAGAAGCTAGCTATTTTGCAGCAAATGATAAATTGCTCTACAAATAATATGCTTCCTTTTACAGTATGGCATTTAAAAGGAAAAAAAGAATGTCGACAGCCCTTGCTACGGAAATAGGAAACATTGTTAAGTCAAAGTTTTTCTTTTCGTTTTTTTTTGGGGGGGGGGGCTTTTACTAGCTTTCATTTTTTTAATAAGAAAAGTGTAGTTAAAGTAGTATAGTATAACAATTTTACGATTAAGCATTCTTGCTATCTACATAACAATATCAAACGATAGGAATGGCTTTAAAAAAAAAAGTGGCCATCTCGTTGAGGGTATTCACAAAACAACGGTGACGGGCTTATACTTACTCTCAGTTTATTTACTCTCACTGTGTAGGCCACGGTGGCTCAGTGGTAGAGCGTTCACCTCTGGTGCATGAGGTCTTTGGTTCGATCCCAGCTCGTGCGAAGTGAAATTTGTTGTGGACAAACGCCGTGTAAGTGGATTTTCTCGGGGTTCTGCCGTTTCCTCCCACTTTATTCATTACATCATTTCATTCATTACCCATCATCACCGTCTTCTTTAGCGTAGACGGCATAACGTGAGACGTAAAACTTAAGGATTTCATTTCATTTCACTTTACTCTCATTGCATCAGGAATAAAGGAATATTCTAAACGGTAAGTTTTTACAATGTAGACTGTTTTTTCTGTAGATGGCGACGGAAGCATTTGTTTTTGTTGCTTTCCATAAAGTTTACCCGATTTGAAGTCATATGATTACCATCATTACCACTTATCTCTAGTATATTTGCAGTAAAGTGCACATTCACTACATACCATAACCGGATATTTTTTACCATGTCAATTAAGTTACCACATTTGAATATCTTAAGTACTGTGTTACCAATTATGTACGTCCTTAAGGAAGAATTATGATTAACAGACCTGAGAGTACGCCGGCTCTTCCTCCCACAACCACGACAAGTAGTGCACAGGCTTTAAATTCATTTAAAAGAATCTAAAATTTGTGTGTGGTGAACTATTATGTTTTCACATTTATCTTCCTATTCACTGGGTTTCTAATTTTCTGTACGCTGCTCCGCTCTTCATGTTTTCCGTGTGATGCATATGAATCATATTCGGCTATTAGAAAGAAAGTAAAGGTTTGTCTTGTATTGTTTCAATAAAAGAATACAAAATAAAATTGCATTTAATGCAATTATTTTTCTTCTCTCCCTTTGACTCCCTAGAATCTAAAACTATTTACTTTTTAGTAAGTTTTCTGTGAACTAGTTTCAAGAAGCTATAAAAATGCTAATTGTTATCATTGTAGCTCTAATATGGGAAATATTTTTTGGTTTCCTACAAAATCTCACTAGAGATGGATTTTTTAAATTTTTAATGACTTACATGGATAACGTTATCAAGAACCTATAAACATATCGAATTTCAAGTTTTTATTTCAATTCCAATTACCTAAATCACAAGATTTTATGTCGATGAAAATGACCATTTAAATAACATTGAGACTTTTTCATTCCTTCTTTTCACGTTGTGATTATAAAAAGCAGTGTTGGTTTGTCTGCTAAGGCCAAGTTTGTATGCCAAGTTTCATCTTCCCACATCAACCAGAAGTGCCAGTTTATGTAGCTTAATATACAGATATTGAATTATTCACTGTCACGTTTCTTAGGTAACCCAACTCACTACTAAAAGTTGTGGGTTGCAGCATAGTTAGGGATTACAGTTCTATTTGTATGAAAGACAACTTTTTGTGGCAGGTTTACAAGTAATAAATATATCAATGTTAGTATTGTCTCACCATTAGATGAAGAAAAACAACAAAAGATTTCTGCTAGTTAACAGTGTATATATATCTTTCTACATATACAGTACATAAATATACGTATATGCAATCTGTTCCAGTAGAACAAAAGTTATCATTATTATTGGAAACGAAAAATACATTCTTAGCACTAATGCCATACACTCAAAATTACCCATTCCCAGATTTAGGAAATGGCAGACAAAATTTTTGATTTTTGCTGACAGATTATGATTTAATTTTTACACACCAAGTTGAACTATATTTAAAGTTGAAATCAAGCATTCGTTTATTTTTTGTGATGTTCAGTCTGTTGTTGGGCGGTCATTTTATATAGGCGCTTAATTCTATTCTACACTTAACAAAGATTTGCGGTAAACATTGTGTCTCTGTTATTCTTGAAATATTGATTTTAATCAAAAGACTATTTGAAAGAAAATTAAATGCCGAATATTCTATATCTAGCGTATATTTAAATTTACTACACTACAAATACCTCTAAAAGATATTTAATGTTATAGATAATAACGATAAATTTGAAAAATCTCAAATTTCTACAAAACTGTTGTTACTTGCTTAGTAAGAAGTGGTTAAAATTTAACAATTGATATTTGACTAGGTTTTGAGTTGTGGTTTGTTTCTTATGTGGTAAAATCACAAGAAGTCATCCGCTGTGCAAATAATTAAAACTATGTTGATAATCGAAAAATTTACTAGTAACAAAATCCTTGCGTGTTTTATTTTAATTTTACAGTTCATATTTCACACTTCAAGTAAAATGTCTAACAATTGTTAAATCTTTTATTATGTTCTTAAAATGGAATTAGTAAAGTGTAATTGGTAATTGGTGATAGTTTGTTTTTGCTAATATAGTAACTTCGACTTGTTGCAGTTGTGAACTCTATTGATAATACTTTTAGAAGAACTTTAAAAATTGACACCAACTCTGTCATTTTTAGATGTTTCGAAAGTAGTTTTGGGAAAATCTGCATAAAATATAGCAAACAATAATTGTTGTTTTCGACATTCTTTCTATAATTTCGCTGATCCATCAGATTATTACTCCTATAAAGATATAAACATCTTTTAATGAGCAGGCTTGTTAACTATATTAGAGAGTTTTATCTCAGATGAATAAAGATTTAACTGTGCAAGTATACATCTGATTAACGAAACCAAAGACATAAGAGCTGAATTATTGTATGTGTAGTTGCCTTACTCATAAGTTTCAATATGTTCATTCTACTTTCATATTCACATCATATACTGTACATCTAGAAATAATCAGTAAAATATCCAACATTTTAACAACACGTCACCAAAATATCCCGGCGGGTGTCGTTTTTGATCATCTGTAATCAGTTGCAGTCAACCAAAGATGTTTTATATTCAATACTAAGGCACCCGGTTGGGGACTGGTTGTCCGTGCTGACTTTAAAGAAGGCGTTTCTTGTTTCTATTCTTTTAGTATTTTACTCAAATAGTAAAATAAATAGGATCTATTTTCAATGAAGTGGTCTCGATTACACTATGAATTACTCCATTTGAAACACGACTAACAATTAGTTAATTCCAGTAAAATGTTATTACAGTAAAATAACGTACTCAATTGAACTGAGTTACACGTTTTTCTATCTAACATATATGATTAAGCTCTCTTCAGTTTCTAATGAATCTAATTCAAAATTCCATTTAGTTGCTACATAAAGAAACAGTAACTCAAAACCTGGAATTCTCAGTAATTCTATTTTAATCACTTATTACAACACAAGTAATAATTGTTTAGAGAAAACTGAGATTTTTCAATGGATAGTTCAGGTTAAATATAGACGGTTTTTGAAATATTGTAATATTTGTAGACCCATAAAAACAGAATTAAATGTCAGATACCAAATATTTTAATTGAGTCTTATACCACAGAACGTATATCTAGAATGAAATTAACGATTTGTCTTTTCTGTTAAAATTCTTAATTTCGAACATGATATTTTTTTCGAATATTGACATTAAACATTTTTTCAAAGGCATTTGTAGTGTAGTAGGTTTAAATGTGTGCTGGATATAAAATGTTGTGCATTTAATTCTCTTTGAAATATTTTTGTTTGTAATCAATAATAATGAATAATGGAACTACAAAGTTTACCGCAAACCTTTGTAAAGGGCAAAATAGGCTTACACGCTTATATAAAAATGTCCTCTCAAAAGCAAACTAATTATTTGAAAATGAATGGATAGTTGATTTCGGCTTTCTAAATATAATACATAAAAATAATAAATTTTGTCAGCAATCATCATTGACCATATCTATAGTTAATATTAGATATATTAGATATAACATGAAAACTAGTTTTCTCCGGATTTCGAGTTAAAACCTACGAATGGAAAATTACCAAAAAGCATTTCATTTTATTCAGCTGATCTCATCCATTAACCAAGTTCGTAGTTCTTTTACTTAAACATAAATGAAAGTATAAGAGTTAATAAAAATTGCGGGCTATAGCTAATTAACCATACTACGTACTGTCATTTTACTAATGTCATAATGAAGAGCTTGATAAATATATATATTTCAGTATTACCTACACCTTAATATATGTTGTAGCTTTCATAAAACATCAATGTTAAGTTTATTTCTACTTTCTCAAATACTACCATAACGTTTTATACTTACACATATAGTTTTTTATCAGCTTAACGAGGTCTATCAGTTAGTGTATGTTTAATTCTTTTGGACAATTTGGTTTCCGTTAATGCTTATAATGTTGAAGAATTTATTTAAGGAACAATAGAGAAGAACTATGGAAAAACGGTTGAACATATGAAAAGCTAAAAACAGCAAAAGACACAAAAATATACATATGAAAATACAAGTTTGCTATCCTTCACCTTCCCTTCACCACAAGACCGAAGATATGTGAGGTAGAGCTTTAATTATGAGCATAATATATCCATTATATTATTATGTTCACAATATTAATGACGAACATAATGTATTATTTAAAACAGGTTTTGTGTTAAGTCATATTTTTTCCCTTCTTTCATATGCTATGATTAGTTAACTTCCGAAGGTAAAGTATGTTACAACTAGTTACAGTTAATTACGATAAAAAAATCACTGAAAGAATTCCGACACTGTCGGTTCTGTGATCTGAATTACGAATCGGAATTTCTTAACGAAATTTCTTAACGAATCGGAATTACTTAACGGTCTTTTCATAATTTAATTCACACAAATTCGTTCGAACGCTTGAATATGTTAACAAGCGTATGATGAGACAGAGCACATAATAACTTTTGATATACAAGTGTCTGAAACGAACTTTAAAGAAGCATTGATCATAATTACTATTATAAAAAACATGAAATTTGCAAAAACTAAACCAGTGACGAATTAACAAATTAACAACAGTAATTATTTGCCAAAAAAATCTATTTAAATCTGATAACTCTATAGATAAGGGTATATTACCTGTTCAAAGCAAAGGGACACTAACATATTTTACAAATAAAAATTCACATTCTACACATGCCCTCATCTTCTATTAAGTTGTGTCTGGAATTATAGAATTACAATTCATATGGCATCATTAGAGGTATCATACTGCTCGTTTCTTAGGCAACCCAACGTATTCCTCGGTTATGTGGGCTGCATGACAGTAAGGGGTTAAAATTCTACTTTAATGAAGTAACATTTATTAGTAAGAATTTATTTTAATACCTTCTAAGGTACAAAGAACAAAAGTTTATTGTATCTAACGTTCTTATAATAGAATTATAGGAAAATAACCGAAAAAACAAAACGTTTAATTTCATAATGGCACTGAAGGAAAAACCACAAATATTTATGATAATTGTCATTTATGATTTGTCTCTAAAATGGCAGCGTCCACGTTATAAGAACGACGTTTCAGAAGTCTTCATTTTCATGTAAGTACTATTCTCTTGAATTTAAGTCGTTCATCCTAGATCATTTGCCTTCCTCTTTTACTTTGTACACTACCTTTTAGGACATAACTAACAAAATAATTCCTACTCTAGTAAACTAACTAATTTCGTTTCCTCATTGCAACTGTATCTTTAGTATGGCTGATCTGTGTCCAACTCGTGCTAATAAATTTCATGCTATTTCTCGGGAGAACTTCCTTATGTGAATTATTTACACTTTACTTATCTAGTGTAAATAATATATATATATATATATATATATATATATAAAATATTTGAGCTTGAAACAAGAAAACAAGACATATATATTTTTAGTAGAACATTCTTAATAATGTGCCTTGTAAAAGAGTAAGGAAACAGAGAGTTGTATATACTGTATTAATCTTAACTCTATTTACACAAGTATGTACACAATTGTTCACAGCCCAAGTTTGATTTCAGATCGAAAGCAGAGTTAACAGCATGCTGACCTCTGTTGTTTTACTTTCATCCTGAGTTCAATTTTTCTCTTGATTCTATCTGATGTAAGTTAGTCTTAATTCACCTTTCTAAGAATTAAGTGAGACTTGTGACTTGTGGTAGTATGTGTGTATATTATAAAATATTAAATTACAGCATTTCAAGTCATATCGTTGTTAGTTGGACTGAATCCTTACGCTCCTTTCAGCGCACTGGCTATTTGAGGATAATAATCGTATTTAAAACAGTTATCAGTTATTAGTTTAGGGTGGATCCAGGCCACTGTAATAGGTTTAACTTTCAACGCTTCTGCACCAGGAATCGAAACCAAGAGACTGTGTATAAAATAATCACGTGCTAGTTACTAGTTCAACATGTTCACAGGTCGTGTACAACGGGAAGTCTCGTAAGCAAAACTTAATCTAAGGTAATGTAATTCTGGGTTAAAAATTTTAATTGAAATTTACAAGATTGAGATAAATTTCTTTGTTTTAGGTATCTCATCAGATGATATTTTTTGGGTTCCAATCACGTTAAGCATAATGTGATAATTCCTTAATTTTGGAATTAAAAATGAAGATACTTCTTCAGTCAGCAAGAAACATTGTGAAAATTAGTAACACCTTTGTGATTTGTATAGAACAATGTATCTTTTAGAAGTTTAGAATAATTTTCTCGTATCAAAGATATTTGTTTCATACTACAAGTTTGCATACACTCCCATTTGAAACTAGATTTGAAGATAAAAATTGATATATATATCTCAAATGTCACTCACTATATTAGTATTAGTGGGAATTATAGCATTTCTAACTAACACAGTAATCAATATAGTGGGTTTATCGTTTATTATTATTGTAAGAACATTTAAATATTTCGTCTAAATCGTTTCCAATTTACAGGACTATTAAGGTTAGTTTCACTTTAAGCAATATTTTTTGACCACAAGTACACTGTAGATCTAAACAAATCATTTTCAATTCCGTAAGTAATGACATCGCTAATAAATTTACGTAAATTTAAACATACTATTGCTTTAGAAAGTTATAAGTTCTTGTTAATATTAATTATACAATTTTATTAATATTAGAGTGAGTTTATCAACCTATTTTCCGTTGGTAAACGTTTAGAAGAATGTATAACTAATAATGTTTAAGGGAATTATCAGAGATTATCAATTCCTTTGTTCTCATTGTTATTAAATATATCAATATCTTGATGTAATATGAATGCTATAAATGTCAGATTGTCTATATTGATCTTGGTAATTTCTATGCTACAGAAACTCAGTTAGTATCTAAAGTAAATAAAAACTATCGGATAGTGATTTTCTACCCTTATACATTACAAGTGTTTTGACGTATTTGCACTAACTCACTACAATAAACACAAGAATTAATCTATTGACCGACTTATCTAGTGCTTATCGTAATATCTAAACTATTAATATTAAATGAGCCATCGGAAGCCAGACCGAACTAACATTTTTTCATGCTGTGGGAAATCAATCCTCATGGAAGCAGTGACTATCTGACACTAACTGCTGTTTTTAGGACAGAAGCTTCACGTCCATTTCTACAGCTAGATTGTTGTGTCATACGGTTCGGTGTGGAATACGCAGAATGCCAATGATCGCATACGTAAATTCAGAAATAGGAGGACAGGTAGTTAGTGCAGTCAGAATTCAGACAGCTCAATTAAAAATAGTACCATTGAGGGTAATTATTATTATTATTATTATTATTATTATTATTATTATTATTATTATTATTATTATTATTATTATTATTTGTATTTCTGTTTCATGTGGACATGAAATAACAGAAACAATTTTTATACACAGTACTTATTTTTCGCATTAATTCGTGTCAAGTTGCCACTGTTTTCATAAGAACGGAGTTTCTTCAGTACAAAAATGTATTTAGTTTGGTATGGATTTACACAGCTCAAAGGTAAAAACGGCTGATTAATCTTTTTTTCTCTTGACTATGGTTGAAAATAATTAAGAGAACTTGTAGATATAGCAACACGTTTTATCTGCAATGTAATTTCAATTGGGAAGAATTAAAATACGTAGAAAGTTTTAAGAATTATAAAACAATATATTGATTATAGTTATGAATTATTTAGTATTTATAAGTATAATGAGTAATACTACAGAATTTATGTAAGACAAAGATACCGAGAAATTTCTGACAAAGCAGTAATTTCCATATATAATGCAAATTTAATGGCTCATATAACTTAGTGCATACGGATAAAATGTACACGTGTATTTTGTCTTCCTTTTTTTAAAAAAAGAAAAGAGAAATATCTGTATTCCTGTGAAGCACTATTCACACACACTTATATATTATAAATATATTTGCTGTAAGTGATTAAATGTTAATTCAAACCTTATAGCGAATTATACTATTCATTGTTCAGAATTTCGAGCTGTAATAGTAAAACTATTTTACTTAATCAATTTAAAAAATAGAAGTAAATTGTGTTACATAGTAAAAAGGTATACAATTAAAAGATACAAAATGAACTTTTACATATTCATTATGCAGTATTATGAGCATGAATGGAACTAGTCATTAGTTTCCTTTTTACAATATTTTCAGAGAAAAAACTCACATCAATTATACGAGGAAACAGCATAGCGTATACTAAATCAACACGTTCAATATATATAGTGCTTTCATATAATTTCTTTACGTTCGTAAAAAAATATCAGCCTAAAACGAGAATAAGAGGGAAAAATTAAAACAAAACTGATGTGTACATTTACTGACCGAATACAAGCACACAATTTGACAAATGATCTTCTGAAACCATTAACGGTAGCCTCTCCCACTCTGTTGCCAGCAGTATTTCAATTATTTTCATTTTTACAATTGTCAGCAAAATCGATCCATACACGCGGTTTGGTGTTGCAGTAGTATTTTGTAGCAAAAAATTCTGATTTTTTTTAAAAATATATATACTTTTTAGCTAATGTCGATACACGAACCCTATTCATTCCAGTACAATTTACCACTGCGTATCGAAATCTGTTCTTAAATAAAAGAGGAATTAGTAGGTGCAAACCTCATTCCACTGAACTTATTCGTGCATCCATTGGGGGTGACAGATGGAGCAGCTGTCACTCCCATGATGCAGTACCTTGTGTCATGTGACACTGACATGACGGACAACACCCTCTCTCCTCTGGGACACCAAAACCATATACCACTTTTTTCACGTATGTTGATAACTTTTGTGAGTTATGCTTTTGACATTTGTTTATTTCTCTTAGCTTCTTTTTTCCAGATGTGTTCGCAACATTATGGTCATCAAATATTATTGCATAAGTTAAAGCTAAATAATGTGTAACATGTATTTAAATACACATATTGGTAATTACTTATTAATATAATATAGGAATTTTCAAAATACTCGCTAAGCTTTCTCATGGCTATACGGATAGCTTAATCGCCAACCTGGGTTCGATTGGCGGCGAGATCTAATGTAGTTCATTTCACATTAAGGTATTTCACATAGCCTTGCCGTTGAACGGGACGACAAACTCAAATCCAATCCTTTCCAAAATACTGGCTATGAATATGATTTAACTAGTTTGGTTCTTGGGATTATATAGCAAATTCCGATTTCCTCTCGGTTAAGTGCACTTTAAAAGGTGTGTATCAATTAGAAAAGAAAGTATATGTGCAACATACGGACCAATAAATCTTTAAACATTATACTTTAAGATGAATACAGGATTTATTAGAATTGTTGTGTGGAATACTATAATATTGCTGAGCTAGACTCGTGCTTCGTCCATTTGCATTCGTAATCATCCCAAGTCCTGCTCGGATTTAGGATTTGAATGTGCAAATGCGTTAAATACGTAGTACGATTACTTATCAATATATGACATTATTGTTCTAAAGCTATGCTATGCAATGTGGTTAGTATAACGTGTCTACCTAGGTGCCAAAGTATCAGATCGATGAATACTATAGGTACGATTAAATACACTTAAATATCTCAGACGTAGTCTCGGTTTAATCTCACTTGAATTTTGTTTTTGGCGACCCTACGAAAACCAGCTTCTTTTGTGAAACTGCAAAAGTAAACCTAAATGGTCTGTACAGTAATCCAGTCAAATCTTTGGTGTTATCCAGGATGTAGTATGCAGGCTGTTGGTCATAAAGGTATTTATGTATATATCTCTTGTAGTTGCATAAAGAAAATGTGTATATAAATTTCACTTCTATTCTTTTCTCATTCTCGCTTTCGCCTTCGGTGCGAGCGGTCCCGATTTTGATTCCCGGTGGGAGCACTCAGTCGAAAAGATGTAAAAAGCTTTTTCAGGCCAGCCATTCTGAATGACGTTTTCCTCATTCACGCCAGGCAAATGTCGGGGTGGTACCTAACTCATAGGTCCCAGACCTCTTTCTTCCTCCACAATCCTTTCTTACTTCCCTCTCCCCGGATACTGTTCTCACTGAGGGTCGTCATCCCTCAAACGTGATGGGCTAATATGGCTATAGGTGCTGAAAGCCCAGAAATCTAAATTCTCAATCCTCCTCTTCTCTCATTCTCAATAATATATCAGCTATTTTTCATAGAAATGTGTATATGTTCTTTAACAACTCGATATGTATGAATATAGATATGAAATTAAAGCCTTAGAAAGTAAAGAGCTCCTCCGTGCCTAAGCGGTTAGCGTACGTGCCTTTGGCATGGGAGACTCGGGTTCGATTGTCGGTGGAACGTCATGTGGTTCGGATTCTACCTTAATCAGTAGGTCACACATCATACAATTGCCTCGTTGCTGAAAGGGACGTTAAACTCAACGTCAATTCAACCTTAGAAAGTAAAGTGAAATAACCACTGCCGCGATCAGAAGTGAAGAAAATTTATTTCATACCTACATGTTGATACGTTCGCCAAAAAGAAAGAATTTTACATCTCCTGTAGATCCATATATCTATGAATATTTTCTGCCTCTATATTAAGATATGACAATTTCGGGTAACACATGTGCATTAACACAGATAGGAACTCCCATTTTATTCTTTCTGCATTTACGTAAAACTGAAGATAGTTCCGTATGGATTTCAATCCTCCGACCTTGAAAGTTATTCACACATGTATCTAGGTATGTGTGTATAATCTCTAAACGTTTCCTGTATTCTTTATGTAGTATACATTTTGTAATAGGGACTTTTAATAGCCAGCATAACAGCGATGAAATATAGAGTTTAGATATAGTGCAATAACGATTAAGAAACTTAAACATCATTGCTAAATATTAAACAAGCAAATACTGAATATTGGAATTAAATTATTGAAATCCAAATTTTTATGTTTATTTGTAAACAAATTGCATTTCTTGAAATGTAAATAGGAAATACTAACTTGGAAATAGGAATTGGTGTAAAATTGAAAACATGTCAGATGAATCACATGTAATAATCAAAAGTATTGAAGTTGGTCTTCACCTCACGTGTATTAACTAATGCCTTATTGTGTTAAGTTTGTTTGGTGTATCATCTCGCGGGAGCAACGAAGTATGGTAATTTGATGCTAATATAATTCCAGTCACAAATAATTGAAAAACTCCCTCTTGAATATATGGTTAGAAAGCAATATAACAGAATTATGAGGTCTCATACGACACCTCATGATATGAGAATATTTGTATACATATGAATTATCTAGTGTATACATCTTAAGCTTCAGAATGATGTAGAATTTCTCAGTTTCACTAGATTGATAAAAGTTTGTACTACAATCACAGAAATGGTGACGTATATTATCTTTAAAAAATATGTTCTTTCTCAGAAATGTTCTTTCTTCTCGGGCATTTTACTTAATCTTTATTGTCACTCACTCACTCATCTTCCCTGGACCAATAGTTAGCATCATGAACAATCTTACAGTTAGATGTATGAATTAACTCTTTCAAACATGTATTTCATCTCCATGTAGCGGACAATGATCTTGGAAAGGGAGTGGAGGTGAAAGGGCAACTTTATTTTTTCCAAGCATGCATCACCCTTCATCCCACGTTCTTGCATGCCTTTTGTGCCGCGAATATCTCTACCGGAGTGAACGTGCCTGCGCCTGCTGTTGTGTGTTTGTGTTTCCGGTGTCCGAATGTTTGAAAATATAAAAAAAGAAAACAATAATAAAATATAGAAAATTCAAAAACAATAAAAACAAAAAAGAACTACCTCTACAGTTTGTTCTCTTGTGGGCTGGTGGAGATTTATATATTTTTTAGTTTGTAATTCTCTTTTTTTGTTTCAACTCTTCTTTTTTCAGGCGATTTTTTCGACGAGAATGATTTTCTTGCACCATCATTTGTCTTGACCGCGCCGGCTCCACTCTGGTCTTAAGGTGTGGGCGTAACTATGGGATAGCGAAGGGGATATCATAAGTTCTTCTTGCAAGCGCTCTGGTGTAAAGTGTTCATACATATAACTATATTTAATACAAAATTTTTATAGGACTTAAGTACTAAAACTTTAAAATCGGGTTCATCCTCAGCCTCAACCGAGAGCTGGACAAACCCATAAGTTGTAGGTAGTGTGGAAAAGACAAGTATCGCGACGCCTTTATTCCGATATCTTGTAATTAAATGTAACGATACTGCTAGTGTCAATGTTGAAGCTAACCGTCAAAATGATATTAAAGACGGTCCTTTTCCTTATTATTAAAGTTATCGCCTATAATGCCGGAAAGGTTAAAGATATTAAGAAGTTATAGAATTGAATTTTATTGGTGGAAACGATCGATGAGAAGCAAACAGCAAAGCTACTAAATTGACTACCATTGGAGAAGTTTTAGTGTGTGGCAAAGCTGATGTATTAGTTGCGCAACTCACGGCTTGTTCGACAGAAACACAAGATGGCAATATATGAAGACAGTAAAGCTTTATGCGTGCTACCTTTTCATAGCAACCATTTTTTACTAGAGTCCAAAGAAGTTTCAGAACTAATTTCAGAGAACCCCTCTAGCATGCACAGTATTCGTAAATTGTACTTGGATTTCAAATCAAGAAGATGCATCTGCAAGAAGAAATCGCCAGGACGCCCATCGACAAGTGGAGCGTATTCGGGTCAGTTTCACGAGAAGTCCACAAAATTGCAAGGTGAATGCAAGCAGAGAATTACAGATATCGCAGGCTACTGTTTGGAGCATTATCCGCAAGCGACTGAAATTTTATCCATACTGATTGACATTGTTGCAAGCCTTGAGAGTAGTTACCATCAAAATTTAGATCGCAAAAAGTTTTCTTGTCTTCATCTGATTCCATCTTGTATTACTGTCGCCCTAGCGGTAAGCTGCGCCACTAATACATCAGCTTTGTCAAACACTAATTTTTTTTGAGTTTCATTTAGTATCACTTTCGTATATGTCCGTATTAATAAACGTGAGTTATTAATGTCTGTAATCGGGAAGATTATTTTGAATACCCCTGTATAAAGAAAATATATTATAACCTTTTAAAACACGAAGTTATTGGTCTATGATAGCTGCATTTACTTTACTAATCTATGATAGCTGCATTTACCCCTGTAAGGTTTTAATCTTATTTTGTATGTCTACATTATGACGGTAATGTATTGTGGGTTGGATACACTTAGAAACGTAACCTTCTTTGTTTACACATTTTGCAAAAGAGATAAACCAATGTAATTGTCTACTTTTGTTATTTACCGTGTTAACGAGAATTGTTCTCTCCTCTCTATGATCGTAGCGACGAAAATTTTGCAGCAAACAACACCACGGCGCTACAGGCTATGGATAGCTGGGACAAAGTTAATGTTCCACTCAACACATCTTGAGCGATTTGGTGGAATTAATTTTAACGCTGTGTTGACCACACGGAGAGCTCCCTTGTGGCTTTTCTACCCCCTCTTTCCTATCCCTTATCACGCTTCAAGAAGCAACAGCCGAAGCAAAACTACCTTAAGTGACGTGGCCATTCACGGACTCACTTGGATTTCCACTGTTGGCAGAGCAAGCTGAAAGATTACTGGTTTACGACTGGTAAATATAATCTGTTGGTCCACTTTTGTTAACTACGTTTGTTAGAAAGGAATTATATACGTTATGAGCGTGTTGGAGAACCACTGGGCATTCAATTCATTACAGATTTTACTACAATCAATTCTATTACAAGTAACTTATCACTGCCAGTCAAGTAATTACAATACTCAGAAGAAGGGTATACTACCTCTTGCAAAACTAACACTAACATAACGACTGTATTATCTTTATTGTCTGCATAAGGCAATTGTTTAAAACAAGATGTTAGTATATTTATGTGTACTATGAGTAGTTAACTATATGTACATACTTGTTCTCAAATTGTGGCTACATAGTTGTCTCTGGAAATATATGTTCCCTTTATTTATTAACAGCAACAAATCAGGGAAACGTGATAATTCTCTGACATTTTGTATCCCCAATTAAATCAAATCAAAGTGTTAAATTCAACTAGATGTAATTGTGGAAATACGAGCTTTCAAAGAGAAGCGAGCAGTCAGGATTTCTTGAGCATGACTATATATATATTTTATGATTTCTTCTGAGCAGAAATTTGCTTATGTTGACCTTAACCCACAAACGCCCCTTGTGCCACCAGTGACCCACTTTATTTTTCACTACGTTACATGGGCTATATCATTCATTTAGCCAAATCCCCGTTGTTCCACTTCAGGCACACTACCCGTTCTCTTGTTGTACGAATTTCGTTCAGTTTTCTTCTCAGGTTTTCGATGTAACACTGTATTGTTCAAGGCAGTTGCTAACGAATAAAACTGGTCTTGGGCGTTTGTGGGTTAAACAAAACAGAGAATGCTTATATTCAACTATTTGGTCCATTATCATCTCAATATAAGACTATAGGGGCATTCCATATCAAATCCATCAATACATGACATCCGGGAAAGACTTATGGCAAAATTTAGTTCTTTTGGCTACAATGTTTCTAATTTACAACTCCTTATCGTTAACTGTTTTTTCTACAGATAGGAATGGAACTTTTCACGAAGAAACAACCAACGAATTAGCAATCAGTTTGATAATAGTCGATCTAGTCGGTACATTACTTTGACGAAAAGTTTCATGAAGTTTGTGGTAAGTCTTTGCACATTTGTAATAAGTTTTCAGAATGATAACACGTTGCTCCGTCGTGAAGCGTTCCATTTCCATTCCTAAAGAAAACAGATGACAATCATGTGCTATTCGGTGCTCCGTGATTATGACACTATCCACAAGGACAACAGATGAACATCGGGTAGCGTTCAGTGCTGCCAACTAACTACAACAGAAATAGCGGGCATTTCAAAGCTTACGTTCTTTATGGGAAACCTCTTACCACTTCTGGCTTGAATAGAGGGTTAACAGAAGATTTTGGAACCATTTTTGTGTCATTGAATCTACATCAAAATATCGGGGTTCGATAAATCTTTCCATCTTTGTTCCCTGGAAATCAATATCGGAACCGGAAGTACAATAGTAAAAATAAACTACTTCCAGTTTCAGTAAAGTGTTGCGGGTGGTGATGGCATGCTCTCTTAAGACCCTAAACAGACTGAAAAAAAAATGTTTTATAAGGATGAACGTTCAATCAGGGAACTGTTGATTTCTATCCCTTTTGGTTTGAATAGAGAGTCAATGGAGAAGTTAAAACCTATTTTTGTAACACTCGCTATCATTTATCGTTATTGTATATGGAAATCAGTATTAAAATCGGAAGTATTGGTAAATTTCACCCACTTTCATATCTTCTCTTAAAACGCTAATACAAAACACGTTCATCGCGATCTATTACTGACTTGTTCTGTGGTTATATACATTGAAACTGAAAATGATTGATTTCTACTACTTTCAATTTAAATAGATGTTAGGTGAGGATATGAAATCTATTCTTGGGACGCTGAGTCAATTGCAATAACAGTTTCTCGATATTATTACTCCATGGAAATCATTATTGAAACTGGAAGGGAAGAACCAAATTTCAACCACTTCCGGTTTTGGCAGTGTGTTTCAGATGGTGACGATATATTTCCTTGAAATGCTGAATCGATTTTTTAAAAAAATACTTGTCGTTAAATATTACCGTTTAATTCTACGGCGAAAGGCATTAAAATTGAAAGTGGCTAATATTAACCAGTTCCGTTATGATTAACAGATTAAGAAAAGAGACGGATATTATTTTTTAGGCTCTAAAACCACTGCGGAAAACCGCTTCGTTATATCTCTTGCCGTTTTTATTCTGACACCTGTCAACTGAAAAATGGACGGACGGACAGACATAACCATTTTGTAAGACTTTCGAGACTTATATATAGCATAGTTTGGAAGTCTAAAACATCAATGCGTACAATAGCTACCTGTGAGATTTCATTTCTAAAAACCTTTTCAAAATTAAAAAAAAACTATAATAGTCACTTCATACTGTTTATTAAGGAGTGAAGATCAATTTGTTTGCGTTTTGAAATCACAAGAAGATATACAGATTAAGTCATATGTCCTCTAAACATCAAGCAGCAGACATGTATATACATTGTAATCATCCCTAAGTATAAGGTCAAACTGACACAAGAGCTAGTGTGTGTCAAGCGGACAATTTAACACGAACAAAATACTCCATCACTATCTTCAGTTAGTTTTTAGTAACAGTGAATGTAAGTGCTCAAAGCCTTCTGATATGTAAACTATTACTGTATGAGTTCTAGCTAGGCATAACGCTACGGCAAACACCCAGAACGTTTGTCATGAGATAGGGGAAACGCAGTGAACTGTTTTGCAACGAGTATATCTGTCCTAAAATGTTTTACAGAGGGTATATCTACCATAGGATATTTAATTGGGGTATAGTTGTCCTAGGACTGCTTTACCGGGGGAATATTTTCCTCTGGTATATACACCGCTTCATTATAATACAGAAATTTTATGTGAGTAGCCATGCTCCTTTGAAAAATTGCCCAGTTACAATTGAAAGTCAAGGATTTCAATACATATACGCATTGCTATTTTCATGAATCAACATGTGATAAATATATCTATATCTATAGATGGATAGTATAGATATAGATAGATAGATATAAGGATAGAACATCTTTAAAAACATCAGTCTGGTCTGGGATTTATTACCTTGCCTACCATTTCTTGGCTGCACGATCCTTGAAAATTACCTTACCCTCTCTTGGCTACTTTTAGGCCCACAAAATTCCTACCTCTCTCTTGCCTGAATCTGGATCCTGAGAGACACCATACACTCATCTGTAAGCTACGACCAGCCCCTGAATTTCCCCAGGTAAAATATCCCTTAGCTACAACTGGACCCTAGGATCCCCTTAATAATCAACTATCAAATTAAGAAACTTTATTTTGTTTTTCGGACCACCTTTACAATTACATCATACAATAACAAACTATACGATAAAGCTGTTGTTTAAAAAAGTCCGTTATTATAAGCAGAAGCTTACAATATCTATACTAATACGTACAATATTCATTTAATATTAAGTTTATTAAAGTACATTATAGGAAATGGGCTACGTAATTTAAATTACGTGGTCAAAGTTATCATGTGTTATCGTGGTCAAAGTTATCATAACACTACCTCAGCAATACAATTAGAATTTAATAATTGCTTACGCGATATTTATTTAATAAGCATTTAGTAAATGTTCACTGTTAAAGAAACTACCCAATTCGAAGCCATTTAGTAAGAAATTCACATAAAAAAGACGAAAGTAAAGTAATGCAAGAAAATGTGTAGTGTTCACAAAATTTTAAACCTGGACCTCAGACACGAATAATACGAACGTTTAAGTTGATGACTATTATTATTCGTTGCATATTTCACAATTTTATATATAAAAAAGAAGAAAGCTAGGATTTTCACATCTAGTATTTGTTGTTTGAGATATACGCTATATTGTCTTTAATATTGCATTAAGTAACCATCATTGCGTAAGGATCATTAAATCATTACTAAATGGTGTATGAGAATAAAATCTATCTAATTACAATATTCATTTTCGTATGAAAATTCAGTCAAGACAAGCATTTTTAAAGTAGAAAAATAAACATAACAGTTCGCATTTCACAATTACGTTATTGGAAAGACGTGATCGTTTCAAAATTTCCAGAAGAGTTTATGGAGAGGTTTCCTTAATCCAGTTTTCTTTATTCATCAATGATTTTTAGGTGATTTCTTTTTTCTTTTCATATTTTTCTTAAATATCGTATTCTCCTTCGTAAAATTTCCAATCAAATCTAACGAATCATATACGTTCTCTCATATTTTTCGCTCTGGTGATTTTGCTTCATTACTACTTTATAAAAATAATCCAATCTATTTTTTATCCATAATCTAAATCTTGGGTTTTCCCATGTACATAGTTTGTTAGTTTGCATCAGAGTTTTGACATGCATGTTTCCTTCTCTGTAATTACAACTGTACAATTGGTAATCAAAAACAAGACCAAATACGTTTGTAAAAGAAAGAAAAGTGTTTCACATATTAGAAAAAATTATCTCGGCTACGATAAAAAAATCTGGCTACGATAAAATTGGTCTCATAAAGCAAAATCGTCGTTAGAGAAAGTTTTTTTTTGGTAAGGAGCAATCACTGGAGTTTTTAAAAAGACGGAAAATAACTTCTTCATAGAGTTTAATTTTGGAAGCGTATAAGGAAAATCATCAGCTTATTGTTGGAATTAGCTAAATCTCTTTATTAATGTAACGCAGCTTTCATTCCAGAGTCTCAGATGATAAAACAGGCATTTCGATATATCTTACAGACATACAATCATTAAAACTTGGTTCCGTTTCGTACAATTGTATTGAGAATGTTTGACGAACTGGAGTTTCCATTCATTATTCAGTTGAGTAATGAGTTAACTTCTCCCACATACTAAACGAAAAAAATAGTTTATCCTTTGTTCAATATCTATACTTTCTATTTAAGTGTAACTCGATTAAAGTTCCCCACTTTTACTCAAATCAACACTATTTATTATTATGAGCGGAACAGATCTAGTATTTTTTCATGTTTGTACGTAGAAAACTTCGCATATTAAATATCTAGTTTCAGTAGTATAAAGTAATGTGGTAATATAAAGTGGACGTAGAATAATCAAGATATTTTTTGATGTCAGGAATTGAGGATGATCACCTTAGGAACCAAACATTAGAAGTATTATTAATCTTTATCAAGTTAACTTCCATATAAAAAGACTTCTGTGCAGCAAAGAAATCTTAATTAAAATTTTTCGTTTTGTATTTTTCGAACTTTAAGGATCACTGTAAAATATTCTTAAAATAAAAACTAATAATGATTACTAATAGTAACTAATATGTTAAATTATGTTTGTATAGAATACCATCGTAATTAAATATATCAAAGTCATCGTTGCTAGCTATGGTGTCAACGGGAGGATGAAGCATACTCAAAAATACCTGGAGGAAGGCCGTAATTGAAATATACGGACTAAATAATACAAGAGAGAAGAAAGAAAATACATGAAATCAAAAAATTGACTGTAGATAGGGAAGAGTGGAAAAGCTATTTCAAATCAATCAAAGGATTAATGATCTGAGAGGGCCACATTGGCTTAGTGGTAGAGCGTCCACCTCTGGTGCATGGGGTCCATGGTTCGATCCCAGCTCAAGTCACGTGAATTTTCTGGCGGACAAACACAGTATGCGTGGGAGTTCTATGGGTTCTCCCGTTTCCTTCCACTTTATAACTGAAGATATCAATCAGGAGCACAATTTGAGGAATACAGGGAGAGGAAGTGTGAGAAATACATGGTATCTTTTATATATATATATATATATATATATATATATATATATATATATATACTAATAAAAAGCGTGAAACTTTCATGCTGGTGGGCACACCGTCCCCCTGCAAAAATGAGAAATGTCGCTACTGGTACCAATAATGAAAAGTGTAAAAAAGATATTTAGAAACAAATAAATGAAAATCTATTTATCAGAAAAATCGTTCAACCATTGATTTCTTAAGACTGACGAAAATCTTGCTAGCGACAAACAAAGTTGTTAACTATGGGACGTTTTTAAGAAAATTCCACAGTAAGAGGGCGCGAGTTTCCGAATGAATCTGGCGACTATAAACGAGAACATTGTTTACTTACATGTATTACAGGTATTTGCTAGAATAATAATGATCAAATGATAGAAAATTATGCGAAATACGCTCAACTCTGAAATAATTAATTAAAATATATTTAAGGTTTACTCGTGATATAATTATATATTATAATATCTCATTAACCATGCCGTGTACTGCCATCGCACTATCGTCATAGGGAAAGGCATGATAAAGAATATTTTAGTATCAGTTTCCCCTTTACAGATGGCGTATTTTGAACGAATTACATATGTTTTGCCTCTACAAAAATGAGTTTTTGAAACATCAATTTTCTTCTAAAATATTTACGAAAATTTACTCACAAGTATGTTATTTTATTCTGCCCAATTAGAGCTGTTGCTTGATATGTGTCTCATATTATGCACTTGTTTTTCATTAAACAGTAATCCTATTGAAGGATTTGATAAAGTTCATCTCATCGTAGGATCTTCATCAACCATCTCTTCATTTGTTCTTTACTCATCACCGTCAAACACAATTCCACCTACTCCTCTTCCCACTGCCAGAGCTAAATAAACATGAAAGATCGAGAGCAATACAAGCATACAAGAGTACACTTCCTGTTACACAAGAACGCCTAATTAGCTGAAGTACTAACTGTAGTTTGGCGTATGATTGGAGGGAAGCGTTCGATCATTAGTATCTGTCAGAAATGTATTATGTTGCATTTCTCATATAAAAATCTAACGATAACGTTGTATTATTGAAATGAAATGTCAGAATAAGGGCATTTCAAGCCTTGATAGGAAATTATATTAACAAGTGGTATGACAAATGCTTTTATGGCAAGTAAATTTAACGAGTATATTTGTTTGGTAAAAATAGATCTGGCCAGCTTATGAATATTGGACATGTATATGAGAGAAATATAATCGCGAACTTAAAGTAAAATTATTCGATTTTAAAATAATTTGTAAAAAAATAGAAAGTCCGAGAGCAAAACCTTCTTTTTTTTGTTTAAAAAAAAATCTTTTCCTGGAGGAAAGGCTAAATCAAAATGAGAGGAGTCTGATTTAGATGTGTTAGATGTTGTGGCTTACAGAAGAGTAACATGGCATCACAATATTTTTTTCTTAGCTCCGGAGTCCTGTTTGCAATGATCTCGCGAAATACGCCTGAAAGGAACATTACTGAAAACACAATAAAGAATTATGTGTTTTCTTTAGTAGGTAGTTGCTGAGTACTTCAAATTATATACCCGTAGCCAAACTCCATCTATAAAAAATTGTTGCGTGAGTATCACAGGATTCTGAAATATGTATTTTTGGATAACGCACATTTTAGTTCCTAAGTGAAGTCTTGACCCGACTACGGCAGGCCTTAGAGTGTTGGAGCTATGGACTTTTAATATTCTTTTTCTCGTGTTTTCGGCAGCCTATAACTCTGAAATAACGCGTTTGTGCCCCAAGTTTGGTCTATACTTTTTGTCTTATCTTGCTGTCAGGAATTACCCCCCTAACGTTGTCGGTGTTGTTTAGAAACACCCTGTGAAGTACGCAGTACCGGCATCTTTTTCCGAAGTTATTGACAATCTACGATTTATTTAACCATATCTTTGTTTTTCCACTTCTGATATCAAGTTTCCAGTTTAAATTGATTTGAAGACTATAAAAAAAGAGTAGTTTAAGCATTTAAAAGGTAACACGGACAGTATAATCCCAACACTGTTACTCTTGAATTGGTCCCATCCATTTGTTTACCCTCGCTGACTTAGAAGCACGTAAAGTTAATGCTATTTTGCAATTCAGCGCATATTTCCCAAATTAATTACAACTGTACGGCTTTCCCTTATTGGCGTGTGAGTGTGGATCAGTCGAATGCATTCAAGGGCATAAAGTAATCAAAATCCAACGATAGGAGCGCTGTCGTCTGGTTTAGACGGAAGTCTTATGTGGTTGTAGGACGGTTCATATCAGCGACACGACTCTGTAGGGCAGTAGCTGCTAATTCTTCCTTTCGCTTAAATTTCTATGTGTTCACAGCTAATCAAGTTGTCTTCAACAACATATTAATGATTAACACCAGCATACTTTTTCTCCAAAACAAAAGCACTGTGGTATATGTCTGATTTGAAGATAAAAATAATTTATCCACACCATTCTTTCTTTCAAAGAAAAAGTATATGCTCTTTTCTGCACACATATTTCGTTTCAATAAAAAAATTCTAAGATTTGTATTCATTTTCTTCTTCCTAATTTATTAAATAAAAAAATCTAGTCTTTGTTCTTGTTTTTTTTCTTTCAACTATTGTACTGATATTTTGAATAGGATAGAGAGAGAAAGAGAGGGCTGTCAGCTTCCCAGCAAAATAACAACCTTTTGATAAAATATTACCTGCAAGGGTAAAAATTAAAATAGTAAAAGACAATAAAAATGAAGGAAAAGAGAGATGAAGAAACAACATGGATGTATTGTTTTGGTTTCTTTTATATATTTTTTTTCCATCCATGTTCAAAAGGTCTGTTTTCTCTACTTCAAAAATTTATGTAGCTTCTTTCCTACTAAGCTGGTAAATAATGCAAAATAATGAAACGTTGCACGAGGTGGAACATCAACGTTCTATTCGTTAAAATCCATCTTTATCTCTTTTTCTCTCTCTTTCTCTCTAGTCTCTGTTTTTTCTCATTGTAGATATGTGTATGAGAGAGGGGGGAAGTTCTATCTTTACTTTTTATTTATCTTCTGTGCATTCTTCTATCTTTTCCTTTTTATATTTATCTCTTGTTGTACACACATAGGTATCTTTCATTTGTCTCCTTTGAAAAATCATAGAAATGAAAAGAAGAAAAATGACTACGTCATATTTCGTTTCCTTTTGCTGTACGCAAAAGGACATTATATGCAGGAAAATGTTGGAGAGGAAGTAAGAAGTTTTTATGGAGCTACTGTATGTGTTTAAAATTACTGGGCCGCATCTGTAGTTGATACTTTACATGGGTGAATAAAATATGGTAATTTCATTACAAGGAGAGAAATACATTGCAGTAAAAATGCTCATCCTTTGATCTATCATAAAGTATACAAGTTATTCTATCGACTTGCTGTATTTCAGCCTCTGTTTTGCTTTTTAACAAGTCTGGTTTACAAAATACTGCTTTCTATATTTAACCTACTGCCTGTGCGTTCATTAATTCGTAAGAGAAACAAAATCTCAATTACTACTTTATGAATCACACTTACTTTTATCCAGGATGAAGAGGGTCCAAAATTAGGAATAGAATTCGTTAAAAGAAAGATGATATTCAAATTGGAGGTATTAGAAATCAATAATCTCCAGGTTTAATGTAGGCTACACTATGAAGCACATATACACGTGTATAGAGCAGCGATTTTTCTGCAATCTATTAAACGTCCGAACAATACATTTAATCTTTATTCTTATTTCTCTACTAAAACCAGAGTCCGTTAAATTGATCTACAACTTCCGGTTTCAATATTGATCTATATACAGTAAAAAAAAATAAAAGCAAGAAGTGGTTTTCTGCAATCAATTAAGCATCAAAAGAATATTTTCGATTTCCACACAAATCTTTCCGTTCAAACGGAAGTGCTAGAAATCTTTTGCAATCAATTAAGCATCCAAAGAATATTTTCGATTTCCACGCAAATCTTTTCGTTCAAACGGAAGTGCTAGACATCTTCTGCAATCAATTAAGCATCAATAGAATATTTTCGATTTCCACACAAATCTTTCCGTTCAAACGGAAGTGCTAGAAATCTTTTGCAATCAATTAAGCATCCAAAGAATATTTTCGATTTCCACGCAAATCTTTTCGTTCAAACGGAAGTGCTAGACATCTTCTGCAATCAATTAAGCATCAATAGAATATTTTCGATTTCCACACAAATCTTTCCGTTCAAACGGAAGTGCTAGAAATCTTTTGCAATCAATTAAGCATCCAAAGAATATTTTCGATTTCCACGCAAATCTTTTCGTTCAAACGGAAGTGCTAGACATCTTCTGCAATCAATTAAGCATCAATAGAATATTTTCGATTTCCACACAAATCTTTCCGTTCAAACGGAAGTGCTAGAAATCTTCTGCAATCAATTAAGCATCCAAAGAATATTTTCGATTTCCACACAAACCTTTCCGCTCAAATGGAAGTCCTAGAAATCTTCTGCAATCAATTAAGCATCAAAAGAATATTTTCGATTTCCACACAAATCTTTCCGTTCAAACGGAAGTGCTAGAAATCTACTACCACTTCCGGTTACAATGTTAATTGAGAAAACGTCGACAAACCAAACTTCTTTATATGATGTACATATGAAACTGCTCTTTTTATGGGGAAGAAATAATTAGTATTTCAGCTTATTTAGAGAAGACATTTCCAACCCAATGATCTGTGGCTTCGTAAAAGGCAGAGATATCAGGCAAACAAGAACACTGAAAGCGTAGTCGATGGGTTTAAATGCATACTAATCATAGAGTAATGAGTACGCGTACACTGCCAACAATCCCTTATTTCATTCTCTTCTACTTCACTCCTTCCCCCTCCTTAGCTTTACTGGTTCACTCGGCTTATTATTCTGTTGCAAAAGCGCACTCCTACGTCATGCAATTTCCAGCTGCAAATACTACTGTCTGCGAGTAAGGAAGGAAACAAGAGTGAAAATATTTGGTTTTATTTAGAGTCGTTTTTATTGTCATATTAGGAGCTTGATTCATGAGGGATTAACATTTTCGTTTTGAGAAACATGTTAACGATATCGATACAGGCCAGCCACGCGAATTTGTTCAAATACATTAAGAGAAGCAAGTTGACACAAATTTGAAGCAAATACGAGTATAATGGTAGAAATTTCAGTGGAAAGCAAACAATGCACTTGTCTTAAATGATCAAATACAAGCAGGTACAATACAGTATGAATTTGTTATATCGAATGAGTAAAAATGATGTTCCATGTTTTGTTAATTTATTATTCGAACAGTAATGACCAGCGCCGTAACTTAGATTTTTTTCTGAGGGGCAAGTATTAATACGCGTATTCGGGCCCCCATGAAAAATTTGTTTTTCTAATTCTTGGGTGCCCTTTTTCCATCTTCCTCTTACTCTTTATGGGCCCCCCGGAGCCTGTGGGCCCTCCCGCATGGTGAGGCCTGCGGGTCCGTTAGTCAGGCCCCTGGGCCCGTTTCATACATGACAAATTAATTAAGGAGACAATATTGACGAATCTCAAAGCCATACGAATAAATGTTATTTCTATGACCCCAATAGTGAACACTTTTTTAAATTGAAATGGTCCAATGACTCATTTTTGTTTTATTTACCTTTTGTGTGCTGTTTAGTTTATGTAATGTAGTAAACCTGTTTGATTCTTCATTTATAATTTCATGTTCGTATCGTTTTGTCTTAAAATGGCCCCCTCAAACGGCGGGGAGCTTCCCTGGAGGGGGCAGATATCGCTCCTGCCTCCCCACAAATTACGGCCCTGGTAATGATCTTTTCATGTCAATATAATTTTTTTCTGGAATATAATCTCAAAAAGTTTTCCTCTTTCTATTGCAGAGATGTAGTTACGTAGACGTCCACCAGTAGGCAGTTTAGCCGAAATGAATAATATGGCTTGGCCAGACCACAGAGTGCACTGTGGGGTTCATTTTCAAGGGACTAAGTCCGTTGTGCAAGTTCAACGGATTTCAGTGGAAAATTTAGAGTATTTGTGCCACCACTTACTACAATTGTGTTTGAACTGCATGAGTGCATCACTGCAGCTGTAGCCGATATCGACCCTGACATACTAGGAAGAGTTTGACAGGAAATTGATTAGAAATTAGATATGTGTCATATAAATCGTAGATAGGCTATTGAACATTATAATATGTTAGACAAAACTTTTTGAGTTAATCAATCAGTGTGTGTAATCTGTGTTTTCGTAGTATTATTATAAGCAAAAAAAAGAAGAAGAAGAAAGAAAGAAAGAAAAAGAAATTCGGAACATTATTTTGACTCACCCTGTATAACACTGCAAATTTCATCTGGATTTCAATCCAAATTATTTTATGTCCGAAGTCAATAAATTTTCCTGCACGTCATTGAAAAATTAATATCATAAAATTCATACATTTCATATAATAGAATAAGGAATTCTCATATATGTTCCCTGTTCTAAGATTGCACCTATTTATTGATGTCTTTTTGTTTCTAGCTCAGAGTGTTTTGTTGTTGTTGTTGTTGTTGTTGTCTTGTTGAACTATATGAGAAAAAATAGAGAAATTATTTTCGAATTTAAAAGAATGTGTACTATTACAATTCGTGCGAGAAATGACTTAAATAACTATGTTGTTAAAATCACTTTGAATATAAAGTAGTTTCGATTGTAGTTCAGTTAATATTTTTAGAATAAAATAGCAATTCTTTATTAAACTGTACGTGCTTGTATTGAATCAGTTATGATTATTACTTTGCATGATTTCTAGTGATCCCCGGTTCGATTCCCGGTGGGGACACTCGGTCGAGAAAGCGTGTAATAACTTTTCAGGTCAGCCATCTTGAGTGAGGTGTTTACTTGCGTTTCCTCATTCACACCAGGCAAATGCCGGGATGGTACCTAAAATACAGGACCGATGCTTTCTTCGTTCTCTTTCCTCGGATAGGTTGAGAGATTCCCCTCATACTTGGCGGACTAACATGCCCATACCTGCCGAAAGCCCAGAAATCTAACTGCTAATCCTAATCTTTTTGCCTGATTTTCAATGAAATGTTAATTTCTAGAACTATATGTATTTAATGAATTATATTACCTTGATTTCTTGTAATGTGTTTTGAGAATCCTGTGCAAAGAAGTCATAACTGACGTTTTTCGATATAAATTGTATAAAAAAATGTATTTCTACGTACGAAAGTTAGCATTATGCATTATTCAAGCTGTCTCAGGATACATAAAAGAAGAGATTACTATAAGTATTATAAACATAATGAAGAACAAACATATTCACATCCCACTGAATTAGACTCTGAGCATGCAACGAAACACACCCACTTTTATTAAATTAGGAAAACATGTGAACTTAAAAGGACATAAATAAATTTGACTTTTATTGAGGTGTGAATTGAACTAAACTGCAATTACATTAGTGGACAATTGACACGCGAGAGAGCTTATCCCCTTCTCCATATTCCATATACACCGTCATGCTCCAAACCCATCATGCTTCATGGTCTCCTGCTCTTTCACGTCAAGTGACCTCGTTCAAGATAAGGCAATTATATCTTTTGTTATACTAAGTGAATGCAGTTTATAATTTACAGTCCACTATCTTGCAGATTCTTTTTTTTTTTAAAGAGCGTTTTCGATGTATTATTTGCATGTGAATGTTGCAGCTGTTTCCTGAACCTCATAAAAGAAATGACTGCATCTAAAGCCGTAAAAAGTAAATAAAAAGATCGATTAAGTGAAGACTACAAACATTAATTATTAAAGTAGATGGACCGGAAAGGATATATTTCATGTTAGAGAATCTCCCGAAACCATCTTTAAATACAATAAAGTATTTTCCTTTCAATATAATAAATCTTCTTAATGAGTTAATGACAATTTAGTGATTGTTAAGAAGAAATAATGTATTAAACTGCACCTTACTAAAATTGTAGTTCTCTTACATTTTATTAAAAAAAATATTTTTCCAACCAAACACTGTATTTAGGCAAACACAATAAATCTTTCTTTGAAGGGTGTCTTCTCAGATTTTGTATCTATTAACGAGGATACATTTTTGTCTCTTCAGTGTATTAAATGTTACGTAAACTAATGTACGATTTTTAAAAAATGCTACAGACATTTTTAGAAATTATAGATCATACTAGGTAATATAATCAATATATGTCAGATGCTTACAAATAAAATATACCGTTTAAGTTTGTTTTCAAAATGAGACTATGAAAAAAGAAGTTAAGTATTTGTAGGTAGATTGTAGGATTTTAAATTATTATCGTTAATGTGTTAAAAACTACCTAGGAATATACTATATGTGAGTCACTGGAAAAAGCTGATATAGAACAGAAAACTTGGTTTTCTCAAACACATACCAGAAGTACATATTTTATAAAATGTAGTCGGTTTATTTTCACATGCGTACCATTAATTGCTCTTGGGATGGCCAAATTCCCCTCTGTACCCTGCACAATGTCAGATGTCACCCAACAAAGATTGTATTAATACGCTCTCGGAGATACTCCATTTTTTTTCTTAAAGATAATATTCTTGTTAATAACTTGATAGAAAGAAATAATGCGGTTCCAGGAGTTTTGCTTTGAGGAGGTGGATTATCTCCAGAAAGATTAAAAAAAATATAGCCTTACATCAAATCAAAATAAAGTAGTACAACAATTTATATATATTTTTCTAGATCTATAAAGATATAGCCCCCGCCGCCATTCTAATGGATCCGGCATCACATATATGGGGTAAGGAGGTGGTCACGGCACACGACTGTCTATCCCGTACTAGGCGCAGCTTTCTCCTGCGGAGAAAATATTTCTGTTAATTGAACTAACAAGCACCGACACTCAGTGAGTCTCAAATTAGCGCTGCCTTGCCAAACTTAAACAATTTCCATCAGCCTTTCTTGTTATTCTTATTTCCAGAGGCAGTTATGAACTGTTAGTTAAAGAGATAAGACAGTATTGTTAAGTAACATTTTCTAGCAATAACTGAAGGTTATTCGTAATCGCCGACAAGGGAGACACATTAAAGAAATCATATAGAACACTGATTCGTGAATATGTTTGGCGCTATTACAAGTTTTCTTGCGTAACAGAATCAAGAATATAAACGAAACGCATGTACATTTTGTGTTTCTTTAACGTGGAAAATCTCACCAATATCATAATTATCGAGTATAATTCCTTTACCCTTTAATTGGCAAGCATTGATAGCATTACATTTAAAATATTTAATTTGCTTTTATGGTTGAACCATGTCTTCCCGATTGTAATTGCATAATTTTTAAAGGATTTTTGTACTTTGGGTATAAAATACAGGATGTTTATTTCAAACCAACATTGCCATAAAATAGGTCTTATATGTAGCTACTGAACAACATTTCCCTATTATGGTCAAATATAATAAAAATACTCTTAGTAATTGGCAGCAGTTTCGTTGAAATATTTTCCTACAGAGCAAGAAACCACAAATAAAAAGTAAAGAAAGTACTTTTATGGAACGGAGGAGATAAAGCTTCACAATACTAAATTTGACTGTCCCATGTTGACTAACATTAGAATTATCTAAAGATGAGACCCACAATTCATATGTATGAATATTCTATGAAAGCAATAATGCCAATTAAATGATCACTGAAGTTATAATTCGCGCGGATAACGGAATAGAATGCGATGTCGCTTGAGAGCAACAGTGCCAAATAAAGGATTAAAAGTTCGCACGGCCTTGTATTTATAAAATTCCCCTTAAAAGTACTATTTCGAAACGAAATTACAAGCTATCTGTTGTATATCTATTTGTGTCAGATAGGGAACTCTATTTTCTTGAACTTCAGTGTGATAATACATTAATTTTCAACTCCAAAATTAGGTCTTAACATCATACAGACAATCATATTTTTATGCAAATTTGCTACTTTATCTTCATAATGCACGATGTAGCTGCTAATTTTCATGTTATTTCTCCAATAACATCTTAAAGTGTGCTAAAAAAAATGCATTTATCTGTTTCTAAATTAACTTTAGACATTTAATGGAGATTCTTAGGAATCGCTTAAAGTTATAAGCTATAAAATGTTCATTCGATTTTTGAACTACCCGACACATACAGATGGTGATCAGAAAAATGGAAACACCTGAACGAAATTGCAACTTACCAGATTAATATCGTATCGGGGAAACTTTCGCCTTCAGAACAGCCTTGATGCGACGTGGGATGGAGGCATAGAGGTCGTGAATGGTAGCAAGTGGAATTTTACAGCATTCCTCGTGCAGGACATGGGCCAGTTCTGTGAGAGAGAATGGAGATGGAAATCGTCGCCGGAGTCGTGTTTCCAAGACGGATCACAGATGTTCAATTATGTTGAGATCTGGGGATTGGCGGGCCAGGGGAGGTGTTGAACTTCATCCCGATGTTCCTCAAACCACGCTGCAAGAACACCAGCTGTGTGAATGGGTGCATTATCATCCTGGAAGATGGTGTCATTGTCCGGAAACAACATCCGGACCGTAGGATGCAAATGGTCTCCTAAAATTGCGACATAATCGTTGGCAGTGATTCGTCCACTAAGTGTGACCACATGACCCAATGAAAACTATGATATGGCGGCCCACAGAATCACCGAGCCACCGCCATGTTTCACAGTTGGGCGGAGACACTGCAGATCATAAGCTTCTTTGGGCGTTCTCCACACATAAACACGGCCCGTGGTTGGGAATAGGGTGAAGGATGACTCATCCGACCATATCACACGTTTTCAGTCCTCAACGATCCAAGTTGCATGGTCGCCGCACCATTTGCGGCGTGCGAAAGCGTTATGGTCCCTGATGAGCGGTTTGGCCCGTACAACACGACCCCGTAAGTTCATGTCATGTAATTCGCGGCGGACTGTGATTGTCGAAACAGGGTGGGGAGGTGCTGATTGAGTTCCTCCGTCACTTGTTCCGCAGTGGCACGACGGTTCTGCGTGACAATGCGCTTTAATACCCGGCGTGACCTGTCACTCATGATTTTCTTCCGCCCACTGTTCCGCTTCCCCCATGTGGTTTTCCCGTGTGTTGTGTAGGCCGTCATCACCCTCGACACTGTCCCACGCGACACACCTAACACAGTAGCCAGTGCCGTCACACTCACTCCACATAACCGGGCACCAACAATTTGCCCTCTTTGAAAAACTGAGAGGGATCCCATTTTACACTACCTCCGTCTGCTGCAGCCACTAGACACTGCTGTTCCACTGCGCCTGACGTAGTATGGAGACCGACCTAACACACCACCACCAGCGGTCTGGCGCTGCGGTCGCCACGACACCACTGCTAACCCATACATCTGACGTGTTGCCAACTACAGGTGTTTCCATTTTTCTGATCACCATCTGTAGTTCTTTGCACATTGAAAGGGTTGACATCCAAACCTGGCATTTACCTTGAATGAATGCAGCAATCGTGAAACATATGAAACAGTCCACGTTTCGAAATCGCTATTTTTAGCATTGTAAAATTTTCTTCATTGTTAGAATCCAGAGGACGAATTACAAAATTCAAATTCATTTTTAAGAAATGAAACGAAATCTTTTAGTTTTATGCCTTACGATTATGCCGGCTAGACTAAAGGAGACGAATTAAGTTTTAAGAGCATTAGTAAGCCGGTCATGACATATAAACCTAATTATTAAATTAATTGAAAATTGATCAAAAGTACGTAATTACTTGATAAAATGATGCAGTGGCTAACAGCATGTTATACAAACATTAATGGTGACAGAGTATTTGCAATATTAGATTAACATTAGAATAACAATGTTCCAACTCAAGTATTACACTTATTAATTAATTAATGCTATTATTAACAACAGTGATTATCAGAGATAATATAGCATTAAATGCTTCTAAAGAGATTAAGAGGACACAGTTGTAGATACATAACTGTGAGTATAATGATGAAGAATATTGAATACTGCGTCTAATAATTGCTGATATCTGGGAGAAGTCAAAAGTACAATTGCAAAGTAGTTCATTTCTTTGAATAGTATTCTCTCTCTCTCTTCATTTCTATAAAACAGATCCATAACATTAAGGTGAGCTCCAAACCTCTATTCAAGTTTTCACATGAGGCGGTTGTTCCCGATTTACACACGGCTGCTCTATCATTCAGTAGTTCATACCAAAAGGAAGAAGTGAACTAGAGGAAACTAGGTCATATCGGATGTTATGTTAAAATATTATGTTCAGCTATGATCTCCTGACAAACATATTCTCTTCCACTTAAGCGAAATTGTCGTATTAACTTCCTAATTTCGTCACCAAATGTTATCCCAAGATTTTCTTTCCAATACTTGAAATCAAACATCATAGAACATATTTTAACAAAAGAAACAGTGACCAAAGTTCAACACACACACTGTATTTTAAACTACCGATATAATGTGTAATGTTAAGAAGACTAATCACGAAATTAATTGGGATAAGACGGAAGTATTGAAGATAGAGAAGAGAATGATAATAAGTAAATGGAAAGAAGCAGATTAGATAAAGAAGGTAGGGAGAGATAAGCTGATAAACTGGACAAGAGACTTACCTAGCCCGTGAAGCAGACGGTTTACAACAGCGTTTCTGGACTTCTATGCCAAAAATATACAAATTTCCAGCAAGAAAGTAATGATAATACTGATAATAATAAATCAACTATTAGAATATACTGTTAGGATAATATATTATATATATAGTAGAATTATCTGAAGCATTTACGAAATACAACAGATTTCTAAATACACTTTAATTTAACTTCAATACAAGAACATATTGGAGGCTATGTCACGTGAAGATTGCTAACAAATTCATGAAGAAGTACTCCAGAAGGAAATTGAAAAGTACTGGTTATAACTGATGCCATACTCCAACGACCAAATTCATACGATGCTTGCAGACCATTGTGTTTTAGCGGTAGTTCCAAATGATCATTCTTCTCCACAGAGTACATATTTATCAAACAATAAATTCGAAACCAATTTTGAATCTGTGTGACTGAATCTTGTTGTAAAAAAGGGTAGTCGGGAATGTTTATGTATTTATATCTGATGTTATTCTTCATACACAATTACCATATGCTTCTGTACCCAAGGTGTATGTTCTTATTTTGTGCTATAAAATAGAGGGTTGTCTTGCTTTGACGACATACAGTGGAGTTTTTCTTTGCTGAACAAACGCACGAGCTAACATAAAACTTTAAATTCACTCTTTTTTCCCCGCTTACTTATTTAGCACTGAACGTTCCTAGATTCAGTAGATCCTTCGCAGATTCAGTGGAGGAATAAGGAAGGTAAAGAACCGTATATGATTTGATTTTAGTGTAATTTTATGGTAAGTTGGAAACTATACCCAGTATATTCTGCAAAATATTCTTTTGCAACCTTTTGTTTAAACAAATGGAGGATCTTGGATTCAGAAATTATAATGTAATTAACTTCCTTCATAATAAGACTAATCCAATTCGTGAATCAAGGTATAAACATAGTTAAAAACGCCACGGCACTAAGAACATGTTACAGAAAACAGAAAAAAAAGGAAAAAAACTTTCTGCTTCTTAGTAAATGCAATTTTCCTTTATTGAAACAAAAGAGCTAAATTTGGGTATTGGGTTTCAAAAATAATTTTGCAGACATGAAAGATTGAAAATGAACAACTAAAAAAGTTGTATTCTTCATTTGACATGATTCAACAAGTTTGCTCAGCTAGAAAATTTATTTTCGTCCTTACAGTTTCTTTTTTACTCTTTGTTAAAGAGAAAGAAAGAAAAAGAAGGAAATAATAACAGAAGTCGGTTGAGACACCACTGCTGGACATGCTTCGTTCTCTCTCTAGGGACAGCTTTCACATTAAATCTCTCTCTCTTTCTCTCTCTCTTATTTGCTGCGTTAACGAGGAGGTGAAATAGTGTGGTTTTTAGAAGTTCATTCTCTTTTGTGTATCTTTTTTATATTCCTTTTGTATTTGTATGTATGTATGCATGTGTGTGTGTGTGTATGTGTATGTGGTACAGTACGTATGGCTCTACACATTGGATGGACTACTATTCTCTTCTTCATGAATATATATGTATGTCTCTCTATTTATTCTGCGCGCTGCGGTACAATTTTAATTTGCTGTACAAAATACGAGAAAATTGCGATTGCACAGACGGTTCTCGAGAAATCAATTACTATCTTTATTTAAAGTGGAGCTTTTCGTATGTATGTTGTTACATTTTCTCTATTTTATGACTTTTCACTTTATGTTCGTCTCACTACTGTTCATTGTAGGATTGGAATTAAGTGTAACTGCTAATATCTGAGTTACAATTTCGGTAATATGCCATTACCTTCATTAGACATATTATGAAAGTACAATCTATGTCTACAGCTTATATTGTATATTTCAGAATATGAGACTAGATAACTTCCAATAATCAATAAGAACACTTCTTTTAATTTTTATAGTTCTAAATTTTGAATTACGTATAGACCTCAAGTTTGGTTCAAACTTTCACTTTTGTGCTTTCCAAAGGCAATGATATATCGGTAATAATAATAATAATATTTGGTTACTTTCTTCAGATTTTATTTCTATTTAAGTGTGTTTTTGTATGTGAGTATGGTGGTGTTCTAGACATAAGAATATATTAGTTACTTATTCATTCTGTCTTTACTTTAATCTAGATCTACGTCTAGGTTTTATTGGATCCTTTTAAATTAATTGCATGTATATTTTAGAGAAACTAAATCAGAACAATTGTTTTACGAAGGAGCCATAGCAAGAAAATAATATTAAACTTCAGAAAATCACCCTCTAAAAGATACAATTCAACGACACGTCATATAATTTAATTCTCACTTAGGAGATAGCACATGAGGTTGATCCGTTTAATTGTGGCCGATTTTAAACCTTCAGCCCTGCTCACAGAATTGACCAAACCAAATGATTAGAACAGAAGGAGAAAGCCAAAAACCTCTAGTATTACGCCAACTTTGCGTGTGGTGGTGTGGGTTATGGCTCCCAAGGTGAATAGGTTTTGGGAAGGCTAAGTTGTGGCACTTTTCCACACCACATTTACCGTGACACAGATTAAAAACCAGTGCAGGGAAAATGGATATGCATTGGGGTCAACTATCATCAAGAACATAATTTATCGACATAACGTACCAGCACTTTGTTCATTCAGTAAGGGAAGTATAAGGCGAACGTTTACTGCGGTCACTTCGTCTGTAAATCGGTAATTGTGCGATAAGACCCTGCAGGAAAACCCACCTTCAAAACGTATAATGGCGAGATAATTGCATTTGGCACAGAAATCTGTGAACCAGTACCTACGTGGCCAATTAAACTTCCGTATGTTGTTTAAAAATCATGGAAATGTCCTTACCGCACCCCATCGGAGGGAGAGAAGAAGAACCCTTGCAGGCGCTTCTTCGAACGTCATATATCTGGAGGAAAGTGGAACTTTGTTGCCACACTCGATAAAGCATGGACTTATATACAAGATTGTAGTAAAATTCGAGCCGTAACGTACAACCTACGAGACCCAGAAACTCGTCCCGACTTCATCCATCAATGCAAAGAAAGTTTGTCGAAGGGATTTCTGGTTGTCGCGGGATGTTGCTATGAAGGTAAGTTAACGATTCGGAAGGTACCCAGAAACTGCAATATCAATTCCGCATCTTATCAGTAACATATCTTCTCACCAACTTCCATAAAATCTGCCCCATTCGTATGGAAATGTAATAAATCAAGTCCGTGTGTACATAGATAAGACCCCATTACATACCCCCCGTTCTACACAGAGATTTCTCTACAACAGATAGCGAGAGACAACGTAATCCAGGCTAATGCCTTTCAAGACATACCAGTGAAGTAACTTGATGTCAGCATTATGGATGTTTATAGGTTTGGCCTTTTAAAAGAGAACTTGAATCTCGTCGTGTCACCACTGTGGCCTCTGGAAAACCTACCATGAAGATTAGCTCAAGGTTTCCATTCTTGTACTTTAACAGAGCCTGCTACAACGGAAATTGGTATCAGGGTTATTGCCAAGACATATGATAAAGCAAATTATGGTAACATGTCTTTTTTTCCTAAGATAGGTGAGACGTCGAAATCAGACACATGTAGACGGATCAACCTTCTGTAACCAAAATTGAATAAGCAAAAAAATAATAACAGTGCTGATATTTGATGCGGGAAGTTCAGGTTAGATTCCCGATGATAGATCACGTGGCTTGGATCCCACGGTAAACCATAGGTTCAGATCTTATATAACTTCGCTGCTGAGAGGAAGTCACACGTTAACGGAATTAACTAAGAAAATAATTGTAATATGTAAAACTAATTGTAAAATATATATTAAGTGTATATTTGAAAATAAACCATATTTAGTACGAAATGTAGTGTTTAATAGCAGTGATGCCAACCCGTGGGAAAAATCCCATTTTGTGGGAATTTTTGACATTAATTTCTCCAAAAGGGAGAAAGAAAACTTTCGTAGAAATTGGAAGCACATATCGGATTTTTTATACATTTACTTCATCAACGCCAATAAGTTTCTGTATGGGTGGGAAGTAAAGTAATCAGTCTTCAATAAGCATGAAATCAATACTGTCAAAATTTGTTACTGGAAAATGCATGGTTGTATGGAAATGATTTATGCAATGACTTGAGAATCTTAATAATGATAATAATAATAATAATAATAATAATAATAATAATAATAATAATAATAATAATCACCACGCAACTTATTAACAACTCTTGTATTTAAGAAAAATACTGAAAGGGAAACTACCATTTTTCGGAACGTTCCGAACGAAATTGCTGAAGAATGAAGCCTGTCTTGTTTAGTTTCGTTACGTTCCATCGAAGATTACGACACAAATGACTGATGCATATACTAATTTCTATCAACAGAAGGCACTTGTTTTCGTCAACAGTTTTAATTCTCTCTCTTAATTGATTACTTATAAACTCAATGGCGTCAGAAGCATATAAACGTTCGAGGGGGCAGACTACCTGCAGGATTTTGGGTACGGAATATCCTCCGTGGAAGTAGGGATCTGAGATCCTTCCCAAAAAAAATTTAAAAAAATAGTCTCTGAACACTGCATTTTATCGAATTCTTTACTTAAAAAACAAACAAAAACATTTAATTTTTGTGTTTTACTTTAAAATTTCATAGTCTAGTTTTTTCGAAAATGTGGTACTAAAAGAAACACTTTAGAGTTTGTTTATGTATTTAAACAGTAAAACTCAACCTTGTTTTACAATTTTAATTAAACTTTAATGATACGAAGTGAATGTCAAAAACAAAATAATGATAAAAGGTAGTATGAAATAAATACTCGGAACTAATAAAGATTTGAAAACAGGTTTTAGGCCTACAAGCCTACAACTAACGTGAATGCCGACTTTGTTTCCTTGCTGTCACTAAGCCAAAAAATGATGAGCTGTTTTGGTTCCCCTTCGAGTTCTCAAAATAAGCTTTCACTGTAAACTGTTTCCACAAATCAACTAACACTAGGTACATACAATAACTAAATTATATAAACAAATAAGGTGGTGGTGACCTTGACTCCGATATGATTTATAACTACTCTCTGCTTCAGTTGAGTCTCGTGATCACGATGGCAATACAGAACCTACTACTTCTTAAGTTCTTGTGTATATAGCTTCGTATCAGCACCGTTCACGTGTCTTCAGTTTCGTATGCGATATGCTTTATTTTTTACGTTTCCTGCAGTACAATTCTCACGTGATGTTTACCGCACTGTTTCTTTTTCTGTTTTTATTTTTCTTTGTTTTCAATCTTCAGGCAGATTGGTGGAGATTGTGTTCAAGGTAGATGCAATATTTCTCCTCTCTCTCCTCTGTAGTGTGATGTGTTCTTGCACAACGTATTCAGCCTTTGTTGTTAGTTTTTACATTGCTTTCTTATTTTATTTATTTATTTTATTTATTAACTTGATGGCAGGTTCTCAGTCCAGGTTCTCAGTCTTACTAGAACGAACGTCCGCCGTCTGTGTACAATCATTATTGCTGGCATTCACCATTCACCGAAACAAAATAGTTTAAAAACTTTTGTTATGCAAAGTGGTTACAACGTGATTCTTCTGGAAGAGGTCCGATTTGCCAGGTTTGAATTTCTGCCAGTACAATGTAATTGTGAATCTCGGACCCAACAACCTGCGTACTGTTATCTTAGTCAAAAAGGTTATTGTCGTAGAATGAATAAAGCTACCTTACTCGGCCGTAGTATCAGTTTGTTTTATGATGGATTTAATATTGTGAACGTTTATTGTACTTCTGGAACAGTTAACAGACGTTCTCGTGATGCTTTATATAACGAGGAAATTGTGCAGATTTTATCAGATAATTGTAATCCTGTTATTATGGGTGGCGACTTAAATGTACTTGAACGAAAAATAGATACCACTGGCATTTTCCACCCTAGTGTCACTTTTATCCGCCTGATCCAACAGTTGCGGCTCAGGAATGTGTAGTGGCAGCATTAGACGGTCCCGAAACTTACTTTTAAGAATAGTCATAAGATGTTTGCAAACAGTAATATCTTGCGCCAGAATGTATAACGAAATACTTTAGTTTGTATAATATTTACCTGTACCGTGGGCAAAAAGTGCTCATAAATATGTAATATACTTAGTTGAATGTTCATTTTAAATTATCAGAAAAGAAGAATGTTTTTAATATATGTAGGAGATTATTATGGGATAGTTGTGACTATGTACATGTTATGTGTTGACCTAGTCAAGTGAATTTATGTATTTCACGGTTTTAAAAAGGAATATTTAAGACATATCAAGCAATAAAGGTGAGGCTAATGATCTTTGAATATCTGAGTTGATTCTTGCATAAAGAAAAGTTATTATCGCTTCGTAACTTATATTTTACCAGACGGACCAGGTTGACGACGCTTTTCTATAGAGTCGTTATAAAAATTTGGTTTACCAAACCCGGGACCTTTTGAAAATTCAGTTCCCGAAGAAGGAAAGTAGGGCTGAATTTACTTGGATATTACCATTTATGAATACGAACTTAACCGTATTACGAAGCGGTAAGGTCATCAAAAGAAAAATGGATAGTGAAATAGTGCAACAGGAATCTAATACCAGTAATCCAGGTGAAATTAGTGCAACACCAAGTTTGTCATCTGAGGATCGACTTTTGTTAGCTGTGCAGCGACAAATTATGCAAATGACGACTGAGATAAAACAAACCATGGAACAGAAGCTCAATGAATCTAACACAAACATGGAACAGAAGTTCTATGAAGCTAACCAGACCATGGAACAGAAGATAGAATTGAAATTCAACGAAGCTAACAAGACCATGGAACAGAAGTTCTATGAAGCTAACCAGACCATGGAACAGAAGATAGAATTGAAATTCAACGAAGCTAACAAGACCATGGAACAGAAGTTCTATGAAGCTAACCAGACCATGGAACAGAAGATAGAACTGAAGTTCTATGAAGCTAACCAGACCATGGAAAAGAAGATAGAACTGAAATTTAATGAAGCTAGCAAGCAGTATGAAGAATTAAGTAAACGAATAGAACGGATAGAACTGAAATCAGACGATACGAAACAAACAATCGTCCAGGTGATGAACGACATATCCTCGCAGTTTGAAGAGAAGTTAAAAAGGTTAGCCGATGAGTGTCAAGAAAAGCACGATCATCAAAATCATGAAATCTGTGCTGTAAAAAAGGATTTAACGTTAATAGAATCTTCCGTTAAACATCAAAAGATCCAGTTGGCTACTATGCAGGAAGAAATTAAAACGTTACAGGCTAGAGACACCATTTATCGCAATAATCTGGGCAGTGATCGCTTCGAGTTTCCCCAATCACCGGATATAAATACGCCTTCGCCGGAATCTGAGGAGGATATTATATTAGAGGAAAATTGTCCGAAGATCACTGATGAACGAAATATAAATGGTATCATGACACAGCACGCTACGGACCGGAACAATCACACCACAAGAACAAGGAGTGAGAAAAGAAAGGTAAAGCTAAGTGTCAAGATGAGCGAAATCAAAGCCATGAGTAAATTTAGTGGTAAGTGCAATGAAAATGCTAGTTCTTTCTTAGAGAAATTCCAAGACGAATGTAATATAATGTCTATCGACCGATCACAATACATGAAATTAATACCCCATGTATTACTCCCACCTTGTTCCTTATGGTTTACGGCAATACGTGATCACATTAGTACATATGAGGAATTTAAAGCGGCATTGATCGCGAATTACGAAAATGACTTTTTGCTGGCAAACAGAGATGCCACTCTTAGAAATCAACATTTCAATCCTCGATTGCACAAATCTATTGTAGAGTTTGTTATAAATGTCTATAATGAATTAAAGGTTGTTAATCCCTTGCAATCGGAATCAAGAATAATTGCATCGATTCGCAATTTGCTTCCATTTAAATTACAGCAGATCTTATTTTCCACACAGTGTATGAGTTTCAGTCATTTATTAATGCTTGTACAATGCTACGAAACTCACTACCATGCTATGAATCTAACACAATCAGGAATGTGTAAAAATAAGAATAATTCAGATCATTTGGTCCCTGTTCGGAATTTGAATATCCGAAGTGTGAATAATAATGAACCGAACCTAAGACGAGTATACTCTAGCAATCAAAATGAACAAAATAGACAAGGTTATGTAGGGAATCCGCCTAACCTAACTAATCATGGTAATTATGATGTCAGATCACTCAACCGCAATAGATATAAAAATAGTCGAAGTACTGAGCGAAATTCCAGAAATGCAGCGAACTACGTGAATAGACGTAATTGGAGATCAAGAGATGGGACTTCATACCAAAATCAAAATCACGATGAAAGACGTGTACGACATGATGTAGAACCTAATCATGATAGCGCAGTACAGTGTACGTTATTACAACCGTATGCAAGTTCGAATGTAACCTGATTACCGTTACTGAAATTAGGTTAAATTCATGTTAATTATAGATTCTTGTAAATTTCATTTTAAAGTTTATGTGTTAATATCAATAATGAAAACGATTCTTAAAAATACTTGAAATGCTTAAATAGAGTTTTAAGTAGACTGGAAAATTGATTTTCAAATGATTTTTATTCAATTTAATTCTCTTTAATTCTCATTAATCAATGATAATTTTCAAATGATTTTTATTCTTTCTTGTTAATGTGAAGAATCATAATTCGATTTATAATTAATTAAAAGCAAAGATTATTTATATCAGATTGATTTGTGTTTAATTGTCAAAGATTATGTTAAGAATAAGATCCATTCTATAAAATCAATTATTCAATAACTACCTTGAATGAAATTCTTCTTTATTTATGACATCTTAGTGCTACTATGTATACATTACAATTGCAACATCTAACTTATTTGTTATACAATGCGCCCGAAAAGAATAAATATTATTTGTCACATCATCGTTTGTAATAATGATCGAAACTAGTAATCTTGATAATTTGTGTTTCACTCTCGTTAATTATATTTCTAAGCGACGATGTTTTTAATGATAAAGAATAAATAATAATGTAATAAAAGAGAAATATTAATGAAATCAAAGATTTATTGTAAATGTATTTATGTGAATGATAATAACTAATATTTTATATATATATGAGGGTTAACCAAAAAAAAATAATGAAGATATACGAGGTGTGATCAAAATATAAAGAACATATGTAATGTACGAACATTAATCTAATCAGACCAGTGGTTCTTGAATATAAAAGCCAAGCCTACTCATGACTTTTATATTCAGTCCCTTTGTCGGGCGACATTTTCTATAACGAAATACTTTAGTTTGTATAATATTTACCTGTACCGTGGGCAAAAAGTGCTCATAAATATGTAATATACTTAGTTGAATGTTCATTTTAAATTATCAGAAAAGAAGAATGTTTTTAATATATGTAGGAGATTATTATGGGATAGTTGTGACTATGTACATGTTATGTGTTGACCTAGTCAAGTGAATTTATGTATTTCACGGTTTTAAAAAGGAATATTTAAGACATATCAAGCAATAAAGGTGAGGCTAATGATCTTTGAATATCTGAGTTGATTCTTGCATAAAGAAAAGTTATTATCGCTTCGTAACTTATATTTTACCAGACGGACCAGGTTGACGACGCTTTTCTATAGAGTCGTTATAAATGTTCATCTAATTAGTTGGTGCAATGACAAAGATTAAAATTCGTTTCAATATTACGCAGGCTATTTTCGGTCACCATTTCCGAATAATGTCACTAATTTATTTTTAAAATTCTTGCAAAAGACCTTTTGAAATTCTTATGCCAGCTTTGACGTTAGTTAATGTTTGTAATTATGAATATTTGTGTAGTGAAAAGGGTTAATAATAATAAATGTCTAATGAATAAAAAAAATCAAAGTTGGTGAAAGGAGGTTACGTTACACAGTTATGAACTTCATACAAAATATTGTATTTTGGTCTCATATAATATATATCACAGTAGCTATTTAATAAAACAATAAAATGAAAAAAGCTGAATTTTCCACTATTTAAGTATTTAATCAATTGAACGACTTTTTATGATGAAAATGCGTAATTTGATAAGTACAAAAATATGCTTTTTTTTAAAAAAAAAGGTAAATTTGTTCACTAATTAGTAGATACGAAGAATCGCATAATTGTTTGGTTTGTAATTTCTCTTATAGCTACCTGGTTGAAGCTAATAATATCATTTACCTACTGCCATCTATCTTCTCAAGGGAGAGAGAGAGGGAGGGGGAGAGAGAGAGGGAGGGAGAGAGAGAGAGGGAGGGAGGGAGAGAAGACTACCTTTGCAAATTTAAAATATCCGTCCCTGGCGTGATTTGAACTTTGTAAACTTTGAAAGCACTTCACTGCTGCACTAGCGCCTCTACTGGGCATTTCCTCTCCTTTCTCTCTTTCACTTGTTCATTGTACGTGTTTTCGCTTTCTCTCTGCAACAACGCTCCCACCAGAACCATTCTCTCCTTTTCTCTGCTTTCGTGTTACCACCTAGGTCACCTATTCTTCCACAATGGGTCGATACGATCGGAGGAAAGGGTAAATGGACTGGTACTAATCGGTAGCGGTGACCCGGGATCGAGTCTCAAGAGAATCAGATTTTTTCCTACTAATAGAGAAAAGTATCTCCTTGTGCTCGCTCAAGTCGTCAGCTCTATCAAGCTGCGCCACAAGGTATCTAGAAAAAAAGGTTAAAAAAATCAATAAAAGAGGGAAAAAGTCCATGGTGTCCTGAAGGTTAGGTAAATGAAAAGGATTTTTTTATAAGGATCACGCAAGTAAAACTTATAATACCGTAGTGTAACGTTAATACATCTATTGCTCTTCACGATAACTCTTGATCGAATTTAAAGTTTGAATTCATTTTTTGGCAATACGTAGCTAGATGGATTGTACCGACCGAGTTCATTAACGCAGACAACTTAAAGAGTATCAGTGACTTTCATTTTTCCGTTAATACAAATTATAACTCTTGAACGAAAGCAATCATGAAATGAAATGAAGTAACATCTTTAAGTTTTGCATATCAGAGTTATGCTAGGTAGGCTAAAGGAGATGGTGATGGGAGAAATGAATGAAAATGATGGAATGAAGAAAGTGAGAGGAGAAGGGAAAACACCAAGAAAAAACACGCACACGATGTTTGTCCACTACAAAGTTCACTTGGAGCGAGCTGGGATCGAATCAAGAACTCCATGCACCAAAGGTGAAAGCATTCAGAAAAGCTCTCTACGGACTTGCGTTCTTAGTCAACTGGATCCAGTTTCTAGTTTATAGTTATACTTCTGTGAGATCATCTTAAAATTGTTCTCCCATCTGCTTCTAGGTCTTCCTACTGGTCATTTTCCGATTACATTTCCTGGAAAATTTTGAAAATATTCCTATTTTATTCCATTTTGGCTACATATCCTGCCCACATTAACATCTTCAACTTGATGACCCTAAGAACGTTATGCTAAACGCTATAAATTATGCAGTACAGTTCATGGTTATGAAGTTTCCACTACTTCCTATTTCCGTTCGTCTCGGGTGTGAGTATTCACCTTAGGATTTTATTATCAAATACTTTCGGTATGTGTTCTTCCCTCAAAATCAGCGAACATGTTCCACAACCATACAGTATAACACACGTGGAATAATTATCGTTTTTACATAATTTAAGCTTCAAATTCGTTTACGAAATTCACGAAGATTAAATATTTTGGACTTAATAATATCACAATTCATTGCCTTCAATCAAAATTTAATTTGTTCTTGGATATCTCTTTTGTCAGCTAATATTAACCTTAGATACTTAAAATTGTTCACTTTGTCGAAAGTATTATTTTATATTTTAAAGTGTCCTATATTTTGCTGACTGATAATTGCCGATAACAAGTAGAAAGTAAATTAGATAACTTAAACATCAATATATAAACTTTAGGTTTATGAAACTGAATTTGCTTATTTAGACTGGGAGGAATCTCATGTTTAGGTCAAGAAAAGGAAAGTAATTTTACATCATCAAAACATAGCCTTTAAATGCCGTTAACGGATTCCCATCTTCTCATCTTCATTCGAACTCTTAATCCATCACGCTGACATGTTCTCTCATGCTTCAAAATTGAGAGCAAAATTTTGAACGAAATATACTTCAACCAAAATTCCCCTTCTATACAGATAATTTAACACCGATTAATTTATTTAATATTCTAATTAGGAGAATAAACCTTTTAAAACATTAATCTGTTAGAATTCAACCATTATGAGACCAATAGTGGTTTTTGCTCGTTGAGAACCACCACAAGTATTACTTACTTCTTGACTTCTCCACAAAATGAGGAGAAGATGGAAGGGGTAAAATCATGTAGATGAACACACACATACACAACTGCAAAATCTGAAACACGAGAAAAGCTTTAGGAAAGGGCTTCTGCATTCACCAGATAAGGAGTACAACCAAGGGATTTGAATTATTTATAACATTGTTCCCTTTTACTTCTCGAGGGAACGATCATTAAAAGGATTAATTTCTCAAGAATTTCCCCCGCAAAATAGGAGGTTTCAAAGGGATTAAAAGTGTGGTTGCAAGAGTTAAAAGAATCCTAGAGCAAACAACAGAAAAGATTTTAGGATACAAAGAAAGAAAGAGGGTAGAAAATATATATATATATAATCTCGCTATATTTAGTAGTCTGTGCTTGCTCATACTATCAGGAACTTTTCTTTTCTTCAAAACTTGGAAAGAAAATAACAACAGGGAAAGTTGTTGAGAACTGTTTGTATAAGTAGTTGCTATTGCAGTTCTTGCTAAATATTTGAAATATTAAAATTATGAATTTTTGACAGAGTTTTGGCACTGTCTACTATGAATATTTAACTATTTACTTTTTTTGTCTCCTCTGGCCGTAATTCTATACCTTGAATCTCTTTCTTATGTAAACATTTGCATGATACTTGTGTTGGGAGGAAAACTAGTTGTAAAATTTAATATTTATAAATATATTAATATTATTATTTCATTATATTTAATATACCATTTAAGATTCCCTATTTATTCTACGCATACGTATGAGAAACACTGAAATTGTACAGATAGGGTAAAAACAATCTTTATAATATTCTCAAGGAAAGAAGTAGAATTTTATTCCTGCCCATAAAAGACTAAAAGTAACAATAGTTTACTGATGAATATTAATAATTTAGATCAGTGGTCACCAAAACTTATGAAGCTTTTGATCTACTGCACCATTTTTAAATCCTACTATGACCTACCAACCGAGAGAAGTACCAACTTCTTTTTAAAAACCTTAAATTTGTTTATTACCTATAAAGTCACATTTCTAGTAAATGCGAAATGAAACTATCCAAATTAGCACATGTCTAATATACACACGAGAAACATAACGTGCCTAATCCGGCGCGTATACAATCAACTGTGAGATGAGGCTGAAAATGCCACTTGTGCAGGAGAAACAAGCAGATGTTGTCCTCAGCGTCCCTTGTCGATAGCCTCAGCTCAATGGAGATATCAAGGTTAGCCAACCAGAGCGCTAATGTGATCTACCGGAAATCTCTCTACGAGCTATTAGTAGCTCGCGATTGACTGTTTGGCAATCGCTGCTTTAGATAGTGCAGGATGAATATTTAAACAATCCAATTTCTCGAAAACGGCTCTAACGATTTTTTAATAAAATATTTCATAAAATAATGTTTCATTAACAAGTATATGGTATAAGTCATTTCTGTCTGCAAAAGTCCAGAGGGAATTGTTTACTCTTTGGAGTAAGTACTTCACGGAAAATTTTCTAACAAAAAAGAAGAAGAAGAAAAAGAAGAAGACAGTCAATTTTGTTCATATTTGACAAGTAAATGTTTCATTATAAACTTAGATGAAATGAGAACAAATTTGTTTTCTTTTTCCATAGAAATAAAGCTTTATGTGTTGAAAAACGAAAATAAACAGACACGTAACAAAGAGAATGAAAACTATATTAAAGTTTTGGTAATTATAATGTACACATGCTAAGTCAACATTAAAATCGCATGAAGAAATGTCAAAGAAAGTAGTATCCTTCGAATGTTTATTTAAATCGTAATATTTGTTTTAAAGTTGTTTAGTACTTTTGAATATAATTTATATAAAATAAGAAAAGCAAACAGACCAAACTTAGGAAGAAAAACTTGAGAGTGAAACTGAATTCAATGAAAGCAAATTAAGAACAGGGCTCTAACTTCCCGTTGCGACTTCTTGTGTCAGCACTTTTAGTGACGCTGCCAGTTCAACAGTGAAGTTAGATATATCTAACAACGTCTGTCATTTCAGAAGGTTCCTTGTAGTTATTAGTTTAATCTCTGCTTTTTGTTTTTAGTACAATTTGAATAATAAGTTGTCAAGATGGCACAGATTTTCAAAAAAAAGTATTCTTTTTAATTTAAATATACCTATTAGTATCTCATCTTCAAATGTTTTAATCAGGTATCCTTTAATTTTCAATTATAATTTTCTTCTCTGGTTAAACGGCTAAAACGTCTTGTACAGTCACGAAAGCAAGTATTCGTCAGTTCACAAAATTTCTTTTCCTAATAACTCAACAAAAAATAACCTAATAGAGTACCGATACTGGCAAGTTATCAAGTTATAAGTATTCTAAGGATAGCAACAAAACGATCCAAATTAATTCATTTATTCTCGAGTTATTGACAAAAGAAAATTTGTCCACTGTCAAATCGCCTGTGTGTACCTACTACAGTACAGAGATTCCCTGTACTTCCTTTGAAGGTGTAATTGTAGTGTTTTTTTTTTTTGCAAGAAATGAGCATTCTTATGGTGCACATGGTGTATTCTCATGTTGAAGTGCTTCAGTTAGGCTAGTAGGAGCCGATATGGAATTTCGATAGTAAATTTAGATGTCAAAGGTCATACAAGTTGTAAAAATCTAAAATACGATCCAGTATATTGAAATAATGCCGAAGTGTTTGCCGGTTCATCAGATACTCCTTCTCCTTATCTCATTTTTCTGTCTTATTAGCTCATTTTACTAACATAACACCCTGCACACTTTATCTGTGAATCCCGTGTTTGGTAAATATTTTAGTGTCTTTATGATTTTCATATTTATAAAACCGTAATCTTCTTTACGTCTGTAATGCTAGGAGTGTTCACCTGTTTGTACAGTCCGCAGCAAAAAACCTGTAACATGAGCATGTCAGTTTATTGCGAAATGACGAAGTCTTTTGTTCCAAAATAAGTGTGTAGGAGAGAACGCCAAAGTTTTTCCTGGGGTGATTCGTGCCACTTTCTTTTTTGATTACCCGCGCTGTTAGGCGTAGTTTCACAATACATTTACATGCTCATGTTGCAGGTTTTTCGCTGCGGACTGTACAGTTAATTTCTGCAATAACATGTGATACTACGAATACGAAAAGTATTAATGTTGGAGCAATGAAAAAAATAAAGTCTGCTAAAGACAGTAAAGAGGAAATGAAATATTTAAGTTGTACGTCCCAGATTTATTCTGTGCAGTCTAAAAGAGAAATGATGATGAAAAATGAATGAAATGGTGGAATGAAGAAAGTGGGAGGAAACGGTAGAATGCCTAGAAAACACTCGCACACGGTGTTTGTTCACCTCAAAGGTCAATAAAGACGTCAATATATATAAGGTTAAACTGACGCCAAACAACAACGGTACACTAGACGGTATACCCTCCATATCCCAAAAACGTGAGGCTTTATCTTCACTAATAGTTTTTGTAGTTTAACCAAAAATATCTTCTAACATCTTGGAAGCACATCTGTTTGTCATAAGTTTGAACGACACCAATTTCTTAGACTTCCGATATCCTCTTATATTTCAAGTATGTTTAGTTTTAACATCACCAATATTTTTTGAGGTTTAACCAAAAAAATCTGTCCATCTCAATAAAACTTTTAACATACGAAAAATATTTTACCTTTAAATCTCACAACAATTCTTACCTTTACACATCTTTCTCCACCCTTACATGGAACGAGAGCTGTAAAGAACTTTGTTAAGGTAATCGTGTTGTACAGCTGTCTATTGCAAAAACCATAAATAAAAAAATTAGCGTTCATAAAAAGTTATCATGTGGTGTAACGGACGGATTAACATTATAATCTTCTAAAGCTCACTAACGTGATCGTACTAAGAGAAAGTGCTTCTTGCTTTTAACAAACAAACGACAATGATAATAGATAACTTCTTTAGCTTTTCAAATAATAATAATAATAATAATAATAATAATAATAATAATAATAATAATAATAATAATAATAATAATAATAATAATAGTAATAATAATAATAATAATAATAATAATAATAATAATAATAATAATAATAATAATAATAATAGGAGAGATCTACGCATACTGGTGATAATTTATTTCCCATTCTAACTCTGAAGATAAGTATTAAATCTTCAGAAATAATATTATTTAATCTTTTACTAATTTTATTTTATCTTTTGTATAGCGCGACCAATGAGCATCAAAATGTTGGAGATTATCTTCAGACCATCCCTATACTTTAGTCAAGCGTTTGATTTGCATGGATGGTTAAGGGTGTGCAAATCTTCCAATTAAGGGAATAAAACTAGACTCCTTGTGGCAAAATCACTCAATATTAAGAAAAGGTTAATCTGTTTTAAAATAGGCTATTTATTGTAAAACATTTGAGAGGACAATTATTCCCTCTAATATCATTGACTCTTTAAAATCGATACCTCAGTCAATCGGAAAAAGTGAAAAAGTGTAAGAATGGTTTGATCTCCATGAGTGCCTAAGGCAAGAAAATGCTGCCTTTTAACTTTACAGGAAACCTTTGGCCTAACTCAAACAGGGAACAACCTTTAGTTACTCTTTACTTACATGTTAGTTATTGTATGTACGTCTTTTTATTAAAATGTAAACCAAATGGTATTATAAGTGATATTGGGGCGCATTCAGTGCACAAGGGCATAAAGTTCACTTTTTGGTCATTTTGAAGATATTTCATCTTTTGAAATCTCTACCTGAATCTCCTTCCAGAGCTTATATAATCTATGCTCGCGTCTTGTAAATAACTCTCGTAAAGTTAAACAGTGATAATTTTCCATGTACTTAAGCAAACAAACTTTATGCCTCGTTTTCATAACTTTCGTAATTGAACTTATTTCCTTGTGCCCTTAACATCCCATATATGAGTAAAACATGTAATTAAATCAAATTATGTTGTTAAAAATAATAAAAATAAGCTATGGAAATGAATGGATTTCGTTGTCGTTATTCAGCTCTCTCTCTATGATGCTGCTTCATATTATCCTTTCATCCCAATTTATCCACCTACAGATCCCTCTCCGTAGGACGTCCCAACTTGAGGTCTACAAACTCTGTGCACATTGCTCATATCACCATCAGTATAATTAGTAGATTATTACTTAAGTGTAAGAAATACTTTGGTTTGTCGTTGCACACTTCCTTTCTTCTGAAAATTAAGTAGAATTTGAATTTATATGTGGATAAATGTTCTACAAGGCATAGAGTTTGTCTTGCGCTTTAAAGGACAGAAAGAACAAACCAAAAGAAAGAAGAGAGAAGAGAAAATAAAAAGTGCTCTACCGAAATGCATGTGTGCTGTTAATTCATATGTTGAGATACTGACAATTTCCTAGAAATAACAAGTTAAGAAAGGGATATTATACTCTTTTTTGTTCTAGAATTTTTTGTATACTACTACGCTTACAATATTCATGCGATATGTCGTATTAGAGCGTATTGATTATAACTGATTTCAGCGTTAGCAAAGTTTGGTTCTGTCCGTTTTATCTCCACAGTCCTACAGCCCTTTTCCTTCCCTTTTATTATGCTCCAGCTACCAATCAGGTTGCTCATTCCAGCAATTTGCTAATGACTTCTATAGAGGAAATGTACTCAAAACTTGCCGTGGAGTCGAAAGTTCAGTTGTTTACTGCCCACACTGTTCTTGACAACTTCTAGAGAGAAATTTCTTATTGTGCCTGTTAGTCCCTCTTGTTTTAGTTCTGATGGTCAATGCATATTGTTTGTGAATGTTTATGAGGTAGTAACAGTCGCAAATTCCGTGTAAGAAAGAGTGTTGTTAAGAAACTTTTAGCTCACCAAATCCTCAGATGACGTTCTCCTTTCATTTTAAGCTTTGATTACAAGATATCTTAACGTAGTCATAAAATATGACTGGATAAATTTCTACGTATTTATGTAAAAAGAATTCATACATTTCTATATAGTTATGAAAAGTAGCATAGATAAGTTTTCTGGAAGCTTTGAACAGAATGATAGATACTTTTTCTAAAGAAATAAAAGAAAACATTACATAAATTCGTAAGCTGTTAAAAGGAAGACTAGATATGTTTGTAACGTATGGCAAGATAGCCCCCCACTTTAGAAAATTGAAACAATGACTAGGTCATTCGTTTGTACTACGTTTGTACCGTTAGTACCGAAAATATTTTCGTTTGTACCATTTTCCTTATAGGTTTACTTGAGAGGTCGACTGGGGGGGCTATCTTGGGAAATGGCATTTGGGGGGGCTATCTTGGGAAATGACATTTGGGGGGGCTATCTTGACGCCAAGATAGCCCCCCGCCCAAAATATCATCCCCTCTTTCTCGAAAACTATCAGGGTACAAACAAAACTTTTTCGGTACAAACGGTACAAACGATTTGCTTTCGAATGGTGTATTCCAATTTTTTGTGCTGTGATACGGGGGGCTATCTTGGCGCCAAGATAGCCCCCCAAATGTCATTCCTTGTTTCTCGAAAACTATCGGGGTACAAACAAAACTTTTTTCGGTACAAACGGTACAAACGATTTGCTTTCGAATGGTGTATTTCAAATTTTTGTGCTGTGATACGGGGGAGCTATCTTGACGCTAAGATAACCCCCCGCCCAAAATATCATCCCCTCTTTCTCGAAAACTATCAGGGTACAAACAAAACTTTTTTCGGTACAAACGGTACAAACGATATGCTTTCGAATGGTGTATTCCAATTTTTTGTGCAGTGATACGGGGGGGCTATCTTGGCGCCAAGATAGCCCCCCAAATGTCATCCCCTGTTTTTCGAAAACTATCGGGGTACAAACAAAACTTTTTTCGGTACAAACGGTACAAACGATTTGCTTTCGAATGGTGTATTTCAAATTTTTGTGCTGTGATACGGGGGAGCTATCTTGACGCTAAGATAGCCCCCCGCCCAAAATATCATCCCCTTTTTCTCGAAAACTATCAGGGTACAAACAAAACTTTTTCGGTACAAACGATTTGCTTTCGAATGGTGGTATCCAATTTTTTGTGCTGTGATACGGGGGGCTATCTTGGCGCCAAGATAGCCCCCCGCCCAAAATATCATCCCCTTTTTCTCGAAAACTATCAGGGTACAAACAAAATTTTTTCGGTACAAACGGTACAAACGATATGCTTTCGAATGGTGTATTCCAATTTTTTGTGCTGTGATACGGGGTGGCTATCTTGGCGCCAAGATAGCCCCCCAAATGTCATCCCCTGTTTCTCGAAAACTATCAGAGTACAAACAAAACTCTTTTCGGTACAAACGGTACAAACGATTTGCTTTCGAATGGTGTATTACAATTTTTTGTGCTGTGATACCGGGGGGCTATCTTGGCGCCAAGATAGCCCCCCCAGTTGACCTCTCAGGTACCCCTATAAGGAAAATGGTACAAACGAAAATATTTTCGGTACAAAAGGTACAAACGTAGTACAAACAAATGACCTAGTCATTGTTTCAATTTTCTAAAGCGGGGGGCTATCTTGCCATACGTATGTTTGTAGCTAGTTATGAAAGAAAAACGTATATAAGTTTCTCGGTAGTCATGGAAAATAAATTAAGTAAAATGCTAGAAAAGGATTTCTAGGAGTAGTTAAGGAAAGGATAGATCCATTTCTAAGTAGTTTAGGTAACCATGAAACGGATAGATACATTTCCGGGTAGTTATGGAGAAAGGGCGATAAACTTCAAGGCAGTCACAAAAAATAATATAGATATACTTTCTGTTTCTTGAGCAGAAGAATAGATAAATTTTAGAAAGCCAGTTAAAATGTTGGATAAATTTCTAGATAGTTATGAAAAAGACTGATGAATTTCTAGGTATTGATAGGAAGAATAATAGGCCTATCTTCAAATGTTGGCAATATTGTGTATCATGATTTCACAGGTATGATTCTACTCATAATTATATTTTCTACATGTTATAATTTATGTTCCATGCCATTTAACAAAACTTCACTTTTGCTCAGTTGGCAACACTGCATTACATATGAGGTTATTGAGCATGTCTGTGGGTACAATGTTTGCTTATTATACTGTTGTGTAAATGTCATTTTGATTATTTTAATCATTTCGAAGTTCTTTCTGTGTCAGTGTATCTTTTGCATTGTTATCTTCAAATTATTCTCGATCCTTCTTTCCTCTGTATCTCCTGTGTTTTCGGGTATCAGCCCGTAAAACTTTGGATTTCTCACTTTTCTTCACTCCTCTATTGATTGGACGTTGTTTGATTCGGCAACACTACTATCAGTATAAGATGTTAGCTTGTAAGAGATCAACGAGATCAACTATCACATCTTTATCACATACAACTGGTCCAAGAAATAGGAGTACGCCTAAATATTTTTGCACGCATAATAGAGTTTTGTCAGTAGTTTTTCAACATTATGAGGTTGTTTCGTTCATAGGTGAAGCTATTTCAATACGTGATGGTAGTTTCAATGGCTACAAATGCCTTGTGTGAATTTATGACAATTCACATGCCATTGTCTCGTCATCAGTAGTATTTTGTACCAACTTATAGGCTGGAATTTTTCACTATCTACTATGAGAATCTTATATATTGGAAGGTTCCATGAATGGACAACAGGAGCTACTGTTCTTTTAGATGTACTACTTAAATTGTTGGAGATTGTACATCTGAATGTCCTTAATAGGGTAAAGATGCAACACGATGTCATACTTGATCACTTCAATGTTGATGTTCGTCACAAATTGGGTACCTATTTCTTTATTATTAAATTGGATGGGGAGGCCCCTGCTAGTGTTTAGTGCACAGATCTCCCTTTCCTTGTTTTTTCCCCTTCGGAGTTATTAGTGTGTGAAATGCCTATAGAGTCTGAGAGGGGCCTGCTTACTCCTAATTTCTGCTTCCTTGATTGTTCAACCGAGACGAAAAATATTTGACGGTGTGCAGCAAAATTTCATATTGCGTTGTCCTACATATATAGAAGTTTTGGTTGCCACTTTAAATAGTTATTGTGAGTTGTTTTTATGTATAATGAACCAGTAATTTGTTTGTTATAAAAAAATAAGCAATCAGATGCAGTGGTATGCAGATTACATAGACGACACATTAATCAAACTTATTTTTGTACTTGTTTTAAACAACGTGGTACTCGAAATAGGCATTTGAAACGATCCGCTACCTCAAGATACTTTATTAGACCTATTTTATATCAGTAAGTTTTACTTAACAGATTTGAAGCATCCTGTATAAATTTCTAGGTTGCTATGAAAAGCAGGAAAGATAAACTTTCTGAAAGTTAGAACGGTTGATGATTTTAGGCATCTAGATAAATATGTAGGTAGTTAAGGAATGAATAGACTCATTTCTAGGTAGTAATAGAAAGAAGGATAGATGAGTAAATTTGTACGTGTGCAAGGAAATATAGATAGATTTCTCGATCAAAATGAGGCGAGTAGGGAAAAGGGACAAATACAATTTGCCTCCGAGAAATAGACAGGGAAACGACAGTGCATGAGAAATTAAAACGGCATGGTAAGTGGACGGAGAAACATACAGTTATGCTTCCTTTCTGCAAATTAACCCTCGAGTTTTCCTTCATTTACTTCTCTTCCATAAATCCATGAAGGGAAATGAGAGAAGGAAAAAGGAGCACTTTAAAGGTATGGTAGTAGGGATGGAGGAAGAGAGGGAGTTACAAAATTTTCTTGATGACTTGACAAAGACAACGAAGAACTCTCGACAGCGAAACTGACATTTTTCTTCCTCATCTTCTTCTTCTTTCTTTTTGCTCTCATTCTATCTTTTAACATCTTTCTGTCTTCTCTTCTTATTCTCTAGCTAGTTTCTTATGATCTTTTCTGCCTTCGCCGTTGTCATGCAATAGAATAAGAATAGGTGGGAGATTCTGAGACTCACCCACACATGCAGACTTAGAACAGAATGGGACAAAAAGAAAGGAAGATAAGAAAGCATGGAAGGAGATGAAGAATGGAGGCAAGAGTCTTTCCCCCTGACATATACTAACTTGATGACCTAGTTCTTCACGTTAGCTTGTCCCTCTTTCATCGTGGCAGTTGCTTTCCATTAAAGCTACGTTTCTGTCTGACTGACGCAAAAGAGAGGTTCACAAAGAAGGTTTGTATTCTTCTTTTGAGATGGCATACTTTGCCATATTATTTTTAATTTAAGATAATATGTAGTTACTGAGACATAAACACGAGAGAGCCAATGGAACATGTACTCCTTAAACAATTTTCAGCTCACTTCCAGTCAGGTTCGTCGTTTGTGTGTTTATAAAGCGTACTTACACCAAATGAAGAATATTTATAATATGAAAGAATATATATAGATGATAATATATATTCTTTGTCAATTGTAGATGATAATAATGCATGGATGTAATCAGTAACTTTTTCTAAGGGTGGATAATTATTTCGGAGAACATGCCTTCGTATATAAAAGCAAACCTAAAAGAATGTTTCAGTATCATAGCAAAACGGTAGAGACATCGAGATACGGTTGTTAGTAATCGATTCAGAGTTGTAAAGATAGCTTTTATCTTCTTCGTTAACTCTATATTTAAACCGGAAGTGTTTCAATTAGTCATATCCGGTTTCAACGTTTATCGCCATAGAACGAAAATGGTAAAAGATAGTGAGAAGTGCTTTTTGCAAACGGTTCACTAACTTAAGGAAACATAGCATTACTATTCCAAACACTCTAGTAAAACCGGAAGTGGTTAAACTTTACAACCACTTCCGGTTTCAATGTCGATTTCCATAAAGCAAAAACTGAAAGAGATATTGAGATACGTTTTTCTACAATTGATTCACTTCCCAAGAATAGGTTCTGTCTTCTCCATTAATTCTCAATTCAAACCGTAAGTGGTTCAACATTTATCGTTATAGAACAAAAAAGTAACATATAACGAAAGCGGTTTCTACAACCTATTCAAGATGTCAAGACAACAAACACACCATTGCAACCCTAAACACTCTGTCACAGCCGAAAGTGGTTGTAATTTACAATCACTTCTAGTTCAATACTGATATTCGTAGTGCAAAAACGGTCAGAGATATCGAGATGCAGTTTTTTGCAAGCGATTCAACTTCTCAAGAGTTTTTTCTATCTTATTCCTTAATTATCTATTCAAATTGGAAAAGGTTCCAATTAAAGATTTCCGGTTTCAACATTTATCACCATAGAACAAAAGCAGTAAAATATACCGAGTAACGGATTTCTGATATGGATTCAGCCACCAAGTAACATGTCCATCTTAGATTTTAATAACTTATTCCAACCAGTAATTATAGATTTAATACTTCAATTCTGAGTAATGAATTATCATAGTTTGAAAGTCTACCGTAGTTTCCCACTGTGAAATGGAATTCACTAGGGTGACTGGTCTGGTAGTTGTCACCCTTTCAGTAGTAGTCACCTAGGACAATACATTTAAAGTGCAGAACCGTATTAGCCAATTAATTTTTCATCTTTACTATAAAGCTTACTACCTTTTCTGTATACTGCATCCCTATTGGATAGCTTTTTCAGTTGGATTACAAGTCTAGAAGAAATTTGCTTATATGTATGTGGGAAATTCCCAAATTTTGAAGGCAAACAAAGCGTCCGAATTATTCCACTATATCTATTTTATAACTATTGTGAATCTTTTTAATATGTACGAATTCAAGAATGATCAGTTATTTCAAAAATATGTTTGCTTATACGCCTACATTGTTGCAGACATAAATTGTAGGGATGATCACTACTAAAATATTAAATTAGCTATCTTTTAGTAACGGTCACACTACGTGACCTTATTGAAAGCACAATTTTAGTAATGGACACAGAAGAAACCGGGCGCACTTGAAGCAGAAAAAAATGTGTCTCCTACATGCAGCAGATATTCTAAACAGTCTACCGCGACTAAATCTGTTGATCCGTTTGTTCTCAAGATCGTTTGGATTACATCGAATTGAAAATCGATTGGCGAACGTTAAGAAGTTTCAATGAAGCTGAGGACATCTAGCATACGGATGAAACATCTCATGATTCATTTGATGTTTGGAAGAAATTCCGTTCTGAGCAGATAACAGAGGATATAGAAATGGCGTCTATAGAGTTTGTGGAACTGCTCCACGATCCTATTCAAGATATACATCCTACCCACAACGATTCATCTTGTACGTTTAAATTCAATCAAAAATCAATGCGTAACAGCCATAGACTCTCAACCTGTCGGTACCAGTTCGACATATCATAGCCAGTGCGTGGGAATAGCAAATTTTAAATGGAAAAGCTGTGTGTCTCTTCTATTCAAAAGAAATTTGTTGTGGCTACAGCTACAGAGAAAACGCAAAATTCTAAAAGGAAGACACTCCGAATCGCCGCCATAGAGAGTTCAAAGCAATACAGGAAATTCTTAAGCAAAAAAGAATATGAAGCAAACTAGAAGTCTAAGAATGGAAACAGTTTACGTAAGGGAAAAGTGACTTCTAAAATGGGTATGAAAAGAAATATCGAAGGACATGAGTGTCAAAAGTGTAATGTAAGATCATCTCAGCATAAATACGCCGATAATATATCGAGATGGCTGCAATGTATTAAATGTAAAAACTGGTTTCGTGTTAGTTGTGTATTCAGGAAACATGTGACGAATCGGCATGGCGCGTCCTCAGGTTGCGGATCGAGGATAATGCCTCTAGATATAGAGGTTAGCTGAGAATATACTGAATAAGCAGTCGCGGACGGACGCCTATGAGAGGTCCTCCAGCTTGGGGGTTTGGGTAAGGCTAACAACCTCATCCTGTAAATAAAACACACACTTGTTCAGAAAAATTCACAAAAGCCTCGGACAAGGATTGATAGTTTGGCACGACCTCAGCAAAAGAAAATGGACATGAGATTTGGAACATGGAATATTAGAAGTCTTTATAGTGCAGGTGCGTTAAAATCCGTAACGAGTGAGTTTGAGAAATACAGAATGAACCTAGTAGGAGTTCAGGAAGTTAGGCGGGAAGGAAATCTTTCTGTGAATTCCAGAAATTTTACGTATTTTTACCGGGAAGAAAATAAAAATCAACAGTTAGGAACAGGGTTTTTCGTTCACAAACGAATATTACCAGCAATTAAATGGGTTGAATTTGTTATTGACAGACTTTCTTTTATTACTCTTAAGGGTCAATGGTTGTGATATTATTGTTTCAAATGTACATGCCCAAACAGAAGATAAGGATGACGATATACAAGACAGTTTTTACAAAGAAGTGGAACGGATATTTGACCGACTCCCGCGATACCATATGAAAATTCTAATAGGGGATTTGAATGTGAAGGTAGGACGAGAGGATATTTTCAAACCGATTATAGGGAATGAAAATCTGCATAAGGAAAGTAATGACAACGGTGTTAAACTCGTGAACTTTACAACATCCCAAAACCTAATCGTGAAGAGTAGAAAATTCCCACATCGCGACGTTCATAAATTCACATGGACCTCACCAGACGAAAAAACATAATCAAATTGATCACGTTTTAGTAGACAGAAGAAGGCAATCTAGCATAATTGTTGTCTGGTCGTTTAGAGGGAATGATTGCGACACTGATCACTACCTGGTAGCAGCAACAACAAGAGAGAGATTATCGTTGAATCAAAGAAATATTCAATGTCCGAAAACGGAGAGATTTACTTTAAAGAAATTAGATGAGAGCCAGGTAAGAAAGAAATTCCAGATTGAAGTTTCGAATAGATTTTCGACTTTAGAAGATTCGGAGTTCACTAGTGTTGAGGATACTTGGATTGAAGTTAGAAATAATATTAAAATTTCAGTAAAAGAAAATTTGGGACACGCGGAAATATGTAGGAACAAACCATGGTTCGACCAGAAATACACAAAAATAGCAGAGAAGAGAAAACCGTCAAAATTACGCTGGCTACAAAATCATATGAAATAACTACAGAAAATTTCGCAGATATCAGGCGCGAAACTTCCAAAACTTTTAGAACAAAGAAACGCGATCTTTTCAAAGCTAAAATTAAGGAACTTGAAAATAACAGTTAAAATTAAAATATTCGGGACATGTATAAGGGGATCAGCGAATTTATGAAAGGCTATTAACCTCGTGCTTATATATTAAAGAAAGTTGACAGAACACTTTTCACTGATACAGATAGCACCTTAAACAGATGGAAAGATTTCTTTGACGATTTGCTGAACACGCAGCCAAAAATTAATTTGAATGGAGAAAAGGAGATATACACCGCAGAACCGTATATTCCAGAACCCAAACGAATAGAAATAGAAACCGCTATAAAGAAGAAATTAAATAAACACAAGTCTCCGGGAGTAGATGAAATTCCGGCTGAGTTAATTTTACCTGGAGGTGAAAAATTGTGGAACAAGATACACAAACTCATTCTCCTTATCTGGAACAAGGAAGAATTGCCACTAGAGTGGGAAGAACCAATCATTGTTCCAATTCACAAGAAAGGCTACAAAACTGACTGTAATAATTATCGAGGCATTTCTCTTCTGTCAACATCATATAAAATCCTTTCAAGTTATCTATCAGCAAGATTGACCCCATACGCAGATGAAATTATTGGAGATTATCAATGCGGAGTTAGATGAAATCGATCAACTATCGACCAAATATTTATCATTCGCCAAATAATCGAAAAAAGTGGGAATACAATGCCCCGGTATACCAACTATTTATCGATTTTAGAAAAGCATACGATTGGGTTTGGAGAGAAACATTATACAACGTTCTTACAGAACTTGGAATACCGAGAAAGCTAATGAGATTAATTAAGATATGTTTAAATGAATCCGAAAGTAAAGTCCAGGTAAGAAAATTTTTGTCCACGAGCTTTCACGTCGAAAATAGCCTAAAACAAAGAGATGCTTAACTTTGTTCTGGAATACGCTACAAGGAAAATCAAAGATAGCAACCAGGGTATAGAGTTGAACGGTATTCACCAGGTTACGGCATATGCTGATGATGTAAATTTAATAGGGGATGACAAAAGAACAATAGAAAGAAATGCAGAGATCTTATTAAACGCTTGCAGGGATATGGGATTAGAAGTAAATGCAGAGGAAACTAAATACGCGTCGAGACTGTAATATGGCACGTTATGATGCATTAAAATATAAAATAATACTTTTGATAAAGTGGATACTTTCAAATGTTTAGGATCAATACTAACAGACGAAAAGAATATTCACGAAGAAATTAAATGTCGACTAAAAACATGGAATTCGTGTTACTATTCGGTTCAAAATCTCTTGTCGTCGCCAATTCTGTCGAGGAATTTGAAACTTAAAATATATAAAACGATGATCATTCGTGTTGTTCTGTATGGTTGCGAAACATGGTCACTTACTCTGAGGGAAGAACATAGACTGAACATGTTTGGGAACAAGATCCTGAGACGAAAATTCGGGAAAGGGGAATGGCGGAAACTTCATAACGAAGAACAGCATAATTTATACGGTTTACCCAACATTGTTAGTGTCGTCAAGTCTAGGAGGCTTAGGTGGGCAGGCCATGTAAGTAGAATGAAAGAAAGTAGAAACGCTTTCAAAGTCTTGACTGGAAGACCAATCGCAAAACGACCATTAGGAAGACCTAGGCGCAGATGGGAGGACAATATTAAGATGGATCTCGCAGTGATAGTAATAGAAAGGAAAAACTTTATCCAAATGGCTAAGGCTATAAGTCAGTGGAGAGCTTTTGTGAACGCGGTATTGAACCTCTGGGTTCCATACGTCATAGAGTTAGTTTTAGTTAGTTCATAAAAAGGCTGAATCCGATTCTGACGACGATAGTACTTTTTGTGCGAATTTGACGCTCAAATTGAGTGTGACAAAAATGAAAACTGGAGTTATCTCAGTTCAGACGATGTAGAATCAGGTTGTTTTTTTATTCTATCTTTGGCATTAAGGGTCTTCCATACAGTGAAAATAAATTAGTTTCTACCGCGAAGTTTACAGTTTCTTTGTAATAAATTCAAAATAAGCGAAAAGTGAAAACGCTGTGCTGTAGATATTAGTTTCCATGTGATACCGTTACTCATGACTTATCTGATATCGTTGTAGAGATATTTAGACACGCGCAAATAAATGCCAAATCTATAAAGAGCTCTAAAGCGATAGCAGATAGATGAGACACGACAACGGTATCACATGCAAAGTAATATTCTTTACAGCATCTCGCTTTCCATTTTTCGAATTCTTTTGTTTGTTTTGATGATACTACAGAAAAACTGTAAAATTAGTGGTAGTTTAATTTCGTTGTATGGAAGACCCTTAAAATATGATGTTCTGCCAGATCGGACCTTTATGTATGAATGTAAAGGTACATAACGATATCTTCACTATAGATTTACATGTTTTTCTTAACCTAAAATGTAATCATATTTATTGTATTTTACTTTTATATGTTTATGCAATTCTTTAGTTTCATTAAATATTATATAGCTAATTAAATATTGTGTTTTTATTACTTTGATAACACAAGAGTACTGATTATTTCAACGTAAATTTAATTTTACCAAGAAAATGTAATATAAATAAACACAGTAACGTATAATAAGTGCCTAAGAGTTACCTAAAAGTGTGTGACCACTACTGAATATAAAAGTGTCCATCACTAGAAAAAAGTGACCACTGCTAACAAAACTGCTCTTACCAATGAAAAATTGGCATATTTTGTTACTGCTTCCCTTAAGGACTGAAAGTTCTGCTTACATTAAAACAAAATTTTACTTTAGCTGAATAAAAACCCACTACTGTAACCAGTGGCGGCGGTTGGACGTTAAAAGTGAGGGGGCAAGACATGATCTGAATATTTTATATAAATGTTAGTTTTCCTGGTTGTTTCTAACATTTTGTTTGACGAAAGGTTGTATAACTAATAGGATACTATATTTTCAGTTAAAATACCGTATATCGTATATAATAGTTTATTAAGTAAATTGAGAAGAACAACGCAAGTAGATACTAGCCCTTTGTACTCTTAAACAACGAAAGTGTAAGAAGAGATTTGATTCCTTGCTCATGAACATCTTAAAATTCTGTCTGGAAAATTGTGTGATTAGATTATTTAATAAATTTGCAAACCAAATAAATAGAAAGGAGAATATTAATCATAGTAATGAATAATGATGCTTGTTTTGCAAAAGTTATATTGAAACTGAGGATTAATGAAAAACTTAATATTTAATTCCAAACATGATATTAAATGTATGTTATTACTCTTAGAAAATGAAAGACAGTAAATACTACAAGCATATGCTACGACATTTAAAGAAATATTTGCTTTTGCAACTTCTTGAAATATGTTCGTTGCCATTAGGTGCAAATTTCACTTTCTTGGAACACATCAAAACACAACAATACTTACAATCCACACTTCAGTTATACAAAATAAACTTAAAACCTAGAATTATGTTCAATTTACTAAATTTTATTGTATATACACTCGTACATCCTTAAACACAACACTTCACTCGTATATTACACTACAAAACAATGGAAAAGGTAGAAGTTGTTTCTTATCACGCTCTTTTTAATCGATATTCCTTACTTTAGAAAGAAGAAAAGACATTTTAGGAACTGTCAATTTTTGTGCAATTAAAAAATAACTTGTGAAATAGGCCCTACTTTTTTGCATAATGTTCTTTCGATTAGCTTCAAAGCGGCTCACTAACATATCGAGCCCTTGCAAGAAGAAATGAAAGTATGCTGAAATTGTGCTCCAATAGGTTATTTTTTGGGGTTATTTTCTGTGGCGATTAAAACGCAATTACTGTAGCTTTCTTTACTCCACGGGAAGACAACCAATACGTATTCACGCAACAGCAAATATTATATGGCAGCATTTTTTCCTATTAATCAGTAACACATACAAAATCGTTATATTTCCAAATGAAACTATATACATTAATTGGTTACTTAAAAAAAGTGCGGGGGCAACTGCCCCCCTTTGCCCCCCCTAATCGCCGCCCATGACTGTAACATTAAAATACAAGTGACAAAAGTTCATCAAAATCAAAATTTCCTTCTTGAGGGTGTCCACTACCGGCCCAGTCACCCAGTTAATATTTATTTTATTATTATTATTATTATTATTATTATTATTATTATTATTATTATTATTATATTTGCAGTGTATGCTATCATACCTCATCGAAACATGGATCTTGAAAATATGTGAAGTTAAAATTGTAGGAAATTTAGTATCACAAACTAATAGAAGCTAACTGTACTTGTTCGTGGAAGTTCACGTGTTTAACTTCGTCTTCACATAACCATAAATAGTTATATAGAACTTTTTAAAAGTGATTTAATTCGTAAGGTCATTATACTTATGGTCTATATATTACTATCATGTCAGGGCCTATCACCAGAGATTATCAATTAAAACCTGAGTTCGTTTCATATTGTAAAATTACACTATATTTCCAAATCATGAAAATATGATACTGAAACCGGAAATAGGAGATCTATAACCTTCGCTTGCAAAAGAGGAATAAGATCAGAGATGAAACCCATTGTTACAGTTCTGAATCTATGTATAAGGAAGTAAATTCTTTTTGGTACCTATTATTAGGATTCACTTTAGCGATCATTGTTAAAACTGTAAATCGCAGATTCCTATTACTTCTGATTTGAATAAAGAAATAGGTTCTTATAATAGTTATTCTTGGGAAGCTGATTCAATATAAAAAAAGTCATTAGTCGCTATATCTCACAATTTTCGTTTTACATAGACCAATACTGAAACAGAAGTGACAGTAAAATTTTACCTCTTCCGGTTGCAACAAACAAAATAGAAGGACAAGGTACTTATTCATGCTATACTGAATCCATATTAAAGAACTGTCTCACGTTATTGTCGCTTTCTTTCACTATGGCTATCAGTATTGAAACCTTAAACCTAAGGTAGATGATTTTTCGATATATGTAAATATCATAAAACTCCGTTCACAAACATCATCAAACATCAAAGTTCTTGTAATGGGAATTTCCATTATGTTTTATTTAATTTAAAAGAACAGCATGCAGAATATATATATTATTAACGCAGTAAGTCAAATATGGTTTGAAAAGTGCATTAGCCTCTATCCGCTGAAAATAACCCCGCGACTAGTTTTTGCTGAAATGTAAGTGGTGCTCAAAAGTCCGTCGGAAGTCTAAGAAAATATTCCTATATAGAATAACTAGAGTTTGATTTTTTAAGAATTTGAGGACATATTGTAAAACTAGGCTGTAATTTCTTTCCTATCACGTACGTTAAAGCACAGTTATTCTTCCTGTAAAAAAAAAGATAATAATTATAACATCCATGACTGAATTAGGTGAATTTGATAGAGTACACTATCTTCTTCTAATTTTATGATTACAGAAGCAAACTATACTACTATACCTGCTATTGAACCTTCTTAATATATACAATATTTAATTACTCCAGATATAAGCTGCAGAGATGCAAAATCAAATTTCCCACCAACGATTTGTAAACAAATTAATATTGCACTACCACAGCTTTATTGACTTCCGCATTAAGCTCTTCTTTCATGAAATATAATTTAAATCATAAAGACCACAATTGCTGCTAATATATATTAGTTTTCACTATCCATAAGGTATACAAGACAAGTACACTATTTATTTTTTCCATTTTCTCGCCCCGCACATGCTTTCAGTTTGAAATGCATGTAAATTTTATAAAGTAAATTCTCGTGAAAACAACATACTTCACGAATTACATAAATATAAATATGTTCTTAAGTATCTATTACAGCATTCGAAATTAGAAAAAGAAAAGAAAAAAGAAAAGATAAAAAATAAAATAAAATGAAACCTTTTAGTTTACGTTTTACGATTATTCTGTTCAAACTAAAAGGGGCGGTGTTGATGAGAAAGAATGAAACAGTGGAGTGAAGTAATGGAAGGAAACGAGAGAACCCCGAAGGAAACCCAAATACACGGTATTTGTCCATCATAAAAGTAACCTGGCGAGAGCTAGGATCGAGTCGGGAACCCCACTCATAAGATGTGAGTCTTCTACCATTGAGCAAAGTTTTAAAATAAATAAGGTCTATAATCAAACAATAATAGCATATATTTACAGTTGTTTTTGAACAATTTCTACACGTAACGGGTTCACTTAACTCTTCGTAAAAAATGAAAGTAGTTTAACGACCCTCGGTTATACTTTTATATTAAAAGGGACGTATTATTACTTAAAAGATTATCATGAATTTATTTTTTGTGCTTCTCCATCGGGAATCGAAGTTGGAATTACAGGAATCAAAGGCTAACAACTAGATCAACAGGCAAGGGTTATCTCTTATTATTTTAGTTTAGTTCATTCTCTCTTAGTAATATCGGAGGTTCTTGATTTCGGTAAGAAACCCAATACAGCAGTTTTAGGTACACTTCATATTTTTTCGCTATATTTAAGCTTCACAGTAATCGAGATTGCCATAAATCAGTTTCCAGAAATAATTCTTCCCTAACTATATTTTAATATCTGTTGTCTGTAGTATTGTGTACAGATATAATTGAATCAGTAGTTTTGAAAAGGTCATGAGTCAGAAAAGTAAAGTTATGAGAAAATAAAAGGAAAACATTTTAACTTTTGAAAATCATTCTAGACATGAAATGATTTACCTTTGTTTGAAAAAGTAGAGTTTTCTTGTCATTGTACGAAACTAACAACTTGTGTAGAGCCATTGGTAGCAACAAAAAGTATACTCAATGCAAACTCGACATTTTCTGACTCATAACTTTTTCAAAATTACTGATTCAATTATATAGTTTCACTATTAACTTTGACCAAGGCAAAAGACGACTACAGGGAAACACTGGCTTACAGTGGTTTTGGTGCCGGGTGTTTCTTAGCTGATTTGAAGTAGAATTGGGACGCTGAATCCAAATATGGCGTTAGTTTTCCCCTAACAGCTTTAGTTTTTGAGATATAGGAATTGCAAGACTGACCTGCTAGAACGTTGAAAATTGCATAGGTGCTGTTTTACTGTAAGTGAAAAGAAAACTATGACATTTAAATCTGTTATTTGGAACACTTTGAAAATAATGAAAACCATATAAACACAAACATCAAGTACATAATAACTCTGTAACTACATTTTATAATAGTTTTTATGAATAAAAAATCAAATAATTTGTTCAAAACGATCTATTCAACACTTCGGAAGCTTCGTTTTCGTGACATCCTTGAATGTTTCTTTGCACAGTCTCTTTTTAGGTTCCAGCAGTAATCTGCCATCATATGGGCATCCCATCTTCCTTGGTAGCGGTCCTCCATTGTTTTAATATCTTGGTGAAATCTTTCACCTTGTTCTTCACTCAGACTGCCTACGTTGTCTGGGAAATGGTCCAAATGGCTGTGCAGGTAATGAATTTTGATACTCATATTACATCCAAGTTTTTGGAATGCATTAAGCATCTGGTTCACTAGCTCAACATAGTTATCAGCTTTATTATTGCTAAGGAAATTCTTGATAACTTCTACAAATGAGGTCCAAGCTCTACGTTCAGTCTCATTCATGGACTCCACGAAAGCCGGATCTTTCATGAGTTGTCTTATTTGGGGACCATCAAATATTCCAGCTTTTAATTTTTCTGTGCTGATCTGAGGTAGCTTGTTTCCCATGTAAGCAAAGCACGGCCCGTCCTTATTTAGCGCCTTTACAAACTGCTTCATCAAACCGAGCTTGAGATGTAGAGATGGCAAAATGATTTTGTCACACTCAACAATAGGCATGTTAATAATATTTTTCTTACCAACAACCATGTCGTCTCTCTGCGGCCACTCTTTTTTTGACCAATGGTTTGCTTTGTCTCTGCTATCCCACAGACATAGAAAACAAGGATATTTTGTGTAGCCACTTTGCTGTCCAAGAAGAAAGTTCACCATCTTTAAATCCACACAAATCACCCACTGATGGTCCTGATATTTAATTTTTTCCATAACCAAAGCAATTGCTTCATATTCTTCTTTCAGTCGTGTTGAATGAGCGATTGGAATTGAGCCATATTTATTGCCATTGTGTAGAAGGACGCATTTTAAACTTCGCTTGGAGCTATCAATAAACAGGCGCCAATCATCTGGATTGTATTCTGGAAGACCCATGTGTTCTAGGAGACCTCTAACATCGTGACAGAATACGAGATTTGTGTCTTCAGTGAAAAATGGTAAAAACTCCTTTTCCCTTGTTCGGTAGAATGTGATTTTAGTTCCTTGTTCTAGTACGTTTTTCTCCTTCAATCTGGAAGCAAGTAATTCAGACGATTCTTTTGAAAGATTAAGGTCCCTAACTAGATCATTTAGCTCATCTTGATTAAACTGTTGAGGAATTGTTGACATTCCCTCATAATCACTGTCACTTCCATCATCCATGTCACAAGAATGTTCACTACGTTCGTTTTCAGTCTCACAAAGCTCTGGCAAGTGGTGAAACGTTGGGATTGGTATTTCATCGGAATGAACAACTGGACGTCTTGCTGAAGGCAGATCAGGATATGTCCATTTGTTCCGGTTATTTCTATTCATACCCGTAACATTTACCAGGCAGAAATAACAGTCATCAACATGGTTTGTGGGTTCCCTCCAAACCATTGGAACACCAAACTTAAGACTTTTTCTTTTTCCAGTTGTCCACTGTCGCAAGTGTTCAGTACACATTTTACACACAATATGTGGAGCCCACGTTTTATCTTGGTCCCCTAGGCGTACACCAAAATATGCATGATATGCTTTTTTTTACAAAGTCACTGATATGTTTTCTATTGTCTTTAAATGTGTACTCACCACATATGTAGCAAAACACATCAGGATGGTTAACACAACTTCTTCGACTTGAACTCATTTTATGTTCAGGCCACTAACACGGATGTTAAATATAAAGCCTTAGTATATGCGATACAAGTTATGATTTCAGAACAAAACTCACATGTTCCAACATGTCACTCCACCTGCAAGACAACAACTACGATCCACTAGCCAAGTAGAATACCAATGCAATCTAGTGGACGTTCCTGGAACTACTATATGACTAGTTTCCGTTTAGTACCGACAGATAGCAGCACTAATGAGAAAAGAGCGCCGTTCTTCCAAATAGAAATCTCTATAGAGCACAGTAGGATTTATTTGAGTTGCAGAGTTTATAAGATCATATTCAAACTTGTTATTACGAGAATATTTGTATTTCTTTTGCTTATTTTGTATACTATTGCAAGAAGCATGCAGAAATAGTGGTTACATCATTTATAATTTACATATTTATTTTGGATTGTAATATTTCTTCCACATACATTGTAACGTAAATAACACTACTGGTACAGTAGCCTGTATCTACCAAAGTAGAGCTGATAGAAAAAAACTGCTTACATTATTGGATTCAGCGCCCCACACATAGTTAAAATCAGCTCTAAAATTTTAGGCACCAAGAAAAAATTTTTTTTCTGTAGGCCTGTGAAATCTACGTATAACGTGGACCGCTAAAATTCCGTTTTTTTTTTTTTTTTTTTTTTTTTTTTTTTTTTTTTTTTTTTTAGAGAAAGAATTTGGATTGTATCTCTTTCCATTATATCTTCAAATATCGAAAAGTGTTTGACGAAATGTTTTAAGGGATTTTGTGTCAGTTTATTTTTTAATAGTAAATGGTTAATTCAAAATTTAGTGCAAATCTCCCTTACATGACTTTAAGCAGTGTTGCAAACTTGAACAATATCCTATACTAGTAAGAGCTTCAATTGAATTGCTGTAAACTGCATTATGATCTTCATATCATTTGATTAATTGTGAAACTTATCTAAACAGGTCTTTTAAATAAAATTTCTAGAGAAAAGTTCAGATTTTAATCCCTCGTAACTTTTTCCCTTTTGATTCGAAATCCCTAATTTTATGATTGTAGTATTCGACACAAAGTTCTGTGGATGTAGGTTGCCCAGTTCGTCTCAGTTGAGTTACTGCTGTTAAAGAGGCCTCCAAAACTTGGATGTTTGTGATGATGTATTGCCTTCAGTTTGTAACGCTGAGCAATATGCGTGATATTGAGTGTTTTCATTTAATTTGTAGATTTGAAATTTCCTCTAATAACCTGGCGTAGTGACGTTTGGAAATGCTGTTAATCTAGAAATCTTTATGTTGGAAATATTGTTAATCTGGTGACAGTAGGATTTGTCTAATAATATCTCCCTGTATGATTCAAACTTAGCATGATACAAAATTTCAGCTTTTTTGTTTGTTAATTTAACTGCAACAAGGGCATTTCATGATAGATGGTCTATCACACACACACACACACACACACATATATATATATATATATATATATATATATATATATATATATATATATTAGGGTGGTCCAGCATAGAATGGTAAAGAAAAAAAGATCTCTGATCTAAAAGCATATTTGCAAATTTTGATCCATGTGGTCTAAATATACTGAATGAAAAATTTCATCGCAGTAAAACAAAATATTTAGAGGTCGCTCAAAGCCTTCAATTATTCTCCGTACCTGTTATTTGAAATATTGAACGTATTCGCATTTAAGCGGTGATGGACCTTTTAGTTGTTTTGTGCAATGCTTGTGAATTGCATCCCAAAAAAACATTTAAGTGGCCAGGATTTCGTAATAGGGGGAGAAGCGGTCCGTGACATGATATAACCCCGTTACAAGAATATCCAATTTTAACTTACACCCCCCGTTTCCTCCACACAAAGCTGCTCATGGGAAAGAGTAACCAAACGCTTGTTGTAGTTTTTTATTTTTAACGCTGATTCTTCTTTTTCTCGTTTCTTTTTGTTTAATCCTTCTTTAATTTTTCCATTTTTTGGTTTCGAAGGGGAGTCTATACCCCCCCTGGCTACATAGCTGAAATGGCGTTTCTAGTGTAGGCATAAATATAAGACATATAAGTCCACGACTGGAAGAGAAACGGAGTTATATTTATGATTGGTATCGTCTAAAATATGGATAAATTTGACCTAGTTAATTATGCATCTCCCACAATTTTGGAGAACATACTAGAGGTCCAAATATTCCACTGTTTCAATGTTTCCAAGGGTTTTTACCATACCTTAAGCATTATAATTTTAAGGTGCTGAAAGACGAACACCTTCCCATGCCATATGTACGAACACTGAAAAATGAAATTGTTATGTTTCTACAAAATGGTCTTGTACATAAGGAAGATAATAACTATGTTTCCCGTGATGATTATAAAGAAATGATAGAGATTTGCCTGTTGATACTTGGTGAATTTCTAAAGGAGTACCGTTTCAAGTCACCAGGTACTGAGCATATGGCTCGTTGGATGGGAAAGGTAATATGCTGCTTCAAGATATAAATTTTCCGCGAAATGTTTAAGCTTACAGTCAAAGAGGAAAAACATCTGCGGGAAGTGTGTTTATTTGCAAGTCTCATATGCGTACGTGAAAGCATGGATCTCGTGTTCCAAGACATGTGATACCCCCTTCAACGACTTACTTCTGTTCAAGCAGATCAAGCAATACGCCATAGTGAATAAATCTGTGTCTGAATCTGCAATTAACAAATTTCTAACTCACTTCTAGTATCTTGAAGCAGAGTTAGTTCCACTCTCACTCTTCTCTGAGAAGTTATCTTTCGAAGACAAGCGGAATATTATAAATCGTCTTAAGGCTTGTGAAGAAAATTGGAGTTCAAGAGGCATAAAACTCACAGACTGCCACGGCTTAGAAACAAAGAATCTTCATAATTTGATTAACTCAGCCTCTCTTTGCGCCTTACGTTCTCTTCGAGTTGACATCAATTCCATGTTCCAATGTGATCCCGAGCATTGAGTAACTTGGACGAATACCAAAAGGAGAAACAAATCGTCGAGTCACGTAAGGTTGTCAACGATGCTGCTGAACGTTCAGTGGCCCTTATGTTCAATTTCAATAACAAAGAAAGAAAGTGAAATGCAGAGCCAAATTCAGATTGTTGAGGACCACAGAAAGCGTGTTTCAAACGCTCCAAAGAGCACTTTGAAAAATTACCAACTTCGTTAATAACTTTATTTTTTTCTGTTTAAAATGAAGAGCAGCTGCATATTTTGAGGTATCTCACTTATTTTGAAATCAATAAAAGGTAATTTTGGTAACAGCTATTTGTAAGTTTAGTAATAATAATAAATAATGCATTTTGTAGGGCAAAAAGTACAATTTACTTTATAAGGATTGAATTTTTAAACCTCCAATATGTCTCGTATACGACATGATTATATGCATCCTATGGCACAACTTCGTGTCGCTTGAACGACCCCTAAATATTATCCAATTAAGGTGATTTTTTGCACTGAAATATACTTGTAGGAGAGGAACAATATTAGCAACTATGCGCAATTAAATTCGCAGAAACAATTTTTGGATCACCCTAATATATATATATATATATATATATATATATATATATATATATATATACGATGCATCATTTACAGTGTCCAACCGTCATAACGGAGAAACCAAAGAGGAAGAAAAGCGAAACTTTGCACAAAGCAACTATAAGTATAGGGACATCTTAGCATGCATTAAACAAAAACACTGAATAAACATTATTGTCAACCCAATATAAATTTATGTTTTTGCAAATAGAGTTACGTAAGATTATCACCTATTTCAAATCAACATGTAAAACAAAAACTTAAAATCACATATTTATTATTCAGTGTTGGAAACTAAAGGATGTTATGGTATCACAAACATCCAAAGTTTATAAGCCTCTATTACACATACAGCACAATAGAGATGGACAGGATAATACACATCGAAAATACCTTAGCGTTGGATACCATGGCCATGAATGACATATTTCGAATGAATAGGAACTAAGTTACGATGGCTTCAAAATTTGAATTGTTTGAAAGGGTTTATTTCTAATAAATGCTAAGATAATTATAATATCTACTTATTTGTATGGTTTCCAATTGCCAAACAAATAATTTTCAAGTTTACGGCACTTCGATATTTCAAAAAGTTTCGAAGCTGTGTAAAGCATTGCTGAAGTTTGCAACTTTGATTAAATCATGTAATTGCTAGAACTTGTAATTCCAACTACTAAAAGCTTTGCTATAATGCTATAAAAGAGAAGGAAAACAACAATCATTTTAAATATTTTCCACAAATACACCATATTCAACAGGGTTGCGAACTTTATCAATATTTATTATTAGAAAATATTTTTTTCTGTAATTTAAATTACCTATTGTATTTCGAGAATATTGAACAAGGAAAAATTGACTTAATTATTAAAAGTTATTACGTATACGTTATTAGCTTTAAGTTCTTAGAATTTCCCCAATTCTTGTTTCCTCGTTTTCGCAGCTCTTACTAAGGCTTGTTAAGTTTGAAGTTTTATGTAAAAACTGGAGAATCGTTGTTCTTTCTTATTCTCTGCTAAGCTACACTAATTGACGCTAAATTAGGCCAGAGCAAGAATATCTCTGCTACAGCAGTGTTAATTGAAGTAGTAAGAAAAAGGTTTATGACGCAACTATGAACTGCGTAGGGTTGTTAAGAAAAAGAAAGATCCTTACATATACATCCTCCCCTCCTTCTTTCTCTCTCTTGCTCGGAATATAAGCATGCTTTTCTTCTAGCTATAGCAGTCATGTAGAGAGTATAATTAGAGTTGGGCCCTATGGGACTCTCTTAATGTAAAACACTGAAAGTGAAACAGCATAGAAGTGACTATTAGTTCCAGTGACAATTGCGAACAGTTCCAAAACAGTTCCATGTTGGGATATGCAACTGTCACTTAAAATGCTGTTAATGTATTACCTGTATATATATTTGTGAACACAATAGCATTCAGTTTACTAATACGTATCACATTTTATCAATTTACTATGTTAACTGTATACATAAAATATATTTTGCCTTTCTTTCTAATATGTATTATTTAGAATATATTTTGACAATAAAATCTGTTGTTCTGCTATAATTTTATGGGCTGATCCCGGGAGAAAATTACCCCCACAGTTGCAAAGTTACCCCTTTCCCCCGAATTAATTGTTAATGCAAGCTACCAGTATATGCATAGTACTACATGTATTTACCCTAGTGTAATAGAGCTTCCCGAGGAAATCACACATCAAAGGGACGGAAAGTCTCCACACTTTCTTAAATTTACCTCGTAAATAAAATGTTATAATCAGTAACAAGTTCTGAATTTACCTCTTCTTCTGGATTCACCAAGTTCTCATGTTTTTAGAGGGTGTTTAAATTCCTGATCTGTTTCCGAACGAGAGTGCCACGAAAAGTAAATCCTGAACCCTGATGTAAGGAGAACTTTTACCGATTACATTACAATAATCGTTTACTTTTTACTAAATAAGTCTAGTTCACAATAGCCACTCATTATGGCACTGTGCAATAAGAAATTGTTATAGACCAATAGATATGATCTGCTCAGGTTGAATTCAGGAAGTTCTTACTATGAGTCCTAAAATTCAGTATTCAACACCACAAGTGTGAAAACTTCAATATGTGTCAAATTATATGTGTAATTTTTTGTTATATTTTGTATGTATTACTAGTTATTATTACTAGTTATTATTAGTTATTATTATTATTATTATTAGTTATTATTATTATTATTATTATTATTATTATTATTATTATTATTAGTTATATTTTTCGAAGCTTAAAAATTCATTGTAGTCTAAAATTTAATTTTGGCATATGAACGGCTTTAAGTTACAATAGTGTGAGTTTTTTTTAAAGGAAAGAAGATCTAGACACAGAAGTCATATTTGGTGGGATATCCGTGTGGTGAGCTCATTCTTCGTCGAAGAAAATTTATGCAATTACCTACCGTAACATGCTTGAGGAGGAGATTCTGCCTTACGTCGCATTAGAAGATGGCTCTTTCCCTTTATTCTATCACCAAGACGGAGCACCAACTCATTTCGAATTATGTACTCGTGAGTACCTCGATGAGCAATTGTCACGGAGATGGATAGGCCGACAATAACACGTAAAGTGGGTACCGCGTTCCCCAAACCTCAACCAATTGGATTTTTGTGGGGCTACGTGAAATACGTTGTGTATGTTGTGTATGCTACGTGAAATACGTTGATATGTTGTGTATGCAAGATCAAGGGCATTAACCACCTCCAACGCAGGATGATTGACGCGTGTGCCAGCATTCCTGAGGACATGCTGGGCAGAGTAATGGATGACTGGCAGCAGCGGATACATTTAATAATTGCTCAGGAGGAATGACCCATTGAACAACTGCTGTAACATTGGTCAGTTAACCACACATTGCTCAGTGTGCCACGCACTGCCTCAGTGTTATCTCTAAGTAAGTGCAGAAAATCGGTTAAAAGTCTGCAATCTAAAGCCAAAAATACCGTATTTCACCACTGGATTCCTGGAAAAATTTTCAGTCCTATTGGATGTATGATACTATAGGATTCACATTTTAAAAAAGTTTCCGCAATTTCAAGACAGCGGCCAATGATGCTATATGTCTCAAAACATTTCCCCTCGTTTGTTATAATCACTTTTTTTAGTTTTTACCCAATTCCGAACGGTTTGGATTTTCTTTGCGTGTCTCCACTCTTTTTGATCACCCTGTACTTTCACTCATCACGTGCTAAAAATATTAATAAATCTAAAGGACCCGCCCATACAACTAGAAACAAAACAACAGTTTTAGGCATATAATAGGTGAGCACTTCAGGTGGAATAGTCATATCAAGGCAACTATATATAAACTGAACTCAAGGCTATACGTATACACTGAAATTGCTGAAACACACATTAAAAAATTTAATACAATATTGAGTTTAACTCTCAGCAGTGAGGCTACATGAGATGTTGACCTACTGATTAACGTGAAATCCGTACAACAGGAGCTCCGCCGGGAATCGAACGCGGATCTTCCACGCCAAAAGCGCGTAAAAGAAGGCTTAATACAAAACTACTATGGGTCCACTTACACTATCATGAAGTATAACATTCAAATTTGGGGTAACATAGCTGAAGCAAAGCTATGTTTATTAAACAAAAGCAGGTCATCCTTACAATTGCAAACTTTAATATAAAAAGTTAATCATATTAATAGTTTCATCTATTTACATAAGTGAAACATCCGTTTCCAGTCAAATGCAAAATGAAGATGAAGTGAAAAAATATCATTATAGCACCAGAGATCAAAACAAAAACTGTTACATTACTAGATAATTACTGGTACAACAGGGTCTCAGACATATGGCGAATAAAATATTCAATGCTTTGCCCAATCATACAGAAACTGAGAAAACTTAAATAAATTTAAACAAAACTTAGAAACGTATCCACTAGGGAAAAAGTTTTATAATGTAATAGAATATGTAGAAATATTTGTGTAACAATGTAAAATATTTTCGCTTAATCTCTGTAAATCATATTATGATTTGTTTATAATCTTACACAAGTACTATGTACATGTGAACTGAACCCTCCAAATACCATGTATTGGTTAGATGGAGTAAATAAATGAAATTAATGAACAAAATTTTAGCCGTTAATGACTGCGCCATGTACTCTCAAAGTTTTATTTTCCCATGTATTAGAAGGGCTTACTCGCTAGACACGGAATCACAGTATAGTTAGGATGGACTAAAGCATCTCTAAAATTGTTTTTATGCTTCTGTATCAAACATACTTAGTCATTAAGGTATTTTAAAAACTGTGAAATAGAACTTATGGTGAGTCATACAGTGGAAAAAATTCTGTTTTTTTTTTCAATGAATGATTCTGACCACTATAATAGCTGTAAATATCTTTTCACGTATAATTATAAAATAATTTTCAATTTTTAAAGAGCTTAATGAACTTTCATATTTCCTTTCGTACCTAGTGTGATACTTGTCAACTTAACAAAAATTTATCTCTTCTGTCATTCCTAAAATTTTATGATCAAACTTTCGTAACTTCCTATAGACGCCGATTGTCTATAGTACAACACTTTGGTAAAGCTGCTGAACTCTGAAGCCTCTAAAACAAAAAGGTAGAAATTATCAATGTTTTCTTGTATTAGAAAGCATATTTAATTTATTCAACCACGATTGATTTTATGCTCTAGACACGATTGTTCTTCTGATATGGAAAGTTACTTGTGTCCTTCTTCTTGTGCGGAAAATCCACGGGATCCAGAGTGGAGGAATGTAAAGCAAAAAGAATCCATGGATCTGTTTGTTCTAATTGTCCATTACAACATCCTTCATGAAACCAAGCATTATATTTTACACATTGAATCTCCTGTAAATTCTACCTGTTTATTTATAGCCCTACTATTGTCGAAGTCAATCTCTGCAATAATTAAACGAAATCCTGGATGATTGCTGCAGGAACTTTGAGAGATCTAGTGAATATTATTCTTGCCAAAGTGGTCTTTACAAAATGGGTATATTGTGGGAGTAATAGTGTGGGTATTCTATGATGAACTTCTACAGTCCGTTATGTAGCCTTTGGAAAGAAATGTTGTTATAGTGACGTGAAGAGCTCAGACAAGCTTATACACTTGTTTAATGATCACGGTTGTGGTTTTCCAGTCTCAGAGGTTTTCAAAACGGCATAGGTTACGAAAATATTTCTGACGTCAAGGAAATTTGAGAAATTACCAGGGTTGAGTGGGTGTATTCCAGCAGTGCTAATTAACTACAGAACTTTGAGTAACTCACTGTAGGAGTACTGAGACATTGGTTTTGACTCAGTGTTTGTCTGTTTCATTGTATTATATATTTCAAGTTTCGCGTCCTTTTCTGGCTATGCATGTATCTGTCTTTCAGGCTAAACGTATTGGGAAGAAATAAATGATGGTAATGAATGAATGATGAAATGACAATATCGCGAGTGGGAATTGAACACGTATTAGGCGGTTTCACAACTACCAGTGTAATAGCTTAAGCTTCTCTGATCAAGGTAGTCTACTATGTGTTTAGTGTTGGTAAAAATGATGTATCAATATTAGACATAACCTACATATTTTTCACTTAGGTATAACAAGAGATAGAACTTGTTATCATTTAGTCAGTTCGCAACTATTCACCGAAATCTCTAGTTAATATATCTCAGATTTCCGGAAGTGGTTGTCCTAATTATTTCTTCATTTCTAAATCAAGTACATATGAAAATACCTAGTACTTGTTTTGAGACTACTGTGTATATACTATTTCTTTCCATCTTTAAAAGGGACAATTAACCCTGTTAGGATTTTTGGTAACTTTTGTTACCATGGCGTAGTATCGTCTTTGACCGCTTATTTAGTATCTATAACAGATATTTAAACAAGCGTTTTTCATTAGTTAAGTCAAGAATGGACCAAAGAACACACCAGATACGTTTTGCAACCGGATGGTCAATTTGGCGGCGCCAAGTGGAGGCCGAGGGGCACGATTTTTTATTTTTCTTAAGGCAAATTTCCGAATTTTTTCATGCCGTCAGTTTTCACGATATCAGATTGGAATTTCTCATACGGATTGTGTGTACCTTCGAGTATTTCTCAAAGTTTTCTAAGATTCCTACGTGAATCCCGGTCAGGGCACGGGGAAGAACAAGTATTCCGAAGGGGTGATATTTTCAGGAAAATTTCCGATTTCTCCGGTTCAGGTATATGATAGAGAAATGTGAGTATCACCATTATAAAGGGCTTGTTATACTAAAGAAACTAACGTTTGAACTATGACTGACTATATATATATATATATATATATAGAGAGAGAGAGAGAGAGAGAGAGAGAGAGGAAGGTTACCAAAGAGCACGCACTTAATATTCATTTTCAAATAGCTCCGAAAGTAATGAAACAAAAATTATATAAATTGTACAAAATTTTAATTGAGGTTTAGGCTACATTGTAAAAAATAGAAAAGTTTACTACTAGGTGTAGAAATGGAGATATACGTTAAAAAGTTAAAAAACTCAAATGCGTACTCTTAAGGACCAGTGTCCCAAAGAGTGCGTTTTGCGGTCCCTAAGAGGGCGCACTCAACACCTATCATACTTGAAACCTAAACCCATTCGTAAGACGAACACTGCTCATGTCACAATGGTTTACAATTAATGCACTGAATCCAGTCTTCGTCAATTGGTTCTTCATTCAATTCGTGACACACTGCGTATGAAGTTTTGGTTGATCTCAGCTGCAGTATTCTCTGTTGAAGTGGATGATTCATCGGGCTGATCAAAGAGTTTTCTCTTTGACTTAACATTTCCTTTGACTCGTTTGCTCTGAAGAAACTCGTGAAATGGAGAAATAGTAAAAATTTCAGATCAACGTTTGATACGTTTAATTTGTCGCATTTTTTTTTTATTTCGGAAAAGTAATGATGTATTTCGGATGAACAGACGTGCTTGAAGTTGCGGTTTCTGTAGGTCTATGACGGTTTCCTTTCTCCATGGTGTAATGAAATTATAAGACTTGAGTTTGGAAAAAAATAACATTTATTGAAAAAGATTGTTATCTAACGATGAAAAACTAAAAAGTATTTTAAACTTTAATTTATCCTAAGGATTGCTTTCACGTAATTTTATCCAAAATGTTAATTATTACTAATAAACACTATATTATTTAACTACAGGTGATTCTAAACTATTTTATTTTTGCTTCCAACAATTTCTTGATTACACGTCCATGTGGTTTTAAAAATTATATTATGAACATACACGAAATTTAAAATATTACAGAAAATCTTCGTTCAGTTTCACTCACAAATTATGATTTTTATGAGTAAAATTAATGATTTAAAAAAATTCATAGTTTGTGGTTTCATTACATTATCCTATCAACTGGAAAAAAATCGTGAACAATATCTTTAAGTGTATATCTTTTTCTTATTCTTAGTTCGTGGTTTCATTACAATCGTAATCGAAGCCATGTTTAGCTCAGCATTTTCTTCCAGAACACTTCCAGAATCTTCATATGATCATTTCCTCTTCTTAGGACGTTGTCATTATACCATGAAAGGCAATGGCAAACTACCATGGACCAAAGGCCTGCCTTCGGGCAGAACACCACATCTCCGTCATCATCATCATTGTAATTTAAGAAAATTTGTGAATTTAAAATACTTCTTATAGATGATTTACTGTCATGCTTGAATCGGAAACAAACAATTGCAAATAATTCTACAATCCATTCAAACATCAGATTACACTCCGAGAGTAACTGATGAGAATAACCACATAGTCTGTAATATAAATGCCGCTACCCACACACACTCTCAAAGAAATTCTCCCAAAGAGTACGCGCGCGTTCTTTGGTAACTCACTAACGCGCACTCTTTGGGAAACAGCAGTCAACTCGAGTAAAATTCATCTATGTGGCTGCACATGCAAGACCCCCGAAACAAAGCCATGGTAAATAATTCTATCTGCATCCATGTTTTCTACCATGCAACAAGGGTACTGTAGTTAGTTGCTATATCAGAATAATTTCTTAACTAAGAGTATTAAAATATTACATCAAGAATTTAAAAAAGTTATTTTTAGCTGTATATTCTGTTTGCAGCGATACGTTAACTTCCCTTTTCTTCGTGTCAACTCTCACACAAAGACGCATCAAACAGCGTAGCAATAATGATTTTGTGTGTGTGTGTTACCACTTCGGAATAATTGGCACTGCGCGCTCTTAGGGCGTGCGTGCTCTTTGGTAACTCTCCTCTCTCTCTCTCTCTCTCTCTCTCTATATATATATATATATATATATATATATATATATATATATAAATAAATATATATATATATATATATATATATATATATATATAGAGAGAGAGAGAGAGAGAGAGAGAGAGAGAGAGAGAAAGAGAGAGCCTAAATTCAGATTTTTAACAATTTTTCCGTTCTTTGCTTTCAAGATAAAAGATTGAAATGTTGCATATGTAATATGTACATAACAACGTAGTATTAGAAAAAATTAAGATCGCTAAGTTGATCCAGGCCTGGCCAGAATGACAAAGAGTTCTGGTGGTATTTTCAAAGAAACTTCCTTGTTTTCCCCTAATTTTCCGGTTCATATGTATGATATGGACATGTGAGTGGTACAGTTGAAAAGGGATTGTTATACTGAAGAAAGTGGCGTTTGAGCTATGACTCTAAGTTAAATAGGAATGACGCAGTACTGCAGTACTTTTTTGAAGTGTTTATATATCTGCCCCCTCGGTGCAAGACTTTGGCAATCCACATTTTTATGAAAATTGAGTTAACTGTGTTTTACAAACCTAGACAGCAGCCACTTCAAACTAATGTTTTCAAATTTGGCTGATAACAGTGCCATCTGTGATTTTTCACTAGCACTACAGAATACCATCTACATATTTTAGGTGCAAGACAATGGCAATGCACAAGGCAAGATGGTCGACATTGGAAGGAAGTGTATACGTCGTTCGGAGCCATTCGAAAGTGACATTTCGGAAGATATAAGTGATTTAGAAGACAGTGGTTCGTCTTACAAACTAAGTAGTGATTTTTTATTGGATGATGAAGACAGGGTATGTATTCTTTGTTTCACACTTGAATACATTGGTTTTGTGTGTTACCATTGTACTGCACCAAACACTGCCATTATGTATGGAATGACATTATCTTGTTCCTAAATTCTAACATCTTTTTTGTAATTTTGTCCTGCAGATGGTTCAAATGACCTCAGAGGGTGCAACTGCTGGTCCATCAGGTATTTAGGATAACGAAAACAGGAAATTACTTTAAAAATGTCAGAGAAAGCGCAAAAGTGGCGAGTGAGGCCGGAAGAAGCGGAAACACTTGGGTAACTTAGGGTTAGAATACACGTCAAGAACTAAGAAATAGGTCGAAGCAGCTGTTCCTGGGAAAGATTTTAAATGCACCAGAAAGTGTTTCAACAAGTTAAGTGTTAATTAGAGAGAAAGATTGTTCACAGATTTTTGGAAATTAGGAAATTTTGACCTGCAAAATGAATACTTATGTTCCTATATGCAGCTTACTCCTATTAAAAGACAGTACGTAAAGCAGAAAAAATCCAAAAGACTAACAACCGTAGTTTATACTCTGAAAGGACCAAATGGAGAACCGATGATCGTATGGAAGCATGCATTTTTATGTATCCTAGGATTCAAAATCATCATGGAAGAGTGAAATTTTGCAGAAGAAGGTGAAACTCAATACAGAAACATCAGCGCCCCGAGATGAAAGAGGGAAACATGCGACAAGAGTAAAGAAAGTACCCCATGAAAATATTGCTTTTGTAAAGCAGCATATAGAATCCTTCACTACCTACCACTCTCATTACTCAAGACGTAATGGTGAAAAACAGAGAAAATACTTAGGACCTGAACTGAATGTGAAAAATGTACGAACTCTATCTTACAAGATGTGCCGAAAATTCTAGAGTTCCAGTCAGTGCTGACGAGTATCGGCGGTTGTTTTGTGGCAGTTATAAAATTAGATTTAAAGAGCCATTGAAACGTGTAATTTCACGACGAAGTAATGACCAAAATCGCTGCCGAAGAAAATCCAGAAGCTACAGAATACTCATAAGTTACACATTATCAAAGATGAATGTGTTACAACTTCATTTAAAAATCGCAAAGTAGAAGCCATTGGTAATCCAGATGATATTTTAAGTTATAGCTTTAGATCTACAGCAAGCCCTTCAAATTCCAAAGTTGTCCACCAACGTGGGTTATTACAAACGCAAGCTCTGGACCTACAACTTATCAATACGTGACTGTGCCTCCGGACAGGGTTTTATGTACGTATGGTCTGAAAATGTAGCAAAAAGGGGTGAAGATGAAATTGCATCTTGTTTGCTTCAGTTTGTTCAAACGTGTCCGAGAAAAGGAAAGAACTTTTTCCTATACACTGATAATTGCGCAGGACAAAACAAAAATCACGTTATGCCGTACCTGCTCAGTGCATTAGTTTATTGTGGTTTGTACGACACTGTTACGCATATTATGCCTTCGGCTGGACATACACGTCTACCTTGTGATTCATATCAGGCTGTTATTGAAAAATCACAATCGCAACACCAGTTTGTTTACACTCCCGATGATTGGTCGAATATAATTGCAACCGCTGCAAGAAAGAAACAATTTCTTGGGAAGAAGTTGTCGCAGACGGATTTCCGTAATATTAGTCAGTTGGCTGTTCACTTTACGAAACGAAAAATAGCTAGGATGGTCAGGAACTCAAATTTCGGGAAGTGTGTGCATTTCAGATGACTAAAGATGACCCTCTTGGACTGTGAAATTTAAAAACACGTACAGTGACATGGAGCAATGGCATGAAGTTCCATTGGGCAAACGTGGTCCTCGACCTAAGATCGATTTGAATCAACTCCCACACAAATACGTTTCTCAAGTTCCCATTTCATTTCAAAAATATGCCGACTGACAGCTTTTCCTCGAATACCTGTACCCCATGATTTCTACAAAAAGTTAACTTTTGATGCACAAAATCGTGACGATGAGGAGATATAAGGTTGTTACGTTAGTACATGGGGTATTCTTCTAACTGGTGAACTAGCGGGCTGTATCTATAACAATAACCTAACCTAACCATTGAAAGAATACCACTTAGCTTACTTTAGCTTGGGTTATTGTTATCTATATAGCCCGTTAGGTCACGTTAGAAGAGCACCGTACATTATGTACACGTGATAAAAATGCACAATTTTGCGGTATCGCAGGAAATATTGTTAGTAAAACAATACCAATGTTGTACGATTATTCATCATTTGTCTATATAAATCTGAAACAATAAGTATTTTTGTTTAGATTTTCATCTTTAGTGGTAGGAAAAATATTACGTTCAAAATATTTTAGCAAAACAATGGTAAACGTCAGTTGTGTGCATTATAATGGTATGCCATTTCTTTGTTTACTCAAAAATTGTTCTACAATTCCTATGACTGTACTCATGTTTCTTTCGTTTTAACCACATACTATGTGCTAAGTGATTTGTAAAGGATCCTGTTATTATTTAGTAGAGTTTAACACGGTTTCATGTAAGTTTGTGAAATAAATAAATTTTTAAAATATTAAATTGCCGTTTTCTCGAAACACCCTTTTTGTGGGTTACCATTTTGAGAGTGTATCTTTAATGATGGGTCAAACTTCAAGGGATGATGGAGAATGACAAAAGAAGTGTTTTAAGATAAGAAGTTGTCGTCCGAAAATGCATCAGTTTGAGCTATAGCCCGCCGAAAATGTAGCAAAACAGAACAAAAATGAATAAATCTACAGAACGAATTGTCGAAGAAAGGTCGGGTCAAAGGAAATAGTGCATTATTTGACTTGGAATTTCGATTCAGGTACAAATCGATGAGGAACAATGGCGCGCAAGAGGTGCTCATATGACAGCACCGGTTGGGATCGCGAACATTGGTTAAACCCTGACGATGGAAAAGGACACAGAATGCAATTCGAGAGACGGATCCCTATTTCTGAAATGAAGCAATTCCGAGCTATAGCCCGCCGAAATTTCGATTTACTAATACAAACGAGTAAGAACGAGTGAACGAATTGTCGGACAAAGGTCGGGTCAAAGGAAATAGTGCATTATTGGACCTGGAGATTCGATTCAGGTACAAATGGATAACGAACAGTGGCGGCGAAAGGGAAGAATCACAGAAATGTTCTTTATTACTTTCAGAGCGTTGGGAAAAGAGCCAGGGAGAATTGATGGCGATTCAAGAGGCTGTAACAAAACAGGAGGCGATTAGCCGCCGTCACGAAACCGATATAAATTGAGGCAGTTGAGCAGAATGTGGATCTCAAAGCCCGGATATCACCGAACTTTGAGAGCGATCTTAGGAAGCAGGATTCTTGGAGCAAGAAATACGTACGACATAAACAAACGTAGAAGGTTGGGTGCAACAATCGTACAGTGTGTGTATGGTAATGGAGAACGACACATATTAAGGCTAGACAATACTAAAAGTTATACTGGTAGGATGAGCAAATGCACTTACTTACACAGCAGATGCTCAAAATGGAGTCCCCTGGTTTCGATGCAGACAGATATCGCCGTAATAAGTTTTGTCTCATCCTCTCGAAGATGCCTGGTTTCGTACTAATAATATCACAGGCAGCAAGAATTCTTGCAAGGAGGGTTTCTTTGTTCTGTACAAGTGTGTCATAAGTGAGGTATTTTACATAACCCCACAAAAAGAAATCAATTGGGTTCAGATCAGGGGACCGTGTCGGCCAAGAAATAGGACCTCTTCTTCCAATCTACCAGTGCGGGAAATAATAGTTAAGGCACTGACGAGCAGTACTCCAAAGTGCTGGGACCCCGTCATGCTGAACCCACATACGTTGACGAACATCAAAAGGTACATCTTCTAATAATTCAGAGAGTTTTTCTTGCACGATCAATGCGTAATTTGGTGCAGATAATCTAGGCGGTAAGAGATATGATCCTATAAGCTTGTCACCGATGATGCCTGCCAGATGTTTACACAAAATCTCTGTTGATGCCCATGCACAATGGTACCATGGTGATTTTCGTCGGCTCACACTTGATTATTATGGCTATTCAATAACCCTCTCTCGTAAAACAGGCTTCATTTATGAAGAGTATCGCTGCATGAAACCGCGAGTCGTGCAAACAGCGCAGCACTAGTCATTCACTAAACACCACACGTGATGCGAAGTCTGTAGGATGCAGGTCTTGACCTTTCTGTGGCAGATAGGGGTGTAGTTATTGTTCACGGAGTACTCTCCAAACAGTACTGTTATCAACTTCCATTTCACGTGCTAATACTCCAGTGCTTATCGAAGGTTGTTCTGTCACACGATCAAGAACCTCTTCTTCAAGGTCTGGAGCCCTGGACGTTCGTCTCCTTCCGCGGTCGTAACGTAATGGGTACAAGTGTCCCGTTTCCCATAAAGATCGAAAACCTCGGAAACATGGAATAATTGGGATGTCGCCTGTCTGGATACCTATTGTGATACAACCTTGCAGCTGCACGACAGTTTCCATTAGCTATCCCATGCACAAACACATTATCTGCAAGTTCTTCAAACGTGAACTCGCGCACATGTACAGATACTGAGAGACTACTCACGGAATAGAAACACACCTTCAGTTTAATGAACGAAACACTTCTCCTGCAAAACGATGACGTCCATGTCTTCCGAGTATTGTAATTCAGCGTGCGTACATCTGCAGACACTCTTGTTGTTTCCTCTGTTGGTGTGCAGCAAACAACGTAGGTAACGCATGCTATTCAAGTGAGGACAGGTGACAAATAACGCGTTGAACAAGACGAAACGTGTTTTGCTGTGGGTCACTAAATAGGGCTTTCAAGAAAAGATTTATCCAAGACTGCATGTAGCGCATTCTACTCGGCATTCTACTCGCGAAAGAGGAATAAAACGCAACTTGAGGTTGTTGAAAGTCAGGTCTGCTGATATTTACAATAATTGGTGGGATAAGGAACTAGGAGAAACCCGGAGATACAAGTACAAGAATGTCGTGGAACACAAAACTTTACATGATTTGTGATTGACTCCAGGACTCCTGGATTGACTGCTTTATAACGCAACCACGATGCATCAAGGATGACATTAAAACAATCTTTGAGTTTTACGTCCCACGTTATGCCGGTTAGGCTAAAAGAGACGGTGATTATGAGAAATTAATGAAATGGTGGAATGAAGAAAGTGGGAGGAAACGGGAGAACCCCGAGAAAACCCACGCACACGGTGTTTGTCCACCACAAAGTTTACTTGGCGGGAGCAGGGTTTGAACCCGGGACCCCATGCACCAGAGGTGAACGCTCTACCACTGAGGCATCGCGGCCCCGGATGACATTAAAAGACAATGGTTATATATCAACAATGTTCGAGCAGTGGGGTATTGGAGCTCTATTGTGGCTAGTGGTCGCCAAGTCTAGTATACTACTGATGGTGATAATAACTCACTTCCGTTTGTACTATCGGTAGCTAGTGCAACCTACTTCGATACTAGTTCAGCCATGTCTTTTCCCAACGAATACTACTTTGTAGATCCTGTATTTATGTTGTTCGCTCCCGATATTTCAAACACTTCTACGTACAAAAATTACAACAGCTTCCACGTCGAATATTTGCCTCCAGCACGAAGAGTATGTCAATTTCCTGTGAACATACTCTTACGCCGCCACTGCTCCTGAACGATTTGTACCTGAATCGAATCTCCAGGTCAAATAATGCACTATTTCCTTTCACCCGACCTTTCTCCGACAATTCGTTCTCTAGTTCTATTCATTTTTGTTCTATTTTGGTACGTTTTCGGCGGTCTATAAGTCAGAACTGACGCATTTTCGGATAACAAGGTCTTATCTTAAATCACTTCTTTTGTCATTCTCCATCATCCCTTGAAGTTTGACACATCATTAAAGATACACCCCATATGTATACAGGTTGCACAACTTATCTGGAACATCCGTGATAGCGGAGAAACCAAAAGAGGGAGGAAAATGAAACTTTGCACGACGCAACTATAAGGAGGGGGACATCGTTTCACGTATTAAAAACCATCACCCAGTGAACAGTGTTGCTATCCTAGTACAAATGACGCTGCGTCAGGTTATTACATATTTCAAATCAACATGTTAAACGAAAACTTTAAATACCACATTTAGTGTTCAGTGTTGCAAAGTAAGGATGTTATAGTATCACAAACATTCAAAATTTGGAAGCCTCTATCATACATACAACACAACGGAGATGGACAAGAGAAGACAATGTACAACGGAAGTACCTTAGCGTTGGATAGTATGTTCATGGTATGACTTGTTTTGAATGAATACCAACGAAGTTACAATGGCTTGAAAATTTGATTATTTTCGAAAGGCTTTATTTCAAGAAAATGCTACGATAAGTATCATATTTAGGTACTAGTGTGGTTTGCAATGTATGTGCAAATTATTTTGACGTTTACATCACTTCGATATTTCAAACCGTTCCGGAGATATGATAAAGATTGCTGAAGTTTGCAACACTGCTTAAATCATGTAATTGTGAAGACTTGTTGTAATTACACCTACAAAAAGTTATTCCTGCAATGCTATAAAAAAGAAGAAAAGAAACGATCAGTTTAAATATTGTGCAGAAATACGCAATTTTAGCAGTGTTGCGAACTTTATCAATGTTTATCATATCTCTGGAACGGTTTTAAGATATCGAAGAACTGTAAACGGCAAAATGTTTTGTTTGCCAATTGCAAATCACATAAGTGATTAGATATGATACTTACGTAAGCATGTTTTCGAAATAAAACCTTTCGAAAAAATTCAAATTTTCAAGCCCTTGTAACCTCGTTGCTATTCATTCAAAACAAGTCATACCATGACCACAGTATCCAACGCTAAGGTAAGGATGTACATTATGTGTTGTATTGTGATAGAGGCTTCCAAATTTTGGAGTTTGTGATACTATAACATCCTTAGTTTGCAACACTGAACACTAAATGTAATATTTTAAGTTTTCGTTTAATATGTTGATTTGAAATATGTAATAACCTGACGTAGTGCCATTTGAAAAAATATAACTTTGTACTAGGATGGCAGCACTGTTCACTGGGTGATGGTGCTTAATACGGGAAACGATGTCCTCCTGTGTATAGTTGCTTCGTGCAAAGTTTTGCTTTTCTCCCTTTTCTGGTATCTCCGTTATCACGGATGTTCCAGATATATTGTCCACCCTGTATATATATATATATATATATATGAAAAAATGGGTCACCTTTAGATTTTCAAAAATTTCTCTGACGTCAATTTCCAAGATACATGAATGAAATTTTGTGCACATATTGTGCATATACCACCTTTAAAAAAAAATAGTATATAATAAGTACAAGCGAGTAGTATCGTTGGAAAGTATGCTCTATTCTGAAAAAAAAAAAAACGAGGTATGAACCATGATCCTACGATAAATAGTAAGGAAGCAGTATCTGTTTGAGTGAAAGTCTAAAATTTACCTCAAAATATGGAAATTCTAAAAGGGTTAAACTATGCTACAGTTGATACATAACACTTTGATTTTCTACAGAGTTTCATCAATGTAAACGTAATTCTGCCGATGTAAAGAAACATTGTTTCTTTAACGTTAGTTAAGTGTCCTGTGTGAATCACAAATCACACAGCTCTTGTTACTTGGTCCATGATATATGTGTTTTCGCACTCACATAGGCGTCGCTACTATGTTACAATGATCTATAGAAATATCTATTTTAGTTGGCGTGCAAACGTTGTACACCGTGTATCTATTCGGGAAATTGCATGGCTTCGTATAACACTTTCTGACAGTTCTACAATAGCTTTTACAAACAGTTTTCTTTCGGTAACGACTGTCTCTTTTTTAATTCTAGGTGTATTTCAATACATGCTGAGTTTTGCGAGAAATTGTCAAATATGCTTTTGTTAATCTTACTTACGCTGCTAATATAAATATAGTAAGTAATAATGATAGACACATACATAATACTATATATGTATAGTAAAGTGAAGAGTATTAGTGAAGAAGAAGCGAAAGTTTACGTAATGTACAAGATAATAATAATACTTTAATTTCGCCTTTCTATCCGCACTTTGGTATAATTTTTGCACATAAGAGGATTCTATTTCTGACTAAAGACATAAAGGCCTTATGCAGAGTCGTTCTGACACGTGGTTAGTGCTATACTAAAGAGTTCGACTAACATATGTTTCCTGCAAAAGTCGGGGCTCTAGTATGACGTTAATCATACGTCAAAATGACTCTGCCTAAGGCGGATAGTGATTAAACATTCAATGCATCTTATTTCGAATCGTACAATTACTTCCTTACGAACCGAATTTAAGCACACATCTTACGCATCCAAGAGCAGAGCCTATACACCATTGCAGCTTAATTGAAGTTTGAAGTCAATCAATAAGCTTGATATGCCTATTTCCAAGCTTCAAGCGTGAAGTTTGCTACATGTTGATTTTACTAACATGTAAGAACATACAGCATTTAAGCTAACTCAGACTTCTGTATCACACCTTTTACAACGTTGCTGTAAACAGATTGGCCATCGTGAAAGTAGCGCTTAAGGTCAAATACGATTTCGGTAGTCGTGATTAGTAGGTTTGCTATGGATGTTACTAACTGCAGCAAGGAAATTCAGAGAACACAGGAAAGAGTTGCTTTATTGTATCAATTGTCCTTTTTTTATATTTTTATTACATATTATAATAATTTTCGTAAATCATTTTTATTTAGCTTCTTTCATAAGCAAAGATATTTTTTATTCACGAAACAGTTTCAAAATTGATGAACTCAGGTATGATACGTTCGTGGAAAACAAAAGTTAACTCTCGTAATGGGGTAAATGTCTACACAGAGAACCCGATATATTCCAGATTAAAACGCCTGGAATACCAAGGATCAAAGAACATCACAAACACTATAAATATATTTGTTGGCAACCTACAAGAAAGTGATGAAAATGCTTGGAGTTCAAATGTTTGATTATTCAAACTAAATGACTGTAATAACCATGTTACAAACTAAATGACTGTCACAAATGTATGAACTATAACTTTTCGAAAAAAAATATTAAAACGTACTCAAGGTGGTTACACTAATTTGGTCATTATAAAAGTAGTCGATTTCCACTAGATCTCACGAGCGACAGACTAAACCCCGTTTATTCTTCGCTACACTGCTTGCTACATTCTGTCCTGTACTTGATAACCCTGCTAGTTGAACACGATAAGTACATTGATGACTGTAAATGCGACAGCTTTCTGGGAGGGTTCATTAGTTGACTTTTGCTTAGCCCATTATAGCCACTCAGTAATAGTGAAACAGTGCAAAGAAAAGAAATTAATCATCAGCAAAGCTGACAGAAATCTCATCATTCGACTATGTGCCAAATAGGCTGCAGCGAGGTGTGGTAGGAATAAAATTATGGAGGATCCACAACATAATATGAGCCATTAAGAAAATAGTGACACATGACAATCCCGCGACGAAGCGAAGTTTATCCACATGACACACTATCTCAAAAGGCACTCTTTCCAACATCAGAAAGTGCGTCACAAAGCTTGCAGCACCACCTCACAGAGTACTACGTCCGGGAGATGTTTACAAATGCCAGAAAACTGGGTGAAACACTACACAGGATGTAAATAAAAATAGATATGTGCCGTGGATGAGAGGTGACTCTATATAGGTAAGACGAAGAGAGTTTGATTCATTTCATACTATGAAACATACCGTAAGAGTCATTCTGACTTTGTGCTTGAGTTCAAGCAAGTTTTCCAAGGGTGGTGGTGGAATACTACAGTCGAGGAACGCTATTGTTAGTCAAAATGCCTTTCATCACTAAGGCTAAGGCAGCATACTTCGCAGAGAACGTTATGCACGCTCTACATGAAACACACTTCCCCCACGTATACTGTAACGACACCAGATATGAATGAATCTACATTGAAAAGGCCTCCAGCCATACCGATCGATCATTTCCTGATGTTCTACACAACGAAGACAAAAGGGACAGGAATTAAAGTGATTTAATTTACACTCATCCTTGCAAAATCCCCGGACGCGTCTTTAATGAACTAGTAAGCATTTCAACTCCCGAAACATACACTCACTTGACGCCATCTCCTTTTCAGAAAGCTGACAAAGCCTTATGGCGAGGCATTCTCTTTCCAGTTTTATGAAGAAGTTTAATAGAGTGTAAACTACGTTGTCGAGCGATTGTTGTGGACCGTGGCCGTCAAACGAACACAATATGTGATGGTGAAAGGGAATTTACTAGCTAGGTAAGGGTTCATAGCTGCCTATTTTCTTTTATCATGGACAAATTTCTGTAGTGCAAAAGACAAATTACTTAAGAAGATCATTGATTGTCAAAAGTGAGAAAAAGCAAACGATTGTTTGATTCTGGACTCTGTGTCTTTGTATTGTGAACTCGAAACAAACACATTCAATACTAAGTTTAATCATGAACACTGAATTGTATATTTATGCTTAAGTCCTAAATGAAGTTATCACTGAAACAGATGCCTACGTCATGAATCATTGTTCCAACCGCTTTGGAGTGAATTTGGCTGATGGCATTCATAAATAAAATTAAGAGTCTGAACTCTAAACTGCAAGTATATTTTCTAATGTCCAAAAATTTTATAAGTAAAGTCATATTAAATTTTAATGATTAACGTGGTGCCTCTGCACCTTTCTTCATATCATTAAAAAACTTTCTCCAAAAAATAACACGAACAGTGAAGAAAATACAAATGCACTAGAATATTGTAACACAATTCAATTTTAGATTTCTTTTTCTCTTCTCGTTCACCCTGAATGTTGCAGCTAGTTTAAAGTTGAATTTGTTAAGTGTTAGTCTCTTTCGTACAAGACAAGAAAAGTGCAGGACTTCGTGTTGGCACAAACGGACTTCGTTTTGGATAAAACTAAGCAACATAATATATCATATAGGTAATTCTACATCGATTGCTCTTAATTCAAAATAAAAAAGATACCTAAACGTAACAGAAGTAGATACAAAAACAAATATCATGAACAGAAACATACAATAGGAATTTGTAGGAATTTTTTTTCTGTTCTTCTCCGTGATATAAAAAGCTATTTTTCATTTAGGAATTGAAGAGATATGGGTCCATTTCACTGCAGAAATTTCTAGATCATATGAAGAAGGAATTATTTTGTTTATGGTATTGATTTCTCTCTGCTTTATACTACTCACTAAATCCACATGCATCCAAAAATTCTAAAGTAAAATTCTTATTACTACTATTTCCAAATACTATTATTTTCATATATTATTTTCCTTGTACTTAGCATAGTATTAGTTCTTCTTGAAAGAAGGAAGGTAAACAAATTGATATACTTTTATCTGATTTTTATCACCAATGCTATATGACACGTGTATACACAGCCAAATGTGGAATTCAAACAACATAAGCTACCATCAGAAACTTAATAAATGCTAAGTATATAGCAACAAGGAAGTTCATGGACTGAAAATAACTGAAATAGATCTAAGATTAAGCTCAACAAGTGCGAAGAAATTCCGCATTTTATACCTTACAAATAACTGCTACATGTTGCTTAATAATTGTTGTGAGGAATGAATTAAGCAATAAACATATCTTGGAGCCCAGATTTGGGAAGATTTGTTTCCTAGAAGTGACACTGCTCCAACTTAAATATTAAAATATATATAACATAAACATTGTAGTTTTTAATATCATATAATACTTATAAAGGGAGCATGCACACAGAATGTAAAACTTTCTGATATGTTTTCTCAAGACATTTAAAATAGACAAATAATATAAATCCCCGCAGTTTCGATGTCCAAACCTTTTGGGATATTCTACTTTGCTTCCGCTTTCTATTGCTCGCCATATCTTCTGAACTTTTCTGTTGGTCACGAAGTAACACATTTCGATCCCTTAAAATATGGAGAGCCACTAATGGAACTGTTTATTAAACCATTAGTAGGCCATTTGTGTAAAGAAACAGCAAATAGTCAGTACGTGTTGATACCCACATTGTTTACTTATGCCACTATTATGAGAATAAACTCGAAAAGCTTGAAGAATATGCCTTTTATAATATAGTAAATGATTTCTGTAAAGAAACAATACATTTCAGCCATTCATTTTGTACTGAATACCAGATTGTTCGACTACATGCTTAATGCTCTTTCTATATGTGATACGTAAGTAGTTAAATGTTGTTTGTATTGCTGTGAATGATTAATGAAGTCCAACCTTTAAAACAGAAAAACAAGAAGCTAAGATATTTATGAAGTAGACTTGACGTAGTTATATGGAAAACACTTTAGACCGTTTCCAAATGAGTGATTATAGTTACATTCAATTTATGAAATTCGCTTAGGCGTACCACTTAAAACACTTATACTCACTCTGGCAGCCATCTCTATTTCTAATGGACTTTGAAGGATTAAAAAAAGATGGAGAAATTACACATGAATGATCCTCATATTTTATCGTGTGGTATACATATATGTAAATAAATATTTCCGAGTAATGGTGGGGATCTGATTCTGTCTTGTAGAAATAGAAGAACTTAGACTGTCTCGGAAGCCACGGCGGAAAAAAACACCTATTTCTCACATAAAAGTTTGTGTGTTCGAATACTGTTCTCACCACGTCTGTATATTGAAAAGTATTAATGCTGTATGCATTTGTTTTCTCATGAGGATGTCTTATCCTTGTTCTACATTACTAGTCTTATATAAAGAACATGTGAATCACGTTGGGTAAGGACAAAAAACAATCTACAGGTTAACCGTGTATTTTACTACATATGCAGTAAATAATTAAATAAATAAACAGCAATTTCATGTATCAAAATAAAAACTGTCATTTCTTACAGAATTCTGTATTATCAATTAATGGCATACTTTTTAACATCACGTAAGTTTCTTTTCTATCTCTCTCTCTTTATGTCTCTCTCTCTCTCTCTCGAAAACTCTACTAGATAAAAAAAACATCTTTAAGTTGTACGTCCCACGCAACTACACAAGATAATTCACCTCATTTTTTTTATCTTGTTCAGCTTAACATGATCTACCGACTAAGATATGTGTTTGGCTTTATGGTTGAAATACAGTTTTAGATAAACAGAAGTACAAATTTAGGATTTAATGACAATGTTATACTATATTTCATTAATATCATCTTATGTACTGTCATGTTGCCAGTACCGCAATGACTAGAGCCCGGATATCCTTGCACAAACAAACCCCGAGATATGCACGAAAAATATCAAAATATGCACTAAAATATGCATTGAAACTTTAACATATGCACTGAAATATATACTAAGAAAATAAAATTTCAATTTCTTTGAATGCTTAATGACTTCTGTTGCAACGAACTATAAACATCTTCGGGGGGCGCGGTGGCTTAGTGGTAGAACGTTCACCTCCGGTGCTTGGGGTCCCTGGGTCGATGCCAGCTCGCACCGTGTGGACTTTGTGGTGGACAAACACATCTGCGTTTATCAGTGAGAACGTTTTGTAGATCGAAAAGTTCTTTTCAACATCAGCAGAAGTCACTGCTGCATGTGAAAATCAGGAATGCGAAAGTATTCGCAAGTTAATTTCCCTAGCATTGCAAGCAACAAACTCAACGCTATATTTTTAAAAAAGAAAAAAACTGCGTTTACGAAGTGATTCACTTCACTTTAAATATAACCTACTTTCTTGTGATATACTCTGAAATATGCAAGTATGCAGTAATAAAATTCCGGAAATTTGCAGTAACCTGCAAAGTTTGCGAAATATGCAAGCACATCGAAATTCACTCAAAATATACACTTATATGCGCTAACATATGCGTCTCAAACGAATCCTTAGAAGTCCATAAAAAAATATCGATACGTTTCTGCATGTTAATATAAACATGCATTTTGTAAATAAGTCAGGGCTGTAGTAATGACGATGTTAATAAGAATATATTCTAGTATCATCTTCAACCCAATAAGTAATATTGTGTTCATAAAGTATTATTTTATTTTTTAGGTTTACGAATTAATTGTTAACATAAGAAATATAAACATTTTTCAAGATAAAAAAAACAAAAAACAAATGAGTTTTGTTTCAAAATATTTTGCTTTTGATTGTTTTCTTTTTTTTTCACATTATGAAACTGCACGGAATACCAAAGTCTCTACAGACTGAAACATGGAGTGGCAACGGCAAAGATGAAACCTAGTCTCGGAAAGAGAAATCAATATCAAATACCTATTTCTCTCTGCTATCATTTATACTTACCGGAAATTCAATAATGTTATTACAAATGATATTTCCGGTTACAAACCAGAACAAATCTTGCTTAACAACACTCAGATACATGAAAGCGATACAAATGGAAATAGAAACTCAAACCTTCAGTAACTGTTTAAGCTATCGCGTAGTTATCGTTCTCCCCTCTTGATCGATAGGAGAAAAATGGGTGCCAATAAAGACATGAAGGTATTTTTTATGTTGGATTTTTATGTCTGCCACTCTGTTATCATTGTGAAACGTAATTTTGAAAGGACATTTGGTGAAGATGTACCCAGTGGGCATATTACCTCTATTCCTAAATGTTATCCTGAATCTAAAGGAAATGGATACATCTTTAAGCGTAAGTCAATCAGGCGTCCACCAGTAAGTGATGCAACTGTGGAGCGTCTTAGGGAGAATTTGAGTTGAGTTGAATTGATTTTGAGTTGAACGTCCCGTTCAGCAGCGAGGCTATATGAAACTGGAACCTACTGATTAACGTGGAATCCGAACCACATGAGCTCCGACCTTGAATCGAATCCGTATCTCGTACACCAAAGCGCGTACGCTAACCACTTAGCCACAAAAAAAGTTCTAGGGAGAATTTCATACGATATTCAGAGAAATCTACCACTGCAGCCAGCAGAGAATGAGACATCCTGCAACGAACTGTATTTAAGATTTTACGCAAACATTTGCGGTTTCATTCTTACTGTTTTCAATGCTTGTATGCCGTGAAAATGAGTAACGAGGCCAAGAGACAGTCTATCTGCTAGAACATGTAAATCCAAATGGAAACTGACGATTTTACGAAATTATTGTTGTTCAATGATAAAACCACCTGCCCCTGCCAGGTAATATACTCGAAAATAATGTAAGGATTTGGGGTCTGGAAAGCCTAGAAACATGGAGAATGTACATGAATCCTCCAAGGTGAGTGTTTTTTGTATTATCAGTCATGGTAATATGTATGGCCGTTTCTTCACTGACGGACAAAATCACAAGAATTTCGTACCTTCAAATGTTACGGACATGGTTTATTTCACAAGCGGTACAAGAATTTTCCGGTTTCATTTATGAACATGATGGATAACCACACCATTTTCACTCAGATATCAGACGTGAAATTAATATGAAATTACGAAAAGTTAGATTGGGCTTGCAGCTGGAGATGAAAACGAGCGTTTCCGTTAGCATACGTTCGCCTGACCTAACGCCCTGTGCTTTTTTGTCCGGGATTTCAACAAACAAACCGTATATCGGCTACTTTTACGAACTACCATCCAAGATCTTCGTGTTCGTATCACGGAAGATATTGAATTAGTGGCTCGTACAATGTTACAAGTAAATGGCAAGAAATGGACTACATTACAGGATAATCTGTGTTACGGAACAATAGGAGCTTATATTGAATACAACAAAACTTTACTAAGAATTATGCAGGTTTAAAGTGTATCACTATTCTTAAGCAAGATTTGTTAAAGTTTATATCGGAATTATCATTTGTAATAGCTCCGTATTAAAATCAGAAGTTGCAAACATATCACTCACAGGCTCATTATATACAGGAGGCTCGATATTGAGCCAATTTGTATATACAATTCTGTTCTACTGTTTTTGTTCTGATGCCTGTCAATTGATAGATACCGCAAATGATTTTAGGATCCGCGGTGGCTCAGTGGTAGAGCGTTCACCTCTGGTGCATGTAATCCCGGGTTCAAACCATGCTCCCGCCAAGTGAACTTTGTGGTGGACAAACACCGTGTGCATGGATTTTCTCGGGGTTCTCCCGTTTCTCCCACTTTCTTCATTCCAACATTTCATTCATTTCTCACAATCACCATCTTCTTTAGCCTAACCAACATAAGCATGGGACGTAAAACTCAAAGATTTTATTTCATTTTCTCAAATGATTTTATACAGTTGCAATAATTATGCATGGCATTGCTTGGAACAGTAATGTTGAAAAAGTGTAATTAAGCCTTACGATCCTCCCCGTTTCTTCCTCTCCATAAGAAACTGATCACAAAATGTGTTTATATATCACATTTAGCTTTGAAAGACTGAATAATACTCCATACCCGTATCAATTATCTACTGAATGTTACATAAAAGTTGAAAATTAGCAATTTCATTCGCAAAATGAATTAAAATTACAATTTGTCTACATTAGAAAGAAAAGCAAAAAGCTCTTTAAATATAAAAATAGTATACAAAAAACGAAGTTTGATCCATAAGTTATAAAGAGTGACTTTTCGTTCACGGAGCGGCAACTGTTCCGTTCTGCATTGCGCGCATATAATGAAGTGTAGTTATATAATATAATATAGCGTATAGAACAAGCTTAGTTCCTTTTTCTGTTGCGAAGTGTTATTTTAGTCTTGTTAAATTCATACATATATACAAAGTTACAATGTGTTCTCACTGAGTGTCTCTGTTTTCCTCGTCGAGAAGTATGAAAACTAGAAGGTAGAATATAAGAGGCATATTTTGTGTAGTAATGCCTCGGGAGGGATAAACTCAGTCCCTTATTACGTGACTTTAGCTACGTTGTACGTCGCTGACGCAGCAACACTTTAAAAGTCGCCTATTTTATATTTGATATTAGGAAGGAAGGAAAGAGAGACTAGAGCAAGAATAATATTTCAGAGAGCACCAACATAAAACGAGACGGAGGAACAAAGAGCGATTAGTTTTAATCCACGTCATTTGCCTGAGAAGCAAAACTACAGAATCACTAGCACACATGTGTTTTATGCATCAAAGAAAAATTCCTTGATGCAGTTCGCTTTAGTCTGCCTCAACGGATAAATGTTAAGTATTTTGCGTTAGAGCATTTTTGTGTTCTAATAGAGGGAAATGTGTACAGTATACAGTAAGGTCGAGTTCTAAAAATATCTGCATTACCTTACATATCCCTTTCTTTCTTTTTTGTACTTGTCTGCTTAATACGTACAAGGACTAATCTTCAAGATCTTTGTCTCGGATCCTCTGACTCTAGGAAAATTTTATGAAAAGTAGCAATGAAGAAAAGATTTAGCCTGCTCAATAAGAAAAAAATAATTCTACAAGCATAAAACAGAATCTTGGGATTTTAGTTGACACTTTTGAGATGTAATTGCAGTAATTCCTTGGTTGCTTAACTAATGTGTTCTGTAAACGTTTATACGTAGGAGTCTATTTATATGTATTTTACGTATATATAATTTCATCATTATTTTATAAAAGAAATATGATGTAGCAGTATTTATGTGGGTATAAAATTTAAAAGTATGAAGCTATATACATGATACATCAAAAAGATTATTCTGCAGTATGTACTTTCTTTCACACAGGAAGATATTAATACTATGTCATTCCATATTACAATGGATGTCAGATTTACATGTTCATACGCGTCAATAGTCGTAGTTTTCGAAATTTACAATATTATATAACTACAAATAGACGTAAGTTGCATGTTACATAAGGAGGCTTGGTACTATACATTTTAAGTATTATACGTACAACAAAAGTTTAAGTTTATAGTGTTGACGTGCTTTCAACCCTTTCAGGAGGGCTTTCAGCTTTCCCTACAGACACAAAAGATGGATGTCTTGACAGCCATCCAATCATTCAATCATTGAGTGTTGAATGTGACTTATTTGACGATATCAAAATGCAAACGAAGGTTGTAACACTCGTCCTCTCCGTCTAGATCTTGTGTTTGTATACCATATTCGTCCGAAACAAAATGATCGGATGTGGGTATATGTGACGATCTTCTGAAAAGGGTTAAAATTAATATTGTGAAAAAAATAGGAAAACGAAATGGAGTAAAATAGCATCTTTTGGTTCTTTTATTTCGAAAATTATTTCCATTATTAACAAGTAGATCTGACAGAAACTAGTTCCTGACAAAGTGATTTGCGTTATTATAGATACTCATGTATAAGAGAGACATGAAATGTGTTTTTGGTTTATATAGTCCTTAGTTCGATCCTTGACAAGGTTATCAAGTTTTAAGGTCTCAAATAATTTGTTATAAGTTTACGATAATGCATTACCAACAATGTTGCTAGTATTTTGTTGTGATTTTCCCTCGCCGATTGTTCCCAATCGGGTCCCGTGCTAATGCCGTCTATTCTACTCTCCAGTCTAATCTACTCTCCAGTTCCGTTTTAACAGCATATTAGACTTCAGAGCAAGCAAGTGTATTGTAGTCCCTATAACTAAATTTTACTTTTAATATATATGTAATTAATACACGCCAATCTGTTCGCGGCGCGGTGACTATGGTACCGCTAAGGTTGCCTTGCTACTCTTGGTTGTCAAGTACACACAACAACATATTGCAATACCGGTATATCCATGGACTTCACATGGGAGGGCATGGCCTCTCTAACAAGTAAATGAATAGTTTGTATTAAGTTTGTGGGCATATGCAAATATTTTCCGAATTTTGTACGGCAGTAGTTTCTTTATTTTTTACGTTTACTTCTGTTGTAAATATATATATATGTCCAGGGAGTATTCTGCACACCCCTAACACTCCCCCAAATTTCCTTACACACACCCCTGGACGTAAAAATATTATTTTGTTTGAGTTTGTGTAAAACTGGATATCATTATTCTATATGCACATTCTCTTATATTTTGAACACTCCCCTAAATTCCTGACGCTCTTTCTGATTATGCCATCTGATACTACCATGAATACCAAGATGATATCAAATAAATCAGCCTCAGTGCGACTTCTTTGTATATCCTTTCTCATATTATAACTATATTAAAAATACAAAACCAGAAAATATAAGCGGATAGCGTACGAGTCTTTGGCGTCGGAGATTCGGGTTCGATTCCCAGCGAGAGATAGTGTGGTTCGAATTCCTCGTTAATCAGTAGGTCCATGTCTTATATAGCCTCGCTGCTGAACGGGACATTAAACTCGTAATCAAATCAAATCAAATCAAAACCAAAGAGCATAATTTGCCCTGCCCTGCGAAAAATCCCATGGGTGTATTATTTTAAATCAAGTCATGAAAACCGAATACATACTAGTGCGTACTGAATAGGTGGCTGCTTATAAAGGTTTCTCTTCGAACTCGAATTATCCAATGGAAAATATGTCATCCATCTTCCGTTAATTTCTTAAGGTTTGTGATCGTCTCAGCATTTGGTTTTGTCTACAATCGATAAGCACTTCAAACTGATTATACCTTTCATAAGTAGTACCTACGATGTTCTCACTAGCGTGCATTGGGCTTTCCTCATTTGAATTCTTTTTAAAAAAGATACGGATGTAAGAAATCTTTGAATTAACGAATTCATATCAAAGTGTACTTCTTTATGTCTTACAAATATAAACTTACGGAAACATAGACTTCACTATTGTATTTCTCGTAAAATTCTAGCCCAATTTGATATATTACATGACTCACTCCCAATTTTAAAAAGTCGAGCGAGATACAAGACGGCCGACTTCAAGATGGCGGCCGTGATAAGTATACCCTCAAATTGATGTCTACTTCCTCCTAGTGTCGGTTAATGTGATTTTGTTTTTCGTCCCTTTACAAATAAAATGACATTTTCAAATTTGAAATACATTGTTATGGATTATTCTGATCAATCAGGTTTTTGTCCACTTCAGCCGTTCTTATGGACGGAAGCATTTTAAATCTTGCTTACGCTCGTTTGTTGATATTCCACACTTTTCTGCCAAGTTTGGTGAAGAAATTAGATTTCGTCATCGATAGGTTTACTTGTAAGAGAAGAAAACTATGAAATGCGGGTACAGAACCTTATTGAAAAATTGCGAGGCACAAGGATGAAATTTGGATTTTAAAATTCATTCACTGTTTGCATTTCCATTTGAGTGATTTCTATGAAAAATTAGCTGGTATAAGCAATGAACAAGGTGAACGTTTTCACCAGAACATTTTGCAGGTTGAGAAACGTTTTAAAGGGGAATGGGACCAGTCCATGATGAGACATTACTGTTAGTTCCTCCTGAAAAAGGACTTCACGACTTAGAAAACGGAAAATGTTTCGAAATTCTCTTTGCCGTTAATCATTTTCCTTAATCAAGCTTATAAGTAAACATGAAAGATGTTCCAGGGATAAACTGACAAACTTATCATATTTGTTCAAGTCCTCAATACAAGAAAAATGTTTTTCTGCGACTTTGGTCGGAAACGTTTAATTACGGAGAGGGATTTAATTAAAAGTAATTATTGGAATTGGTCATTCCTTTTACCTTTTTACTATTCCTATCTCCATAATTAAGTGTTTTCGATCAAAGTTGCAGTTTTGTTTCTTGTATTGAGGTTCTGAAAGCATATGCGAAGTTCATCTTTTCTCGGAGCACTCTGTATATGAATTCGTAATAAACGATATACATATAAGTTTGCAAATGATGTGTTTGCTTCGTTTAGCATCACATACATATATTTCTTTCATTAAAACCTAGAATTCATCTTCATAAACACATTTTATTTTACATTTCAAATTACATTTACTCCTGTTAGCAGTTAATCATCATTATCATAGTAGAAAATCTAAGGGCTATACGAAAAAGCTGATTGCATTTTCATTTTCAGGACGTTTGATTTAGTCTATTAATTTTCATGCATTATTTAAGCGGTAATTTTTGATTGCCATCCATTCTGACTGCTAAATCTCTATTAAACTTTTGAAATGAAATGAAAAAGATATTGTTTTTCATTTTACGTTCCAGAATTTGTTCATAGGAGATGGATGATTAATGAATGGGAGTGATTATGAAATTAAATTTGTGTGCTCTCCTACCGGGAATCGGACTCTAGATTATGTGCACCGCTCTAACCACTAGACCATCAGGGAGAGCGCAATATATATATATATATATATATACAAAGGTTTGTCTTGTAATATTGGTTTTATTAACCTTGGTGGAAGTTAATTGTAATCCTAGGGTCCCGCACAATGTTAACAATCGGGCCCCACACTATCTAAAGCCGGCCCTGGTTCTAAGTTCTAATTCTTGTCTTTTGTTCCAGGGTTCTTTACAAGGAAAGGACTGTATGATGTGAGTTTTGTTTTGAAGTCTTACAGTTGAATAAGGAAAATTTGATATTCCATCCCTGTTCTGTTTTACTGTAGCTAATGCTGCAAAAGCATCTGATTTCCGTTACTACGTACGTTCTACTCTGATAACTCAGAAGTACAGTACAACTCGGATGACAGAAACCGTTAAATGCCTTTCACACATTATTCAGAACGCGTGAAAATAATATCAAAAGTCTTATTCACTGAAATACAAACATCTTTTTGAAACTCTTGTGGAATATAAACGTATACCTTGTAATGAACTACTTAAAAAACTGAATATAAAGTTAACTTTAATAGTAACAAAAGTGTATAACCTAGTTTCAAAATGTTAATAATATATCATGGAAATGATGAAAAAGATATAAAGCAGAAAATTACTATAATTAGTACATGTACATATATATTTATTTACTTTGTAACTTTGTAACAATCTCAAACATTCTCTTGGTTAAAATAACCAACAACAAATTATAATTTATATATAAAATCGTGTACCTAAAACAAAAAAAAAATATTATTTAAAATATGTTTTAATAAACTTTTCTTTTTCTGTATTACACTTTTGCCTGTTATTTAAAAAATATATTTTTTATGATCGAGATTAAAATGTTCGTATTTATTTGTAATATTTGTGTTCTTTTTTCCTTGTCTTATGTTATAGTAACTTTTCACATTTTGTTTAGAAACAGGCTTTATTAAAACAGATGTCATTTATTTCAGAAAAGACTTTATGTTCATTATAATGAATAATATATGAAAAGTTCAGATAAAATATTCTGTATTTTTATAATTGAACGACAAAATGTTTTTTTTTTAATATCAAATGCTTCCGTTGGCTAACAAATAACTTTATATTTTATATTAATTTTATAAAAATATTATGAGAGCATCGTATGCATATTCCTCTCACAAGGATTTACCAAGGGTCTATATATGAAATATTGTCTATATACATAAGTAAATAAATTATACTAGAAATAGTTGAATGTAATTTTTCTGAGGTAAATTTGATAGTTGAACAATAAGTAAGGTAGTTAAGTTGAGATATAGACAGTTCCGATATAAAAAGATCACAAATATTAATTGAGGCTGGTGGTTCGTCAAGTTCTTGATGAACTGTCTTAAAAAATATAAAAAAGAAGACTAGTATTTCTTTCTGCTCATGTGTAATAAGGTTCTTCATGTTTATGAAGTGGATATTTACTATCAGATTTTAGATCTTGGATTGGAATACTTTGGTCCTCAGTGTAAAGTCATATTTTATAGAACCTGTAAGCTCATTTATATAGACTTGGTTTATTGAACAGAATGGCCACACATTGATGGAATACCGTACGTGTTACAAGTTTAACTAATTCTTTTAACTTTTTTTTTACCAAACAGTAAAATAGAAATAAACTATTTTCAATTAAAAAAAAGGCATTAACGGAAACAGGGATAATTAAGTAAATTGTTACTGTTTTATTTGATAAAATCCGATTGGGTACATAGACAGTTAAAGGTCCCTTTTCAGAGCTAACTATATTCGATATGTAGACTAGCGCTACATGTGGTGTTTGAACCATGTGTGGCCTCGTCGGTATTCAAACTTTCTTGCATTCTCTTATAAATTACACAAGATATCCTTTCTGTTATTTGAGAGTTCTTATTGGAACAAAACAATGATGCAATCATCTACGAACATTCGGCAGCTAAAACTACCAATAGGGTTTGAAAAATTAGTGGTGGACCATCTACAATATGTCCAGTGTGTAGATAATAATTGCTGGTGCAAGGAATGTGAGTTTATTGTGGGCAACATTGGTTTCTCATCTTTTATCTTTTATTTTGCCATTCGACAATTTTCTTATTCTTTGCTTACAGTCCACAAGCATAGAACGCCATTTTTTAAAGTGTTATATTTATTATTCATTTGCAAGAGAAATACAGCAACTTCAAATATAGTAGAAATTCGTAATATTGCATATGTTGAGGAACAAGTTTATACCCGCGATGCAATGGAATTTAAGCTTACATTGCCTTTACGATTAATTTTCACAGTTTATTAACATAGCTTCGTTTTGAAGGAGAGACTTATAAAAGCAGATATTAACTTCTCTATTCTCCCAGAATCAGGATAGTTTTCTTTGTAGTCGAATACCACTTTCGAAAGCAGATAAAAAAAATTTACGCATTTTTCAAATTTAAATTTTTATCCAGTGCTATATTGCACCTTCTACTATTTTAACATTCATTCCATTTGATGTATCACTTTTAAATTCCTAAATCATATACTTTTTTTTATCTTTCAGTATTTGAAGTCATTGTTGTTTCATTGATATCTGGGCACAGACCTGTTTTCAGGGTTAAAATGATAATGAATTTTTATAATAATTCTCGATGCCAAATACATGGGAAATTTGAAATAGATGCCTTGCACAAAAGAAGATAGAAGTTCAACTACGCTTCAGAGAACATGTTTGTACTCGTTAAATTGTCGAGTCCTCATTGTCTTCAGGTCTAATATATTTAGTTCGTTCAATGTAGATTAGCACTCTCATGTTACTCCTGCAAAGTATTAAATAGAAGTTTGAAATATGTGTATATATGTGAGGGGAGATAGACTATAGCAATTTCTACCGCCACCAGATTGTGTTGCTACTTCCCATAGATGGCGTATTGCAGCAGCACTAGTTCCGGCTTGAGAATACGCCAGTGGACAGCGAGAAGATAACGTGGAAGCAGACAAACATGAGCAACGGTGGACAGTGTAGTTTCTTTGGAGAGAAGGAGACTACTTGAGACATCCAAAACAGATTATTAGCCATAAGTGGGGAAAAAGAACCAAGTCGCAGATCCGTCTTTCTTTGGATATCAAAGTTCAGAGACGGCAGGGATTGTGCTGACAACCACAAAGCACTGGGCCTCCAACAACTGCTCGCAAACCAAACCATACAGAGCCCGTGAATGACTTGATAATGGAGCACAGGCAAATCATGTTTAATGAAATAGAGATGGCAACAGGTCTATCTCAGAGAACCCTCCACAACATTATCCATGAGGATTTGAAGATGAAGAAGATGTGCATAATGGGTGCCAAATTCCCTCATCATTGCACAGAAACAGAAAAGTGTGGAGATATGCCAACAGTTGTGCAACAGTATAGTGCAGATCGAGTGGAGTTCTTTGAGCGTCCGGTCACCGTCGATGAGTCATGGTTCTTTCACAAGAATCCAACAAAGGAACACCCGTCTGTGGATTGGAAGCATACTTGGATCCCTCGTCCCAAAAAGTCATGGTTGGGACTACTCGCATTCCTGTAGAAACAAATGGCGACTGTGGTCTGGGATCAAGAATTATCCTTCTGCTAGTGATTTTGTTCCCTCCCAATACGACCCTCAACAGTGATCAATACAGCAGTTCACTGGACCAAATCCGCCGACGTATTCAACAACGCCGCCGCAGAAAATGGAGCCATGGAGTTCAGCTCCAACACGATAATGGCTTCTACATGCCAGTCACCAGACCACTGCCGCCATATCGAACTAGAGTTCACTTTGTTGCCACATCCCCCATATTCGCCGGATCTGGCTTCGCGAGACTATGCCCTAATCAAGGCAATGAAAGAGGTCCTGCTGGGTGAGAAGTTCATCATCAATGAACTTTCATGCATTTGTCCATCAGTGGCGCTGGGATTCTGGCTTTGCTACGCAAAGATGAAAGCTACCAGAACAGTGACAAAAGTGCATAGACATTGGCGTAGAATATCTATAATATAATCTTGTTCGTTTGTTCAGTAACTGATTCCTGTGAACACACACACACACACACACACACACACACACACACACACACACACACACACACACACACACACACACACACACAAAATGTAATGCGAATAATTTTTGAACGGTCCTAGGTTTAATAGATTTATAATGTTATGAATAATGTAGCACTTTTCAGTATAGCAATATTGTCAAGTGGGCTCATTATATTTTTTATTGCCTGGTCAATTATTCAATAGATTTCACTTTGCTCTTATTTCACAATGATACTTACTAAAATACAAATTACGTCGAAATTAACTAAATTAATTCGAGATTCTTAAGTGGGTAAAGAATACTTACAATAAGAGGAATATCCAAATAGTTGTCTTAACTTCTTGATAACCCAGACATGAACAGCTTTACATGAAAGTTTCTTACCTAGAATTAAAAAAAAATATATAATGTATTATTGTAACTACATTGTGAAAGTAAAATCTGAAACGAACAAACAAAAATAATATTATAGAAGTAAATATACACGACATAGTGACTCACCCACCACCCCCATATATATATATATATATATGCATACGATACATACATACCTAGGTAATAAAGTATAAGAATAAATGGAAATTGTGGGGTTTATGTCATTAACTATACAATGCACTTTCATTTTACTAGCGTCATTATGAAAAAGTAGATGACAGTATATTTCAGTATCATTTTCATGTTAATAAGTAGCACTGTTCTTGTACATCAGTTTTTAGGTATAAATTTACTTTTTATTTTCTCGAAAATTACGCATGACCTTTTATTCATTTTTTCAGCCCATTGGTATCAGTCGTTTGGTTATATATTTGGTCTTTGGACTTTTGTTCCTTAAACGCTAACAACATTGTGGAATTTAATCATATACCTTGTATTATGGTTGAAGTTGTGTATATCAATCTTTATTTAAGAAAATAAATCAGACACATGTATAGGAAATGTTCTTATATAGAAATACGCATTACAGGGTGGATCAGAATAAAATTTACCATTACAATCAATAATAACTTTGTACATGAAACACGTATAGTAACAGTACATGGCTCACTGCATTGATCAACTTATTTTCTTTTTGTTTGGTTTGGTGTTCTGGCAACATATCTGTGACTTTATACAAGATGCCAAATTTGTATAGTATAAAGTAGCGTATACAAAAACCAAATCACCCATAACGGTGCCGAGAAAGTTTAAACAAGATGTTAATTATTAAGATGCATCTCCCAAGCCAACAATTTTTAACTTGATAAAGAAATGGAATTACGGAAGGAACAATTCAAGTATTTATTAAGTGGTCTACAAAGAACTGTAAAAACACCTTAAAATATCGAATAAAGCGCTGCCCTCAGAGTGGGTTTGTGCTTTAAGAGTCACTGAACATATTCTGAATATGTCTTTCTAAATGAAGAAAAAACTGATGGTTCAACCAGGCATGTACTGTAACTATGTTTCCTGTACAGAGTGGCACAGTTTTCACACTATACGAACAATTTCATGACGTAGAGACACGAAAGTTAACTAGGAAACGAAAGAGACAAACTGGGCTTTACTGAAAAATATTACTTGCAAGTTAAAAATAACGACATACATATCCGACATTTTAAAATTATGTATTAAGCTATCCTTAAAAAAAGTTATCCCCACTCACCAAAAAGGAGGCTGGGGCAACTTTAAAATTTCAAACATAAACTTCTATTTTTATTCCATATTCGAACTCTGCGATCAAAAGCATGCAACCTTTACTTGAAATACTTTTTTTTGTTATCTTTGTAGAGAGCACTGTAATAACAAAAAAATGAATAACAACGAACTTCACATGGAGTTGATAAAAAACAAACACTCTCAAGAAATATACTTGCAATTCGAATATCAAATACCTGTCCAATATTTTAAAAGAACTATTAAACTTCCCAACTGAAGTTACATCCGTTTTCTAAGGAGAAAGATGCGGGACAAGACTAAAATTTGAAGGCTTGGGAGACCCGCGTTCGATTCCCGGCGGGAGCTAATGTGTTTTCGATTCCACGTTAATCAGTAGGTCCCGTCTCATATGCTGAAAGGGACGTTAAACTCAAAATCAACTCAACGCAATAAACTTTCAAATGGAAACTCCTAATTTTATTCTAGATTCGGATACTGCGATCAAAAATACGTAACTTGTAGCATCTTGTTTTGTTACCTTCCCATTGTGTTGCAGTAAATAAATAAATAAAAAGAGTGAGCATCATCTGAGATTAACAATAAACAAAGAGCTACTTCAAGGTAAAGGCGTGCAGTGTGATGTTAACACTAATAGTTCCATGCAAATAAACATATGAATGTGTTTGATATAATTTACTAATAGCGTTATTTAAACTATAGTTTTCTTAATATTAGTTTTCCTGAATAATAACATTATTGAAAATTGGAATTAGCTCAGAGTTAGCTCAGAGTTATCAGAGGGATAGAAATTATGAAACTAAATATAAAACGTGTGTTTAATTGCAAGAGAGCTATCTACTTCTCCTATAACGAGCAGTGCCAATAACCTGACAATAGAAACATTTATTGTCATTGATCAATGTGTATTCTTGTCCTCTCTTGAGTCATTCCAATTAGTGATTGTACCTTCAAGTGATTGGCATATTAATTTCCGGCGATTGGCATTCATCATATTAATTTCCGGTGAAATTCTCTGAACAATGTAGGAAAATTGTATTTTATGTTTAAAGTCTAGGATTACTAGTATGAAAACATTAACATTTCTATAGTATGGTGAAGTTGAGTGAGTGAATATGAAAGATGATTGTGCTACACTAATTTCTACCGACGAAATATTTCAGTACAATGTAGGAACGCCGTATTTTATGTTTACAAGAGTAAAATTTCAAGTGTGAAATCATAACAAATGAAACCATGAATCGATAACAAATCATAACATATGAATCATATTGCTTATAAATACAACATACAATCACTGATCTAATCTGCTCTGCTTTATTCTACTAATGTAACCTGCCTACCCTATTTAATTGACCTGTCCTACTCTACTTTTCCCTTCTACCCTATTCTACTTTACTCTAGCACACCTTGGTAAGTTATTGTGTATGAATATCGCTTTTATTTTCATGCCACATCAGTTTGCATTCATATTATCAATCCGTTCGCAGGTATTTGAGCATGAGCCGAGAAAATGAAACTCTAGAACAACTTAGGACATTATTTGAAGTAAGACAAATGATGTAAAATATTTTTATAAAGTGGGTCCCATATTCTTATTCTGCACGAAACGAATGATAGTGTACTTCTAAGCTCAAAATAGTGTAATAGGAACTAAAGAAGAGAAGTAAATTAATAATAAAATTATAGTAAATAGTATTTGTCTAGAAACTTGATTGACGTCATATTTCTTTACTCACATAAGTAGAATGACAAGATTACCTATCAAGTAACAATGGCGCAGTTCTACACGCCTCTTTCTCAAAGCTACTTGTCTTATAATGTTCTTTTTTACAAATTCTCAATATCATGAAGCAGAAACACTAGAATAATAGGAAAAGTCATTTCTAAATACTAATTCTGAAACCTCTAATTTGTTACGATTTTATAGTGTATGTAATTGTAAAATGTTCTATTTTCAAAAGTTTCACACTAATATTACTAGATACATAGTTTTGATAAATAGACTTCTGATATCAAAATCTATGCATCGATTCATTTGGAAACAAATGCGAACAGCGTTAATGGAACAACTGAAGACATGGATTTCATCTCAATTATTATTTTAAAATCAGCAGATTAGCGTGTTGCCATAGGATATATGTAGATCGAAACAACAAATACAAATCTCTTATGAAGTCTGGAAGGTTTCCTAAGCAAAGAAATATCTTATGAAAACGTTAGCTGACAGGAAGGAAATTCATAACGTTTATAGAAGCGTGGGTATGTCTAGCAAACATATTTTCTTTATTTGTTTGCCAATTTCTAGAATGTGCTTCGCCAAGAGCTTCAATCCATAGTTTAACTGCAAAACATCCAAACAGCCGGAAGTAATCTCTTATATGCAAGAAGAGCAAGTGAAGGCTAAAATCCCATTGGCATCAAGTGTATCTAACTTGCCAGGTAATGTGCATACCTTAGGTCAATCAGGCAAACCGGATTTGCCATCAAAAGTAAAATCACACTTTATTTCGCAACACAAGGATAGATATGATCGTTCAACTTCATTGGCTTTGGGGAAACTCAAGTCATGAGAAGATGAAAATGGAGAAAAAGGAGCATGACAAGAACAGTTCTATTTTACTAGTTTCTGTGGAGAGGTATCAGAAGTGGTTCTATGCACGTTCAAAGATAAACAGAATACATAATAACTTTGAAGGTCATCAGAAGAGGCATAGATATATGGACATGAATCTGGTAGAAAGCATTGGAAAAAATTTGAATCAGGGCCTATTTCTCAACATTACTAGTCCTGTAATATCTTTTTTTTTTCAAATCGTAAAATATTGCGAATTAAAAACACTAGACTAATAGTAGAAGTCAATTCTAAATACTATTGCTTATGACTTTAATTTATATTGATTCTATGCTTTATACAGTTTTAAAATATTTGATTTTGACAAGTGTTTCATTAATGATACAAGACTAGTAGTTTTGAGAAATAGATCCCTGTATGCCTATTGTAAGGAAAACTGAGAAAAGTAATGGTTAAATGTTGATGTTAAAAAACTGCGGGGAGAGAGTATTGTGAGTGAGGGCAAAGACTTTGAGTAAATAGTGTTTTATTAAAGGGGATATGCCTGTTGGTTTGGTTTCTCGAGACCTTTTGTTTACTATCAACCACACATGACGTATTCTATTATATATTTTTGTGATTACAATGTCATCTAAGAGGGATACGGACAAAATCTCGCGGCCGAAACATCGCCGCCCAAAATCTCGCCGGCTAAAAGCTCGCGGGACAAAATCTCGCCGGGCCAAAACCTCGAGTGGCCAAAACCTCGCCGCCAAGAGCCTCGCGTAGCCAAAACCTCGCCGCGTAAAACCTCGCGGGACAAAATCTCGCCGGGCCAAAACCTCGCCACCCAAAACATCGCGTGGCCAAAACCTCGCCGCGAATGAAACTTTTCTTTAAAATTTACCCAATGAGTTTCTTAATACGCAATTCCACATTACAAATAATAATAATAATAATAATAATAATAATAATAATAATAATAATAATAATAATAATATACAAAACATGGTGTGCGTGGGCTTCCTTGTGTTATTCCCGTTTCCTCCCACTTTCTTTATTCGATCATTTCCTTCATCCTGGTCATCTACGTCTCCTTTAACCTACAGGACATAATCAAGGGACGTCGTAAAAACTCATATATATTATTTCATACTTTCATAAATATTATTAGATTTTTGTTAAAATTTAAGTTTTTGGATGTTCCAAAGTTACGAAACTAACCCCGTTAGTTGTCATTACTTTCCTTATGCAGACTTTCTTTCCCTATAACCAGTTTAAAAACATCCTGTCGCCCTACCTTCACATTGAAATCCTCTAATACAGAAATAGAATTTTCATGTGGTATTGCGGGACTTGGTCAAATACCCGTGATACTTCTTCTGAAACAGCGTCTTTTATACCGTCATCCTTATCATCTGTTGGAACGTTTACATTTTGGTCAGGCGAGGTTTTGGTCCGGCGAGATTTTGGCCCGCGAGGTTTTGGCCCCGCGACGTTTTGGGCGGCGAGGTTCTGCCCAGGCGGGGTTTTGGCGCGGCGAGATTTTGTCCCGCGAGGTTTTGGACGGCGAGGTTTTGGCCAGGCGAGGTTTCGGCCCGGCGAGATTTTGGGCCGCGAGGATTTTGGAGGTGAGGTTTTGGCCAGGCGAGGTTGTCGCCGCGAGGTTCTGGCCGCGAGGTTTTGTACCCAAACCCATCTAAGAAGATAAGAAAATGTACTTCAAGAAAATGTTGCGTATTTTTGGTCGCAGAATCAAAAATTGCTATAAAGACAGGTTTCCGTTTAAAATTTTAAAATTGCCCTCTGTTTCCTCTCTTGAAGAGTGGCAAGTAACTTTGTTTAGGATAGTTGAATAGTTCTTTTAAAAATATTGAACTCGAATTTCGTCATTTTTGAACTGCCAGTATATTTCTCGAGATATTCCACTCTCCCGACTTTATTTGTTAAACCCGGTATTTTTACCTATATAGATGATTGTGTTACTTCTAACTTACCAAAATGATGCAAAATTCAAGACATAAACATACTCTATCTAACACAGAGAATGAATTATTCTTTACAATAAATCTTTCCACAGCACGTTGTTGTGCTACATGGTATATAGAGATTGGTATATCGTGTTAGTTCCTAGAAAGTTGATTCTTCTTGACTACTTTATGAGTATCATCTTGGGATCTATTGGGAAATGACTGGTATCATCTTGATAAATGTGAGGCTCGATAAAAAAAAATCATCACCAAGCCTAAATGCGTTTTCATCTTTTTTTTGTTATTTTCATCTCAGTTATGCAATCCACGTTGCTAATTTAGTAGCTTCTGTTGCATACCATCCTACTAACACCCCTTTGGAGAATCGATGGGACATCACTGAGTCAGATATAGGGGGTAAATCAACCCATGAGTTATGGTTGAATGCCATGAAAAACATGGAAAAATCGTGGAATAAGAGAAAGAAATTAATGTCTCAGAGAAGAAGAGAAGTATCTTTCGGTCTCGGAGATAAAGTCCTAATACGTGCTCACGTGAAATCCTCTTTGAAGGATAAAATTTCAAAGTCTCTGAGTGATAAATGGCTGGGTCCATTTGTGGTACGTCGTTTCTTGACACCAAGTACTGTCCTTGTTTCGGGAATTCGTTTAGAAGAAATCATGTTTCAGAGATTAAAGTATATCGAGAACCTAGACGATAGAATGAATAGAAAACATCTGGAAGAGATATGAAATCTGTAAATATATTTTGGTAAGGAAATTTATTGTAAAGTTAAAATTTATTAGTCATTTATTTATAATTTGTTATTAAATAATCTTATTTATATCTTGTATATAACTGTTGTTTGTTTTAAGTATGATATTTATTTTGAAATGACATTTCATGGCCATGAAATTTCAAAAAATAGAAAGAAATATATATATAGAAATTAGGGATCTATTTGTAAATGAGTATTTTCTAAATATATTAATTATTTAATGTAAAAGATATTTCAGATTAAAGATTTTAAGAATTTGAATTGATAATATTGGATTTTAAGGTAATTATATATATGTAATTATTTATTAGATTTATATATACTTTGTCTAATTTTGTATTTTTCTATGTTATAGATTTCCTCCAGCAAAAAAAAATTTGGTTGAATTTTTTTTATTCTAAGGAGCGGCGGTTGTAGCATACCATCCTTTCGAGTTCACGAAAAAACGAAGAATGGATGCGTACAAGGAAATATATATATATATATATATATATATATATATATATATAATTATACCCATTTATATTATTAGTATTAGAGAATATCATTTGTTAAAATAATGATACGTTCACTATTGTTAAAAATTTCTTTTAAAAAAAGAGCAAGGAAAGAAAAAGTATAAAAAATTGAAAAAAAAAAGATGTATGGAGGAATAGACTGAAACAATTTTAACTATTGACAACTGGAGGAAAAAACGAGCTTTGCGCGCGATCGTTTAGGGGGCGTGGCCTAAGTCGCCGATATCTTCCTGACAGCGTGACTCTTGGTTACGTTGTCTAGTCTTTTGGTGTTTCCGGAGATGTGGTGGTTGTTTTCTGTTAAGCGTTCTCTGCCTAGATCGCTATGGCAAATAGGATATGTGGTTTAATACAACTACTTGAACAAATCGGTGTTCCGTGCCAGAGAAGTTAATACAGTTCTTCATTCTTTTGAAATTAAGTGCTATATTAAATTTCAGAAATTGGAATAAGTTGGCAGTGATTCATGAAGAAATTGTAAACAAAAAAGGTGATATTTGTGGAGCTAAAAGTTACAGAGCCGGAGAGTGTTTGGTGGCCCAAGAGGGCGGTGAACATTTAGTGAATATAAATCCCTCTTATTACTTTAATTTACGTGCTCTAAGAGTTAATTCAAAGTTTATTTTACGTCTGTTTTCTCATTTCGTTCTCTCTGAAATATTTCTTTAAAAAAAAAATTATAAAGAGAGAAAATTAATAGTGTTGAACAAACCTGTTATTGAACTAGAGCGATTGCTGGAGTTTACCTTGTTTCAGCCAGTAATTCGAAAGAATTGCCGATTCGTAAAGTTCTTTAAAGGCGTAATTTTGTTCTTGGATTAGTCAGAATCGCGATATTTTTAGAGAAATCTGTCTGGCACTGAGGAAAGTATTGCTTTCTTTGTTAGTCATTAATCCAGTCAAAAAGAAGCCAAGGTTTCCATTGAAGGAAGGAGGTTTGAAGGTAAAAATCAAACAATCAAAATATAGCTGAGTGTCAAAATTGGTTTATATTAAAGAAGTAGTTGTGTCACGTAAACAGTGTAAATTTTTGTGCGGTTGTCTGTAGAGTTGGTTCCAAAAGGGATAAAATTCGCGGACCTTTGCATTTTCTTGAAACCTTAATAAAATTCCTCCCAATAAGTGGCGAAATACATTTTCTTGATTCTGACCGAAAAGGCGTGGATTGAGACTTGAAACATTCCCGGATCCAGTATTTCCAATTTCTAATTTGTTTTTCTTTGCAGCTAATTAACTCTATTTTTATACTGAGACAAAAATTAATATCTTTTCAAAGAAAAATAATTTTTCGATTTTTCTTTCCAGTTGTCAAAAAGGTTTAAGATTTGCTATTTTAAAAAGATCATAGTTAATAATCAATTTTCGAACTAATACTAATCAGGGATTGTCCTTTAATATTGTAAGAAGACTGATTTAGACAAAATTTAATTAATTAAGATTTGATGACTGCGAATGGAGTTTAGTAATAAACTCGATAGAGGGGAACAATAGATTTGATATTTGCTGAAAATTCAAGATTTCATTGATTATTAATTGTCAATTTTGGCCTCATTCTGAAGTATTGTTAACAGATTGGATTTAAAGAATATTTGATATTAAAGCCAAAGATAAAGTTAATTTTATGGAAATTAGTCAATTTATTAACTGATAGTGAAAATAGTAATTTCTAATAGTTATTTATTTAATGTTTGAACACAGTGTATATGTACTATCCTAACGTTTTAGCGCATATACACCTCCTTCATTTTGGTTAATAAAATTGTTAATTTTTGAAAAACTGAAACATTGTGTTGGTTTGTTTACTCTGTTTGTGTTTGAAGTGTTTACCCTGTTGCCTTTTGAAAGTGAAATATTGGATCTGTGGTTTTTTCTTTGCATCGAAGTGGTTTCGCGATACGGAACAGCCTCACTCTCTCAAGCCCGCTCTGCCAGGCTTTGTCAAACTGAGACCAGGTTGACAGTTTGTGTTATTTTACTTTTTCTTTGTTTTTTCCAAACTCTCGATTTGGTTTCGAATGGACGGGGCTAGGTGGAAGGGGGCGTTACACTCCCCCCCCAAAAAAAAATCTGGTGGTTTTGGATGTTTATATAGTTCCGATTTTTTTTAGTCTGGCAGCTAGTGTGTTGTAAATCACTTTTGGTGAAAATTTAATGATTATTGTATAAGTGAACTTAACGCCTGTATATCGTGTCTCCCGTTTTAATCCTGCCTCCGCTACGAAATGTTATATGTTACCCAGGCAAATTGTAGTATACAATGTTATCTGATGAGATTGATTTGAGAAAAAGAAAGATTAAAAATTAAGTTTAGGAGAGGTTTGTGAGAAAGTTACACTCAGATTTTGACGTTTTATAACAAAATATTTACAGTAGAGACTTTCAAGTTATTTTGTAGTGCTCAGTAAAGTATCTCTTCTTTAAGCCTCTAATGGAATTTTTGTTGCTCTTGTTGAAATATCTGGAAAAAATTGAAATGTAATTTCGAAAATCGTCTTTCAGTAACAAAGTTTAATTCTCATGAATTGAATTGTGAAGTGCTCCAAGACTCAGTGATCATTCGTTCAATTAATTTGTATATTTTCGAATGTCTCACTTGCTCTTTTTGTTCAAATGTAGTAGTCGAATGGAGTTTTAGTCAAATTAATCTCGTAGAAAAACGAAAACGAATGGTAAACTCGATATAATCAATTTGTCCTGGATGTCGTATGTAGAAGCAATATTGTGAAATTACTAAATCACAAAAGATGTTCTGCAGATAGTTGGCACATCTACAGCATATAGATTGCAGGGAAATATGGCTTTGTTTGAAACTGTAGATATAATTGAAAGGGAACTTGTATTTTCTGATATACTTCTCAACCTCCAGTTACAAATAAATGGTTGAGTTTCCATCACTTAAAACAATAATTACAGCTCTATACGTTTATACTGAATATACCAGTAGGCCGAAGAATCCCTTGTATATGAGAAATATGCTTATCATATGCAGTCTGGTAGGATTTCTAGTTAGTTCCATATCTTTTTGTGGTATTCTGCTGGAAAAATGTGTAGATATGCAATGTTAAGGTGTTTTGTGCAAACCTTGGCAACACTATATGTAATGCAAACTTGCATTGCAAATGTAACGTCGTTCTCTTATATCGTCATGATAATGTATTTCCTCAAAACAAATTTAGTTACTAATGATTGTGTGACTATTCTTTTTCAATATATTTTCTTTATTTACAACACTGAATTGTTTGTCATTCCTGTTCCAAACTGCAGTAAAGAAACTCAGCAATCTCTTTGCTATTTACTCCTTATCTTGGCTTTTCAAGTACAAGTAAATTGTAGTATCGCATGCATTCTAACAGATGTTTGTAATGTTCCACGTATTTATTGAAAAAAAAGTTTCCATTCAAAGATACGCAAACAGCAGGAGGTAACACCTTCTCTAGAGCCAGTGACATCTATTATTTTGCTTCGAGAACTCTACGTGTAAATCACAAAATTTATAGAAGCAAAGGATAGACCTAAATCGAGTTTACCTTTCAGGACATTTACATACTAGAAATCAATAGAAATACCTTTACATACTAGTAGAGTATCTCAGATCCTAAGTAACTGATAATAAAAAACGTCAGAGTACTTGCTTTTTCCTATTAATACAATAATAATTCAAGACGAATGATTAGGATAGATAAAAAATCAACCTCATCAATTGAGCAATTTTAAATTGGTGTGGGAGACCCCACCTGTAGTTAACGGTTGAATTACATCCGTTAAATAACAAATCGCTAGCGGCTGATCTAGCCCGGGGCCGGGGGACCTACATCCCAAAGTTTTCTAAGTGATAAAAATAATTTATGCTACTATTTATATATTTTTGAAAGTTTATAGTAAACATGGTATAATAATCAAAGTCTGGGTACTGACTGTTCCCCCAGTTTTTAACTTTTAGATCCGCCTCTGCAAGTAGCAATGTTACATGAAGTGCTACTGTGCAGTGTAATATCTCGTCAATACTAATAAAACTGAAGGAAGTTGTAGATTTCCAACATTTCTGGTTTTAGTAGAGATATTAGAGTGAGTATAGAGTATATCTCAAGACGATTAATATTGGTTGCAAACAACTCTTCTCATTATCGATTATCGTCTTTTACTCCATAGTGATGAACGTTAATACTGGAAGTAGTTGATTTTTTTATCACTTTCTTTGTTTGAAAGAAGTTTAAGAGTGAAGATGATAATTATCATCTATTCTTAGAATGTTAAATGATTCTTTAAAAAATGCTTCTAGCTATCTATTATAGCTTCTGCTTTATGTAAATCAATATTAAAACAGGAATTTGTAGTGAATTTCTAAAATTTCTGAGTTTAGTAGAGGATGAAATGTAACTTTGAGACGCTCAATCGATTGCAGAAAAGATATTCTTGATCTCCATAACCGTTATTACTCCATAGCGATTAACGTTAATACAAAAAAAATGGTTGATTTCTTCCATTTCCGGCGCATGGATCATCGAAGAATTACGTTTCTAAATTTTGATCCTCTACATCCTGAAAAAAATTAAAATTGACTCATCAAAGAAGTTCTTGAGATTCTCTGTCTTCTGGACGGAAGGAAGGACAAACGGACAGAATAAATATACAGGGTGTTTCAAAACAATACAGACAACGTTTGTGAAGTGATTCCTGACACCAAGATAAGACAAAAAGTACAAACCAACCTGGGTGCTCAAATGCTTCCTTTCGGTGTTATAGGCTGCCGAAAACATGAAGAAATGAACTTCAAGGGGCCATCGCTCCAATACTATGGGAAATGCCCTAGTTGGGTCAAGACTTCAAGTAGGAACAAGTATGTACCCTATCCAAATATCAATGTTTCAGAATACTGCGGTACTTCTCCAATAGTTTTTTTATAGAGGTAGTTGGTCAGTACTTAATTAATACCTCTTAGCCAAACTCTCTCTATAAAAATTGATGCACAAGTACCGCAGGATTCTTTGTGGAATTTATATTATAAAATGTATTAGCAGAGGACGAAAAAATATATCGAATACTGAGGCTCATACCAATCAATAGAGCTTATTAAGGTGAACAAATTAATATGGTTTATGTGGAAAATTTGATGTGTAGTTTTCCAGAGAATTGAAGAGAAAAAAATAGCTTTTCTAAAAAATGAAAATTAATGCTTCACGACAAGGACATCATTCACCAAGACGAAACTGATACTGACGTATAATGTCATTAATCTTTTTATTACTACACTAACAAGAAGACAGTTCTCAGTATGGTTAATGAGAGGTAGTTGGAACATCATTCTGAACAAAATAAGATGCCTTACAGACTATTTTTTAAAAGAAAATAAAATAAAAACGTCGTTTCCAATAATAACTGACTGTGTTTATTGTGGCACAATAGATGTTATAGCAGATTCGATCAAACAGTTGTGTTATCTTTTTCTAATCTCCTAGCACACATCCTAAATATGACGTATATACTCGTACTCAAACTACTTGTAATAAAGCAATAAAACGTCAATGCAATTTAAGTAAACAAGAATAAATGGAGCATCAACAGGTATATCGTGTAATTATAGATTGACAAGTTAGTAAACTACTTGAAACTGCACAGGCGTGAATGTCTGTAAGTGCGGCCTGTCCTTTTCAATCATTTGCTTGAGGGTCCCAACATAATACGAGCAGAGTTATCATCCTAAGGAATTTTGTTGTGCCTTTAAGAGAAGTTTGAAGTTCCTTTTTGATAAAAATTGAGCGTATATGAATTGCAATGTTTCAAGAATAACACATGAATTCGTATATTGGAATATATTAAAGGGTACGTATAGAATATAAAATACTTTCAAAAATAAAAGTAATACCGTCAATGAAAAAACTGCTTGCTCTGTAGCATACGCATAAAACATGAAAAGTAGAGTATACGAAAACATTTTGCCTATTAGACACACATATACAGTGTGGATCATACATCTTGAATCGTCTTCGTAACTTTTAAACTAATTAACAAATTAAAATGAAATTTTGTAACATCCAAATATCAACAGCGGGACATTGTATAACAAACTCCACAATACCACTAGATTAACAGCGTTGCCAACCCAACATAGCATATGTTTTAAATGACATTACGTCAGGTTATCACTCATTTCAAATCGACATGTTAAACGAAAACATAGAAAAACAACTTTTATTATTATGTTTTAAACCTAAGGATGCTATAGTATCACAAATATTAGTAAACATCCATATTTTGGACACATCTACAACATTAATAATGCAAATGAGACAAGTGTATGAATGCACATCAGAAGTACCTTAGTGTTGAATCCTATGGCAATAACATCACGTATACGTAACAAGCAAGAATCTTACAAGGAACTAACAATTTCATTTTCTTCCGAAGATTTCATTTCGAAAATGTGTTTAGATAAATATCGTCACATTCAACCACGTAAATTGTTTCTAATATAAGTAATAATCATAATTCCTTTTACTGCAATTTGATATCTCAATCTATTCCGGAGATATGAAAACATACATTGCATCTCGAGATTGTTATAGTACTCAAAATGACTTATTTGTGAGAAATTGTTTTTAAAAAGAGTTACCTTCATCTTCTTCTATAACAACACGTTAAGACTATGAAGTAGTTGTAATTAGAACAAGCTCTTGCAAGTTAAAATTTTTAAAAACTGTAACAAATTTTATAGATTTCATCATATTTCCGAAATGAGCTGAGAAATCAAATTGCTATAAACACCATTATGATCTCGGCATTTATTATAAACCATCCATGTAATTGTAAGTGATAGTTATCCAAGCACTTTCTTTTTTCAAAATTATTTTCAAGAAAGTACAACTTTCAATCCTCTGTAACATTTGCCTACTTATTAGGAATACATTGATATCCTACAACATAGGAATAAGGTATTTCCGATGTACATTGACACGTCTGCCTCATTTGCGTTTTCACTATTGTAGTAGCAGAGCAGGATCTAGAAAGTAAAAAACTGGGGAGGCCAATCAGAACCGAGACTATGATAGATATATGATGAGTTTATTACAGACTTAAAAATATATAAATGATAGCTTAAATTATTTTTGTCACTCGGAAAACTGGGGGGACTAGGCGTCTCGTCCCCATGTTAGATCCGCTACTATGCAAAAGTCTCCAAAATTGCGATGTTTACGAATGTTTGTGAAACTGTAGATTTCTTTGTTTATGATACTGATTTAAAAATTTTAATGTGTAATTTGCCGTTTGACATTCAGATTTGAAATGAGTAATGATCTAACATAGTGCCATTTAAAAAAAAAAAACATAATTTTATGTTGGGTTGAAAACACTGTTAATCAGATGTTATTGTTGACTATGTCCCTTTGTCAATATACAAAAGTTATGCATATCAAATTTTATGTATTACAAGTAGTTTTAAAAGTTCCAAGGCTGTTTCAAAATAAAAGGTCTACCCTATATGTACGCCGTATATATATATATATATATATATATATATATATATATATATATATATATATATATATATATATATATATATATCGTACGGCGTACATATAGGGTAGACCTTTTATTTTGAAACAGCCTTGGAACTTTAAATTATATATTAAATTTTGTTTTTAAAATAAAGTAATGACCCAGTTAATCCTAGTCCTCGAGTTGCAGATATCTAAATACGTATTCTGCTCTTCAAATCTGTTGAATGCGCTGAGAAGTATATAATCTGCAAATGAACTCACAAAGAGATAACACCAATGGGCTTTGTAATTTTAAATAGTTTTACAAATAAAGGTCACTTTTGGGTGAACCGAGTTGCTGCCAGAGACATATGTGATAGAATAATATTAAGCGTCCTCAATATATCAGGGAAGTTTTAGGTACAAAACGCAAAGGGTTTACGAGATACACCCACTAGAAGGTCATATGGAGGTACATGTTATATTTGCTATACATAGTCCAAAACATAAGAGAGATGTTTATACATATTATTTTCTCGAAACTAGATTATGTTCGTCTTTCCAGCAAACACAATAGAAAGTTGTTTGTTTTGCAAATCCGATTTGGTTTCGTTATTGCATAGAAAAGTTACCAATTACTACAATCAATATGCAGTTCAGAAAAGAGTGGTACGCCTCGCACAAATATTCAGCTCACAGTGAGCGCACCTGGCAAGCGCAATCAAGTAACACTTGAAACATCTGTCTTTCACAATTCCGTCAAAGCAGTAATCATAAGGAGCGGTCCAACGTCCAGGCTCCTCATTCACGTATCTAGGCTTATAGAAAGCGAATCGAACTATGTTGCGAAAACGATGAGCACTAAACTGGTTAATTGTGAACGATGGAAGTTGTATGAACCTGTCAGTAATATTCACGTCACTTCCTGTTATAGCTGTGTCAGTGATGAAACGAACAAAGGCTTTGTATGGACGGAAGAAGTGAACATCCAGAGGCTGAATCATTCCACTACATCCACCAGGTATCAGCCATTCGATTAATGCAAAGCCTTCTGGCACACACTGTGAAGAAAGACTACTTTCTTTGTTTGGAGTTTATGAATTGAGTAACAGGACGACTTTTTTCCCTATCGGTTGGAATGCTTTTCCATATGACGCCCGAATAGAAAGTATTAAGATTCTGCTTGTTCATGTTCGCAGTTTTACCAGCAAATGAAATTAAGATTATATTACCCGAATCGCCTGGTTTTGCTGCAGGGAATCTACCGTTTGGTTCAACCACCAGAACATACATGCGATGCAGAATTTCTCCGTCCATGGATATAACCAGCATTATCATATAGGAATCAGATGTTGTACTCACATATCCCACTGTTGATCTGATCTTCAGTAATCCTTTCTTCCTCAACGTCCGGTAGGCCTACGAATTCAATTCCTTCTCTAAGTGACTTTGATCCGCATTAAAGACTTTGGCAGCTGGAATGTCATCAGTGATCATAAGATAGAAATAGACTATAACTGCACTTCCATGTGACATTCTACTGGCTGTATCTGATAAACCCTTTGACCTTTGCACTTAAAACTTCCCTGACATATTGAGGACACTTAGTACGACTCTATCACATGTGTCTCGGTCAACAACTCGATTCACCCAAACGTGACCTTTACTTGTTAAAAGTTAGTAGAATAAACTATACTTCTATGAAGAATGAAATACGTTCATACCGTAAGCACAAAGTTCAGCTGCTGAGAATTAAACCTACAATTCTTACATACATACTAATTGTTTGCTGAGCAAAACCATATATTTTCATTAAAAATTAAATATGTGTTACAGTTTCACCAACTAACGCTTTGGCTTCATCAGACACTATGAGAACAGGATAACTGTATATATAAACAACAGCTGAAACATCTTTCTTCTGATTGGCTCCTGACAGCAGCAAATCCCCTTCAAGTATACTTATTTGAAAATTCATATATAGATGTTTTCTATTGTTGCTAATAACACAAAATGACGATCTTTACTAAAATAATTTAAATTAACAATCAATTAACTTAAATAATTAAGTGTATATCTTCACATTTTATACTTTAAGCTTTTGTAACAATTTATTCCACTTCTGGTCTATTTTAAGTCCTGCGTTCCAGTTCATCGCTTTATTACCCTCCATTTCAATATATTGTGGCTCCTTCCATATCCTGATTATGCTTCTATCTTCTTGTCCTAGAACTTTTACTTCTTCCCAATTTACTGCATGTCCCGTGTCTCTTATGTGTTTGTACACCGCATTTTTGTCTCTCTCTAACCTAACATCATTTTTATGTTGTTTTATACGTTCTGTGAGTCTCTTTCCAGTTTCTCCAATATAACACATATCAAACTCGCTGCACTGAATTATGTATATCACTCCTTTTTTCTCATCAATGTTCCTTGTTTTTCTTCTCCCTTCTTCTTTCTTTTCTCCCTTATTACTTCCAGTAATCTCTTGCTTCTTTTTCTGTATGTTGATATGCCTCCCATCTTCTTCAGCATTCTTTTAGTAATTTCTGTTTCTTCTCCCAAACTTTCTATCCCCCACCACATTTTTCTTCCTCCGATCCCTCCTTCACTTCGTTCTCCTTCTCGTCTTCTTTCTTCTCTTTCTCCATTTTTGTTCTACCATCTTCTGTACTTTGATTTTTTCTATCATACCCATTATTTTCTAGCTGCTTATGGAACGATTTATACCTTGTTCAACTTTGTCTTCTTCACTGCTTATTTGCATAATTCTTTTCTCCATATTATTGATGAAATTATTCTTGGTAGAATGATCCACATCACTTCTGGCGTGACAATAGTTTTGGTACCATTCTGTGTATATCACCCCTTGTTTCTTCCTTTTTCGGATGTCCAGAAACACTTCCTTTTCCACCTCTAGCTCCAGTTGTATGCCTTTCTCTGTATCTTCAATTTCTTTTACAAACTTTTCCAATTGTCTTACAGTTCATTTCCAAATTCCTTTCCAATCATCAGCATATCTACCAATACACTAATTTGTCACTTCCTTTCATCCTTATTTTCTTCCCCCAGTCGTGCATAACAATTTCTGCCAGAACTGTACTCAACCTTGAACCTTTGATTATTCCCTCTTTAATTTTTACTAATTTTTCACCTGTAACACAATAACTGTTGTTCCATATAGTCTTCAGGGCCTCTTTCAATCCTTCTCCACTCCAACCATTGATCCTCCTATCCTTCATCAATTCTGTAATGACTTTAAGAATGTTGTTCCTTCTTAGGCTTGGAAATATAGCTTTCACGTCAACACTGAACAGGGTTGTTTTAGCTTTGTTCTGTCCTACTTCCTCTATCCTTCTTTTTAAGTCTATCGAGTTTTTCACACTGCTACTTTCTTGTTGCTTCCGTAACATTTCTATAATCCTCCTTAACTTCTCCTCCAGTGGTTCAAATATATTCCCTTTGCAATCTAATACTGGTCTCAGTTATACCTTTTATACATATAAGCTTATATATATATATATATATGTAAGAATTTTCAAATAAGTATACATGAAGGGGAATTGCTGCTCCCAGGAGAGAATCAGAAGAAAGATGTTTCAGCTGTTATATATATATATAAGCTTGTACAGTTATCCTGTATCTCATAGTGTCTGATGAAGCCAAAGCGTTAGTTGGTTAAACTGTAACACATATTTATTTTTAATGAAAATATATGGTTTTGTTCAGCAAACAATTAGTGTGTATGTAATTACATACAAAGCAAAGCTTCTACTTAAGGAAATAAAACAATGAATTTATTATTATTATTATTATTATTATTATTATTATTATTATTATTATTATTAGAATAAACGTTCTTCGCACTGAGAGTATGTTTTATTTTGAGCATAAAGGGCACCTAAACTGTTACCAATCAAATTATGGACCACAAAAACTATGAATTTCACCTAATATCGATTATTTTCAATTATTTTTACATGTCACCATCCACCCTTAGCATTACTAATGGTGGCTGAATTTAGATTTAAACGGCATCGAAAGTGTTACTTGTTCATCTTAGTGAGTCCCAAAACTTTGAATTTTGGCACTAATATCGGTCATTTTCTATCATTTTTATATATCTCTCCCACCCTAGTTACACCGTCAAAGTAAAATGGTAAGAACCATTCCAGATCCGAGCCTCACCTGTGTTGAAATTTGATCGAGATTGATCTGGTGGTGACTCAAGAGTTATTAATTCACAGATATAGTCATTTTCATTTGTATTTATATGGATTATTATTATTATTATTATTATTATTATTATTATTATTATTATTATTATTATTATTATTGGTTCTTAAGAATGTATTTTATAGAAGTACAAAAACTACATTTGAACAGCGTTTTCCTAAAATCCAAAATGGAAAATGTCAAACCATGAAATGTTCCACAGAATAAAATGAATTTTTAGCTGCCTGTCTATTGGTCTCAACACCACGTGCTTTTACTCTAACCCTCGTTTGTTTATATTACAAAATTTGTTCTGTGTTGTGATTCAATCCAGGGCATGATATGGTCGTTTTTGAAGAGGAAAGTCTACAAGGAAATTCTACCAATTTTTTCTACTGAATATTGCGTTATAACCTTTTTTGTAATATCGATTAAGTTATTTAAGAGAATGAATATATAATAGCTTCTATGAATAGCAGCAGGTGCTTCTAACTAGAGGACATATTAATGAAACTGTGTGTAGACTGCATCATGTCGCCAGAACACTAACAGAGAGGATGGGGCTAAATAGTTTTTGAGGAGCTGATTTCAATTAACTATACATTCATATTTACAAACAAACAAGTGAAAGTTTAAGTGGAGGTTAAGTGGTCGAAGGGGTCCTCAATCACTAGCCACTTTCTAGTAGTTGGCACCTGAGAAGCACATCTATCTATAAAAATAGAGTGTTTAAAATTTATGCTTCAGTCAAACATTGTACTATATACATTTTGTAGTGAACAAGAAAAGCCTACAAAAGCTCCCTTGAACAAGATATTATGAAAAATACCATATTAAGATACAGAAAATAATTCTGAAACGATAAGAACTAGGGAGCTTGAACCTCTTCTTTCCCATGCTGAACTTCTGTGTACGCCACTAATAAACATCACTACATGCTTGGATTTTCTTAGAGTTTTCCCTTCCCTTCAATCACATCTTTTGATTCCACAAATTAATTCTTTATCATCCCATTTCATTTTCCACATATATTAAGAGGTTGCTCAGGAACATTGGAAGTTTAACTTTTCATTTTACATAAACGCTGTATAAACTAGTAATATAACATTTTCACAGTTGGCAATAATGAAACTACTATACTATGTAATATATTGATTTTAATTTCCTCCATCACGCTAAGACCCGTAGAAAGTATCATGCGCTGAACGATAGGTGCAAAGGTACATGTAAACTTGCCAAGCTATAATGATCCATCAATATAAAAGTAGATGCAATCGTATTTACATTAAGAATAACTACGAATAATAATACATGTATAACGACTTTTCGCAATTATATTTAGAAAAACGATTATGCTTTGCAATTCAGTGAGGAAGTTTAATCAAGTAGATAAAAATATATTCATACAATTAATTAAAAGTATTCCTTTGTAAGGAGAGAACAACAGTGTAAGTCATTAAGATATTTTATATTGAAATCTGTTAATATTTCATAGCAACTGAAACAGAAAGAAATGCTATCATTATTTTTGGCATTGTTAATGAAAAGCTGTTCTTTAAAGCATAATGTTTAAATGAAAAGTCAAAACATGAAAAGAAAAATTCTAATCTTTCTTTACTATTTAAAAAAAAATATTTCTAAAATATTAGAAAGCATTATTAATTAAGCATAACATATATATGTATTCACTTGTTTTTTCAAACATTCTTTCCGATTTATTCACTTTTATTTTTCTACTATATCAACGGATCTTCTGAAAATACTATTATTAACTCATGAATGAATAATATGAAAAGAAGAAATAATTCGATATTGATCATATTCACTGACTGGGGACGATCTGTCGTTTTAATTCCTTTTATAAAGAAAACATCCATGATAATACAGTCGACCGACAATGAAGGAAAACTGATCGACCTGAGATAAAATTTGTGAAAACTATAAAACAGGAAACTCGAAAACTTCATTTCTACAAGGAAAAGAAACGCACTGTTCAGGAAAAATTCAGGTATAATGAATCTACCACAACCTCAAAGGATATCAAGCAGTATATGAATAAATGTTAATCAGTAATAGTAACTTACGATGTTCCCATTAACTGATTCACAAGACGTCTAGATGTTCTCAATTACATCCCATCTCCAATTTATTTACCCCAAGAAAGATAAAATTATTCATCAGACAGTTTGATTAAACATTTAAAATTGAAGAAAGTAAGTAATATTATCATGTAGTAGTTTCCTCTAAGTCTTTGACTTGTTTATAAATTAACTGCACGGAAGCAACATACCTTGGCGTCAGGTAGAAGTCATTGCAAAACTATTAGACTGATAGTTCGATGTTTCTGATTCTATAATAAGGATGTTCAATAGTACGAACACTAACAAGTAAGAACATTCGTGCTAATTTTTATATAAGCATTGTGAAGTGACGAACTTTTAATATAGGTTAAATGGGTTAAAGGTTTTCCTTAGAAACTGTAAGTTTATATACATCCTTTAAATTTACCACAAAAAATCTGAATAACAAATATAACAGTTGACTTGAAAATTAAGTACCACTATAACATTATCTTTAAGACCATGATAATATCTTCAAATCCAAGAAAGAAGATATTTCTAATTTAACTGGTTCAATAGCAGACTTACTTGACTTTCTTTCTCACGATTCTATTACTCTCGAGGTAATTGCAATCATATATCTAGAATTCATAAATACAGGGAGTGTCCCATAAAGGAGTTTACAGTGATTGAACTTTAATAAGTCTAACCAAATTTAAAAGAAATATGACTTTGTTACGTCACAAATATGTTCAAAGCTTTACTGATTATGTTCTAATGTACAACATGTTCAAAATATCCTCCATTGGCAGCAATCCATCGTTGATCACGTTGTGGAACAGACCGAGAAACATGTGACCTTTGGAGTTGATTCACAGACAGTCTCAATCACCTCTCTCGTGGCATCCAGCTTACGTGGTTCTGTGGCTTATACAGTGTTCTTCAGATTTTCTCATAGAAAGAAGTCTAATGAGGTTAGATCGGGAGATCTGCGAGAATAATCGACACTTCCTCGTCTTCCTATCATTTTGAGAAAATATTTCATTCAGGAATTGTAGCATGCTTCGATAGTAATGTGGTGGTGCGCCGTATTGTTCAAAACACATCTTCATCTGGGTACCTGCAACATGTTAATGTATTCTACACTTGTCACTGTTCTTTTATAAAGGAATGGCGTGAGAAGGCCCCTGACAGACCTTCCACACCACACTATTAACCAAGGAAAATTAACAACTCGTTATTCCGTAACATAGCAATTATCTCATGCCTAATATAACAGTCGTGGCGATTGGTGGTTCCATTCAATTTAAAAGTTGTCTCATCAGACCAAACAATTAAATCAATCAACTGTATATTATCGCAAATCCATTCACAAAATTGGATGCGCCCGTCTGAATCTTCCCATTGGTTGTGTGAAGCAACCTGGGAATGTAGAGTTTCCAGTTTGTCTGCACTAAAATGTGGTGTACGCTTAATTTATTTACACTTAATTCATGCGAAGCTTGTCGAATAAACTTATGGTGTATCTTGTGAAATTTTGTAACACTGCTTACACACCCCTTTTGTCGCTACTGATTTCTTCCTGCTACACCATCCCTTCTTTGAATCACATACAATTCCATTCTTCTCAAACTTGTCACATAACTTTCTAGTTGTTACGTGTATCAAATTCTGGGCGCCGTCGTCTCTGTAATTCCTTCATGTTCTCACATTTCCTTAAACACTTTAAATGCACTTCCGTTGCTCAAAGGAAAGGTTGCCACACATCTGGTCAATTACTTGTCCCTATTGGTAACTAAACTGAAAATAAAAGACAAACAAAACAAATAAATGGAAATGAAACGATAATCATTTTATCTTTAATACTTTATCTTTTTGTACGTTCAAACTGTGCAAACCCCCTTGTGGGACACTCTGTAGTTAGAAATCTTACCTAATATTAGTACTACTATTTTACAGTACTTCATTATTTATATATGAACTCAAACTTTTAAGCAGGCATCGTTGAGCACGGTTAATTCAATATAATTCAACTTCATAAATTTACCATAATCAGGATGACTGGTTTATTCGTGAGATTCTAATTGAAGTTTCAATTCCGGAAACATATTAAGCAAATGTTTAGTACCCAAGATTGCCATTAAAGGAGCTAAAAGTAATGGTATAATATTATTTCATTATTCATTAGCGGTAGTAGTGTTTTATTAAGAGTGCTCTTCATACAAAGTAAAATATCCTCCTTTTTTTTTTGTTTTTTTTTTCTGGTAAAACTCATCACCTTGTAAAGTAAGGCCAATAAAAGGGGATAATATTTACTCGGGAAAATGGGGCACAATTTAACATTTCATAAAATTAGGAACATTTCAATTTAGGAAATTTAGCGGAAAACATCTTAGCACTAGTCAATTAAGGTAGAATAATTTATCAGGAAAATAAGTTTCTCGTTAAGTTTGCATACAACTTCAAAGAAAATTTATTTAGCAATGTGCAAAAGTACTCCAAAAATACGGCATGTATTTTAATGTTAGATACAATGATCACGTCTAGCAATGAGATAAGGCCATTTAATGGAGATAATTTGGAGAAGAAATGAAGACTTCTTTGAGATTTTATTGATCTGATGGTGGACAGAAATATCATAGTGTAAAGTATACTGAAATAATATTTGCCGGGAAAGGTATTGCATCTTTAGAATTCACAGAGCAACATAGGAAATTTAGCGTTATATGGATAAAATATTTTAATATGAAGTAAGATTATCTCAAGGGACACATATTCCAGGGAAAATTAAATTGTAACTATTTCTTAAAGTGTAACACGCCTTTTCAGCATCGAGGCTATGTGAGACGTGAACTTCCAGTTTAAGGTGATGGATTCGACGTCAATGCTCTGCCACCTAGGACCGCACCCAGGTCCCTGAGCACGAAAGTATTTGCTAGCCACTATATCAGCTGGTGTGGTTGGGGAAAATTTGACTTCATGTAGTGTTACAGAACTCAAAACAATATTATAGTTCCTGACAGATAACATTTCTAACACGAAATAAAGTTAAAGTAGAGGATAAAATTTGGTCCTGATCACCCAAATATTTTTTTTGGAAAATCTGCCCCTCCTCCCAGTAATAATGTTGCGAAGCCTTGGATTAAATATCCCTGTATTATAAATAAAATATTGATTAAATAATTTATTTTCTTTAATTAGATGATTTATTTTTTAAAAATTAATTATTATACAGGATAAGAGAAAATATTTTTGTTATCAAACAAAAATTAAATTTATTTAATGTTCTTTCCGTTTGTATTTATACTTTTTTGTATGCATTTCATATACCTAAAGCACCATCTCTGAATCAGAATTTAACCTACAGTGGAAGAGTTTGTATTGCTTTCAAAAGAATTAAGATAAACGAGTCTGTTTTGTTAAAAAAAAGTACAGAGTAATTGTTCGCTATGTAAGTGATAAACACCAGAGGGCAAAAGAAAATGCTATAAAGAGGATATACAATTTTCTGTTTTTACTTCAATTCTACTTCTTTAGCTGGCTTCCTCGTAAATTTTATTGAAAATAAAAGAGAGAAAAAACAGTAAAACCAGAACGAAAAGAAAGAAGAAAAAAGAGTCCAGGATGGAAACTTAAAGTATGGGATTTCGTGTGAGAAAGTTGTTATTTATTGCTGTTTCTCGCAACACACAATTCTCAGCTGTTTCTGACAATGCGAGATAATGTATTATTCTTATGCCTTATCGTTATCTTTCTCTCTTTCTTTCTATTTTGCTTGCTTCCAAGTATAATACAAAGCAAGCACACAAAGAAAAGTGTGTATACTGATATAATTCAAAGGGAATGTATATATATATATATATATATATATATATATATATATATATATATATATATATATATATATATACCATGGCTTTACAAGAAACACATAACAATGAAAACACTAAATAAATTATCTTCACTTTAAAACAAATTAAATCTGACAGTTTTCTTCAGTTTTCCTTTATTTGTATATATACATAACTATAATATTTTTCTAAGACGTTGTTCTAATTTTTAAAAATACATTAATTTCATTGTAGATTGTTCTTTGTTATTGAAATATTCCTAGAATATAATGAGCTAGTAGGTCGTAATCCAACGTTAAGATTGCTGCTTTTTAATCATAAATGTTGTTAGCATAAATGCAAACTTTTTTTACAATAAGCATACAATGAAAATACATATTATTAAACTAATGTCTGTAGTTGGTCTACCTGAAAGTAGACATTCTCTCCTTTAAAGTTGGAGGTTTTTTTTTTTTTTTTTTTTTTTTGTTCTTCGACCAATTGTCGTTCCATCGTAAATTCCAGATTCTGATGCCAACAATGAGGCATGTCAGATTAGAGATGCTCTATGTAAACAGGTACATTCAAGAAAGTATTATTAGTGGTGTATGATTGGTTCTCCTATTTTGTGTTGAGTGATTAAAGAACTTGAATAGGTAGCATTAGTCGTACGAAGAAATAGGAAGGTAATATGAAAAAATAGGCAGAAACAAAAGCGATTATAAAATTTAGTTGAGATGTATTTGTTGCAGTGAGAAATGTCATGCAATCTTGCTAATGCAGGATTAACAGTCTTACTTATATGATACCTTCGTATTTTTCCTTACAATCTTTACTGATATTAGAACTCAAATTCTAATATTAGTGGTGAGCAAACTCATGACTAAGAGGTTATGGTACTCCATTTTGGCGTAGGAAATCCGGGTTCAATTCCCTGAGAAAGCTCATGTGATTAGGATCCCACGTTAAACTGTAGATACACTTCTCATATAGTCTCGCTGCTGAAGACTATGTTAAACTGAAATCAACTCAACTCAATTCTAATATCAGTGATGTGGCTGTATGACTTTGTAATCTAGTTATTTATGAGATTTGATACTGTAGTAAGAAGCAGCTACCGTGAGAGTTTATCTTATATAATTATCTACGCCAATTTAATACGTCAGTGGTGGTTCGAACTCAAGGTATATAGGTGTCTCATAAGGATGCAAAACACACACACACACTACAAATTAACTCAAATTGATAAAACTTATTACAAGACGTGATAAACTTGGGCTATAATGCAACATCAGGTAAGTTTTCGGATAGAAAATGAACAGTTCACTTCAGAAAATTCTACAAGGGAAACAATATAAATGCGACGAAATGCCCGATATTGATAGCTAGCTTGAAAGTATTGCATCAACAAAATAAAAAGATGTTTTATAGTAAGGGTTTGAAAGCATATATCATAAGTACACACATAAATAATACGTTTGTATACATAAATTTATAGCAAACAAAACTTTACATGTGAATTTAAACAAACGTAGAGACTGCTTCTATATTTAGGCTCAAGTTAATTTTCCTATTCGAACAGCTATCAACTTCAAGCAGAGATATGTGAAATTCTTTATCCTCTTCCTTCTTTACTATAAAGTAAGCAAGAATATATAAAGACAAGATGTTGTTCAACCCGTATACGCAGGAACATTGATAGGTAAAAGTGCATCCTTAATAACAAACCATCTTTAGGAATTAAATCTACTGTTATTTCGAAACTATTCATCCAAGATTACTATCTTTCATTACTGAGGTATTATAGTATGAATATTGTGACGTACAGGCCATTCGTTGATCCCTTGATATCTTTGTCTGAATCACAGAGAGTAAATTTTTATGAAGTTCTATAGTGTAACCACTATTAAATGAAGAAGAAAATTTTGAAGTAAATTTAGAAATTCTTTTGCGGTTTTTCTTTTCCTGGATCTTGAAGGTGCTTCAGATAATTTAGAAAATTAAATATAGTAAACCTGACTCACGTATATAGCATTTATCTACCATAACTGTTAAGGAAAATAATAATTTTTTATTTCCGTATATGAGTACCACGTATATGTAATCACATACAAGTATTTGTATGTCTATCTACGTTCTCCAGTTTGTTATATAGTTAAATACTGAGGTGTTTGTTGAGTTTGTCAATAACACAAGAATATATTTCTTTAAGATCCTAGAACATCACCCACATATTAGCAAGGATAATACGTTAACCTATAAGTTTTGAGGCCTTTTCAAGATTCGCACTTATTTCGTCAGACCTTTCCTACAGCCTATGATAAGAGTTTAAGAAATAAAAACCATGTAAGCAACAATAACACTCATGACAGGCTAATCAATAAGTATTATCACTACGTTATATCATTATTTCAACGTCCCGTTTTGTCATTCTCAATATGCTCATAGAAGCTCATGTCTTGAACAAGTTGTAGTCACACGACTTGTTGCCAACATCTTGTAACTGCAATGCACTGGGAATTTCTCTTATGCTTCGGAAGTGGTATAGAGCAATTTCTTCCCCCATAGCAACAAAGTATGCTAATCACTATAATAAACTCATTGACTGATATGAAGGCAAATGGTTGCCTCACAATTCGCGGAATATTTTGAGTTAGTTTGACTTAAGCTTCCCTTTCAGCACCGACACTAGTATAAGGTGTGTACTTACACCTTACGGTGGAATTGGAACCACGTAGGATACCACTGACAAGGGAAGAGAAGGAGTTATATATCGAAGTGGAAGATGGTTTGTACACCAATCGAAAGCACTAATGACGCATATTATGAAACTGTAATAAAAAATTTCCGAATGCATATACTGTCCGCGTTATATGAATATACAGGGCGTCCCGAAAATACGTTTCTACCCCTAGAAATTGCAAACGATGAGACAGATGCCAAAACAGGGAAACACGTGTTTGATCAGTTTAAAAATACAATGTATCAAAGCAAAAAGTGTTGTCCTAGGGCCACTTGCAGTGTCCCAGGCGGGGTCCATCTTAAAAATTGCAAATAGTAAGGGAGTCAAGTAGCATATCGTTGGAAACCTGTTGGGAAATGAAAGAAGACTGAACAAGTCTCGACTCCCTAAAATTACCTTGTGCAAAATGGTGACCAGTCAAAATGTCAGCAGAACGTCGTTGTAAAGTCTGTGGCCACCCCAAAAGAAGTTGAAATGGTGAGACAGATGTCAAAACAGGAAATCTCGTGTGTCATCATTTTAAAAGTACAATGATCAAAAGCAAAAATATTTGTCCCAGGGTCCTCCATACGGGGCACTACTCAATATTTTCAACTGACAAGGGGGGTTAAGTAGCATATTGCTTGGAAGCTGTTGGGAAATAAATGTAGATGGAATAAGTCTGGACGCTCTACGGTAACACCATGTAAATTTCTTGCGTTCTAGTTCTTTTTTCTGTAGTCGTTTTTTAGTTTGTTTTCACTTTAATTCTTGTACTCAACGAAATGAAAGGAAATGCCCTAATGTTAGATTCTACTCTTTGGGCCTAGTAATGTCTAAAGTAAATAAAGAAATAAAGAAATATAATAAAATAAAATAAAATTAAGAAATGAAGAAAAAATAACAATCGACATCTTTGAGTATAGAACTAATAGTTAACATACGAAGTGTCTCAAAGGTCCCTTGACATAGGTTAACTTTGTTATTATGAGAGTTACAACAAAATGTAACAGGGTAAGTCATCTCCAAATATAATGTTTACAATCTAAAGTGAAGGAATTTTTAATTCGGACGAGCCGTTTGGGTTGTACACTCTTTAAATGAAAATGCAACATTGCCATTAATAGAGGGGATGGGGATAGGAGGGCGAGGTGGGAAGTCAATAAATTTGGTAAGAGTACGGTGAATGGTGGCATGTTTGAAATGGGGGCTGACCATCGACACATTAGTGTAAAAGACAGTAACTTCATTCACTTATGTTGCGGGTCCAGGTAAACGGTAACGTTGCACTTTCATTTAACATTGAGCCCATAAAGGTTGTACAGCCCAAACGGCTCGTCTGATTAAAAAGAAAATCCTTCACTTTATATTGAAACTATCATATTTGGAGACGATTTCCCCTTTTACATTTTGTTGTAACTCCGATAATAACAGAGTTACCCCATGTCAAAGTGATTTTGAGACACCCTGTATAATGTACAATTGTGGTAATTTTGCTCGTAGTCTGGATTATCAAGTATAAAATGGTTCAAACATTTTTTTCTTGCAACGGCAAATATGTACAAGTGTCTCACAATTACAAGTTGCCGATTGCAAAATGTAAAGAGAATGCGCTCGGAGAATCGAAATAAAGATGTACAGTTTGATCGGCTGCCATTTTGCACAGGGTAATTTTAGGGAGTCTAGAATTTTTCCGTCTTCTTTCATTTCCCAAGGTTTCCATCGGTATGCTACTTGATCCTCTTACCATTTGCAATTTTTGAGTTGGATTCCGCCTGGGACCCTGCGGGTGGCCCTGGGACAACACTTCTTGCTTTGACATGTTATACTTTTAGAATGACCAAACACGCATTTTCCTGTTTTGGCATCTGTCTCACCATTTGCGATTTCTTCGGGTGGAAACGGATTTTCTGGACACCCTGTATATTCATATATCTCGCACTGTATATGCATTCGGAAATTTTTTATTACAATTTCATAGTAGGCGTGATTAGTGCTTTTGATTGGTGCATAAACCATCTTCCACTTCGATATATAATCTACGTACCTCTCTTTACTTGTGAGAAGCGAACCTAGTACGAACGTTAATCATTTAGGCATGATATAATATTGTCTAACAGGAAATATGATCATATAAATAAAGCTCAAATGTCACCGTTAACGGAGTTAATATATGGTAAAAGAACTTCTGATACGTACCAGGTTTCTCATTTAGTAGCACATACAAATGAGACTTTTCTCTCACGAACGTTCTTGTATCGTTCGTATCCATAATAAATTTAACTTTCTTCATTTTTATAATCCATATACTGCGATCACTTGTCATTCTAGGATCCAACAAAATAAAAAAGGAAAAAGAACTATACGAAAATTGGGGCCTCAAAAAGGAAGGTCTTTTTGCAAATATTGCAAGAGCAAAAAGATAAGGAGAAACTTAAAATAGCTTAGAAAACTGAGTAGAATTAAAGTTTCATAAACATATGCTTCCGGTTGCTTATTTCTTCAGATAAATTCGGTAGTAGTATAAAAGAAATAATAAAAAAGGAAAGGAGGAAAACTTTGCAATTTGATAGGGATAGGGAAATGCTTTCGAAATAAGAAAAGAAACTAAAGAGAAAACTAAGACCGAGGAATAATATCTCTAAAGTAAAAAAGAGAAAAGACACAAACCTTCAAAGGCAGGTTAGAAATAGTCGCGGGTGACAGAAAGTAAAGAAAATGGTTACAAAGCAAGGAGAGGATGTAGAAGAAGAAAAAAGGTAAAAGATAAGAAAGATGAAAACTCGAGAAAGCGTAACATTGGCAGCGCTGATAGCAAAGTAAGAGGGTGTTGGATTGGAAAGCAGACGGGAATCCATCATGGCCGATGCGCGCACTTTTCCCATTTTTCCATTTCACTTTCATGTCTGTGGCAGCCCTTTCTTTCTCCTTCGTTTTCGTTTTTTTCTTGAGAAAACAACATAAAAAGGAAACGGAAGTTAAAAGAGCTTTGTGTATATATGTATGTGTGTGTGTGTGTGTGTGTGTAATATCACAAGAAGAAGAAAAGACGAACAATGTATAAAAGAAGAGACTAATGATGGATTGCCTGACAGATCCAAAGATGGTTTTGGGACCAGGAGGTTACTTTTGACCTTATCGGTTCCTTTCAGGCAGTCTAAGACACAGCAATCTTTGTCTCTCTCTTTCTTTATTCACATTTTCTGTCTTCGCTGAGGTGATACCTTTAACACCCTACACTGACGTTACAATGTCATTACATGTTATAACTTGAACTACATAATTTGATATCTAAGAATTGGACAAATACATACGTAATTTATATTTTTATTAAATATCAATAATTCATATAGAATGTATATTCCACGGAAATTTCACGAAAATATCCGTAATTAAATACAGTAAATTAATTTGTACTGTTCCATCCATATTTTATTAATTTCAACCGACGTGCAACTCGGAATATAAAGTACCATGTGAGTGTGTTTCTGAAACGTCACTTGAAACAATTAACACACTGATGGAAGACCAAACATTTAATGTACAAGTAGTGTATGTGTTACTGTTAGAACTGTATGTATCACTGTTAAGAATATGTTACTTAACTCTGTATTTTTTTTTACATACGTAAAGCATAGTTATCGAAAATATGATAAAACTTTTAATTGTTATTGGCAATGAGGGACATACCTTTAGCGCCATAAAAATTCATTTGGATCGATATTTTTCCAAAACTGCACATAAGAATTTAGACTCAAGTATATCTTATTTTTTCATGTTAATCTGATCTATCTATTGATATTCGTTTATTTTTAAAGACAAACAAAATTATCGACAAACAATAATTAAGGTCCAGGATTTATCGATAATTATGAGCTATATCTCGTTAGCTCTACTGTATAATCTCCATTAGATAGTGAAACTCTTTCAGTTTTACGTCGCACGGATATGCCGTGTAAGCTGAAGGAGACGGTGGCAGGAAAAAGGGTTAACCCCGAGAAAACCCACGCATACGTTGTTTGTCCATCACAAAGTTCACTTGGTGCGAGCTGGGAACAAACCCAGAGACCCCATGCACCAGAGGTGAACGCTCTACCACTGAGCCGCGACGGCTCTTTCCATTAGCTTATGTCATTATGAAAACGCTTGATGATGAAATACTTCAGTATTGGTGGCATCTTCATAGGTATCGTAGTTATGGTACATGATCAATAATTTTTAGGTTTACCAATTGTTTTCCTCGATTTTGTCGTAAACTAATCATGAGAATTTTCACTTACGTATGTAAGTTTGTTCAGTTTAACGAGGTCACGTTTGGTCATTTGCTTCTCATTAATCGCTTATAATAATGTAGAATTTAATCACTAATTCTTATTTGTCAACAATATATTAAATTTTGCCATGTTACATATTGATTAGTAACTCATTCGTATCAATATAAATATATTTAGTACAGTGTGTGTGAGTGTAAGTAAAGAATCAATATGAAATTGTCATATATATAAGATGAACATTAGAAAACACACCCATAAACAAATCCATTTGAGATTAAATTCCGTGATGGGTATGTTTAGTTCTTTTGCTTGGATTGTCTGCGGATGGAACTCAACTTGGAGGATGAATAACGTAAGACGGCCATCTCATAAAATTTAGAGCTAAATGACCTTGTAGAATTGGAACAAATGACCCATATATCTAAGTTATTGATCCGTTAGTGACACTGAGCTGTACTACTCAAGAGAGATACAAGATAAAATGTTGTTCCTTGAAGATAGTTCAGAGTATCCATTGTGATGTTAGTTTTCCTTCATAAAATTCTCTTTGCAAAACGCAGTTACGTTACTTAAACATTGTAAGAATGTTTGCTGCAAGCAAGTTACAATATGCTACCATAATATATAAACGTAGCTAGAATTACCGTAAAAGGCTAAATATCAAATATATTATTAGTATCTCAGAGTTATTTATTTTATCTAATGGTGTAATATTGTTATAATACTCTTAAGGAGTAGTTAGTTCTCAATCAAGATATTTTTCGGTGACTTTCGCTCTTTCCTCTTCGATATTAATAAATGAATATGTCTTGTATAGTTTATAAGGTACAGGATACCTTGAATTTTCAGTACTTTTTTATTAAAGAAAAGTATTAGAATTATGCTGGATTGGTCTGAAAGCGTCATTATGCTATGAATAGGAGTATTAAAATATTCATAAAACATCAAGAGTTGTATAAGCGTATATAATAATGGGATAAATTGCATTCATCTTTCAGAGAATAATGACATAAAAGTAAATTAAATGTTTACTTTTCCCTGACATTTATGCTCTTCATGTTCAAAAGATATGAATTGTGATGAAAAAGTAAGAAGAAATGTTAAATTTGAAGACAAGTTATTGTCCACTACAAACTTAAAGAAATTTGAGATCAAATCAATCAAGCGACACATCAGAGGCAAACTGCATATTTTAACGTACTTTTTATGTAATTTTCATCAGTGACTACTAACATTGTCGAAGATTATGTTAATTTCCGGTTCATATTCTGCAACAAATGCTATATGATCTGTAAGTAACCCATATGAAGGGTAAGCGGAAAAAACAAGGAATGTCCATTTATGTGCTTTTTCGGATGCTTTGTCCTATCTGTTGGTGCCTATTGGTAGTATTTGACTGTATATGCCATGTATGCGTAGATGTAGAAATGTCCATGTAAAAGGGGCAAAAAGATTTAATAACCCTATTCTTTTTACGCGGTTTTCAATATTAAAACGTCGTTTTCTCGAAAATGCAGTTTTGTGACATTCCTTCTTTTTCCCCCTTACCCTTCATATATCCTAACACTTCCCTGCTGCACGATCTTAAGCCAACCTCTTAGTTTGCATGTACAATTTCTCTGTTTTAATATCGTCTATTAATTGTAGTATCCTTCGACCCCTCCCTCTCTTTCCTGCTATCATACCCTCTAGAACATTCTCATGATACAGTTCCTTCTTAGCCAATGTCCCAACCAGTTTCTCTTCCTCTTCTTAACAATACCTAAAATTGTTCTTTTCTCTCCCACCATTTTTAACACCCTCTCATTCGTTTTCCACTCCATTCTCCTAGCTAGTTCTCTCCGCTCTTCTCCCCACTTACATTTCGAAAGCTTCCAATTGTTTCTCATCATTTTTGCATAATGTCCGTGTTTCTGACCCATACAGCACAACACTCCACACATAGCACTTTATGACTTTTTTTCTTAAGTCTTTGTTCAAGGTTCCACAAAATAGTATTTCCTTTCTCCTAAAAGCTTCTTTCGCCATTCGTATCCTTGCTTTTATTTAACGTTCACACTTCATATCATTACTAATAAATACTACCCAGACATAGAAAATTTGTCGCCATTTCTATTTTCTCCACTCCTATATTTGACACCGACCACTTCGTTACAAGCACCATGGCTTTTGTCTTTGTAACATTTATTTTCATCCCATATCTTTATGTCTTAAATATCTTTAATTGAGCAAACAACACTGTTATCTCTTGGTCAGCTATTTGCTTTTCTCCTACATTTATGGATTCGTCTTGTTTGCGATTATTAGAGCAACTCAGAGATTCCAGTAACTTGACTGCTTGCACGGACATCTACTAATAGTTGCCAAGGGCGCCCATGTTGTGGTTTCCAAGGGGGGCAACTATAAGCGACTTTTCAAAAATAGTTTCAAATTTTGCTGTAACTAATGTAAAATTCTATTGGATTTTCGATATTCTGAAGTACAATTTCCTGTAGGGGGCGAGCGTCCCACCTTGCCCCTCCTGATGGGCGCCCTTGATAGTGGCGTGTGCTCTTCGTATTTTGTCGTAACTGTTTTCTGTATTTTTTTTTCAAATTTTCAATTCCCTATTCATGTATACTTACAGTTGAATGCAAAATATTCTTAGTATACCTTAAAAATAAATTAATTAGGAAAATAGACTTGACTTTTATTAATTATGATTCGCTTTTAAGTAGAACGACCTTGCAGAAATAGCTGATGTATTTCTTCCTGCATTAAGAGCACGAAGTGTTCCCTACATTTTGCTTTCAAAAAGTGGTAACTTATTTCATCATAAGTGAGGAAGTGTCAATATTTTATAAAACAAAAAGGAGGCATTAAAAGGATAAAATACATTTCTCTGAATCATACTAGGTAGTGTAGTGTATGGGGTTAATTCGTCATGTAGTAGTTCGTATATTGATCTTTTAAGATGCAATCAGATACAATGAACATTGAAGAAATTCAAAAACTGAATTACGGCGCACAGTGGTCAGAAACTGGGAGAAAGCGGTCAAAAATCGATTTTGTCAACTACGCTGACTATGAAATCGGTATTGATATTTGACTATAAGTATCTCTCCTGTTTTCAAACCCGGAGTTTGAGGACATAGGGGTATTTTCGATGTTCATAAAATGCATGTAAACATGAACCAATAAAAGAGCCGAAAAATCAGTAAAAAATGAACCAAACAATATAATATGTTTAACCATTTATATCGTTTCTGAGGTCGATGAAAGCGATTGGATGGTACATCGGACTCAAATACTGTGCGTTTAGTGAAGAGTTTTATTTGTTATCCATTGTCATATAATTTATATGATGGCTGTGTTAGTGTTATCGAAAAGTTACATAAACGCTGACGTTGATAGCTCTTCAGTCTAAGCCTATCCTTGCTTATCTGCAAAATAAGGTTTATTGAGTTGACCATGAGTAGTACATGGGTAGCTGCAGCCAAGTGCAGCTGAAGGACTCAGTCCCATCTAACTGGAAAAGCGTGATGTGTAATGTTGTTGTGGTCGCAATCGAGATCCGCTATCTGAGCCTTACAAAAGGAAAAGGGATGTTGTCTTGTACGTAATTTGGTTTGCTCTTCGTCCCTGAATCAAAGTTATAGTGAAAGCCTCATACATATTGCAGTGATAAACTATCAGTCATGTGGAGCTGCTGTATATTACGCGTCAGTGCAGCAGTATATAAAAATATTCTATATGGAATCATTTAATCTTACCAAAACAACGTAATCGTAAACTAAATTACATTCCAGTATCAGTATTTCTTCGAAGATAGTGCGAATACAAAACCGCGAACTTTAATTTTGTGTCCTAAGGGCAGACACGCATTTGTTTTACACCGTCTTTTTATTAGTTACACATATAATTAGAGGGAGAGCACATTGAACCTGTAACCGCTTCTTGGATGCATATTAACACCTGTCATAACTTCGTACTGGCTAGTGATGTCCAATTCACATAAGGCGTCAAAATGTTGTTTTTAATTTATAAACTGTATGTATGATTCACGGTGGCGGATTTCAAGATGATGGCTTTCATTGTTCTGTGTTCTCCTCAATTTCTCCTCTCCTTTATTACTCTTCAACATTGTTCCTTTAGTTATTTTTTGCAGTATTTGACATTTATGCGAGGGTTTTCCACACTTTTGAATCACCTTGTATGTATTGCACGTATTGCAGCAAGGACTCTTCGAATCACTTTCACAGTAGTTGCAATCGATTTAGATAGGACAATTACGTTTAGAGGCATTCGTCAACTTCCATTGTTTCGGAATAAACTACTTTTGTTCGCTTTTTCTAAGTTCCTGACCACTGTACGGCGTCAGGATTGTGGACATATCTGTAGGAATCTTGATGTCCTTTACCACTCGACTACAGTAAAATTAAAAGAAATGTAATGTATCCATGTATGATATGTTTCTTTATTCCTACGGAAAACAATCAATTTCTTACAATTTAATTAATGTTGGGTCGATAGAGCTCTTTCATATGGAGTTTTGTTCTGTATGGAGCAAAAACATAAACATTACGTAAAAGTGATGAAAAACGAGTGGAGGCTTTTAAAATGTGAGTGTGGAAAAGAATGGAGATTATTAGCTGGATCGAGCAGAAAACGGATGACAAGGTGTTAGAAATTGTGGGAGAGAAAAGAACAATTTTGGATATTGTTGAAAAGAGGAAGAGAAACTGGTTGAGAAATTGGCTAAAAAGGAACTGTATAATGAGACGTGGTAGAAGGTGTGGTGGTGAAAAAGAGAGGTAGGAGGAAAAGGACATTAGAATTGATAGACGGTATCAAAACAGAAAAATCGTGCAGACGCAGAAGTTAGCTGAAGACTGAGAAGCATGGAAGCTTCTCGGTTGTAGCAAGTGACCTGCCAACAAAGGCAGAATATCTATAATGATAATGATGAGGTTTGTATTGTCTCATGCCTCATACTTGGTATGTTGCGTCACATTTTCTGTCGGATATCAAATGAAAGGAAACGTCGAGAGTATTAAAAACATATTTTATGTCCATTTTGTTACGTATAACAAATAAAATAAAAGAATGAATCATTTATTCAATAAATAAGTAAATTCAATAGTTTTCAATTTTTTAAAAAAATAACAATCGATTGTTCCAACTATTCTCTCGCTGACATAGTGATTAGAAGTACAGTACAAGGAGCTCAATATTTTTAACAGGAAAGGTGAGTACAAGTGTAAATGTTTTTGGATTTGATAGTGGATCTTCTAAACCAACAGAGTATAGATAACAGTAGCTCTGGTCCAACATTTTATTTTGGTTCGCGCTAGTAGAAACATTAGAGATAAGCATAATGAAGTTGAATTCTGGCGAACTGTAGTTTTTGGTCCATTAATGTGAACTCTGGTACACACAGGAAAAAAATATTATGGAATTTCACGATTAGCTGTTATTTACAGGAGAGGGAAAAATTTAAGGAATGTTCAACTCTTCTCATGCTGGTTCATGTCTCCATTTATATACTAGTTCAAATATTTAGGAAGGGGATAATGTGACCTAGCCCGGCGATGACAAATCTATACCATTTCACTTTTAATCTCCTTTCTCTCTCCAGTTTGTTTCTTCATTTGTAAGCACAATATTATGTATACAGTTTTCCATTTAATCATTTTACAGTGTTTGCACGCTACAGACAACATTGGTTACAAAGGCCACTACGCTTCGTGGAAACCACATCGTTTTGCATTACAAGCAAACTACTTTCGTAATGACACTATGACACGAGTTCTAAGACGTACGTTGAACAATATGCATTGGTTTGCTGGGTTATCACTGAAGCAAGTGACTACGGTGTACTAAAAGAGAACCTGGGAATGTAATCGTTTCTCACTATTTAAGAAGGAAACTTTGTTGATGAACTTCGCATCATTAGCTTCCGGTTTACTCAAATTTTGTGAAATAATATAGCGAATTTTAGTGAATAAGAGATATGATTTCCGATTATTGTAAATTGTATAAAGTTGTAACACGAGATACTGTTTCATAAACTGTATTCAGTACATTTATATATTAATTTATTCAAACAACCTATACTTAAGTTTGAATCAATTTGGTATGTACTATATTGAAGGCAGACCAAGCATTTAGCTACCTGAATTTCCTTCAATACTATTTATCTTCATGCCAGAATCAAAACACATATATAAGCTTTGTGATTTGTGACATTTAATCCACTGAGTACAAAAGTAATGAGACATATGTTATTCATTGAAGTACCTATGGATTCAAATGTTCACAAAGAAAATAAAAGTGGACTTTATATTAATATGAAATGATGCAAAAGTAATGGTGTAATTCATTTGCAAGATTTGATGGTGCATAACTTTACGTATCATTTGATTCTGTGACAGAAAGTAAAAGGTAAGAGGGGCACTGAAATGGGGGAAAGAGATTAACGATATTTTTGTGTATTCTTGCGCGTGTGAAGTACAAAAATATACAGAGAAGTGAAGCATTCATTTAGAACGGAAGCATAAGTGGTACAGCAAATATATATATATATATATATATATATATATATATATATATATATATATATATATATATATATATATATATATGAAAAATCAATGTAAGGTTCGAGAAGCTTTTTGCGTCAGCGAAAAGCCTTTAAAAGAGGTGAAAGAAGCGAGATGCGGGAATATATCAGGAGGTGACTGGGAGGATTCGTGATGGAGGAGAATATATGAAGAATGTACAGAAATAGTAGAAGTTTCAATGTTTCGTCCCCAGCTTGTTTCTTTTTTCTTTGAAAATTCGTGGAGTTATAGCGTTCATAGTACAGCATGCTGTTTGAATGGTTATATGTTATTGTGTTTCCCTGTCTAGAATGGCTGAGGAAAGCAAAAAAAGAAAAACATACAAAAGAAGAAGAAGGACAAAGTTCTTTCCGCACGTGATCCAATTCCTAATGTGCAGCTCCTCTGATAGTACCAAAAGGGTATTATCTAAGAAAGTGCTGAGCATGAACTCTCTATAATAAATTGTCTATAGCAATAAAAAAGAAAGAAAGAAACCATCTCACATGTAGAGAAAATAAATAAATCAATGGCACAACCAGCCAAGGAAAGTTAATTTTAAGTGGTCATGTATAAAATACTTTTGTACTAATCAATAATTGTCAAGTGAATATTAATCCCTAGTTTATTGCCAGAAGTTCATGACCTGAAGGCTAAAGAGTCTAATAATATTTTCAGGTGAGTGATGATGAAATAGTTCATCGGACTAATACAGTGGGACAAAATTGGAGTATTCTGATAAAATCCATAAATAGAACATTACCAACCACAAACTTGCATCGCCTAAGATCAAACCTACGATCCTTTGCTATATTAAATGTGAGCAATACCCCGGCTGAGCATCGTGTACCCAAACAATGATAGAGTTTCTTGTTGTTATGGTATTTGTAACTCCGTTTTCGAAGCTATAAAGCATATCTTGAAACGGCTTATAAGATAAAAAACATACATTTATAAGAGTCTCATACCAAGAATAAACTTAACTATAAAAAATTTTTATTTACCTACCTTCTATAAGAAAGTGTTTTCAATTACTCAAGATTAATTTATAGCAATGAATTTTTGCAGGACAAATTGCAGTAAACATTAAACTTGGAGCAATACGTTAGCATAGAATCAGTGGGGCAAAGTGGGTAGAGGGGCAAAGTAAGTAATGATAAAGAAAATTAGTCCAGGTAACACAGCGATTGTTTGGATTTTGTAAGCCAACTTACTGATTAAACCCAACAGTTAATTGGTATGTTTAATAGAGTTGTCTCTGGATTTTGTTAAGCATAATAGGCAGTAGACGTCTTTCTTTGTGGGTAGATTAGAGGACACGTACCACTATCAAGGACCTCACACGTACCACTAGTAAGTAGATATAATACAAAAAGAGATAATCTTGGGGAATATCTTCGATCGCTTTCACATTAGTTACTAGTATTCTCGGAACGTTAGGTACTCTCAGACCTGTGTATTTAAAGTCCTCTCCCGGAGAAAATCTTCTGAAATCACCACTTGGTATAGATATGTGTACCTGATGGAAATGAACTGACATGTTGAAACCTATCAAATACTTGACGTCATGGATATTGTGTTAGTGTTTCTCATAATGATGAGTTTATTTGTGGAAAGTAAAGAGAGAGAGAGAGAGCACAGTAATCAGTTGATGTAGCTGTTATTGCCTTCTATAATTGAAACTTTGCAACAAAGGACGTAAAAAGCCATTTATGTGCTTTCCAGAGAAGCAAGCTTTTATTTCACTTGAATCTATCGCAATCCATGCACTCTGACTTTTCTGGAAAGATCTATAATGATAATATTCCAGTTCTCGTCTTTTACGTTTTTCTACATTGTCTGCCCAAGCATATAGATTGTTTAACATTGCATTTTTTAAAGAAAAATATGAACTTTTTGTATTTTATACCTTAAGTTCACAGTAGATTTAGGATGCAGTAGATATACATGTAGCAGTAGTAAACTCTGCTACTTTAATGTCAATATAGCTTACATATTTCGCCTCATAGACCTATCTACCACATCCCACTGTTGACACACAATGGGCAATTCACATATCTCCTTTAAATCGTGCACTATGTGTTAATTCCTGTAAATACTTGCACTATTTTAATTCTGTTAATTAATAACGTAATGGACATAATGTCTATGTATAAGGAAAAGTTTCCAACGTATACTACCTGTCAACGTAACTTAGATTATAGTTAAAGTAATGATGAAAATTTTCCGGAAAATTTCCCATTTCAGGGTTCATTCACTCGTACATTGAACTGAATTGAAAATGTCTTTATTCATGAAGCGAAGTTCAGTCGTCGGCTGCTCTAGCACCTAGCCTAACAAAGTACAATTAGAAATGATACAGAAATGTTACATAGGAATATGTAAAGAGATCTCACACAGACTTATATTAAGGCAATAAGCATATAGCGTTTAGTTGTCTACAAAATAATATATATATATGAATGATTAAAACCAATATTAAGTAAGACTATAATACTTGTTCAGATACAGTAATACTTGTCCTCTATACTACAATAGGCATGCAATATTGGTTTACTTGCTGCAGTCTAAGGTGTAGATACTCGAGCTAAGTTTTTGTTGATATAGAAGATGATCCTTTACCCTACGTTTCAAGATCAAGAATCCTTTGCATTCGGTTATATCGGGAGGTAATGAATTCCAGGCTCTCACAACTGAAATAGAGAAAGATTTCGCTGCTTTCTTTAGTGTATGCCGCGGGATGTCAAATGTACGGGAACGTTTTGTTGTGCCGTGAAATCTATTTATAATAGAAGTTCCATGACAAATAGTTACATAGAGTATAAAATCTAACAATTCTTCATTTCTTAAAAAAGTATATTAGAAAAATTAATATGCCTTTTTCATAGAATTCATTTTTGAAGACATAAATTCCTACTATCGACACAAATTTTATATACGTAATACAAAGCTTTTTCATAACTTTATTACATTTATACATGACTCCATCTTATACAATTAAGTAGGGCTAATACAAAATATGTACTATAAGGTTTTCTTTACCCAATTTTCCGAAGTTTAACTGAGGTAACACATTAAAACAAATACTAGAAAAACTTAGGGAAATAAAGTTGTATTCAAGTATTCATTCAGAAAGGAAACTAAATTGTAAGTAATAAGGGGATAGGAGGTAGACTTCTGCAGATGTTTTTCCAAATCATCTTTCTAAGAAAGTTTTATGCATTTTTTCATTTATTAAGAAACTTTGCATTCTACATTGATTTTCCCTGTACTTTACACACACACAGACAAATATCATGTAAATCTTTCATTACCAAGCACGAAGTACCATTTGGAAATTTACTAATTATGAAAAGTTGTTGTTGAAAAATTATACTTTGCTGTTATTTTACATTCCTATACACACATTCAACCTATTTTATAGCATTATGTGGAGTTAATACCTTGTAAATTTTGTTTATAACGAAAATTTTCTGAAAAAAATGTAGTAGAAATATTTCACCTGACATCACTAAGGTGAATTATACTAACTTTGTCCTTATCAAGTCTACGATTTCAAGTTCGAAACTTTCGAAAGATAAGATACTTAATCTAGTTCCGTTTACGAATATGTATGAGCATATTCAAGCATAGTTTATTTAATGTTTCGTAAATAGTATATATGTAATTTATTTTCGTTTATACATTTAATTTTTCATTAAGAAGATATTTTCTCTAACATCTCGCTTTGCTAATATCTACATAATATCTATGTTTTTATTGCACTTAAGGACTAATGTTAAGAAAAGTCTATGTTTAATATAATAATATAAACTGTAGAAAATACTTAAAGTTTACAAATAAACTGTATTATCTCAAAATATTGAAAAAATTCTAAGAATTATTAATAATATTCCAATAAAACTTTGGCATCACTTTTACAGAGTTGAAACTATTTGACTATTGTTCTCGTAAGATCAAAAGACAATTATAAAGCTACAAATACTACTAGAAAACTCTACATATAATTTTTGTTTCCTACATTTTTGTGAAAAAATAAACGAACAATATTTTTTCGTGTTGAGAAAAAGGAAAATAGAAAAGTCTTCACAGTAGACTTTTTCTCATTGAAACAAATTAGCTTGTTTTAGAAACTAAATAAAAAATAAAAAAAATATCGATTTCTTTTTTGGTTATATATAACTTTTCTCTTATTGAATCGCGTTCTTTCACAAAAGCACTCACAAAACATTGTATTTGTTTTTTGTAGTATCTTTTTTACAATTCTATCGTTACAGTATTTCGCTATTGTAGAACATATATAAAGCTATACATCCATGAAACAAATGAAAAAGTCGGACTAACTGCCCTTAAAGGTGATTAGAAATTCCTTTGTTTGGTGTCGATTTCTCATAGAAGCAGAGGTAAAAAATTAAAGATAAATTTTCGATTGAAGTAAAATGAATTTTTGTAAAAAAGCATTTTTACTGATGTTTTATTTATTCTACAAGTAGCAGCGGAGAAAGAAGAGTGAGAAGCTCTTTGAAAGTAATAAAAATGTTCTTACTTACAATGACAATTGTATGGCGATTGCCTAATATTTTTCTTCCCTTTTCAAAGAAATATTTAGCACTATCACGTTCCTGCTCTATAGGTCTAATTGTCCTGAGTAGCTCCACTAGGCAAGTAAGCTTTAGTCAAAATTATATGATGAAACCCAGAGTAAAGTAGGTATTATGTTCCAAGATAGATTTAAGATAGGTCAGCTGTTTTGTCCGTGATATGGGCACAAACAACAAAGGATGTCAGTTTTAATGTGACGGGAAAAAAATAAAGAAATTCCCCTCTCACCTCTTGCACCAGAATTTTGAAAAATGCTGCGACATGCCAGCTTATTTTTGATGAGAATTTTATATACAGAGTTACATCTTCGTAACTTGAATGCCACAAGAGAAACTATATTTATGGCATAAATATTGAACCCTTATATATTCCTCTACGATACATTTTAATCAAAGTGGCACGATAAGAGCCGCGACTAACGAAGTTTGAAACTTAATTTCAAATGGCTCAGCCATTTTCTCGTGATACGATCATGAACAACAATGTCAGTATCAATTTGACGAAAATTATAAGCATGCCTCTCTATTCCCCCACCACTACTTGAAATGGAAATTTTCAGAAAAGATTTGGTACACGTTGGTTGGATTGGGAGTAGCATCCATTTCAGCAGTGAGGCTATGTGAAACGTAGACATACAAATTAACTTGGGATCTGAGTCACATGATCTCCCACAAGAAATAAAACCTGGATCTTCTGCCCCGAAAACACATACGCTACATTTTAGACACTGTAAAATATTTGTCCGCATTTGTTATAAAGTATTTTCTTGTATATATGGAATTTAATATTCCTAAATTGAGGATCTCATGACATATTACCCAATTTTTTCGCATAAATTATGACTCCCTCATGCTACCGCTTAGGGTACGTATGTTAATCAATTTGACGTGAAAACCCAGTTCGAGGTAGGTGATAACCATATTTCAAAATTCATTTCAAATGGTTGAGGCGTTTTCCAGTGATTCAATCACACACAAAATTAGTTTCACAGCAAGGCACGCTACAAGGTAAATATATAACAGAAAATTTATTCTCTTCTGTCGGGAAATAAAGGTACCGTGTGAAACTTGTAACCAGCCAATCCGTGTTAAAATACCATCACGGCGTTTATCTTTCTTATTTTATTTTTACTTTACATTATTGGAAACTGAATATGAATCTAAACAATAAAACAAAGGGGAATAGTGTGAAGAAATAGAAATATATATCGTGACATACCATGTCAATATAAATAACATAACGTGTTTAATTTGTGATACAAAGTTGAGATATGGTTGTAGATGTTCTGACAAAGACACAAACGAGTTACATGTTTATGCACGATATGCGCATTCCTGGCGTGCCAAGCGATTAGGAATTTTTCTATAATAATGCGTGTGAACTTCCTCGTGGTTATATGGTTTTAACGCGGTGGGTCCGGCTTCTTTTTCTAGTAGGAACTCAAGTGATTAGGATTTCACGTTAAATTGTAGGGCCAAGTCTCATGTAGCCTCGGTGTTGAACGGAACATTAAAGTCAAAATGAACCAATTTAGTGCACGTCATCGTACTTGAGTCATGTTTTTAACACGTTCAAACAATTTATATAGTATGTCAAGTACTTATTTTTGTTTCATCACATTATGCTCACTGCTTTCATTCAAATTTAGTTTACAATAATGTTTTGTGTCATACAAAAGGAATAAAAACGGAAGACAGGGTGAGACTTGAACACAGATCAACTGGTCGCTAGTCACACACATTACCCCTATTCCAGGAGAAATAATAGGCATCTTTCTCTGTTAAATACTTATCTTTTGATGTATCATGCAACGCTGCCATATTGTATCTTTACCGGGTCCTACCATCTAGTATGGGTGTTAGCTTTAGATACTTAAAGTATATTCGAGAGCCTCGGTGACATATCTACAAACCGGTTGGAATGGGTTCGATACGTGATGGCGGTCAGAATTTTTTCTCGTTCGGATGTAGCTCATAGGTCATCCGATTTGATTTGAGTTGATATTGAAATGAAAATGAAATGAAATTTTTAAGTTTTACGTCCCACGGTTATGCCGGTTAGGCTAAAGGAGACGGTGATGATGAGAGATGAGTGAAATGGTGGAATGAAGAAAGTGGGAGGAAACGGGAGAACCCCGAAAAAACCCACGAGCACGATGTTTGACCACCACAAAGTCCACAGGGCGCGAGCTGGGATCGAACCAGGGATCCCAAGCACCGGAGGTGAACGCTCTACCACTGAGCCACCGCGCCCCCTGAGTTGATATTGAGTTTAACGTCCCGTTCAGCAGCGAGGCTATATGAGAGTAGGTCATACGACTTCTCTAAATGGACAATTTGGGCGATCTGATGGTTGGGAGAGGCCGGAGCGCAGTGCCGACTAGATTGCTTCCTTAACTGTCGAAGTCGCAAAAGCCTGGAGCCTTATCTCCACCCTAGATCTTGGAATATATACAGTATAATCTATACCAAATCGTGATGGTATTTACGTTTTTAGTGTTTGCCTAGGTGCATTCTTGTTTGATGCAATTTGTTCTTTATGTGTCATGCAAATCACAAATCGACATCTTTGTAGGCAACTAGAGAACAACGTTGCTCTACCGCATTCAGTTATATTAGTTTAGTTGTATTTAATTCACAGTTTATTCTTTTGTTACTATTTCGTAATAATAGCAACTATGTATTACAATAATTTCGAGCTATTTAATTTAGGCAAGGAACCTAATTTATGTAGTGATAGAGGAGTTAGAAAATATCCGATCTTAAGAATATGTAATTATTTACATCTCAATGTTTATGCAACCTGAAACTCTCGAAAATGTTTTGAAGTTTGGTATTAGCGTTTCTCACACGTTGAAATGATTTTGCTTTCTATAAGGATTTTATTTTACAAATCACTTGTTGCTGAATTAAGCTATAATGTTTAATGTTTACGTCAATCTACTGTTGAGCTGTCTACTTGAACGTAAATGTGGCTAGGATATATAGCGTAAGTAAAAAATACTAAATGATGCTTATATTCTCTGTAGAACAACTTCTTGAATTACTATGTTTGAATGCAATAATGTAACAATTCGAGAGAGGAGGTCTGTAAAGATCGTTTTTTCGACTATGATTGTCATAAAAAAGTAAGTAAACATGTCCATAAAAGTCAGTGATTCTATGAATATAAAGTTCAAGGTTTAAACCTTATAGTTTTGTAAGATGTATTTGAAAAATAATGTAGCACGCCACATAAGGAACCCCAGAAACAAAGCATGATTGTAGATATTTTGCCAGTTTACACTTTGTTTCGAACTTCCAATAAAAATTTTAGTATGAGGTGATTCATGAACCACAAATGCTTGTTGATACTCTTATTAATTGTACTCCTCACGGAAATAAGAAATATAATAGTTCATGAATCGCATCATACTGAAATTGTTGAAAGTTCAGAAAAAAAGTCTTAACTAATAGAATATCAAAAAACTGCTTTGTTTCCAATGTTCTTTATGTGAGTTGCTACAATTCCGTTCATATACATATTTCATTTGTAAGGTTTAATGCTTCAACTACATATTTCGTGAACATTTATGAAACGTCACTTCTGCAACATGAGATCTGACCTTATCAATGTGAATAATGTTGTTTCTTCGATTGGCCTTAACTGGATATTATTTTTTGGTGAATATCCTTATTACATTTGGTAAGTTGCTCACTGCACTTACTCGTCGTAATAGTGGAGAATCTCAAAGGAAATGATTCCTTTTTATATCAATAAATAAACTGGAATACTTTCATTGCATGTAAGACTGCTTTCGCTGTGAGTTTGGCAGTTTTACTTGCTTGTTCCAAGTTTCGTGTCCCATGTTTTTATGAACGCTTTTACCTTTTGTGACTACCTTAGGCGGAAAATGCCGATTTTTGCTCACTTCGTTCTTTCATAATAAAAGAATCCATTGTTATAATAGATATGAAGCACACAATTTAAACACAAAAATTAGGCAACATACATGGACTTACACGAGAAGATACCAAAAAATAGAATGTTTTTAAGATCAACAGCGACACACAAAAACAATAGATCAAGTTCGTAGAAAGGGGTAGATTACATATTGGGTAGTGTAGAAGTCTTCTCATGAAGTATAATATATATATATATAAGGGCGGATCCAAGGGGGGCTATAGCCCCTCCTTGACCCTCAGGTATACACTGGATAAAATGGACTTCAATCCTGTTTTACACTGGATAAAGAGGCCAACTATGGTTTAGCCCCTCCCTTAATCATATCCTGGATCCGCCACTATACTATATATATACGTAAGAATCAAATTTAAATTTTAGTTTGTAGTAAAGTATTTTGTACCCGAATGCAGGTTATGTATTGTATTTTGTTGCGTGTGCATCTTTGCTTCATGGGATACAATAATTAATAAAAGTGTGCAACATTATTTTCTCTACCCATACATTGTGTATTTATGTAACACATCAATATTAAATGTAAAATATGCTATTTACTATAATAAGCCACTTTATCACTTCCGATTCTCAATGAGGGCAGACATATTTCGGTGTTGTCTCAGAATCTTAAGTAAATTTAGGTGCTACTGGAATTTGAACTAGTGAACTTCCATCTAAGAGACAGAAATAAATAGCCAATGGAAGACAATGGACTCCTTCTATCTGACCATAGTCTTTCGCGAACAGTAACTGCACATTGTACAATTTATCCCAGGCTAGAACAGGGATATTATTTTAAGTTGCTGCCACGCTCATATTGGAAATCAATTACCTAACTTTTTACCAATTTAGTAAAAAATTGACAATGATATGAATATTTAAATGTTAATGGAATTTACTAACATTCGCAAAATATTTTTTTAAAAGAAAACTTACTTGTAGTTAGATGGTGAAATGACTTCGCTTTATATGAACAGCACCTGAACGTAATCTACGTTAAAATAAATGCCATTTTGATAAGTTTGTGGGCGGTTCACAATGCTCAAAGAACACAAGTAGTAACTAAATGGTAATAGATACGCATTCTAGGCCATTCTCTCCGCCACCTGTAATGTATCGAGCTTGCAAATGGTTCTAAATTTTTGGAATGTCGAAATACACATAAATTGTCAATCTTCAGCTTCTCCAAACTTGTATGTGTTAGTTTGTTTCATATGCACAACCTTGTCGACAATAGCGACAGACTGTACAGAGAGATGTTTATTTTCCAAGACAAAATCACAATCAACCAAAAACCGCTTTTACCCTGGTTTTGGAGCAGAAGCACCATTGATATACAAGCTCGGATTATTTATGTATTTGTTTATTTTTGCTAACTCTCCTACATTAACTCTTTTCCAAAACTCACATAGTGGAAATATAAAGTTTCGTTGTCGATTTTGATAGAGTTTCCTCACACACAAATCAACTTCTCTCAACTTATGTTTGACAGTACAATGATTCACTATGACATCATTTATCTATTTGTATTAGACTTTTTGTTTATTATTGCGGACATACGGCTCATAGTGGAAGACAAAATGGTTTATGGTTGCTGTCAAAAGGCTCACAGTTGCCGTCAGAATCCTCACACAAGCCATCAGAATGCTCACACTTCCCGTCAAAGCGCTCATAATTGCCGACTATTCGCTCGTATAACATAACCATGAAGTATAAACAAATACTGGTCTGAGACTGCTTCCACCACTTATATAATTTAAATCGTTCACAAACTTCAGCAATTATCCGATATTATATCTACATATCATATAGCTTTACAATAGAAAGGCCATTAAACACTAAACAAACATGCTTGTATTGCTTTAAATTCTTTCCCATAGCAAATTCTAGTACACTTACTTAAGCTAGATGAAAATGAAAAGCTTAAGCCATTAAAAAAGGAATAGGTTTGTCAATTTTCTTTACTCTATGGTAGAAAAGTGTATCTGATAAAATGAAAATCAAATAAAAAGGCCAGATTAGATAATAGGTTGAGAATTAGGATTAGTGTCACAAAATAATCAAGCATATATACTTATGTTTTCATTGCATAATTAGTCACTTGTACACGTTAATGACTAAGTCCTCTATCACAAAGAATGTAGTCCTGCTGTAGTATCGAAGAACCAGATTCTTATGGAAGGTATTAATGGATAATAAGATTTTAATACCGTAAAGTTAAAATTAAAATATCTCAAGCTTAATCCAAAGTGATAAAAATTTCTTCCTGATATTTGCTAAAAAATAAAAAGACATATTTTTAACATACTCTTGGTTATAGAACTCAAGTTTTTAAGGTGAATAAGAGGAATATTTTCAAACTAATAAATCATAATGCTGAAATAGGCATCTGATAATTAAAATATTGTAAATTAATATAATATCCAATAAGAAAATAGGATTTAGTAGTGCAGTATAGAACACCCTCTGTAACTTCCCAAACAGCAAATTTCATGACATGCTCAGCGCATTTATTATTTTATTTTACGAAACAAACGTTATCCTTTTCTCTCTCTTTCGAAACACAAAAGTTTAAAAGACCAATATAACGTGGTTCGAATGCAAAGAAAATGATGACCCAGCGCTAGATAAAAATGACATCAGCGCCATAGGGAACAAAAGAAATAAAAATGACCTCATGGAAAAAGAAAATAAAAAATGGTACCGCAAGCCTCAATCGATTTATCCAATGACCACACACACAGTACATTTTTTTCCTTTTTCACATCACGCTCAGTTAGTATTAAACGCGTGACAGGAACGCTAGATAACAAGTAACACATAAAAGTTCATAAACGAGTTATGGTCTTAACGTGTATTTAAAGGTATACCGACAAAGCATTCGCGTGCTAATTTAGGTATTTACTGCTGCATGTATGAGTGTCATTGCACATTATAATAGACAGGTACTTTCAGGTAAATTATTTCGGTATGTGGACGGAAGAAGGTATATAATAGCTTATTAAACACTTTATTTAATATATTGTGTTAGGTGGTGTAGCACTCTTAATTCGAGAATGATTCCAACTAACATAAAATTATATATTTCATGACCTCCAATAAAAATGATATTGTATACATATGTAGATGTATGAATTAGACTTATATGCTTGAAACTTACACCGTTTATTGTTTGTGCCATAGTTATTACATAAAAGGGCAGACTTATGTCATACTATTCAACCTGAAATTCTCTTTCACATCATTTTCGTGATTCGGTTCCTTGAACTGTGACAGAAATCACTTGTTGATCACTGGCACTAATGTCTTTTAGTCAGATAAAGATATACGTGACAGGATAAAGGAAATTAATCTTTAGGAGGGCAAAGGCCAAGATATAAAATGGATAGGGCGCAACTCCAGATAACCTTTTTCATGTAATCGAAACAGAAGTTAAGGTTATTTATGTATTAAGGTACGGTTGAACGTACTGTTTATTATTGATTTCAACAACTGTAACAAGAAATTGGCTAATCCTTACTTTAGAAAGAAGTGTGTTCTTTAATTTAACATACGGCGCATATATCGTCTTGGCAAGAGAAGAATTGATATGCAAATGAATGAATAAAGAAGAATTTGTGTATTGAAAATATTGCAAGAAAACAGGAAAGTTCCCGAAATACTCGCGGGTACGGTATTATCTTACACAAATTAAATGTGACTGAGGATCGAAACAGAGATAAGTGCTCTGCTAGTAAGAAACTGTGGTTTGCTCTAACATCACGGTACATTTATGATCAAAATTATACACAACTTCCAAATACATTCTCTTACCAGTAATTGTAACTTGGGGTCGAACAACGAAACAAACGCCATCAATCAAGTTAGACATGAGCAGAAGTGCTCATAGGGGGTTTTAGGGCGCAGGCTCCCACCCTGAAATTATTTTGGGAAACATATTTTTATTGAAAATGATGCAATCAAGACAGTAAATTGTAAATTTTGAGAGATAAAGTATATTTGGGATACAGATTGATAAATTTCGGGGACAAAATGACAATGTTTGGGAACAATGATCAATTTTTGAGGGTCGTGTTCAAACCCTGGGGGAGAGATGGCCATCCTTCTGCAGGAGAAGCAATTTGAAAACCTTCATCTTATCCTGTACTCACCTGTGCAGGACGGACTGTGTACATGTACTCCTGTTACACAACTCGGCACAAACACAATGATTTTGTAATAAGTGAGAGCTTCTTTTATATTTCATCAACATACCACTCCATTGCAAACAGTTTTTTGTCAACTCCCTCAGAAATAGTTCCTCAATAACAATCATAATATAAAACAGTAAACACTGAAAGAAAAGAGTTCAACTTTATTTCAACTTAGTAAAGTGAAGAAAATCGCAAGTTTATTTTAAAAATATTTCACAAAGAAAAAATTACATTTTCTAATTTACAATCAGAAGATTTATCAAAAATCACATTTTGTTTCGCACATATCCATCAAGTCCTTCTCTTTTGTCCAGAGGTAGGTGTAACTGCTATTTCAGCTGAGAGAACCAGTGGAAACTGAAGCCTTCTTGTATGTACCCGACATACCTAGCCACGAAATATGAGGAACAGATGTGATCCAATTGTTAATGTGCAGCTCCTCTAGCAGTAGCAAAAGGGTGTTACCACAGAAAGTGCTGAGCATGTTTTCTCTATAATGAATTATCCGAACCAATACAAAAAAGAAGCATATAGAGAAATTAAATATATGATTTTAGCCTAAAATATCAGAAAGAAATATAAAAAACACAATGACAAAGTAAATTTATCCTGATACAAACGAATTGTTCTCTTTATTAATAATTCTAAAGTGAAGCAAAATCTGTAGTTCAACGTCGTATGATTATGTCCTCCAGACTGATATGTTCAGGTGAGTGATGATGAGATAGTTTGTAGATAAAATATAGCGAGAGAATTCCGATTAATTCCACGACCACAATTCTGTCAAAGCACAAACTTGAATTGACTAAGATCGAACCTCTAATCCTTTGCTGCTATGAAAATAGTGTGAGTGCCATACTGCTGAACTATCGTGTCTTCAACCAGTGATTGAATCACTTTCGTTGATACATGTGATTCACTTACCATTGGAACTGCAGTAGAGTCTTCTTTTCATAGAGATACATATAGAACATAAATTAGTAATAACAAATTTAAAAAATATTTACTTATTTATCTTTCGGAGAAGAAAGTATGCAAAGTACTCGGAAGAAAATGTATTTATAGCACTGTTAGTATTTAATATACATTATATAGGAAAATATGTTGCACTGTATAAAACGAGTTTATTTTCAGTTTAACATCCCTTTCTGCAGCGAGGGTATATGAGACGTGTACCTACTGATTAACATGAAATCCGAACTACATGAGCTTTCGCCGAGAATCGAACCCGAATCTCTTACGCCAAAGGCGCGTACACTAACCGTTTAGCCACCAAGGAGTTCTCAAAAGCAAACGAAGTTACACTAAGTATAAATACATGTTACAATAATTATACGTACAGAGACATTATTAAATTTATTGGTATGAAGAAACACGAACGCAACTATTGAATCACGCTTTTATAAATTTCTGGCTGCTCTTCAAAATTTTAATAAAAACTTTTACAATTAAGAGACACAAGCCAAAACCTTAGCTTGAGGTAAAGACGTAAGTGCAGTGTTTTTCACACATATCCCTGTAGTTAATATACAAAAATTAACATTGATTCATTCAACGAGATCGAGCCTTCAACACTTTCTACTAGCCTCTCGAGTAAACAGACTCTTAGACATGATTGAGGAAGCCTAAATCTCGATATTTCATTGAAAATCTCAGTTTTATTCAAGTATGGATTTTTCCTGTAGTACAGCTACATTCCTTAGTTTTCTAATGAAAAGGTGCATTTAAATCTTTAATGAGGAACATCAAATAGATCAATACTGAAAAGAATCAACTTTTTACCCAGCTATTGACGAAAGTTGATTGAGGTTGATTTTCTATATAGTTTTTTTTAGAGAACTACATAATCCTAATTCTTAATCCATCTTAGGTACAAAATAAACGAAACGTTCAATTACCATGTTGAATTACATCAGTTTAGCCTAATAATTATTCAATAGTTCATGAACAGTAATTTCTTTATTCTATCATCGGCATATAAAAGTCATAAGCTCTATAAATGGAGTATCCCCGATACCAGGTAAAGGCGAGTATTTTTTTTATATATATAACGTTGGGGTATTTGCTCTTTGATAATGCAGTATTTAGTAAAGAGAGCTGTAATATAATATGTACTGTAGGATTTACTCACTGAAAGATCAACTAATAATGCTTATGAATGGAATTAACATGTTTACATTAGATCCCAGTATTAACATGAGATATAGACTTGCTTTCATTAGTTAATGAATTAAGTTGTAAGACCATGCATGAAAAAAACAGTCATTCCTTCTGTTCTTCTTTTTAAAATAATTTTGTGAAAGACACTTAAAATGATAAAATGGTATATTATCAGAACGAAGTTGAGAATTTTAGGGAATTTAGTTTGTCTTTATGAAAAGTTCCCCTTTAACTGCATGTACACGTAATATGAGTCCTTCTTGAAGGAGATTCATCAATCTGGAATTAATATACTGAATGCAAAGCACCTTGATATTGCTCATGACAGTGTACAAGCCTTATTATTATCAAATACTTTAAGACCTACTTCCGTTATACTCCACACAACTGACCCTTGATCATATCAGTTATATTAATTTTCATATTTTCTCTTATTACCTGGTCCATTTCTTGCGTGAAGGACAGGGATGGAAATTGTGTATATCAGTCGGAAATGACATGCGAGTTTCAGGCGTTATTGTATAAAATCTGTTGCGGCTCGCAATCGTAATATGTTCTACATGAATGATGTCGAGATTGCTCGCCTATTATCAGTATTTAGTTCATCCGTACATGTTGTAGTATGACGAACGCGTCTTCAAGTGGCAGTCCTATAGTCTTTCAAGGAGGGCATAATGTTTGTGTCCGGTTAGTGGAAGCATCTGTGATGAAAATGATAAGTGATGTTGAGGTATCGAGAGTCAATACACACTTAATGGGAAAGCCACGTCTGCGAAACATAACAGGTTTGACAAACAATACTATCAAATGAAGACAAAATTGCATTAAATGATTTGTGCTAAAACAACTAAGAAGATAAGTGTCTTCCACATTACGTGGAAATTATCTGTCAACGAAAGACTTTGATTTCCACGGAAACAGTGTGCAGGGAACTCTTTTGGGAGAGAGTGGCTATAACCAAGTTCCTGGTGACACTAGTAAATATTATCAAACTATTTAGGTAGTATCCGAACCACAGGACGTAGATGCTGAGTTATGTGGTCTGATAAATCGATAATGATATTGTTTCCGACAACAAAACATATTTGTCTGTGGCGAACGTCTACTGAAGTGAATGCTTTCTTTCAACCATGAAGCATGTGGTGCTTCTTTGACAGTGCAGATAGTAACATAATGGTTTTCTGCAAGGATCATAGTACCGTTGTGTAGAAACATGACTGCCAAATGAGTAAATTTTATGGAACTACGTCCTCCACATGGCCAAATCACCGTTTAATCCTGGAATGGAATCTAGTAAGATAATTTGGCTTCCTGTCACAAAGGGTACAACATTTATAGCATTGATTGCGGAACATGGCCAGAGACCTTCACATCTCGCACGAGTTCCACGATTGGTGGATCTCAATATCATCGAGCATTTTACCATTCTCTATGAAAGAACGGAGCGGGTTTGCAAGACGATTGGTTCAACATCTCACTAATAACCAAAATCCAACAATTCAACCACTTAATTCGTCTTTGTTTCTAGGCTTTTCTGGCTATATAAGGTGGTTGTATGCCATACTAGGTATTTTTTTCACTCGTTTCTGGCCTCTTCACATTATTCTGTGTAGTCTCCGTATCTTTCTACCATTGTAGAAACTATGAAAAAATTAACCAAATATATCTATTGTCATTCAACAACATATGGTCTAGCCCACTTAGCAAAGTATATTTACTGTCTTACGTGTTCACTTAATCTAATCAACAAAACCTACAAAGGAAATAAAAAACAAAAGTAAACTCATTCCCGTAATTTTACCACATTTATACCTATTTGTAAATTTGTCAGTTCTGTAAGTTAAATAATTATTAATTTAAATATAGTTTCCATAGCAAAATGTTTTGCATGAATAGTAATAAAATGAACGTTTACCTTCCTACTAAAGTTGATCAAGACTGGTTCACATATACTGTCTTTGTAATGAATTTCTTACTTTTTAAAAAGGTAAAATCAAATGCATGACAAATAGTAACATGTGAATAGTTATTCACTATAATTTGCTCATCTTCACTTGTTACATTACTGTTTTCTAGTAATTTATGAACTTTACTCGTACTTCCGAAGAAACGTTAATATAAAAATCCTATAGTTCAATCAAAATATAGTAATACACACAACTTTAAGTTTTAAGTTTCGTATCGAAGGACAATGCGCCTATATGTAAAAAACTGAAGAAAAAAAAGACTGAATAAGTAAGTGAATATTTGCAATATTACAACCCGGAAAATATTTATATTTGAATAACATATAACAAAACTTTAACGTATACAATTACGACACATTTAAGTATAATTTCCAATCCTTTCCTATTGATATTTTATTAATCTAAAGACTTCATATTTTAAGAGCAGATATTGTCTTCAAATTGGACTACGGAACCTGACAGCAATTCCATGCTTTACTTTTCCTCCAATGACAATCTTGGGTCTTCTGATTTAGATATTTTTACTTTAGAAGAAATGCTAGGTTCTGAATGCTTCAATTGGAAGCATTTTATTTAATCTGGCATATTGTAGCACTTTTATAATATCTGTCTGATTTACATTAACTTTTGTGAAAGAATTACAATTATCACAATCAGTAGCGTACCCAGGAATTTATTTCGGGGGGGGGGGTCCAAACTAAATATGAAGGTATTTTATATTAAAATTCCTAAAATTGCCCCTAAAATTAGGCTAACTTTTAAAAAAGTCGAAATTTCGGGGGGGTCCGGACCCCCAGATCCCCCCTGCGTACGTCCCTGATCACAATACAAGAATGTTTTTAACGAATCATTTCCGTTGCGTCAGCTTCCAATTGGTCGAGGTTAGGAATGGTGCTTACAACCACCTATAATCTAAAAACAAACATTAAAAACGTGACTTCTCCGCTTCGGCTTTGCATGACTACTAGTGTGTTTTCCTAATTAGTTAAGTCACGTTAGTTTGTTTTAAGATTTAAGGCCTCTGTAAGATTCCACTCTACTTCAAATCATTTTGAAGGACTGCCAGAATTTATTTAAAACTTGTCTGGTGAACTACTGGTTTGAGAGAATGTATTTCCAAGGTCGTAGGGTCGTAGCTACTTTCTTATTGAGAAGAGAAAAAATTAGTAGAAACACACTTCTGAGCTGAGTTCAGGGTTGCCAAAACGTGGAATTATCTCATTCTTTAATTGCATTGTTGCTTGTTTTATTTGGTTTGAAGCCCGACTAAAGAAGTAGCTGAGAAACACATAAATGGCGGTATGGAGAAAATGATTGGAAAATTATTTCTATGCAAAGAACATCCTATTGATTCTTTAATTGGCATTTAGCTCCCATTTTATCACTGACGCTAAATGTGACGGAATCTACTATTTAAAGTCGCATCTGATTCTCAACTGGCAGTGAGATTTGTATTTGAGGCCAGTATTCTCAGCTGGGTAATGAACTAGATCATACACAAAGAAATTGCTCGCGTTAGCCACTGTTTACAGACCGACAACAGACGAAATTTAAACATATGGACTAATTCAATCGCCCAGCTAGTCATGGATCATAAGTAAACGTAAAAATAGGAATCTTTTTTTATTTGCTTGTAGAGCGTTGACGAAATTCTTTCATCGCTAGGACTCAAATCTAACTCATATTTATAGATGTACCCACAATGTGAATCATGTGATACATATATATATATATATATATATATATATATATATATATATATATATATATATATATATATATATATATATATATTGTGCGTGTGTGTGTTTGTGTAGAACTGGCATTACCTTAGCAATTAAGGAATTGTATACTTTAACTGAAGGTAGAATAAAATTGGAGTATATTTTTACGATGATATTGAAATTTCAACTATGTATTCCGCTAACCGAAAATGAAGAAGGCAAGACTTTCTACATTACTTCAATTCCTCGAGGATTAACCATCAAACATCTTTAAACTCGCCAGAAGCAATTTAGGCCAATTAGTCTACACCAGATTTTCTTATTGGTATTTATGGTTGTCAGTTACTAATATCCTGCCTATACAGAAGTACATAAATGTTCCGGTCCGTTTCTTTTTTCTTTAATTGAATCATTATTTCCAATTTTAGGAGAGAAGGACGCATACTGCAGAATTCATCACTCTTCTTTCAGAAATTATCACTGCAGAATCTATCACTATTACATTTTCAAAAGATAGTCCGCTTTCGTCGGTTGTGGAAGTACTGCCTACTCTGGTGCCTGGTAATGTGTGAACAGAACGGATTCAGTGTGACATAAAGAAAATTGTTGCTCAACTTCTAGCAAATATGGTGCTAATGATTCTCAAGAACTAGAAGTTGATGAGTATTTCTTATTAACTATCTGCAAAAGAAGCACTTTGTTTACAAATTGTTCATATATATATTCGTCGGACACAAATGAACATACGTAGAATTTCATCTTAAAGTTGAGAAAAAAATGTAACACGTATTACTTATGGAATGAAGATGTAGATTACGTATTGTCAAATATAACCATATAAGTGCAGAAATCTTTGAACATCAGAGGAAGATTTATTATTAATATAAAGCTTGTAGTGTTAGTTGAATACTTGAACCAGAAATTAATACATCAGTGCAAGCATTAGTTAGTTCCACTTTTCGTTATATGTCAGTTCAATATTAATAACGCTTTCGGTTTTTCTTGAAGTCAAACAATCGTTCGGATGCTTAAAAGAAACAGAAGAAGATTACTGTAATTTTCAATGTATTATCATTACAAAGGTATTATTTATTACGATATTTGTTATTGGAGAAAGTGTAATTGAAAAATTAAGTTTTCTCGTTTCAACACAAATATTTTTAATTCAAAATAGTACGCATAAAGCTTATGAATAAAAGTGTTGCAAGGAAATTAGTAATGTTAGTCACGATATGGGTAACGTTTGTTGCTAAAAATATTTTTGCTTCTCTACAAACAAATATTTACAATCAGAAAAATAGAATACAATCAGAACTATGTGTTATTTAGTTTTGAAGCATTTTTAAATTACAAAAATATATACCCAATTGAAATAATAACATAGTAGAGGAAAAATATTATTTCTTGCGTTTGGTGTTTAAGAATTATTATTTCTACATGTATGTTTATGTATATGTGAAGAAGTATGATATTATACCAAAAACATAATCTTTTTTCTTTTAAACTTAAAGTTAACATTTATTATCATACATATTTTGAAAGTTATCCTGTTTCAGATAATTGCAAAAATATGACTAGTAACTTGAAAACTGTGTACCTGTGTAACGTTTGTTACAATGGTATGATTCTACAGTCAAATGCGGTGATGACCATTCTCAGTCAGTTGGAAAATGGCGAGCAGGATTCATCTAACAGTAAGTGATTATGGTCATGGAAGAACTGTTGGTGGGCTTAAGACAGATTACACTGTTCAACAAATTTTGATCGAAAGTATGTAAATTCTTTGAAATTGCGATTTTTACATTCATTTAAGCATAATATGAAAGGAAATGATAATAGAAGAATTTTCTTAGCTCAGGTTGTGAAAAAAAACGTCCTTGTACAACAGTAGCTGTATATATACAAATGTATTAATATTTATAGAACATTTAAGCAAAATCCTTGTAAAAACCTACATTTGTATATTTCGGGGGGTATAAACATTAACAATTCCGTAATAAAAATTAGTATTAACATCAAAACATGAAAAATATGTACAAATACCTTTTTGTGCAAGAACTACACTGCAATGTAGACAAAAGTTTCAAGTGATCCCTTGTACAGGATTATGTTTATTTTATTTTGAGCGTCTTCGCTTGGCTTGCCTTTTGTAGGTTACATCTGGAGCATCCCTTACAATAGTCCAACAGTAGTCGGCCAATATGTTAGAACTCCACTTTCCCTCATATCTCTTCTCCATGGCTGCGCTCACTATGTTCGTCACTTACTGCTCCACAATCTTCGGGAAAGAAGTCTAGATGTGAATGAAGAAAGTGGAGTTTCAGAGACATATTGCAACCAAGATTTTCGTAGCACAATAACAACTGTGCTACCAGTTGTTTGTAATTTGTTGCTCGGTGTCTTCCCAAGAACTGTGGACAAACACTCTTCAAGCTTTCCCACGCAGCTTTCTCCTCACCTTGAAGAATTTCGTCGAACTTGTGATCTTTGAAAAGTTGCCTAATCTGTGGCCCTATGAAAACACCCTCTTTAACTTTGGCATCACTTAATCGAGGGAATTGTCCTCTTAGGTACTTATAGGCCTCATCCTCTTGGTTCATGCTCTTAACAAAACTTTTCATAAGACCTAATTTAATATGTAGAGGGGGAAGCAAAATTCGGTTACGATATATCAGTGGTTCATGCTGCACATTTTTCACTTCCGGCTGAAGAGTTTCTCTGATACTCCAATCACTTTTGCGGTAATGAGATCCACGATCTCTACTGTCCCATTCATATATAAAGCAACAATACTTTGTATACCCTAACTGCATACCTAGCAACAGTGCTATTACTTTAAGGTCACCACAAATGAGCCACTGAAAATCGTAATATTTAATGGCTTGAAGTAAACGTTACAAGTTTTCATAAGATTCCTTCATATGAACTGCGTAACCTAAAGGAATTGAAGGAAGTTTATTTCCAATATGCAAAAGCACTGCCTTTAAACTCACCTTGGATGAATCTATAAAGAGACTCCACTCCGTAGGTTCGTAATTAATTTTAAGTGCCCTCATGAGACCATTTACATCTGTACATGTCACAAGTGTGTCTTCCATAGTAAAAAATGAAGTGAACATCTCCTCCCTATTCCGATACACTGAAATATTTACTTTTTCCTGCAATAAATTCTATTGCTTTAAGCGTGACGCTAAAATTTCGGCTTTGCTTTTCGAGAGGTCCAAGTCTCTGATTAGATCACTTAGTTCCTCTTGAGTAAGTCTATGTGGTTCACATGGAGGTTCTTCTACAACAAACGTAGGGTCCTACGAAGTACTTGATTCAGGAGCTTCAACTTCTTGATCATCATCAGAAAAAAGATCGTATTATTTAGGTGGGTCAGGAACAGGTAGTCCTTCTCCATGTGGAACAGGGCGCATTGCAGAAGGAATGTTAGGATAGATCAAGGCCCGCTTCTTCTTCGTGGAAATTCCCTTCGAAAATAACTTTCAAATTCGTGATTAGCACCACAAAATCAATAAGAATTAGCTGATTTTGTTCAATTTACATTTTCGTTGTTGAACAGTGTTATAGAAAGTGTAGTGGAGACTTTATGTGATTACTGTATTGCAGAGTATTATTTTCCGACTTTGTTGTGAAAAGAGAAACGACTGTGTTTGTTCTTAGTGGAGGTCGTGAAAGGGCATAAAAGTTGGACAGCGTTGATACAAAGGTCAGTTGTTATACCATATTTGATCTACTACTACAAACCAAATTCCTTACAAGTTTATTCTGGTGTTCCTGTTCCCTAAAAATATTTAACAACGAATCAAGTGTTGTGTTGTATGTCTGGAAGGCAGTGTCTCCTGCTCATCATCGAGCCTGATTATAGTGAAGTATGGAAAATCGTGAACGGGGTTAAGAGATGGTCCAAAGTGATAATCTCGGACAAATCACAGTTCCGTGGAAGAAGTGATTTTGCACATCACACACTAAGGGGAAAACCGAGTGCACAATATCATTCAAAATACACCATGATGGTAGCAAGTATAAGCAGACATATTAGAAAAGTGGAAGAACTCCACTGTATATCCTTGGTTACTGCTGAATGATATTCTATCAGGATTCTGAAATACTATGAGGGACTTTCCCATGGAGCTTAACTTTATTTACATGGATCACAATACACACACGGAATTATCTTACTTGCAGATACTTGGAGACTGACATCAATTGTATGGACTGGTCAGCATGTTTTACAAATTTTAATCATATCGAACATGTTTGGGATGCTCTTGAAAGTCATAATACAGAAAAGAACCCACAATCTTAATCCCTCCAGGCTCCAGGTAGACAAAGATTAGAAAAGTGATCGGTGCCTTTTATTTATAGTTGAAAATTCCTTTTGGAATCAATTTAAAATAAATTATCACATTTTTCTATAAATGGATAAAACTTAAGAATGTAGTGTTATCAATACCATCCAAAGTTAATGTGAATCATTTTTATATCTAAATATACGAATTTAACAAAAAGATGAAATGTTTCTTGTAGGAAGTCAACCAGGCCTGAATGTTCAAGCTACGATCCAAGCATTCGCTTAGTGAAACTCGGTAAATACATGTCTCCAAATAAGTTGTAAGAATCCAACTCTAAAATTCTCGATTGTGATGTAGGTTGTATTGACATTTTGACCAGATGCCCGTTTGCACAGGGTTATCGTAGAGAGTTGAGATTTGTTCTATCTTCTTTTATTTAACAATAGCTTTCATACAATATGCTACTTGATCCCCGGTTCAATTTGCAAATTTTGAGTTGGACACCTCCTGTGACCCTGCGAGTGCCCCGGGGACACAAAGTTTTCATTCGAAAGGTGCTGTGCTCCCCACACTAATTTGATATGTATTTCCTGAGTTTCCTTACCCAACTGTTTTCAAAAAATCTGGCCCGGAATCTGACTTTGTAATGTATAGTATGGAGCTCAATTTCTAACTTTTCACGCTTATATCTCCGCAACGGTTGCGATCGAGAATGTATCACTTTTCGTGTTATGTTCTTTTGGGACAAGATATCCAACGGTCATAGTCTTGACTCGATGTCAGAGTTACACTTGGATAGGTTCCTTCGTAAGTCTCAAGACACTCATTCACTAAGGGGACTGCATTATCATTCACTAGAATGAAATCAGTGTCAACTGTACCCGAAAAGAGATGAACAAACTGGAAAAGTTGTCAATTCAATTCTCTACCCAGTAGGAAAATATGAAAGTATGTGCGAATGTTTCGGTTTTCTCCAGATGAATACACATCAACAATCAGTGGTGAGGTTAAACCGGGATTAGTCTGAATAGAGCATGTCTCCGTTGCTCCTGTATCCAAGCATGATGTTCTCTAGACCAATTCAAACGAGCTCTTCTTTGCAGTGGGGGCAATGGAAAATATAATTTGTTCTTCGTCTGGTATGCATGTATTCGTCAAATAACTGTCTATACAGTGTAAACCTTGAAACGGAGTAGTTGTAGAAGTAGCACGATCCCTACTAAATATGTGGCGAGGATATATTACTGCACCTGGTTGTTAGGCGTAATAAACAGTACTCTTGGGCAGTGATACTCCTTGGACGGTCTCCGTGAAATTTACGAGAAACATTTTTAGCATTGGAATCGTCGTTAAACCTTCGAGATGACACTATGTGAGACACCGAATTTTAGGGACACTTCCAAGTGAGTTACGTTCCAGTCGTACTATGATTCATTCACGCATGACATTATCAATATGGTTTCTTTATGGCCATTGTCTGGCACGTGTACTGGCAATAAGGTCGACAATAATACGGCTGTAATTAAGCTGTATATGGATTCCGAAAGGAAATGAAATGCTTTCGACGGTGTTGAAATAGTTCTCTTTACACACTTCATATCAATGGATGTATACAATACTGCCAAGCAGTGTTGTAGGAAATCAGGTATGGTAAATAGTCAAGAATTCATCCTGAGATAAACTCATATTATTAAATTTTACAAGTGAGTGTATATCAATCGACAGATTTCGTCGAACTCAATAAAATGGCATACTTAAGATTAAATTCTCTTACACAGTGTACTAGAAAAACGAATTTGTACAGCGCTCGTGTCATCGTGTCGAGAGTTTTTAGTATTTTGTCATACTCTGAAACAGATTTTGTTTAAAAATCATGGTTGATAATAGCCCGTCATGGCTTAAATTACTCTAATGAACTTTTTTCTACTCAAAGACTTAAATCCCTAATTAGTAATATATCTATAGAGTATATTTGTCATATGTAAACAGTAGGAAAAAGTAAACAATTATCTGCTTTTCAACAGTATAATTTTCTATATACTCAGTACATAAATAAATAGCAGTTACTTCCAGCAAAATTTAAACTGACAATTGTAATAATTTACATAATTTTTAGAGCGACATTTTTTTTTTCTAAATTTTGTCTGAACCTATGGATGAGAGTTAACCCTCATGCATGTTATCTTATTCAGTTTGATGTAACATATCAACACGTGAACAAAATTGAAATTTTAAGAGTTAATGATAATTTCAGGCTATATCTCCTTAACTATTGATTATCAATTGTCGTCTAGCTAGTATCACAAACAAAAACTTAATGAGCGCAGGTTTCAGTATCAATTGTACCTCAATAGGTGACATATTTCTTGTACAGCAACCTTTTTTTTTAGGTTTACAAATTAATTGTTTCTTTAGTCCATTTTATCAAAATTTACGGATGAGATTTTCACACTCGTGTATTTTTTCATCTCAATAAGATATATCTATCAATATGCTTCATCATTGGACAAAATATTTTCCATTCAATGCTAATAATAGGAAATTGGGTCTATTATTGCTTTTAACGTTCATACACAACTCCTAACAGTGATACCACTTCCCACTGATCTAGTGGGTTAGCGAGTACTTGCCTTTAGTGCATGTGGTCCCAGGTTCGATTCCCGGTGAAAGAAGAGCATTGAAATTTGAACACATTACGGTAGTTTAGATTTCACCTTAAACTATAGGTCTACATTTCATGCAGCCTCTGTACTGAAGAGGGAACGCTAAACTTCAATAATCAACTGTAACAGTGACACATGTAGTTTTAACAATGACACACGTATGTACCGGTACTTCCAACTGTAACGCACATGGTACCTGTCAGATCAGTTATTAAAACTGCAAACTACACAGATACAATGCGTACATACAGGACTGGATAAGGGATTGTCTGAGGTGTGGGTGGGGAGTGCTCCAGTAGCTATCAAAATAACCAACCACACTGAATATCTTCAAAGTGACATGTTGAGAATATTATTTACCCCTGACTACACTGATGCATAGAAACGAGGAAAGTATTTTAAAGAGGGTAGCAAATGGCTGCAAGAAAAAAAAAATCTCTCAACCTGGTTTCTGTTCTCTTCCATACTTGACAAATGTTACCCTATATTGTTTTGCTTGGTGAATCCTTTCCCTTCAACCTTTAGAAAATCGACTTAAACTATTGCTTTTGCAAAGTTCAGCTTTTTCTTAAGCCTCAAACGGAAACATGGTGGCAGAAAGTTTAGGAAAGTATTGCTATTTTCATAGCTAGGTTCTCATTTTAGATAGGGTATATTTGCAACAAAGGGAGATGCACGTGTACCTTTGCACCCTCTAAAATCGGCCCTGCAAACATATATTTGTAACTGGAGCCCACAATTGTAGGATATTGGTCAGCGTTTGTAGTTGCCACTTTTGGATCCCTCGCTTCGAAACCACCTAACGCCATCGTTACTGCAGTTTCTTCCAAACATTAGCCTTAGTTTCACAAGGTAAATCCCATACTGATACTTTGAACATTCATTCCATTTTTAGTTGCTATTGTTGATTATTTCAAAGATAATTGACGTCCTCTTCTTGAACACAAAAATTATTAAATATAAATCAATAACAAACATCAACTGTGTAAGCAAATCAATCATTCTTAAGATCAGTGTTGGTCAGCATTTTTTTCCCTTTGAATGAATACAATTGTCCTCAGCGCCCATCGTCATTTTAACCCAATCTACCCATGGACAAGACTGAGCATAAGACTTGGACAAAGCAGTCTAAGAACCAGAGAAACACTTCAATTCTTAAAACCAGCCTCGAACAATATGTACTATAAAGTAAAAGGAAATTTTATCTCTATAATTTGTATCACATTACCCGTGTTTTCTCTTGCATGTTTCCTCTTAAAAAAATATTTTTTATTTATTATTTTTGAACATAACTTACTTTTCTCACTTTCCAAAAGAGAGGAACTAACGAGCGTTCCTTTGACCGACTGTTTCAAAAAAAGAAATTTAAATGCATACCTATCATACCAATAGGTTAATAATCAACCTATTATTATTATTATTATTATTATTATTATTATTATTATTATTATTATTATTATTATTATTATTATTATTTGTAAAAAGTATAAACTTTTGATACACATTGAAAAATCCGTCCTCTGGACAGCGGTATATTGTACAAATATACGGTATCCTCTTGCTTACTATAGAAATCAGTACGGAGTACACGTTATCCATATGCTACAAAGGCACTGCCCTTGGATGTTACATCATGCCGTTGCAGAATGTCTGACATCTAACAGTTTTCCGTATATCGCATGCATATACTTATATTACCTTCGACAGCTATATGTTATATACGTCCAGTTGTATGTGAGATCCTGACCGCATACATTGTTTTATACGGAAAGTACGTATAGATGGAACACTTATGCGGAAAGTATTATAAAACATGAGTTTTCAGTTATACGTCTGCTGTACGTTAAATCCAAAAACTACAGGAATTACGCATGTAACCTATCTTTTTAAGTACGCCACCTACATTTTTTTCTCAGTGTAATTTGTAAAATGCATAATGGCTTTTGTCAAATCATAAAAAAGTCTAATGGGTTATGGAACCTCAAACACTCCCCAAATATTCTATCACCCCGAATCATCTCTTTTTGTTCCAGCGCCCCTTCGGAAGCCAGAACGCTTCTGGGAGGTTAATACTCACGTTGATAACCACTGGTTTAGATAACAAATAGACACAGTAAGTGTTACAGATAATTGTTCTTACTTAAGCAATGGTATACTCATACTTACCATTAAAGGAGCAGTTCGAGTTAAAACAAATTTGGTGCAATAGAAAGAGTAACAAAAAAGAAGAGATCCGTATTTTTTATATCTTGATAGGCCGTCTCGTTCAGCTTCTACAGGCATTTGTTTTTGATGAGTCGTAAATGCTGACGTCACTGGTGGGATACGCGAGAAACTCAATGTGAGTCAGCAACTACTCCCTTGTACGCAGCTGATAAACCTTTAATAGTACATTGGATTTAATAGATTGTGTTTTGGATTTGTTAGCAGTCTTGCTTTGTGTTGAATTCTTTAGGGACGTTTTTGTTAGTTGTTTTTTCTACAGCATCAGTATAAAAATAAAGTACAGAGAGAGAACAGTAATTACGTTTGTTGTGCGAAACTGTTTCTTCCAGACACGTTTTTAGGGTGGAACTGTATCCCGGAGCTCTGAGAGTTTCCCCTGAGGAGACCATAACAATACGTCTATAATATAATAAATATAATAGTACTGTGTAAAAATAATGTGCCTCTCCGAATACTAAGTGTTCCCCCCCGGAATTTTTTTCTGAAAGAAACACTAGTGTGAAGTAGAAAACACGTGTTAGTACAACGCTTGCTGAGTCTGTGAAGTGAAGTAGACATGCCTAACACCTGCTGTGTTTTCGGTTGTAATTCTCGTGCAATTAAAGCTGAGGACATAAAGTATCTTTTTTTACGTTTCCAAGTCGTGAGAAATCACCAGATCGATATAAATTATGGCTCAAGAAAATCAATGGGAAAAAAATGTGCCAAATAAAATCACTCGTGTTCCAAACATCTTGAAGATCCTGCCTTCGAGAAGTCAAGTTTACTGAAAGAAAAGTTAATGCCAGTGGCGGATCTAGGCTGGGACCGGGGGCCGAGGGCCCCCAGTTTTTCAGTGACAGCTAAGCTATTATTGATTTAAGCTATTATTTAGATATTTTTGAAAGCTTTTAGTAAACATGATATACCTATCATAGTTCTAACTACCCCCCCCCCGGAGGTTTTACCGTCTAGATCCACTTCTGGCCAACGCCAGGAGAATTATTTACACGAAAACTGAGAAAGAATGCTGTTCCAAGGATATTATTGAAAGGTTTAAAATTTGAGTCATTGAACAAGCACCGATCTATGTCCAGTTACCAACGTACAAATATCCTACAAGACGCAATTGACGGTTGTAGTCAAGACGAGGCATTAGAGGTTAATAGAGACGATGTCACTCATGATTCTGAAGATAGTGCTTTAGAAATAAGCTATAAAATGTGAATTAGGGAGTGAAATATACCCGCTTGTAGAAGGAATCAGTGACGATGACTGTTCCTCAAGACATTGATTCATAGTTTAATTTCTCTGTATCATGTGACAATGATGATGAAACGGGTGATGAGAGTTGTTCGGCTTACAGCTATGCGAATAAAAGAAATTTAACCGGTGAAGTGTTTTTCGTATTCTGGCAAACTTTACAGATGTTATTTAATTTTTGCCTCATATGTTGCGCTCCTGTACATACCTTGAAGCACAAAATTATAGAGTCAGCGTTAAAAATTGCAACAAAACGTGAAAATGAACATACTAATGTTTGGGAATCGCAAGAATGATTAAAGAAAAGGTACTTAGGTGTTGCAGCAATCTCGTCCGCCATCTATTTACATGATATTGGTTTCGATTTTTTTTTGAAACGCTGAACTTATGCTTTATAGGATACGTTTTATATTATTATAAAAACGTTTGTACAGCCCACCATCAGATATCATTTTCTACATGCAGATGATATTTGTAAGTCTTTGCAATCAGTTCTGGAAAAGGAAACCGCACTTAGAACGTGCCACCGCACCTCTCACAAACGAAATACTTGACACTGTGTAGTATGTAAGCCTGCTCTCGCTCTTTGACCACCTATGACGTCATCACAAAATCTTTCTTCCTCTGTTACTCTCTAACGACTAAACGTATCGCGATCAAACACCATTCCTTTTAGAATTTTCAACTCTACTAATGGAAATAAATTGTAAAAAAATGCATTTCTAAGTCGAACTGCTCCTTTAACTTAGAAGGGACAGAAAATTACATTGTGAACAAGATAATTTCGTTTTTCCTCTTTCTTTCTCTTATAGCAGAAGAGAGCTTACATCAATACACTTTAGAAAAAAAAAACTACTCTGTCGGGAAATCGAATATTGGTCTCCCGTATGTAGGAGACTTTCTCTGTCATTGAGGTCTCATACACACAAATACACAAACACACACACACACACACACATATATATATGTTGTAGCATATTTTAAGATTAATATGCTTTTGGAAGAAAAAAAAATATTAATACTAGCGCCACTTTGAATGTGTGGTAAGAGGAGGAACTAGTATTGTCTGGAGTAGGTTAACGGAGGCCCTTATGGCCATTGGAAAATTGAATCAGACGGAGAGCACATGCTCTTGTTGAGAGTCGAAATGGTGCAATATAATTAGCAAGCAAGGACTTTGTCTTCAGAATTATTAACTTGGTGAATTGTACAATTCAAGACAAGTATTTATAGTTTATCCTGAAAAGTGCCTAGTGACATTAATTGAAGTTGAATGGGCGTGTTAGTTGGAAAGTTATTAAGGCACTATTTGGTGTTAATTATTAAGTATATTTTGGGTTTTCTTTTCTTGTTTTAACTGACAATGTGATATGCCTAGTAACAGTGAAGATTTTTACTAAATATTAAAGGTATAATCTTTATGAACATTTAATGCTGAAGAATTAAGTGGACAAAGGAAATGGCAAGGTGTGCTCTAAAGGAACATTTCAAACTAGTTACCTTTGTTCATCGAATGATTATGTTCTCAATTATTGTGTAAGTGTTACAGCAATTCTGTGTATTCACGTAAATTTTGAAAATTAATGATTAAAACGTCCAGTGAACTAGTGGAATTAGTGGAGTTTTCTTGCAATTGTCTTACAATTTTGATAACCTAAATTCTCTTCACAGTTTTCATAATAGTCTAATGCTCACTCTCAAGTTCCTTTATAATGATTTTCATTTTAATAATTTTGTGTAAGTCCTATAACCATGCACCACGGCGTCTTTGTTAATAAAAGAAAAGGACTTAAAAGACAAGCGTCGGCGCAATATATATATATATATATAATTAAACATGAAATAAATAAAGAAAATAAGAATGATAAACTTGTTTAAAGCTGAAACACCTTTATTCAAAATTTTCAAAACAGTATTTGCATTGTCATAAACCTTCTTATTATTTGGGAGCAGAAGAGTAAGGTCTACGAAAATTAATTACTAGTAGATCACAGTTTACTTCCTAATAGTGTGAGGTTCAGTCTTTAGTCTATATTTTTTGCAAAAATAAGTACTTGAATACAGCTTTTTCAGCTCTAGAAGGTGTAACGCATAGGATCTTTTCTCCTATAACTGAATTCCGAAAACTGAATTAATTAGACAATGAAGTGAAAAACCAGATGTTAAATTTCGTGGAAAATTAGAAGAAAAAATAATGTAGAAGTTTCGTGTTGATTTCCATGATGAGTGCTTCTGTAGTTCAAGTCAGTTTGTGCAATATCCATAATTAACATTTAAGTTCAGTAACAATCAGTATGATGTCTTTCTGCTTTACTACTGCCAACTTTCTGTAATGGACCATTACAGTCGGGGTAATGAAATTTTGGTTTGGAGGGGAACAATATTTTTTGATCGTACTGTATATTGTAGATTTTTTAATATATATTATTCGGTCCATGTAGTATATTCATTTGTTCCTTATTTAAACCAAAATTAATGTGGAAGCTTTGAGTACCACAGTAGGAATTATATCTTTATAATATCTTTATAATTTTGGGGAATAATATCTTTATTTATACATTATTTTATTGTAAATCCTGTATATGGGCATTTCAAACGGACGAGTATTGAAATTATACACTTTCATGCTATATGAAAAAATAGACCCGCAATTGACAGAAATTCTTGAAATTATTCACCAATCCGATATTTGCCAGAATAATTTAGACCTCCTTCGTCCCTCTGAGATGCCCATTTCCTCCCAAAATCCGGTTTCATCCAGGTTTTGCTATTTTCTATTCGTTTTATATTTTCCGCCGCCAAAACTCTTTGGTTTGATTGGACGCATTCCCAACGGTATTATATTAAGGCGCGTTTATTGTCATTCTCTACTTGGGACACGTTTGACGTCGGGCCATATAAACTTCGCTCCTGGGAAATTCTATTTTTGACAGGAAAACTAACCAGAAATCAGGTAATAATGTACCAATTAGTTAAATAAACACTTCAAAAGTAAAATGGAGCCCTGAACTGTAAACCTCTGTAGTGAAAACAGATAGAAAAGCCAAAATATAGAAGTCAGCTTGACAGACGCCATGTTTCTACATTAATAAGTAGCTGTGGGCAGGTTTCTTCAGAGTGAAGTGCATCGAGTTTCCAGTTATTCACGGGGTAAGATTCTGTCACTTAACATATATACAAGGTAACCAAAAATATTCTTGACGTTTTTGACGTTCGATTAATCATGCGGTCACAGAAAGGAAACGAAATACACAAGTGTCTGACAAGCAATTGGGAGTTAGTCTGACCATCGACCTTCAGTAATACAGGCACGTTGTACACATACAGCAGTCATAGCTCGTCCAATGTCGACGAAAATTGGAGATATTGAAGCAGTTTGTTCACATGTGTTTATTGTATGACTTTAAAGTGATCCTTTTAGCTGCCGCATCAAGTTGCTGCATATATTAGATGTTTGAGGAGAACATCTTGAACAAACACACCGCCAGGTATTAGTTCTAGAAATTCTGTTCGGCAGAATTGAGCCTGTCAGATAAACCTCAGAGTGAATGACCGCATGTATTGGATGACAAGGACCTGAAAGCAGGCATTGAGGAAGACACTGGCCTAACGTGTGATGAACTTGCAGAAAGGTTCTATGCTTTTGCTGAAACAGTCAGACTGTACCTGCATAGGATAATACAAGTTAAGCTAGTGGTTACCCCACACATTACCGTCGTCCAACAAGGAAAAACAGGTGACAGCCTATTTATCTTTCCTCACTCCGCTCCTGAATACATCCAATTTTGATCGTTTGCTCACTGCTGACGGAACGTAGGTCTTCTATGACAATGCCAAGGGTATCGGACATTGGTTGTAGTCACGTGATCCTGTTCCTCACATCTCAAGACCATCTGCACCTACGAAAGGTTATGCTCTCCATATTCTGGAGTTGTTGACAAGTGGTGCATTAAGAGATCCTTCCACTTGATCAGACAATCACTGCTGACCTACACTCTCAGCAGTTGCAAAGAGTGCACTGTGGTTTGCGTCAGAAGGAGCTGGCATTGGTGAATCGCAAGGCTGTGCTGTTCCTGCACGACAATGTACAGGTACACATGGCACACATGGCAAAGAGGACCTGATAAACCCTTCAGCATCTTGACTGGAAAACATTGTATCATGCACCATATTCACAAGACCTTGGCAGCAGATTACCAAGGGAGTTAAATGAGAGAGAACTGCGGAACGCACTCACGGGCTCCTTTGCATCCGCCACCACCAACTTTTATCACTAGGTTATGAAACTGCAGGATGCTGATTGTCGAGAGGTGTTGGATACTGATTGAGATTACTTTTGAACCTAAAAACAAGTACCATGCACTGTATTGTTCTTTGTTTATTGTGACTACTATAAAACGGCAAGAACTTTTTTGAGTATCTTGTATTTTGTATTAGTTTCTTTATAATTATACCCATACTTAAAGGTAGATTGCGTAGCGTAATATAGTTGTGATCCCTTCAAGTGATCTACATGAGAAAAGATATTTTCATTCTTCTCCGATCCGTTATTTGGAAACGAAAGCTTCTCCATTTCCTAAATTACTTCAATTGAGACTTTCTAATTTTGTCAGCCTTTATCATCATATCTCTTTCCGTTTTCCTTTTCTTTTACTGTTTACAAAGAAAGAAGAAGATTCAGTAAAAAAGAAAGAAAGAGGGTTATAGAACAAAACCAAAACCAAGATTAAACAGTGTTACGTCATAAAGTCTGTCTTAGAGTAAAATAAAAATAATAAATGTTGTATCTCTTTTCCATAGCTTTCATTCCGTTCTTAGAAATTATGCAAGATTTCTATTACGGAATATCCCGTCTCCATCCCCCAAACCCCCTTAAGAAAGAAGATAAAAGGAAAACCTCTCTTTTGTTAGGAATGCTTTGTTCCTCTAGGTTTTAGAAGATGAGTGGGAGAGACTTCTTTCTGGGAGAGGCAGGGAGAAGCATCATACTTATACACTGAAACATTGGCTTCTGTAAAATATAACAGAAAGACATACACGAATAAATCCTGAAATCTTACGAGAAAATGCTCTTGTGGGTGATGACGTAATGAAATTCAGAAAGAGATAGAAGCTAAGTCAGTAAGTAGTGGTACTACTACAGACAGAAAGTATGAATTAAGGGGAAGGACTTCGAGAAAGAGAATAGAATACTAGGAACAGAAAAAAAGGAAAAAGGAAATACTAAGAAGAGGTAGACATTGAAAAGTAAATTTTACAGGTCCTTTTTTCTCTAGGCGAAACGGGCCCAAGAGGAGATGAGTTTCTTTCCATTGAAACTTTTTTTTTCATGGAGGAAGGGGAAGAAAGGGTAGAAGAGGAAACTCTGTGTTAATTACTAGAAATTCTCTGAAGAACACTTGCCATCTTTCATTGCCGACAGCAGGGTGAAAGTAATTATGGATTTTGTCTTTGCTACTTAACTCTTCCATACAAAATGCTTAAAACAATTTAGTAATATTCATTTTTAATATCCGTTTATACCTTCTGGTCTAGTGACACCAAAGAAATATCACTTGCAATTTTCTATTTGACCTCCGTTGCTACGTGATATACAACCAAATCATTAATGATAAAATGGAGTTCTAAGAAATAAATTAAAAATTATACTGAATTATAATAAATACCAATAGACGGTGTTTCAAAATAATACCGACAACGTTTGGCAGGTTATTCCTGACACCAAGATAACACAAAAATTATAGACCAACCTGGATGCAGAAATTCATCATTTCAGAGTTATAGTTGCCAAAAACATAAAAAATTAAAGATCCATAGCTCGGAAACTATCGGACCTACTGTAGTCGGGTCAAGACTTCACTTAGGAACTAATATGTGCACTATCCAAAAATACATGATTCAGAATCCTGAGATAGTTACACAACATTTTTTATAGAAGAAGTTTTGCTACGGGAATATAATTTGAAGTACTCACCAACTATCTCTATAATACCACAGAATTTTGGAAAATGGATTTTTGAATGCGACACATACTAGTTCCTAAGTAGAGTCTTGATTCGTCTACGGTAGGTCCCATAGTATTGGAGCTATGGACCTTTAAATTTCATTTTTTTATGTTTTCGGCAATCTATGACTCCGAAATGATGAATTTCTGCACCCAGGTTGGTCTATACTTTTTTGTGTTAACTTGGTGTCCCAAATCACCTCCCAAAGGTTGTCGGTGTTGTTTTGAAGCATCTTGTATAAATAAACCGAAAATAATTCAACTATTATAAAAAAAAGAACAAAATAAAATATATACACTTGTAGAGGGGTGGTTCAGATGGTAGAACTTAAGGTTAGAAATATCTAAATCTGCATCCAAGGAATTCATGCTCATTGCTGAAATTCACAAATGCCTTACTACGGATGTAATCAGTTGTTAAAGGATTGATTTATTGCTGCAAAACCTATAGAATCAAACTGAAAGGAAAAACAGAATAATCTTACCTGGAAAATTTACATAACTACGACCTCAAACTGATCACCCTCTAGGTAGGGAATATTTTCAAACTCACACTTAGGACCTACTAAGATGGTCCTCGACGTGATGATCCAGATGTAACTTTTAACTACCTATTCCTGTTAGATTTCTGTTTTTCCTTTCAGTTTGATTTTGTCTATGTAGTTCCTTCTCAACGACGAGATCATATACTTTTGATGTCTTTTTATGAGTTTCATGTAACACGATCAGATTCTCGAAGAATAATTACATTTACGAGATTCGTCAAAGTTAAACTAAACTTATATTGACCTATATTTGATAAATTGAGTTAGAGTGAGATATTATGACCTAATTTGTACAAATTGCAGACGTTGGCTTTGCAAAATTCAATACATCTTACGTGTTAAGTACAATTAATTAACTTTAAATTATGGTCTGTTATGTCTCCAACATTTGGAAATTTAAAACAAGTTTGTTGCAACAGTTGAAGGTCAAAGGTAGTTGCAACAAGTTTCCTTCTGAAACACATGATGGGTATCACGATGGTCATAATAGAAAATCAAAAACACACATCTCATCCATTTCTAATGTCCAAAATTCATAGTGGTAACTAATCCCTAAAATTCTTAAAAAGAGTAGATATTACAAAACATAAATTAGAATATGGTCATAACATATAAACTTAATGTCGAGCTTTTCTTTGCAAATAAATTCTACTTTTTCTTATAATTTCCAAACGAATAAAGTGTTCCCTTTTGTTTATGGTCGAGGAATTTGGTACTGATATTCAACGAATTTCGTAAACAGAAACTTTTCAAAGAGACGAATAATATTTAGTGGTGTTTAGTACTATATTGTGAATATTCCGACATAAAGATAACACCAACAATATTAAAAATACAAAAGATCCACTCTATTCTTCAAATATGCTTATAAAACATATAGATATTTCTTCTTCCTTTCAAATTCGTTATAAGGATTAACCAATAAATTAATAATTTTATTCTCTTAGCTCTTCAACTACACAACTGGGTATTTAGAACCTCGACCACCCTGTGACTTAATTCCACTTGATTGTTGAACGAGGCTTAATGAAAATAATTTGCAATATCTAATCCCAGCTTCCGTTTACAGCATTCGTAATTTTCTTTGTGCTGAATCTTTTTAATAATATACTGTAATATTGCGAGAGATATGTCTTCCTACATATACCTTCTGCAGTACAGTTGGGATTATTTGGATTCAAGGACCAATAATAGACTTACTGTGCTAGCTCCTGTGCTGGGAAGTCATATGACTGTTGTAGTAAAACTACCTTCTTGTCATCTAGAACGGCCGTACGCAGCAGGGTACGAAGGAGGGTAGTTGCCCAACCCTGGATTTTCGAAATGTATTTCATTTCTTGGAAATACATTTGAAAATATTCTGATTTGCTCTTGTACTTAATATCTTTACATTAAATGCTATAGTACTACATATGTAGTTTATTTGACATAGTTAATAACGAATGCAGTTAAATGATTGTTGTCTTATAATATGTCCATACATACATCAAAATGTTTGTTTGTGTGTTATCCCGACTGTGCTTGTGCGTCGATCTTTTCCCACCCTTTAGGATCCTTCTTTTGACTCTTTCCGAATCCGTAGTTTACCCCCTACTCCTGGGAGAAAATTCCTGCATTCATCTTTCTACTCATATCTGTGGTTACCATACATCTTCCTTTACCTAGACATGCTCTCTTTATTTGTCCCTAAAGTGGTCCGGGTGAGGTTTTTGAACAAATTGGTTAAGATCTTCTTTTGGGGGGTTTCTTATTTTTACTTTTGTTATTGAATAACAAAGGTTTAAATGGAATGAAGTTATTTATTGAAATTTCAATTGAAAATAATCTACTAGATATTACTGACCTGATTGCATTCATATTGCCGTAATTGGTATGGAAGAAACTTAGTTGTATGAATTTTTTATTTTCTCGCTGTGTCATTAAAAACTATTAGCCCATAGCAAACCTTCGACCCTCTTAAATGTTTAGTTGTATGTTTAGATAAATATACGTTGATCAGCCAACACATTTTATGACCTGTTACTTTTTAAACGATTTAAATGGGCTGATCCAGGAAGCTCGGGGCACAGCAGAATTGGACCGGACAGAGACAACGGTTTCCCTCAATTATTCAGTTGCTGTGCTTGTGCGTAGAATGGGGGTGGCCCATCGATATATCAGAGTTCAATAGGGGCCAGCGATCTATCAGAGAATGTGATGGTCAGAGTGCTGGGAACGAGAATCTCGGAAACAACGCAACTTGTTGGGTGTTCGCGAGCTGTCGTAATTTGTGGTACAAAGTTGGGAAAAGGATGATGAGATCACCACCAAACCACAAGATGTGGGGTGGCCATACCTCCTTTAAGATATCGGATGTTGTAGGCTGTCGAGGTTAGTACATCTGGATATGCCTCAAACTGTGGAACTATTAAAACAATCTTTAAGAGTGGACCCGATACAAGTGTGTTTGAGCTGACAATTGACCGTACAATGTTAGATATAGGCCTCCGAAACCTGTATCATACACGTGTATCGATGTTAACTACACGACATCATCGATAATGAGTGGATTGATCCTGTGTTAATCGCCACTGGATCTCAGATTAATGATATATCCTTATCTGGCCTGATAAATCACGATAATGTCTTCAACACATCCATGGCCGGGTCAGAATCATTTGTCATTAAGGAGAACATCTGCTCGAGACGCACACTGTAGGATCAAGGCGGGTCGGTAGTGGCTCCACTATGATTTCGAGATTCTTCAATGGTCATCCTTGGGTACAATATTGCTTGTGGAGAGCAACATTACAGCTCCAAGCTCTCTGCAAGTCATTGCTGATCATGTACCATTCATGTTGATCATATTTTCTTCTGGGAGTGGTATCTTTCAGCAGGATAACGCTTCCTGTTACAAGGCCAACATTGTACTTCAGTGGTTCTAATAACACAGTGGTTGGCTAACTTCAATTAAACCCTGATCACCAAACTTAACAGGCCTTAACCCAATTGAATACTTTTGACATGCCATCGACCCCCTCCGAGGAACTTAGAGGAATTAAGTGATTTGTGTGTGTCGATGTTTTGCACCATGCCTCCAAACATCTACCTAAGTTTCATTGCTTTCATGTCAAACTGTAATGCTGTGAACCCAAAGTGGACATACGAGATATTAGGTTAGTAGTCATGATGTTTTATTTGATCAGTGTACGATCAGAGAAATAAGTAGTCAATTATGTGAAGTGCAATCAATTATCCTACCCCCTCAAAAATATTTCGGTCTCCCCTGTCTTACATATATTGTGATTGTTTTTTTTCTTTTTTTAAAAAAAATCTTTTTTAAGCCTGTCATATAATAGTTCTATTGTATTATTTTCCTATATTAGGATGTATTCTAACCACATAGTTGTGTGAATTACTTTCAAAAGATTGTATAAAATCTAAATGCTCCAGTGTTTGCCAGACGCTTATACGTAGTTTTTGTACCAGGAAAATGAGTTTATTTGTAGGGTTAATATTAGCATTTAATCACACATCTTTGTGTTGCGTTCCAATGAATATAAAATTTAATTTCTTATCACTTTTAAATTGCAGTAGTGGGGATATAAGTTTAAAATATCTAACATCTAACATGCATTTGCTTACTGCCATGTAAGGTGATTGTGCTATTAGAAAATACATTATAGAATTCCCTTTGACTGAAAGAATATTGATAGGTTTTCCCAATCTTTTTTTTTTCACTATTTTCAAATTATAAAAGCAAACAAAGTTTTCTTATAAACAAGATGACGACTAATTCCGATAATTGTGTCCTATCGTTACTTCGTCGTCTCCGCAGAACAAGTAATTTCAAACCATTGGTTGGAGTTCCTACATTACCAAATGTTTGAAATATAATATACTGTTTACTTGTATTGGCTGCGTACAGAGTTTATTACAGTGACTCAGCACGGTAGGTAATTACGGAAATTTTGAAGTACGAGATACATAAGAAACTCTCAAGGAAAATGTTCGTTTGAAATACATTAACTACATATCGCTTGGTTAAAAAGGGCTTTATTTGAACTGCTATAGTCCTTCGTGCGCTGTAACAGTGGGAAAGTTAGTCTTTCGGAAAGTTATATTCTTTTCATATTTCTATGTAACTGTCGCCTTTATCTCTGGCTATTGTCTTTTTCTTCTGTTCGTGCATACGTACTTTGTATAAATAGTAATACAAGCTGAAGGGTCTCTTAATGGTGTAATGTTTACGTCTTGTACTTCCGTTGGCTCCACTGAGCAAAGACAACAATAGATACCGAGAAGCATTCTTTCTGTCTAGGTTCAATGTCCAACGAATAAGTCATAAATTTCCTCGGTTAACCTTCTACTCATACCGGGAGTGGTAGATGTCATCAATTCCAAGTTATCTGGTTTCAGGCTTTATCACCTTAGAATGAAAACGGCGATAGACAGTGGAAATGTATTCATGCAACTGATTTAGCTATCTTAAGAGGGATAATTCTACTGCCTATATCTCTCTACTAAAACTGGAAGTGGTAGAAATTAATACTTAACATATTTCATATCTCACTATTCCTCTGTTGCTACCAAGAGTTATAAATATGCTTCAATACTGAATGTACATTATTTGGAAGTTTATTGAATTATTTGGAATTTAATTTTTTGAAGTTTCATTAGTTTCAGAACTGTAAAAAAATAACTAACTTGTTCAGTAAAAGTAAACAATTTCATTAGTAGGAACCAGAATGTCTTTTTGTGAGACGATTTCACAATACATAAGGGAATTATAGATGGTCAGAGGCAATTGTACGGGAACTTTGCAGACCATTAGGGACAGGGTAGATAGAATCAGTCCAATTTTATATTTTGCCTGATTCTGTAGTTTTAGGAACGAGAAACGGCTCAAAAGATATTATGCTGCCCAAACTGCAAACTCATCTTCCCATCCCCTTCAAAAGTTTGCTGTTGGTCAGCTAAACACAAACTTTTGTAGATTGGTGTAAATTTCAGTCAAAAGAGAGGAATTCTGTTTGTTCGTTTCAAATGTTTTTTTTTTATTTTTTTTTTTTAAATCCAGCTTTGTAAACGAAAACACGCTACCGCCTTGTGTCACACTATCTTGTTTTCCCAATAGGGTTTCATGTGAGAAGTCTTCTCACGGATGACAACCTGATTAGCATTTTGTTATGTTTTGCTTTCTGTCTATTTGTGAGTGCTTGCGTGTGCGTGCAGAAAGCGAAAGCCGAGATCATGGAAGGAGGAGGGTGAGAAGAATTCGTGTTTGTCATGAAATCTCTCATATTCATATGGTAGCAGCTGAATACTCATATATATATATATATATATATATATATATATATATATATATATATATATATATATATATATATATAAATAGAGAGAGAGAGAGAGAGAGAGAGAGACAGAGTGAGGGAGGGAGGGAGAGAAATAACTATATTTAGGTATTGATGAAGTTGTATTTTTTCCTTTTGAGATGTAGTATTGTTAATAAGGACGCGCTTGTTACATATAAATCTGAAGATGATCTTGGTTAATAACCTGGATAAAATTCAACTCAAATTCGCTAAATGTATCATGTATCGCGAGTGTCTAAAATAAAGTTAACCATATGTCGTTTTCCTTCAGACGTTCACTAGATCTAACTTTTAAACGATATGTTTACAGCCAAAAATAAAATGAGAAATGAATATATTTTCTTCAATAAATGTTAAGGTTCTATCATGATCTCCATGTATATAAAAAAGTAATTCTGTAACTGAACATTTAAATTAAATATGAGTAATTACGTAGCTTAATAAATCTAGATGTTACTGATTGAGAATAATATATTTTTTAAGAACATATACTTAACATTTTTGTCTACTGTATTAGTCAGTTGACAATTTGAGGGTGATTAGCAAGAAACTACCGTTGAGCACAAAGATATATCATATTGTAATATGGTACAAATTTAACATGGTAATATGGTGTTTTATCTTTACGTCTTCAAACATACTGAGGCCGCATAGATCAGCGTCTTTTACAATAAGATTCAGTTTTCTGTCTCAAGTTACCTTTCTGAAGTCTTGAAACTTGTACTTGATCATGCATTGTACTTGGATTTGCATGGTGTATTAAACAGTTTAATTTGGAACTAGAGATCCATTCACCCTTCCTTTTATGACCTTAATCACACAATCACACACACAATATATATATATCTAGACCTCGGCTGTATAAGGCGATAACCCACAGTTTCCTTATTTTTGGAAAAATGGAATTGAATGTTTAAGAGCATTGCATGTAGTTAGTCTGCTGCAAGAAAGTTCTCAGTTTACAGCTTCCTCAAGAACATGTATCTCTTCGGCTTATTCTAAATTTTTGTCAATTTAGCATTCGAATTACAGATTATACAAAAAGAAAATTAAAATAGTTTGTTTGTACTTATTGATGGTTATCACCATTTACGTGCATATGCATTGTTAGTTATTATCTTTTATAAGAAAAGTACTTTTATTGATGTTTCAATTCGAATTTTTATTTAACGCTTGTAAGTACCTCTGACACAGATCGGGATAGAGAGGAGGAAGGAATCAGCTTCGATCTATTTGAAGGTCCATCTCGGCATTTACTTGCTGTGTCCAACGAAAATATATTATTAAGAATAGCACTTATTACATTGTTTCGTAAATACGTTGATGGCAAAGCAATGGCTAGCTTTTGACTGAAAAATTACACTTAACAAAATGCTAATTAGAAATCCTTAATCTAGAACTAGTGGCACAAAGATACCTTTCATATTCTAGACGATATTATAACACTACTCTGATATACAAAATCTCACAAATTTTCACTTCAAATTAGTACTATAAGCACATTTGCATTTGTACTTGTAGCTGGATATTTAGTTTAAACCTGCGGCATGAGGTACTTTATATGCTGCTTAAGTTTACCCACTACCAAGTCATCTAACTCCCCTACTAAAACTACCTATCGCAGTATGAAGAAGCAAGTTAGGCTGTGTAACTCACAATATTTCAAATCCAGCACTTGATGGATTACAATACTCAATAAAATCGTTAATACACCCGAGTCTATTAATATAAAATATATCATCGTGAGAAAAAACGAGTTTGAGACCTCTGCATTTCACTCTGTAAAACTTCTTACGAACACTTTAATGAACTGAAATTACTATAACATTTTTTTTTTATATCAGTGGCAACTGGAATAGTTTACTCCCTTTACACTACGCAACCCGCACTAATTTCTTGTAGTTACTTGTAGATCTACGTAGGTACTTTTATCTGAAATCCACTATCACTACCCATCACATTAATTGTCGTAAGTATGTAGTCCCGACAGTTCTATTCATCAGTAGAGTCCTCAGACTGTTCATCTGAATGTACTTCCTGGGAAAACCTTTGTTGTAGATAGAAGTCATGGTACGCTGGAGGAATCCGTTTCAGACATGACATGACATCATCATATTTTATTTTATGGAGTGGAATTTTCAAAGTATACTTTCTCACAAGTGAAATAGATGAGAAGTCAATTTGATGTCTATCTCGCTTTTCGAGACTGATGTTTACAAAATCGTTGGAATCTGGTGCATGAGAAGTTGACACTGCCAAATTATATGGATGATACTTCTCATATTTCATTCTTGCGACTTCACTCAGTTTGAAAGGGTTTCCACTGTCATATTTGGTTGGTTTTCGAATTGAGTCGAGAAGACTTGAAATTTTTTATAAAAATGTTTACGTGCAACTTTAATATTCATGATTGCGGCAAAGAACAAGGATAATTCTTCCTATGGGATGAATCTGTTGCAAGTCGAGGGTCTGAAGAAATAGCAAGTTGTCTTCATCGTTTCTTTGAAAAAACTGACTTACGTGGACAAACACTAACAGCGTTCTCGGACAATTGCTGTGGAGAAAACAAAAACTGGGTACTTGTGTCTTTTGGCTGCATCTCTTGAGTAGCGGAAGGTTTAATACCATACAACATTACTTCCCTGTTGTTGGACAAACTATGTTGCCGTCAGATAGGGACTTTGCAGCTATTGAGAAAAGCAATTAATCATAAACAATTACGTTTATGATTAACATCTCTCATTTGAATTTGAATTCTATTTGAGGCCTTTAAGCATCTCTGCCACAGCCCGGGACAGGAGAGGGGTGGTTAGTCAGTCAGTGCCTAGTTTTGTGCGTATAAACCCATCATTTGACTGACTAGACTGAGGGAAACCCTAGAAAACCGTCAGTGAACCAATAGTCATTAGATAAAATTGAAGTAGGATTCTGTTCTTAACATTCATTCTCACAAACATATTATTATTATCATTAGTATTTTTGTTGCTGAAGCACAAAAGCACAACTCGCAATTCAAATGGTTGTGAGCTCAACGTACGACCTCGCACCGCAAGGGTTAAAAATATATTTAGCAAAAATTGGCGTAGTTTTATTTTCCAGCGTTTTTTTTACAATACTTCCATTTTGTAAAATAACATTCATAGCTGAAACAGTATTAACGTACAGAATAATGAATCATACCTTATTTTCATAACCATACCTTATCAGATATCAAGAATACTATATCGCGTATCCTGTAAAAATGTAGAGAAAGTAAAAGAAACGAAAACGTTAGAAATAGTTACAAGTTTCCTTTTGGAGTGACCCCAATGAGAGTTCTTAACTCGGAAACAGTACAATAAATGTAATACTATTGTACCAAACATAACTGCATGCACTTTACACGTTGCAATAATCATTGTTGTACTGAAACTGAATCGTTTCTACAAACAAGCAAGCAAGCATTTTTTGCCCACGCAAAAAGGATGTTCAGCTCTCAGAAAGAGACCCTTTTCTACCTCTCTCATTCTATTTCCTTGTCAACAGAGAAGCATAACCTAGTTGGAGGGGAAGAAAAATTTCAGACAACCATATCCATCTCACATGTTGCCTCTTTAAGATCATTCGGATACTTATTACCTTTGTTCTGTTCCCCTGCCTCACTTTCTCCTCTCTTACCCCCACAAGAACAAAAATCATTGATTGCAAGTGTGAAATAAAACGCGTTCGTCATGTAGTAATCAAATCAAGACCTACAAATAGCTGATTGTGATTCTTTAAAAAGTAAACAGCAAGTCGATTTAATAGCCCGCGTAGTTTCAACCGCAAGACGGCTTTCTCCTATGGTGTTTAAATGACGTCATTGCTTCATATTTTTCGTTTCGTAGGCTGGGTTTGAGATCTACACATTACAGGGGGACCAAAGGGGAACATACCAAAGTTGAAAGCTAAAACAAAATAACGTCAGATATGCGTAGTTACTGAACATACTACTTGCCTTATACTACGTATAATCCTTGGCATACCCCAGCACATTCTAATATGAGAAATTCTACATTGCAAAGAAATTATAAAAGATAGGATACAACAAAGTATTTTCATTATGTATCTACACGTACGTTCATAGCTAATGTTTGTTACTCGATTTAAAATAACAAAAATTTAATGATCTTTATATGCCAATTACTGAGGCGTATGCTAGCTACATATCTTGCACGTACAAGGAGATAACCAACACAGTTCGTGCATGTAAACTGTGATAATCCACATTGTATAAGATTTGCAATAATACTTTCTGAATTCGCTTCAGATGATGCTGATGATTCCGCTTCCATGTCAGGAACATAATCCACATCGTCTGGATCACTCACACCACTAATGTCACTTAAAATGTCCGCCATATCGGCAATTTCTTTTGATAGAACAGCATGCTGCCTTGCGCACGACGCCATGTTTCACTACAGGATGTCACCTTTTACGTGCGTAAGCTTCGACAAAGTGGCATGTCACCGTGCCCTTTCCTGCCAACTACATATGAAAATCAAAGATCTCTCACCTTGAACAGACGGAGAAGTGGTTTGTCGCCTTGTTCATTCACAGAACTAAAATTTTCATGAAATGTGGGTTATCACCTTTTACACCCGAGGTCTTGATATATATATATATATATATATATATATATATATATATATATATATATATATATATATATATATATATATATATATATATATATATACGTATTAACGAAGTTGTATATTTTTCTTTTCTGAAGTATAATATTGCTAATGAGAATTCTGTTGTTAGATATAATTCTGAAGATAATCTTCGTTAATAACCTGGATAAAATTTAACTCAAATTCGCTAAACTTACTATATACCAGGGATCTAAAATAACATAAACCATGTATTTTACTTCTTCAGAACTTCACTAAATCAAACTTCTTAACGCTATGATTACACATAAAAATAAAATGTTAATGAATTATTGTCTTCTTTTTTAAAAAAAAGTTAAGATTCTATCAAAATTCTCCATGTTTGCAGAAAACAATTATGTTATAGTAAGAGGGTCACCCTATCTCACTCCTGATTATCCAATTCGGGGATCCATGACCATAGCGTTAATGCAAATGAGTCAGGAATGCTTTGGCCCGGGATTGTGTCACCTATTGGAATTTTGCTTATGTTTACTCACTTGTCATGGCCATGCACGCTGATGCGAATTAATCAGAGGTACCTTGGCCGGCTAAAGCGTTCGAATGACGTCATTGAATTGGGAGTTTTCGATCAGAGGTTATGATGATTTGTTTGTTTTCTTTTATGGATATAAAATTATTAAAAACATGGTCTTTGATCTATTTCTTGATGATTTATTTACGTTATGAATTAATACAGGGTTTATGTATGCTTTTCATTTTCGTTCCCTTTTACGGCATAAAATTTGGAATTTTATCCCCTTTGATGTTATGTTATTACACTATATCGTTATATATTTGGACTAACAGTGATGCGAATGAAAGAAAAATGAAATGAAATCTTGAGTTTTACGTCCCATGGTTTATCGGTTAGTCTAAAGGAGACGATGATGATGAGAAATGAATGAAATGGTGGAGTGCAGAAAGTGGGAGGAAACGGGAGAACCCCGAGAAAGTCCACGAGCACGGTGTTTGTTTACCACAAAGTCCACACGACGCGAGCTGAGTCCGAACCAGGTATTCCAAGCACCGGAGGTGAACGCTTTACCACTGAGCCACCGCGCCCTTACTGGTGCGAATGAAATAGAGGTATTTGGTCCAAGCTAATGTGTTCGTATGACGTTACTGAAATGTGAATTTAGCTTCGAGGTTATGATGGCTTGTTTCGTTTTCCGTTTATGGGTATAAAATTACTAAAACAAGGTCTTTGATCTCTTTCTTGGTGGTCTATTGCATTATGAATTAGTAGATCCCAGTAATAGTATGAATTATTATTAGTATTAATATGAAACGTGAAAACTTTAGAGCTCATTCATGGCTAAGTGATTAGCGTATGCGCCTTTAATGTGGGAGACCAGGGTTCGATTCTCGGAGGGAGCTCATGTGGTTCGGAATCCACGTTAATTAGTAGGTTCTATCCTCGCTGTTGAACGGGACGTTAAACTCAAAATCAACTCAACTCGAAAACTTTGGGAGGAACACTTAACTTTTGGTTAAGGTTTAGTTTTTATTCACGGAACTTATGGGACTCGAACAACGATATTCAATTGTCAAAAACTGTGTCCAGGAAAAGCATACATTTATTGAGACGCATAAAAGAAGGGGAGGGGCGGTCCCGGACCTGGTTAACTACAATAATTTATATCGTATTTGTTTGTGGATTAAATAAAACTGTTGGAAATATTTAAAAAGTTTCTTTGTGTATTGACTTATAATCATATGTTTAAAAGGAAACGTCAGCTATATCGTGTTACCTATGCTTATGTATTCGTTGTCACAGTATTTTTGGTATTTTTTTTTCGAACAAATACGGTGTTTAATTGTAAAATAGTGTGTAATGGTTTACTTTGAAAAGATACATTCATTCTTTGAGAAGTAGAAAAGGGATGGGATGATGTGATTTTGGACCTAGTTAGTACCTCTCGTTTTCGTTTGTGTATTAAAATAAATGACGTCATATTTACTTTTTGCTTAAATCTGATTGGTTCATTGTAATAACGATTAATCATACTTATGTAACGAGATAACATTGAGGAGTTATTCTTACGACAAAACAAGAACATATATGTGTAATGGTTTACTTTGAAAGAATACATTCATTCCGAGAGAAGGTAAAAGAGGGAAGTGATGAGCTGACTTCGAACCTAGTTACTACCTTTCGTTCCGTTCGTAGATAAGTAATAATGTCACATTTACTCTTTGCTTAAATGTGATTGGTTTATTGTAATAACTCTTACAAAACATTGCTATTGGTTTGAGCGATTTAAACGTTCAGCGTTCTAGTGTTTAGTTTAATTAGTAAGGGCTTAGCTGATGGAAAACGGTCCCGACAGCACTTGTTATATGCTTGTTATATGTTGTTTAGGTTCATGAATAAAATGTTCTCAATATTGTGTAGTATTTGTAAGTTTGATTGGTTCTTTATTACACTATATGGATACGTATAGGCTTTTATAGAGCAAAGGTACATGAACGAACGTGATTGATATCAACTTTTTGTGGGTTAATTTGGCAGAACCAAAGTCATGGTCACCCGAACTAATGTTAGTATTTGTTCACCTAAAATTGCTAAAGATATAATTTGGGAAGGTATCTAACCTCATGTATTCTCTTTATTACGTTATAGGCATGCAGAGTTAACCTTTAGTCTCCGAAGGTCATGAGTTTGATTCTCGATGAGAGCTTATATGACTTTGATATAACTTAAATTCTTGTGCTGATTAGGAGTTATGCTCTACATAGACGTTGTGTGAGCTTTTCAAAGTAGAGTTTGCTGTCAATTTATTCACATATAATGAGGATATGAGTACCTTAATGCACTCCTCATAAGCTTTTTGATAAGAGAAAACCACGATACTTTAAGGTGACCTTTTCCGTCCTGCTGTTAGTTCGTGTGATTTATATCTTAAATAACCTTGACGGTTTAGTTTAAATAATCATTTTAAAAATATTTTAGTATGTGCCAAAAATTTTCAGTGAGTGCAAATAGGGAATTGTTTCATGGTTAACCGCCAAACGTTATCCGGTTTTTAACTATTTGAACAAAAATAAACGGATTTCAACTATTTGATTAACAAATAAAAGGTTTTAACTATTCGATTAAATTTTGAATCCACTGATTTTCTGTTATTACGAAGGTTCAAAATTTGAAACTAAAATTTCTCGAACTCAAATTTTCAAATTAAAAATATTCAAACTGAAAGTTTCGAATTAAAAACATCCAGCTAAACTTTTCGAACAAAAAAGTTGAAATCAATATTTTGAAATTCAAATTTTCAAACAAAAGAAATCAAACTGATATTTTCGAATTATAAACATCGAACCAAAACTTTAGAACAAAAATTTGAAATAAAACGTTTCCCCTGTATTCATCCATAACGCAAATAAATGAAAAAATAGATCAAAGATCATGTTTTTAATAGTTTTATAACCATAAAAGAAAACAAACAAATCATCATAACCTCTGATCCAAAACTCCCAACTCAATTACGTCATTCGAACGCATTAGCCGGCCAAAGTACCTCTGACTAATTCGCACCAGTGTGCATTGCGCCTGACAAGTGAGTAAGCCTAAGCAAAATGTCAATAGGTGACACAATCCCGGGGCAAAGCATCCTTGACTCATTCGTATTAACACTATGGTCCATGGGGCCCCAAATCGGATAATCAAGAGTGAGATAGGGTGGCCCCCTTATTACTGTGTTACTAAACATTTAAATTAAATATTGGTAATTATTTAGTTTTAAAAATCTAGTTGTTACTTGTTAAGAGTAATATCTTTAAAAGAGACGTTTAACGTTTTGTCTATTACTGAGTCAATAATTTGAAGTTGATTTACACCAAACTACGGGCATGAACAAAAATATATCACTTTGTAACGTGATATAAATTTGATGAAGGAAAAGAAGGTACGCAATTGCTATATTTGTGATAATTTGTGTAACATGCGTTTTTAAGTTGGCAATAATCTATGTGTCACCTATGTAAAGTATATACAGTGGAAACTTGGAGCTTACGAAAGATTATGTATAGTTCCTTAGTTCTCTTGAATTAGTCTCTATGTTTCTGTTTCCAAATATACATTTATTAGTGTATCAGTATATCTGTATCAGCAAATATCAGCGGATCTTCTTTATTTAAAATAAACGTTCAGGATTTCGTCTTGTGAAAAAATGAATTAAAAGATATTAGTTTCCTACAATATTTTTCCTCACGTTTAAGTAAGTAGGAGTTCTAGCTTTGCCTGCGACAGTTCACAATTTACTGTTTAAACTCCACCAGTATAAAACTTGCTGCATCATAACTCTGAATTAACAGAAAACGTTATAGAAAAAAAGTGTTTTAATATTAAACCAAATCTCTGTTCTATAAATTTTCCACTTTTTCACACTGCATTTCAAGTCTTGTGATAAAGCGTGATGAATATACAACAATAAGTACAACAGAAAAAAAAAACGAATTATTCTGGGGATTCGTTAAACAAAAAATATTTTCTTAATGTGAAATATATATTGAATGGCTTAATGTTTCCTTTCGTTTAGAGATAATAAAAGAGAAATATGTAAACAATCAGAAATATAATACGCTTTGTAACAACAGATATACTGTAGTTCTCCGTATCTGATTATATTTTAGTGAATTCTGTTGGAAAGAGATTACGTGGGAACTCATATGGTGTGTAATAGATAATGGACTGAGAAAACAAAGATATGCAATGCTATTCTTTTCAAAAATAACTAGTTTTATTTACACAACACTATAATGGAGTATAAGAAAGAATATGAAAGATAAACACAGATATTCTGTATCCAATTTATGTTTCGGTTATGGCTATTTATGATTATTTCGCCACTACTTTCTTTATATCTTTCATTTCGATCAGCACCACATTAAACTATTGTAGATATTCTTCAAAATATGTCAATGGTATTAAATTGATTTTTCTTTAGCAACTTGGCAAATATGAGAAATAATCACAATTTTCATACAAGAATATTTGTAAATGTTTACTGTATATCACTGCTATTCAACTGTGATTTTGAAGACATCAAATATTTACAATTTACTACATAAGACAAATCTTAAATAGCATTCAGTAAATTTATTCAAAGATTTACTAAAAAGCAAATACAAAAGTGTTGTGACATTGAGTATACAATAAATTCCGAGGTACGCACTTCCCTAGATTGTATATATTTATAATAAATAAATTAATTGTGGCATGAATATGGCATTATTCTATGCTTGATGATACCAAAGTTGATTGTTTTTAAATTTTAATGTACTTTTTACTAAAACCATTTTACAAATTTTCATTTACTTTATATATATTTTATATTTAATAAACCAAAATTAATGAACACTTGTTTATATTATTTTCATCTGCATTAAGGGATAGAGTTTTCTTTTCTAGCCTCGTGAGGATTTAAAGTAAAACAATTTGAGTTTTAAACTCTTAGTTACACACAGAAACGTAGAAAGGAAATATGTTATAATATAAAACAGTTACCTTTGCATACGTTTTTTACGAGATAAAATAGACAATCTTTTATTTGATAACAGAACAATCACTGATACATAGTTACTGAAAATTAAGATCATTGATTTACAGATGATTATCAAAATAATGGATACATCTGTAGCTTATAACACTAAGATGTGTAAGATGGTAACACTCAGAATGAGTGTGCATAGCCTGGTAGTTGTTAGTGAAATCTTAGATGATCGTTTGTTTTACGTCAGACTAGGCAAAACGGAGTCGCGTGGTGAAGCGGATAGACAGTAGAGATGCAAAATTGGAGACCTTTCTTAGTTTCAAAGGAGCAAATTGTGGGTGCACAGTTAGTTGGTGCTTTTGAATCTAAGGTGCCAAGTGTTTTAGGTATCTCGAGAAATATTATCCAATATGAGTTGAGTTGAGTTGATTTTAGTTTAGCGCCCCTTTCAGCAGCGAGGCTATGTGAGACGTGGACTTACTGATTAACATGGAATCCGAACCACATGAGCTCCCGCCGGGTAGTATCCAATATGATTATGACCTACAGAATTCACGATCAAACAACATTGCCGATTGGTAATAATGAACGAAAGAAAACCTCAGTGAAAGGGAGTCGCCTAGCATTGAGAAAGATTGTAACGTAGACGGAATCTGTCAAAAATAATCCAATTAATACCTGATATAACTTTTGTAACTATCATAGGAAAGATAATTCATAGATTGCGTAATTGTAAGAACAATATAGTATAACAAAAAGTATGTTGTTTTCCAGATAAATTATTTTTGGATAACTATTTTCAAGGACATGTTGCTTAGTCGCACAAGACAAATATTGGAATGCTACCTTTATATTGTAAGGATCCCCACAAGTCGACTGCTCAATTTTTCGAGTTTGGATTTCGTGATCGAATGAGATTTGTATTCAATACTGAGCAAGATCCACGTCACAACTAGCTTAGTGTTGAAGAGGGAAGATTAATCCCATACTATCAAGCGATTTCTATTAATATACTTAATGAAATTTATTAGGAAGTATATAATTATAACATACAATTTTATATAACAACGGAAGCATCTACATGCATAATCAGTACAACAAAAATATTGAAATCGAAATGAAATCCTCTGAAAGATGAGAAAAAATACAATAAAAGAACACTTGCATCCATAGAAGAACGAAACTAATAGAAAGGTAGAAATCAAATGACATATTCGTTCATGCTTCACTCAGACTATATTCCCTTTAACATGTTGACCTTTAATATAAGATATTTGGAAACAAATTGTAAATAGAAAATTACTTAATGAATTAAAATAATTAAGTAATGAAAATACTTAATGAAATTATGTGTATATTTAGCAGAACTTCATCTGAAACTTTTGTAATAAACAAGAGGAAAATAAAACGATGTGTGAAGCCATCAGGTTAAAAGAAGTGTTAAAATGAAATATTAGAACAAAATCTTCTGTGGGAATATAATGATAAATTCAAAGTGTGATTATGCAATCGTTCGAAAAAGGAAATGTGATAAGAACAGATAAACTTACAGAGATTTTTATGTCAGAGATTTCCCTTTCCTTTGTACTATTTTTCAGAATCATGAGGAAATCCTTCCTGTATATGATTCTTTATCAATTATAAATTATTCATACCTTAAATTAAATGTAGCAATTATTCAAGTCAGCTTATGAGTAACAGCATTTCCATTGTCGAATGAGATGATTTATACAACTCAAGACATGAAGATAAAAGGTATCGCATTGATTTAATATGAGTACCTTTCTCTCGTAGAAGCTAGTTTAGCTCAGACACGTCTTCTTGTATTAAGTTAAAAGTCACACAGCGTAGATGTGGGAAATCTGTCCCAGGAGAGAAACGACGACCCAATTTCGTAATTTTAGAAAGTAAGCCTTGCACGCACATGGGATATTTTCCAGAGTACCTTTCTTCTACATCCAGCCTTTGTGGTTGTCGTTACTCATGCCTAGTCAAGTTTCAGTTTAATAATTGAAAACTACTTCTTTCAACTAGAATGAATGTTTTTTAAAATGTAAGCTGATAGGTTTCTTCTTGGAAACAAATACAAGAAGACGTAAAATCCTTCAATAATAATAATAATAATAATAATAATAATAATAATAATAATAATAATAATAATAATAATAATAATAATAATAATAATAATAATAATAATAATGGCTTAGAAGGCAGATATATAAAGCAGATAAGAAAAATTCATCAGCATTCTATTTTAGTTTCAGTATGTCGTAAAAGCAGTTTTAATTCTTTTCTTATTATTCTAGTATTAACATAATTGATTCTATTCTTTTTTCGTGCACCTCCCGTCTCATATAGCCTCACTGCTGAAATCGACGTTAAACTCAAACTCAAACTCAAACTAGGGGCCGCGATGGCTGAGTGGTAGAGCGTTCACCTCTCGTGCTTGGGGACCCTGGTTCGATCCCAGCTCGCGCCAATGAACTTGGTAGTGGGCAAACATCGTATACGTGAGTTTCCTCGGGGTTCTCCCGTCTCCTCCCACTTTCATCATTCCACCATTTTATTCATTTCTCATCATTACCTTTTCCTTTACCCTAGCCAGCATGACCGTGGGAGGTAAAACTCAAAGATTTCAAACTCAAACTCTTTTCGTGCACCAAAATCGGTTTCGATTCATAGCGGAACTAAATGCATTTTTAATCTGACCTGAAACTCTCTGTACGAGGGTCATCCAGAATGTAGTTTTCCCACTCGTCCCATAGCTAGGAAACCGTATGTTGCGTGAAGCGACTGCATGCAAGTGAGAAAATAAAGGCTTAGCATGGCGCACGCGCCAGCGGAAAATCCCTAATGCTCTCAGTAGCGTCGTAGCAATGGTTGAAGATGGACTTTTCTATTCCAGCCCCCGCCGCTTGTAAAATGCGAGCAGTGGTAAAGTACACCTTGCGCCTTGCTTTGTGTTCTGGAGTCAGTTGCTTCAGCACCACCTGGTATACAACTTCTTGAACAACAGACACTCCATAACAATGGTGCGCAATAAGGAGCGGGAAATCTACGTTAACTGACCCTGTGTTCCGTTAGTGTGAAGCAACGATTCTGTATGATGAGTTCCCGAACAAGGTCCACAAGGTCATCTCTGATGGCGGTTAGCTTCCCACTGAGCTCATTATGCATATTTTGGCGTTCTGCTGCAAATTGTCTACACCAGCAACGCACCATCTGCTTCCTCATGATGTTAGGCCCATAGACCTTGTACAGCTGATGATGGATTTCAATCGTCGCTATGTCCTGTGCATTCAAAAATTTTATCACAGCTCGCATTTCACACCCAGCGGGAGCTGAACTAGGAACGTCCTTCTTTAACCACTGCCACAACGCTACTGAGAGCACTAGAGAAGTTCCGCTAGTGCATGCGCCATGCTACGACTTTACTCTCTCACGTGCATGCACTTGCTTCGCGCAACATACATTTTCCTGGCTATCGGAAGAATGGGAAAATTACTTTCTGGTTGCGTCTCATATAATACATACAGCTATCGTCACATTGATCTTAATGTTTTAGAGATAAAGCAAAACGAAAGAGAAAACAATTAAGGATATTAACTTCTTTTTAGATTTTTCTGTTTCTTTAGCAAACTGCGAAATAAATTTAAGTCTATGTACCAATTCGTAAGTCTTGTGTAGCATTTTTGGTAGCAAATGAATATTGTATTTTCTTCTTATTATTATTGTTGTTATTATGTATTTTACTGTTACATTGGTCGTGAGATAATAAAAGTAAACAAATTTGTATATCAGAAATAAGTATCATAAAGAAAACCAAAGCAGATAAAAAGTAAGGATACTTATATTTCATAGAAAGTGCCAACATTGTAACTCTGCACGTTGTGCAAGCTTGTGGTTGTATTCATAATGGCCTTTATTATTATTATTATTATTATTATTATTATTATTATTATTATTATTATTATTATTATTATCATTATTATTATTATTATTATTATTATTATTATTATTATTATTATTATTATTATTATTATATGTTGAAACTGTAACGCTGTCAAGAAACCTAAAATCGGCGTTCAATAGCATAGTCCGCAAAATAATCTTAATTTTTATGACAACAAACGAAATCGCCATTTCAATGAAAAACAACAGGGCTTCACAAGAAAAATATTTATGAGGCAATGTACTGTGAACAACTAAGTTCTAGACGTGTCATTTAGGTAGACCTTTACAGAGTCTCCAACAATTACGAAAATATAGAAGTACACGAACGAGGATACTGCTAAAATGTTATGTTCTTGCTGAAGGTCTAGTTGTAGAGAAGCATGCTGGAATCCTAAAATTCTAAAGCTCTTAAGGTGTTCTATTTCAAATTGCTTTGAAATGTCATTGTGCTCATAGTCTCCTTGTAATAGTCTCCATAGTCAATTTCCGGTAAGATGATGTGTAGTGTTTGGTGTCTAAAGAGAAATGTTAAGTCGAGAGGGGATATTTATTGTTGAACTTCAATTATGTATGAGATCGAAAATAAAACGTTATATCATGAAGGATAATTAAGTATAGACTGGTCTTTTGTCTCAAAATTAGGCACACTTTGGTAATAAATTCTCATCTCAAATTCTTGGCAATTTGCACGATATTTTTATGCTTTTATGTAATAAACTGCGTTGCCATGTGACATTTTTTATTTCAACGTTTCGCGTTGTGCTCCGAGGCTAAGGAAGGCGGTAATAATGAAATGAATAATAATCGTGTAATGAAGAAAGTGGAAGAAAACAAAACACCAACAAAACCCACACACATATTTGTCCCCAGGAAACGCACTTGGTGGGAGATTGGATAAAACGAGAACCCCCTGCACCAGAGTCGAGTTCTTTACCACTGAGCTACCTCAGCCCGATATATAATAAATAAAGCGAGGAATACGAATTTTGCAATTTGATATCAAACTGTAAGTACAATCAGTACGTATAATAGGGTCTATAAGTATAATACATACATGTAGGCATTGCAAGATTGGTCTTGATGGTTTAGAGAGAAATACTATACTCTAAAGACATAAGCAGTATGCATAAGTAAATCGAAATTCACATAACAAAATATTGTTTCCTTATTTTATGAAATTTGTATTCTCTTGTTCAGGACACTCACATCGTAGTAAGCATGGACATAGGGGGTGGTAAGTCAGGTACTTGAGCGCAATCTACCAAACTTACCGTTACATCTCCCCCTTAGAAAGTATTAGAGAATACTAGCGTTGATTATGACAAAACCAGGATAACTAGTTTTCCAGTCTATATTTTACTCAATTTAGATTTCTTAAAAGCATCATTGTGATGTAACTAAAGTTCGATTTTGTCATTTCCAATGAAAGATTATGTCCCCCACAAAAAAAAAAAAAAAAAAATCGAATAGGCGCAAGTTGTCCCCGTAAATCTGTGGGCACCTGTGCATAGGAGCTTTAGAAAACGAAGATTTTATACAATTCTAACATTAAAAGTTTGTTTCTGGTTTTTGAGTTGTATTTCTAATTTGATAATGTGAATTAGAAAAGTAATTTAAACATCGAAAATATCAATTATTCTGCATTTTTTCAATTAAGTTTCTTCCTAGGAGTATAGCCGGCAAGAGATATAGTTCAGGAAACAACAATATTTAATAAGGTGTGACTGTGTTTCATTAGTATTGAATTTCATTTCATTAGTCAGGGAAATATAGCATATAGTAATATTATAGTGCAATTTCTGTGCCAAAGAAATTTACTTCACGGTAGTGATGTTTAAAGTAACGTATATGAAGGAGCAAGAAAGTATATGTTGACTGATTTGTTTGCTGCAGATCTTTCTGTAATATTATTAATAAAGCTATATTAGAAAATTAGAGACTTGAATTAGTACACTGAGATATGGTTCAACAATTGTCAATCCTAACCTCTGTCGTTGAATTGTACAGTATACATCTAATCATATTGGTTGTAAACAAGAACACAAAAGACGGTATTTTCTCCCAAGTAGTTATTTTAAGTTTCCACATTTTAAACATCAGTAATATTTCGAAATTGTTTCTTATACCTTCGGTTGCCATATGTCCGTATTTTGTACCGACTATTTGTGTTTTTGGGTCCGTGTCCGTGTCCGTATCGTAGAAAGCATTAATAAAATATCTGTATTTGTCAGTTTTTGGAGCTGCCCGAAAATTTCCGAGTCGGAAAACGCTAAAATCTTGGTTGAAAAGAATTGTGTTTTCATCATCATATCTTAGTTACCATTAATAAATAGGTTATGTTTTTAAAATGTGTCATTTTTCCATTCCAGGGTTCTTTTGGTTAGATTTAATATATATAATTTAATGGCATGATTTATTGTATTTGTATTAATGAAAAAATATATAAAACCTGATGTTTCCAATAGTATTTTAAGTTTTACAGTAAACAATTGTGTGATAATGGGCACCGTATCTTTAATGGTTCGTCATTATAAGGCTTGTCCGTATTTTGGATCAAAACATTATGGCAACTCTAACTATGCCTATGTGTTTTTGTGCATTCCTAAACATTCTTTTGTACCTCTCCGTAAGATAATATCTACATCTTCTAGGGAAATATGTAGATTCTCATAACTTAAACAAGAAAAATAAATCAGTGAACAAAGCAACGTTTATTTTAAAACAATAACTGTGTGACAATTTCACCAACTAACTGAACACATTGGCTTCATTCTTCAGACACTGTAAAAACAAGAGAGAGAGAGTTGCATCTAAATATAACAGAATCTTGGAATTTCAGAATCATTTTCCGTGATCCTGTTATATTTAGATGCAACCCTCTCTTGTTTTCACAGTTTCTGATGAATGTAATATGTTCAGTTTGGTGAAATTGTCACACAGTTATTGTTATAAAATAAACGTTGCTTCGTTCAGTGATTTATTTTCCTAGTGCAAGTTATTTAAGGTAGCAAAGCTAATATGAACCAGTTAGTTATAGACTTCCATGTTTCCCGGTAGCTAAATTATTGCAACCATGTGTCATCAAGGGTTCTGAGATTTTAGGGTGATATACATGATGCGCAATTCATCGTACTTTCGAGCTCCAATGAAGACCATGGGAGTTTTCAACTATTCGCAGTATTTTTGTGTCTGTGTTTCCCTGTCAACTCTGATAGGAACTCGAAATGTTAGAAACAGACAAATGAAAAATTGAATGTTTTTTTTCGATAATTCAGTTTAAAAACAGAATGGTGATCTCGCTGCCGTGGTAAATTGTTGCTTGGTTCGAGTATAGATCATGGTGCATTAGTTTGTGGTCTCTAATATTGGTCATGCTGCTATTTTATTTTCTTACTAACTCACTAAGCCTCATATATATATGCTTTGATTTGCACCTAGTATTTCCGGTAATTTCCTTGACACTATTTGTTATTCTGAAAATAATATATTATTATTATAGAATTTTTTAAAAGGTTTGATACCTTTTGTGTGTAAATACTGCAATAAAAGCTCCCAGAGATCTCCAGTGTAAGTCTTCTAACAAACACCTTCATCTACCTTACATGCTAGCACAATAGCGTTTAATATTTAAATCATTTTCTACTGAATTCCTCCCTTGAGTTTAACAAGGAAGCCTCACTATTCAGGTAGGTAGGTAACAGCAGCAGCTCTGCCATTTTGTAGAGACAGCTTTGTGGGTTACCATACCATTAACCTCTAAACATAGCTTTTCTCTTTGATGTCAATCGCTCCTTGTATTCCAAGCAGGCACATACGTACGTTGTTCCCTCCCTTAGCATTGTATTTATTACGATATTCATGACTTTGCCCAGGCGTTCTCATTAGCGCTTATCAGCACCTCTGGCTTTGTCAAAGGTTCTTGTTTCTCATACGTCCTTTTAACTTTACCTCTCTTGACGTCATTCTGATTTTTTCTACTACTTTCCTTACAGAGAAAAAAAAGTTTCCTATTTTTGTGTACGATGCTTTTGTGTATATGCATTGTTGTAGTATGTGCTTTTGTGACGTTAGAAATATAAAGAAGAAGGTGTGTGTGTGTTACTTCTTCAGAAATGTATAATGTGTGCGTCCGTTATATACGAATAAACAGATAGAACAGAACAAACGTTTCTTTCATACTATTTAATTATTGTCATGATAGATGCAAATGCAAAATAAACCCAGAAAAGAATATATATACTGCCTTCGACGCTGCCTCTGTAGGAAAATAAGGAACTGAATATAATAAAACACAAACAACGCCTTTGGCGTTGTCTCTATTAATAAGTATGAAACCAAGTATAATAAATCTTCATCGTTACCCCTGTGAAAGAACTGAGTAAAATAAATAACCATGACCAACGCCTTGGGGTATTACATTATCAATTACTAAATCAGCAGACATGCATGTCCTTGACTAAAAGCTTAAATATCATTAAGACTATGACTAATCAGCTTTGCAACATTCCAAAACCATGAATTTGACACTAATCTCCGTCATTTTGGACATTTTATTTTTCGCCCCTTCTCACCACTAGCCATTACCGATGGGGCTAAAACTGTACTTAGACTGGAGTGTTACTATTCATCGCACTTTCCTCCAAAACTATGAAGTCGGTACTAATATAGGTTGTTTTCGTCTATTTTAAAATGTGACCCTTTTCCCAACCTTTAGAGTATCTTAACCATACAGTATTTTCTTTTCAGATTGTAAGTAATAGTTATGTAATCTTGTTTTAAGAAATGAATTTATGTACCAAGTTTCACCTTTCTAAGATGAGGAATTTGTGAGATACTCTATTTGATTTTACTTGATTTTACACCATATATATATATCTATATCTATATCTATATCTATATACCTATATCTATATATCTATCTATCTATCTATCTATCTATATATATATATATAAGTGTGTATGTACACTCATGTCCAAATTGATTGTCGCATATCTATAACTGTCTTCTTGTAAGAATATAATATGATAATGACATGCAAGTTACTTTTAATACTGATACTATGTATATAATCGAGAAATCTATATTTGTGGTATATTTCATAGTATTATAAATACGAAAATAAGAATGAGTAATACAAAATGTTGCTAAATGGACAAGAAAGTTTTATTTTCGTTTTATTGTTCTTATTTCCTGCTCTTTTGACATGAAATTTGCCACATACATGTCTTTGCCGATTATACACATACTAACATTATATTATAAGAAATATTTGGTATTATAAGAAATATTTGGTGAATTCGTTATCAAATTATATTCCTACAACAACATATTTATAGACACGCGACAGTAATTTTGGACATGAGTACACATACAGTATATATGCAACAGTGCACCGCAGGACATATCTTGTAGTGTGAAAATGTACAGCTGCATTGAACATAGTTATACACTATAACCAACATTATACAGTAGTTATATTGTAAAATAATGTGAAGCTATATAATTTTCAGATTAATAAGTAAGTAATTCTTTTTTATCTCTTGATATTCCTCCTTCGTTTTGAAACCTTTAAATAAGTTTTTCAATTTTCGATGTAGATCATTCAATCTTTTTTCATTGCTAGTAGTTCGTATGAAGAAAGTAAATTTAAAAGAATATAACTTACTGCCTTCGCTTATAATATCGAAATAAGAAATTCTTAGTAGAGTATAAATCTTATCACTCATACATTAATCTACTATGATTAGCACAAGAGGACCATGACGGGAACAGTGTCACTGACATTTTCAGAGTACACTATAACATACTAGTAAACCATCTATTAAACACAAAGCGTATTACGGCAGTATATATTTAAGACGATAATAACACTTTTAACCAGGATTACACTATAAGAAGTGTTATTAGAAGCTAAAATCATTGGAAAAGTTAAATATTATAATCGTCGTATGAGTTACACTTAACTCACGCTAGTTTTAAGACTGAGACTTCGTGAACTAAATAAGTCACATGTTAACTAGGGTACTGCATGGTGCTCAGGCAAGTCACGCTACTGTGCAGTAACATTTATGTAACCTGATAGGTTGCCCATTGGACAAAATCTTGCAATTAATTGGTGAGAATCTGAATTATTTATGTTTCTATTTTTACAGTAAATCCTTCATCTACTGTTATGGAAATAAGGCATCGTGGCATGTAATAAAGGTTTCTTTATTTTTTTTTTCGTCGCAGTCAATGCGTTAAAAGTAAAATAATGCTTATTCTAGGGATTGATACTGGTAGAATTTCGGGGATTGGTTAAATAGATACTTCCATGTAGTCTAATGATTTTAAAATGGTTGTCAGTTTTTCCGCATATAAATACTCACCATTCAACTGTTTGTCTACTTGACTTTTGGCAACTTTAAAATACACGGTATTAATAGTTTAATTTAGCCAACTGAAGAAACTTGTATTGTTGCTTAGACATCATTCTTAGTCTTCTGTAGTCACTGGAAGATCGCTTGCAACAAAATTAGAATATTTCATGCACTACAGTCTTCCACTAATTTCTTTCTTTTTGATGTGAAAAGTACAATTTTAGATATTAAACATTTGCTGCCCATTTTCTTTCCTTTTTCCTACTTTTATTAGAAATTTCTGCCAGTATAACATGTTTAATATGCCAGAGATTGAAAAACGTCCATGGCTTTTCGTTCTCTCCGTTATTCTTACTTTCCAGATCATGAATCACCTTTTGAACATCATGTATCAATTGTAACTAGTATTGTCCGTGACATGAGACAGAAGTTTCGCGACGAAATACGAGACGAGACATAGCTCTTTCGAAAGAAACATAGTATACTTTTTGAGACGAGACAGAACTTTCACGTCAATTTCCCGAGCTTTGAACCTTGTCTGGTGAGCAACACTAATCGTGATACTCTTCTTTATTTTATACTTTTACCTTCCGCATTACTTTCTGAAGGAGTACATGTTTCTTTTAAGTTTTTTATTGAATAAAATACTTCTTATTTTCAATCTCTAGTTGTGTGCTATTGAGGGAAAGTATTTTGATATAATTTAAAGCTTTATCGCTATAAATTAAAGGAAAGAAACTCCAAACATGCACTCATTCTTGTATACAGTTTGCAGCAATAAAGCATGTACTATTTCCCTAAGTTTATAGTGATAAAATGTTAAATTTTTGGTAAAATAAGTTCCTTCAAGAGTCGCCACTGTGATTGGAATATCCCACGAGAATCGAATTCGTGATGCTCTACAGCAAATGTACACATACTAGTCACTAGATAGGTTAGGAGGTCTGAGGGTATATAAATAGATGTCTGAACTATTTTCCTAGGTAAATCTTCAGCTCCTGAATTATTGGTCATCGAATTTGGGATTTCAACTTCAAAACACATTTTTGCAAAAAAAAAAAAAAAAAGTTTGAGGTTAAAAGTTAACCTGACAAAAGTTAAGTACATAAGTGCGGCATGCACATACCTGTTTAATAAAGATTTGCTAAAATTGATGGAAGAGTTGTTTACGCAATCAAGGTAATGATTACCAATGTAAAACTTAGGTACGTTACAAAAGTTTCATTCGTTAACACATGCACTTGTTTGAGTGATGTACCACAACATGCTGAAACTGAATAACGACGAAAGTGTTTTTTTTTTCAAATAGATAATAGAAAAATAAACTGAGAAAGTTTAAACGTATTTAGTTCGTGGTTAACAAGACAAAATTAAACGTATGAAAAAATAAGAAAACTTAAGCAACAAACGAGATTTTAATTATGCCAGAACTCTGAAAAAAGAAAAAAAACATGTCTCATCATAATATATAAATAACCCCATCCCTGTATTATTTCTGTGCTGAAAGTCAAGAGCGTTGTTTTTCTGCCGGAAGTGTTTAGCTAAATAAGTAATGTTACTATTGTGCACAAGCTACGCTCAAGACCTTATTAATATTTAAAACCCCATCTCTTCTGCTAAGTAACAAGATTTGATTTGGTTAAACAAACCTCTACGTGAAGGCTTATAACACCAAAATTTAATTAATTGGCAAAATCTCCACTCAATTGTACACACTAATTAACAAAGTATTTTGTAACGATTCTTGATTTGATAATCGGGTACAAAGAAGATCGAGTGTTGCAAGAAATAGGTCTTTCGGTTTCCATCAACGTATGTTTTTTTAAGAACACCATAGAATCAAGCCGGCTTAAATTCTCCACCATAAGAGTTCAAGTAGAATAGGATATTTACTGAAGTTTTTCTTTCTTTGCATTTTCTTGACTTTTACGCTGCTTATTTGGTAGTGATTTTTTGTATATATTTTTGCATTTTACCATACTCTGATGGTCACTAATAATAATCTTGTTAAGAAGAGAGAACTTCTTAATAGATAAAAAAGAATATGGAATATCAATACTGTATGCAAAGTATACTTATATATTGTTTTATCAGATAAACAGGGGATGATAACAGTCCAACATTGCCGATTAAACATGCATTCCGACACTAAGTCTGCAATGGCAAGTATTCAAAATTATACTTCGAAAAAAAGAGAGATTACTATATTTTTAATCAATACTACAGTGCTCTATTCAATCTGGTTGTATAATATACATGGTACATCATAAATATGCACTATAATAAAATGAATTCAATATTTTTAGTGTTCTAAAAGAAGACCTTCAAACTGAATCGGCCACTCCGGATTTTTCTCTTGCTTCCAAAGTCCGTTTAGTGGAGGTTCATAAAACCAAGAGATGAGTTAAAAATTATGAACGAAGCAGTGCTACAAAGACACGTGACTTAAACAAAAAGTACAAGAGCTAAATATGTGTTACCTATGAAACTTGATTAAGCTCTATGGTACAATTCAGAAAGAACTAACCCCCCCAAGTTAAAGTACATTTCATTGTGGACCTAAAGGGATTCATTCAAAACATGTACTACAAACGAGGAAATTGATGCTTGATCACTTTCAATTAAGAAATACTTTATCATATCTTATTTTAATTGTTGAACTAATTTATTTTTGCAGAGGTATTTCACACACAAAGATTGTTGATTACATTCATGTATAAATAGCGCATGAAAATTTTGCTGTTGTGATCACAAACACAATACTATTCGACAATTGTACAACAGCTTTGAAAATATCTCCTTTGCACTGCCTTGTATTAGCGATAGTATATATATATGTACACTACCATTTGTATATTAGTTATCAACTCAGTTAGCCCCTTAAAACCTATAGCAGGAAACTACTTCCAATAATTTAAAGTAGATAATCAAATCGAGGTGGCGTTACTTTGTACCCACTAAAACTTTCAGCACAGTGTGGGTTAATTTTTTTCTGAATTACATAGTAAAGTTTCACCAAGTTACACTTATGGAAATTTTGCACTAATAAGCGCAAAACAATTTCGTGTTACCTCGTGTTTCGTGAAGATCTCTTGTCGCGAATTCTATCGAGGAACTCGAAGCTTAAAATATACAAAACCATAATCATGTCTGTTGTTCTGTATTGTTGCGAAACATGGTCGCTTACTCTGAGGGATGAACATAGACTCAAAGTATTTGAGAACAAGATCCTGAGACGAATATTCGGACCCAAGAGGAACGGGAATGGGGAATGGCGGAAACTTCATAACGAGGAACTACATAATTTATACGGTTTACCCAACATTGTTAGGGTCGTCAAGTCTAGGAGGCTTAGGTGGGCGGGTCATGTAGCTAGAATGGAAGAAAGTAGAAACGCTTTCAAAGTCTTGACTGGAAGACCAATCGGAAACCGACCATTAGGAAGACCTAGGTGCAGATGGGAGGAAAATATTAAGATGGATCTCGCAGAGATTGGAATACAAAGTAGAAACTGGATGCAGTTAGCTAAGGATAGAAGTCAGTGAAGAACTTTTGTGAACGTGGCATTGAACCTCCGGGTTCCATAGGCCATAGAGTTAGTTAGTTAGTTAGCGCAAAACAAAACTTAACAGCTTTCTGATCTATGTCATAATTGTTTCAAAACTAGGGAAACATTCATGAAAATGAACCACATAATTTTTTAAAATCACATTAGCGAGTAAAAATTACTTATGACAAACAGTATAACAAATACTCTTAAGTACTTACGGCAACAACCGAATATAAATTCCTTTGCACACACACACTCAGCGATTTCGAATGAACTTACCTGCAAAGAAATATAATAGTATAGATCAGTGAAATGTATTATAAACATAAATTTCCATGAAAATATAGGGATATCAAAAATATTTGGAGACAGTAAGAGGGGGAAGGATTGCTGAGATTCTAAACAAATGCTTCTTCGAGTCAAATCAATACATTATGCATTTACTCATATCACTCAGTTATTCCACAAACAATATAAAGTGCCAGAAATTTATGAAACTTCTTCTACAACTTTTAATGTCAATAGTTTTCTTCTCTTTCCTGTTGAATCTTGTTACGTGCAGTAAATAATATAATATGAAAAAAACTGTATTATACACAAATATTGAAGTTATAATTAAATTGTACTAATTATACCTGTTATAAGTGAAACAAACTGCTTATTTCTTAACGGCTCGAATGCCATTTTACAATTTCAATATTAAGAAATGATAAGACATTTCTTCAAAGTAAACCTGCCAGGGCAAATACATTAAAAGTATCACCTTGGTAATCATTTTTACGAATAAATAAAATTTTGGGAACCATTAAATAGACAGGAAGTCTTAGACGAGCCATGGAACTTGAATCCGAAAACATTCAGTTACTAAGCACAAGATTTAACAATTCACTTGCCGACGTTGGGTAACAAGCACTTGGGATAATAAGTGAAAAGATTGAATGGAAACATCAGAACAAATTTACAGTACAAATTTTCTAGAATGGAAAGTTTCAATAAAAAAATTGACAAATATCTAATAGCATATATAGGATTCAAATATGTGAGGAAAAGTTCAAAGTAAATCTTAACGAGAACTTTTTTTTTTTTTTTTAAAAAAAAGTTGATCTTCATAACTTCACTACTTCTCTGATTGTTTTTTGTATACTTATATAAATCGAGCTTTGCTAAAAGAACAGCAGTTCAGTTTTATAGCACATTTGCTTATTTAACATTTTCAGATGTACTTTTTTTTTTTTAGGGCTACTGAAAGATGTTATAAGAATAGCTCTATTATCGTGAGTAGGTAACAATCAAAATATTATGATTTTCGCTAGAGAGGCCTTTTAGTGTAATTTTGTAAAGGTTCATTCACCATTTATTGAGCTACTATTGCAATCATTATAATAATAATAAAACACAACGTAAAAGATAAATATTTAGTGGTTTTTGCTCGGATTATGCAGAGATAAATTATGTTGATGACTTATTTAACTTACTGTATTAATGTGGATTATAACTTGATTGGTGATTATATTAATTATTTTAGACATTTTTTTTAAAAGGAATATGATATATGAAATATGAAAATTCAAGAATATTCAAGAAGCTCTTACAATAAAATGTGCACATCAAAAGTACTTATCCAACTCTAACGAGTATGGACACAGAAGTAAGGAAGATATTATTTGTGATAATCCAAGGAAACTTAACATGTTTATATGAGGATTAGAGAGCATAGTATTCAATAACTATGCACACAACTGTAGAGAGTTAAATATATGCAACTTAAAGAAAGAAAATATATTTTTTCGCACGTTTCTTTATATTAGATACTTTTCTTGGAAATATACATTTTATTTAGTGTTTAAAAAGTTCTTGACTGTTTAGGAGAGAAAATGAAATGAAATGAAATCTTTCAGTTTAACGTCTCACAATTATGCCTTTTAGACTGAGAGAGGGATGATTAAAACAAGTAAATGGTGATGAAAGAATCATTGGCATGAAAATGTGGGAGGAAACGGAGTACCTCGAGAAATCCCACGAACACGATGTTCACCATCACAAACTTACTTGGCCGGGGATCGAACCAAGGACACCACGCACAAGAGGTAATCACTCTACCATTGAGCCAACGTGCTCTCCTGCTTAGGAGAGAGAAATTACACATCGATTTTTCAGAAATTTAACAATTTCCATAAATATAATCGTGAATGTTTAACTAAACATGACCATTAAAGTTGTAAGAATTTTTATTTTCGATTTAATAATTACTTATTAGTTTACTATCAACATCCTTTTAAATAGGAACAAATTTCTGCAATACCAGTGTACTTATCGACCAGTGCAGACAAGTTCTTGAATAACATTTCCCCAAATTTACCACTCCCTACCCTTTCCCACTCAAAAATAAATAAATAAATAAAAACGTAGAAGACAAAATGTTTTAGGTTTATTTGTGTTTTATATAAAGTGTGCGAAAATGCTTTCTAAGGTTCCCTTTCCTCCCGAAAAAGATAATGAGTTCCTACGTTGATTTGCACATTTAGTACACGAAGCTACTTTACTTGGTAGTCTGTACTCTCAAATTAATACTTTAAATTGTTATTCATGTTAATGTTTTCGTCATAATTAGTTTTATGAAAAATATTATTATGGTACCAGTTGGTATAATTAATGTTCGATCGTGTTACTGTGCCAATTTCAATGAAAAACTTTGTCCCATTTCCCTCAAATAGAATAGTATGGGCGCAACTACACCCTAAAAAATCAAGCCTGTTTGTACCCCTGCTACAGACCATGACTTAATTATAATTCGAGAAAAAAACGTATATTACACCACAATCTGGAATATCATGTACTGAATTCGAATACTGTAAAATACTATGGTATATGAGATTTATGTTTGATATATTGGTTAAAAGGTGTCACGCTTAATCGCTCTATTCAACTTGGACAACACTTAAAACTAGAACAAAACTTTCTAATTTCAAATTGTTAATTATGATGTTTATTGCTCTTCTACATATGACTAATCGATATCAAAGCAGTAAAACTTTTACATCAATATTACGTTGCAAATTATAATAGGAAATTACTATAATCAAGATTTTATAGTTCAATAATATATTTTTTTCCCTTTGAGTTTTGTTTCCATTCAATAATAATAATAGAAGTTCAGTTCGACATTATGTGCAACAAGACATAACAAAATCGGTTTTCATTCGATTTTGGAAATGCCTCGCCAATGAATCTTTGATGTTCTTTGTACATAATAGCTATAGTGTTTATTATCACACAAACCAATTATTATTGGCTGGCTATTAATGCTGCAGGATCTTTTTTATCTTTATTTGGAACTAGTTTTACTGGAATTTAATGCTCAAAAGTAGCAACCATATAGTGTCCATTAGTCTCATGGGAAATTTCTCTCGTTAATGACTAATAACCTCTATATCGTAAAAGGGGTTAATGACAAAGTATCTATTCTTTGCTTCAGAACAAACGATATCCCTCATGAGAATTTCCTTTAATTACTATCACACAGCTTGGTGTGACACCAACCAACCACTATAGTCAATACCTTGTCTCTTATGAGTCTTTACGCTTATGGAATGCAACCTTTCACACCATCACTCGATCACTCCATTGTTACCCTTTGCATTGTTTGTATCTTCATTACTGGTTTCATTGGAGAGTGAAGGCCGTCTGTTGCCCAGTGAACCAACAAGCTAAAGTAATTGCTTTTGAAAGGAGAATCGTTTGAAGGTAAGGGGAAAGGGAAGAATAAGAGGAGTTCCACACATTCCGTGCGTACCTGCAGGGCTTAGCGATCGAATTTCTGTTGTCAGACAGATCAAACCAAAGGAAACCTGTTAGACATGTTACCTTCTCTCTATATTCTACAGATTCCTTTCGTATTGAGATGGTAAAAGATAGAGAAGAGAGGAAAACCACTCTTCATTGATGTAAACGAAATATGTCGCTAGAAGGGACCAGTGGTATCTTTGTAATATCACATAATTTCCACAGAGAGAAACCAGTAAAAATACAAAGATAACGTTTATTAAATTTGATTTTTCGGGTACCGGTACTTCATATGTAAGCAATTGTTCTGATAGACAAATAATGAAGAATATAATTTACATATAAGGAAGAAGATGAAGAAACAGCTATGATGAGTTACATATTATGTAGATATTCAAAAGTTGATATGACATTCATATTTTTATTAGTTTAAATACAATTTTCCTTCATTTTATATCACTTTCGTCCACACTCAATCAGTCTCTCTAAGTAAACGAAATCCTGATAGATTGACTAATCTACGTCTAGGGCAATTCTAGGAATTTCAAATTTGGACAGTACATAAGATTTGTTACGTAAGGTACCACTAAGGAAGGACCTTTGGAAAATCAATCTGGAATGCTGGGGAAAAGGGGATTGCAGTTATTAAAATAAGATGCCTACATATCGGAATCTCTTAGTGAGGTTTGCTTAAGATATGAATAATTTTATTACTGCATTAGTGAATTCTATATTGCTGTAGTTCTTTTACATGTGTAAATATAAGCTGCATTTACAGTCTATATACCGTAATATATACTGTATTAACTGTTGAGAATTGTATATCCTGTTGATTGTTGAAGTAACTATGTTATATAGAAATTGGTTATTTTGTTTGATGGGAAGAAGAAGAATTAAAAATGGTATATACAGGGTGTTTAAATATACATGTTACAACGGTTGGGAGGGAATCGTTATATACAATGAAAGAAATAAGTTCTAATAAGCTCGGGTCGAAAAATGGCACCTTTCAGAGTTACAGCTGCTATGAAGTAAAAAAAAAAGGAAAAATCATTATAGAGCTATGTTCATTTCATGGACAGCGATAGACCTAAAAGAGGCAGAGTACTACTACACTACATACTTCTGTAAATTTTAAGAGTAGTTCGGACAACAATTGTTGATATTGCTGCATCAACAATATAATCTAATATAATGGAAATTAACCTAACAGAAATTTAAATTGAAGTTTCAATGAAATTATGAAAACAATAGTAAAGAAATAATATGCGATTATCACCAACAAGACAACATAGTATAAACTTTGGGCAATTATGTGTAAGGAGTAACTATCATATTAATACTAACGACATATTATTGATTTATTTTCTGCTAAGAGCTCCCTCTTGACTAAGCGGTTAGCTTTCGATTCCGGCGGGAGCTCATGTGGTTGGGTTTCCACGTTAGGCTGTAGATCCACGTCTCATATAGCTTCGTTGCTGAATGGGATTAATTCACTATATCTAATAGTCTTAAGACTATTATTCACTCTTCGGTAGAAAAGTTTTTAAGTATACTATTATTATTATTACTTGTAAAATAAATGTTTATATAATTATTAGAGAAGTGAATTCCATGGACGCCCATGTCTTATGATCTCAGTAACCGAAAACCCCTCTCACAGCCGTGTGCACCAGCAAAGTTAAATTGTTGAACGACTTTCAACTTTAAATCTCGGTCAAATAGTGGATGAATTAGGTTTAACCTTAAACGGCCAATATTCGGAGTTCAACTTCGTTGATCTTGATTATCTATAGTACTGAACCAAATGTACCATGCTATTAGAAACTTCAGGCTTGATCTCATTTAGATGTACAGTCACTTAAACTTCATACTACATATACGATCATACTTCCGTACAATTATCAGTACTACTATGCGGAAATTAGTTCAGCCGTTTCTAAATAACGATAGCAACTCTAGAAAAATTTCTGACAGCGAACATGTCACTGTATGTTGTAGCACTTAAATAAGAACACTTTTCAGAGCGAGAGTGGCAATTTGGTACTTGTTCTCCTTTATGGTGAGAGAAAAAGAGTAATAATAGAATAAGAAAATAATACTCAACACGCACAATAAAATGTGAAAATAAAACAGATACATTATGGATTATAGTGACAGATGAAACTAATACTAAAGAATGATTAATTGAAGAAAACATAGAAATCGAATCAAACGGCAACCTTACTAGCGATCCACTTATTATTGCCAATCTCTCCAACAATCACTTTACGAATATTCAGAAAACTATGGGTCCAAATAATCAGTCTCCTTCTGAACAGTTATTGTTTAACAAAATAAATAACTCAATTTTTTTCCGCCCAGGGTCGGAAAATGAAATTTTAACAATAATTAAACAATCTAAAAGAATATGGTCCATGGGTCTAGATTAGGGTGGCCAACTAGAAAAAACGGGACATTTTTTCCTGTTTGGATAAGTTAGTCCCCCAAATATATATTTTTGCCTCTCCGTTTCTCTCTATCTCTCTCTGTATCTCTCACAAAAAAGGGCAAATTTACACTTTTTCATTTTAAAACCTATTGATAAGGTTGTGGAATTAATTAGATAACAACTAACTATCAGCAACTAACAAAAAATGAAATTTTGAAAACATTACTAAAGTATATATAAAACATTCAGCAATATGTCAATCAACAAAATCTGTCAGTGGCAGAATTTATAACAAACTACTCTGAGCATCGGATTCCAATTCCCTGTATTTGCTTTTTCTTACTTTTAAATATTATTTCACTTACAGCTAGTTTTCTTTTTTACTTTCACTTTCATACTTCTATACCTTTGTTCCTCTTTCGTAAATGACAGTATGTTACATCTTAGTCAAATCATGGAAACACTGTACAGTACTGGTGACAGCGCCTCAGTCTTCCACTGCCCGAAACAGAGAGTAAAAACAGTTCGTTTTTCATAAGACTTTGAGCCCCTTGCACTGTCGTCTACGGAGTGGGAGTCTTGGAGGGGGAGGCCTAGGAGGGAAAACAGTCTAGCCACCACATCCAATATCGCAAACGTCGTAAAGACGTTGTTCAGTAATTAGACATATTCCAATATAATCACGTAGCTTAGAAAATAATAATATTAGTATTTTCTAAGTTATGTGATTAGAAAATAATAATATAAATTAAGAAATTTTAGATTGGAAAGCTTTCTTGTATTTAATGTACGTAAATATGGGACATTTTGGCGTCCCGGGAAAATTTTTCGGGATACCGGGAATGGTAGTGAAAAAACGGGACAATTCCGTTTTTACGGGACAGTTGGTCACCCTAGTCTAGATGAAATACCAATCTTCATAGTAAAAAGAAATAGTATTCATTTAGTAAGACCGTTGCATTACTTAATCAATTTGTCTTTTTAACTCGATAAATTTCCTGACAAATTAAAACGTACAAAAATTAAATCTCTACATAACAAAGACGCAAAAAAATGAAGATAATTTTAGACCAATCTCAATATTTTCTCCTTTCTCAAGATATTTGTATCTGCAATACTTAACCAAATTGTTACTTTTCTTTCCAAGCACATTATTTTTTTTACGTCGCAGCACGGATTTAAAAAAAACAAATCAACAACTACAGCAATGTATAATTATATTGAACACGTACGAGAAGTTATGGATAATGAGATCAAGTGTTTAGATATTTTTCTGGACTTGCCAAAGGAGTACCCCATAATATGCTAATTGAAAAAATAAAATCATATGGCTTACGCGAAGTAGTAAATGACTGGCTAAAATCCTATCTAGAAAACCGGACTCAATCAGTCGAAATAATATACTCGGGTGAAGAAACGTCATCCCGTAGTCAGTTCTTGTCACATTCTAACCCAGTTTTAAACGGTGTTCCACAAAGCTCGGTTTTGGGACCTGTCCTTTTCCTGCTATACGTTAATGATCTTTCTAACTGCATTCACTCAGTGGAGTCAACCTTATATGCAGATGATACAAGTATTTTCATTACAGGTTAAACTTACGACACACTGCAACAGGGAATAAAAAGATATAAAGAATCAATAACAAAAATTGTTTACTTTACACAGTTTAAAAGTAAATGCAGAAAAATCGGTGGCTTAGAATCTTCAGCATTTGCGAAACAAACATACTCATGACATAAATGTATCAATCATGAATTCTGACTTAAAGTATGTAACTTCAACAAATATCTTAGGTCTCCTTGTAAGTAATACCCTTACTTGCGATACCCACATAAAGTCGTTAGCACAAAACTTAATAATGTTTTCCATCACTTGAAAGTTATTAAAAATATTTTGGATATAAATAGCTGTAGAAGCATTTATTTTGGTATCTTTCAATCTTTGTTAATGTACGGCATTATCTTCTGGGGAAATGACTCAAGAAGTTAATTAATCTTCCGTATTCGGAAAAAGTTGTTAGAGTATTCGCCAATGCCAGAGTGAACGAATTATGTATATATATATATATATATATATATATATATATATATATATATATATATATATATATATATATATATAAAACTTTTTATAAAACTACAAATATTACCACTGCCACGTCTTTATGTATTACAGTTATTAATTTTCCGGCGCCAGAATCTTAACACATTCTTTGCCTTTAAAGGAAACTTTCACTGTCATAATACTAGATACATGGAAAATCTCTACATTCAAAATCACCATACAACATTGTTTCAAAGCGGTCCCATATACTTAGGTCCAACATTGTATAATAACCACTCTAAAGATATTCGTAACATTGAGTCAATGAATGTATTTAAATCAGTTACAAAGAAGTATTTATTGTACAATTATTTTTATTCAATAGATGAATACCTGTTTGCTAAATGCAGCTTGTAGATTGTATAATGTAATTTTGTCTCATATAACACCTTAGCATTATTGTTTTTTTTTAGGATGAAATAACTATTTCTTTGTATCTTATTTTTTGATGTGTCAGGTTCATACGCTCGTCTTTTTCGAGATTCATGTATGACTTATGAATGAAAATAAAAGAAAATGAAATGATCCTGAAAAACATTATATTCACTTCCATGTTTCTGTGTGCTAACACCATGATAAGAACAATCCTTGAAGAAGTTTGTGTTCTGAAACAAAAAGGCTTGACGAAATAACGAAAAAATGAGGAAATAAGAAATAAATTAGAATACGCATGGATTATTTCTATTTGTATTCCAATAATAAAAGTTAATCGATGTATATTCTGCAATACCTATGTATTATTACCATTTAATGGATATTTTGATTGTCCAAAGATGATAGATACATCAATCGATAAGTCAAATTTAGCTTAATAAAGTGAACTGGGTAGTGTAATTCTTCATTCATAGTTTTTGAGAAAATGAACAAAAACGAATTTCTTTGTAAACTTGAAACTTGATACAATACAAGAACTATGTCACTAACTAAAGTGAAACTGATACTGAAATACACCTTCATTATGAGTTAGCAAGAGTGACAGTGCACACAACACTTTTGCTTCTTTCCTCACGATATGCTGAGAAGAAACGCTAGTACAGATGTATTGCTAGAATTTTTGGTAGGTATGTGCTCGACTGTTTTCAAAATTTTTATGTATACCTATCCTTATACCCTGTGCTACATCGCTGATTTAAAGCAAGTATGAGCTCCTTCGTGGCTAAGCGGTTAGCATACGCATAGTGAATACAAGGCTATGAGGCGTATACCCGCCTAATATTTTTGTAGTTTACCCTATACTTGCTTTGATTGATGTTGATTTTAAGTTTAGCATCCCTTTCAGCACCGAGGCTATAAGAGACGTGGACTTGCTGATTAACATGGAACCCGAACCACATGAGCTCCCGCCTGGATTTGAACGAGGGTCCCCAATGGCAAAAGCAAGTACACTAACTATAGCCATGAAAGAGTTCACAAGCAGGAGAAAGTTTTGTAATATTTCTGCATTCGGTAATCTTACCTACGTCACTGGTTTTAAAATTTTCGAAACAATATAGTTTTTCCTTTTTCCTCTCTCAGCCATTTTCTGGAATGGATCTACCGTTTAAGTAAACAAAGGGAAGTTTGACAAAATCCTGTCTCTCTATATATACGAAATATTATCCACTCTCCATGTGGAAACTCTACCGTTGCCCATAGATATTTACTTCAAGTGACATTCAGTGGGATGTGTAGACGGATGGAAGGTCCGACTGGATGGTAAACATTCCTTTATTATTATTTTCCTTGGGTGAAACCTTTTCTTTCACGAACCCAAATATACTCTTTTCTCCTTATGGTCTTCTGATGTCACACACCTACAGCTGTTTGCTGAAGAAACTCCGAGCCTCCATACTCTTCTGCACGACGTCAGGTTTCAAGCGATCCAAACCGTTTACATTTGAGATCTAGAAAACAACTCATCCATTTCAATCCCTGCCCAGGGTCGTGTTTCAATTTACCTCTGCCAGCTGCAGTGTAGCTAACTCCATTGATGTCGTACGAAATTGTCTTGTTTCTTAACGTCATCAATATCTACGTAATCTTTGTTTATTTTTTCTAGCCCATTAGTTAATATGAAGAATTATCTTTCTGCTTTCTTTCAAATGGACTGGAATTTCAATGGTTTGATTTTACATATTTCTTTTGTAAATGTATTTAAAAATCCCTTACTTCGTGAAAATTGAATGTTACATTCAAATTTATAATATTGAATTATCAAATTAAATTAACGTAACATTAAAATTATACGTAATTCATTTTGAGAAAGCAACGATTATTTAAATAGACTTAAGACATTCATAAAATTACACTTTTAAAATTCCGTTTTGTTTTAATGATAATAGATAATTCCCTATATAAATTAACGGGCTAAAAGATAATGACGGTGTACGTACTCGACACTGCTGAATTGCATGTATTTTATAGCTAATCCTTATTTTAAGTTACATTGTTATTCCATCTTATAATATCCGAAAGAAACAAACTAACCACTTTCAGTGTTTCAACTTATTGGGACTTAGAATCTATCTCTGAGCAGTACCTTCGGACCCTGATAGAGGGGCAAAAGTCTTCCATTCAGTTTAGCATTTATTATTATTATTATTATTATTATTATTATTATTATTATTATTATTATTATTATTTGTAGTAGTAGTAGTAGTAGTAGTAGTAGTAGTAGTAGTAGTAGTAGAAGTAGTAGCAGCAGCAATAATAGTACTAGAGTCTACATTTAGAGTATACTTAACTTTTATAATGTCTGTTCTATGTATTTCCCTTTAACTATTGCTATAAATGGCAATTAATGATTTTGTTTGGCAAATATTTGGCTTCAAATTGATAGCTTATAGTTTGGAAATAGGAAAATGTTTTATATGCTTACTAAGCAACTTAAGGTATACTTCCATACCAAGTTTGGTTTGTATTAGATGTGCTCTATACATCGCGCACAATGTATATTGTCCGTGAAATATCAAATGAAGGAGGAAAATTACTTGACAGAATAGTTTTCATTTAAGAAGGAATGATGAAACAAAAAGCTCGTACATTACGATCTGAACTCTATAACGCAGCATATCAGTGAATCTTGCTTATTACTTTTTTTTTCGAGTGGTTTACAGTTATGTTTGGAAAAACCTTGCAACACACTTCTATGTAAAAAGTCCTGTACTTTATTTGGAATTAAATCAAAGAAATGTGGATTTTGTTTGGCCAGTTAAGATACTTACTTAGACGCGAAATGTTAGAATATCTTATGTACGTTTGGTAGAATCAGAGCTGATTAACCCATCTGCAGGCCTGGGGCTAGAAAATATATGTTATCCCTGCGGACTTTACGTGATACATTTCTGTGAAAGTACAGTAGGAAAGTTAAGGAAATATGTTTCGTATTTGGTCATATTTCATTTTAGGATGATGGTTGTACTGTATCTTCATGATCCTTTTTAAATAGCCAGTTGAGATTTTGATCAGAGTAGAGGCCCGGGGCTATATCCGCCTAAGCCCCTCCCTTAATCCGGCCCTGGGCAAAATATTGCCTTCTAAAGAAAGGTGGGTGGCTATGATTTCTTGAATAAGACTATAGGCCTAGGTATATAAGAAATTAAAACCTACGAATGCGTACGCGCCTTTGGCGTGGGAGACCCGGGTTCGATTCCCGGCGGGAGCTCATGTATTTCGGATTCCACGTTAATCAGTAGGTCCACGTCTCATATAGCCTCGCTGCTGAAAGGGACGCTAAACTAAAATCAACTCAAAGCCTACGAATGAATTATACCTGAAAGGGCCTCAGGCCACTGTGGCTCAGTGGTAGCCGATAGGTGTAGCAGAGGGATTTGAGGCGTTAGGTTGACAATCATAAGTTGAAGATTATTGGGAGTTCGAGTCCTTCTGAAGAGCAAGTGAGGAATTTTAATTGTCCTTGATGTTTCTGTGGCCGTGTTTCTGTCTTGTTTGAATTATAGAATGTACATGAGATGACCATGAAGATTAATATCCCAGTTGGGACACGGCCTAAATATAAATGATCACCTTATAAATGAACTTCTAAAATAAAATGATCACCTTTGGTCCGCAGGGTCCCTGTTTCGATCCCAGCTCGGGCCAAGTGATTGGACAAACACCGTTTACATAGTTTTTTATAGGTTTTCCCGTTTCCTCGTGCTTTATTCATTCCACCATTGCCCTCGTTTTTCATCATCATCGTCTCCTTTAGCCTAGCCGGCATAACAGTGAGATATAAAACTGAAATATTTCATTTCGTTTCTGAAAGGGCCTATTTTGGTCATAAGGTTGAACTGTAATTTATCGGCACCCTTTACATCATCATTGAGCTTCATTTTGTGCCTATATAGTTTCCTTTTCGAGGGTTAGGTTCGCGATAGGATCTCATATACGTAGTTTGGATAGATACTATGTTAAATTATAAGTCGATCTTCCAAATAACATTGGTTAGTAATAAAAATGATTAATACATTTTATATCAACCTAGCAAATTGGTTGCCTTCTGTAAATTCTGTAAATATATGTATATATTAAAAGATATAATAAGTATCGAATAATTCTTTGTCCTCATCTCGTAACTATCTTGAACGTTCCTATGTCAATAAGTTAACAACTAGTGTAAATTATTCGTTGCTGTTAGTTTTAACTATGTCTCTCTACAAAAGTTATTTGAAAACATCTTTCGTAACATTCAACATATCCTGACATACATTTTTGTTCAGAAAATCACTGCCTCTTGCAATCGTATATAGGAAATGCTAATACTTCGACTGTAAATGAAGATTTCTATTGATCAAGGAAAATTCACATTTATTTGATTTATTTCCAACTGCAGGTAAGAGAGAAGAGCTTCTCAAAGAGAGGTAGATGAATAGTTTCTTTAAGAAAAAGAAAAAGAGAACTATATAGTATAAAATATATCACTACTAGAGATAGGGCGTAACCGTTTTCGTAAAATGGATGTAAAAAAAATATTTACGTTAGAAAATCGCATTGTATCGAACTACATCAGATCAGGAAAAGTAAATTATGTATTAGCCTATATAAGTTTTCCCTGGTAGCTGAAGTATTCTGGCGTTACTAAGATAATCAATCTTACTAAAGAAGTACTAAAGCACTGATCAATACTCAATGCACCAAAACCGCAAGCTTAGCGAAATGAAATTGTTAAATCTTAGTAAATAGTATAAGCCATTATTATTAAACCGTTATTTATTATTAGAAGTACAGACTATAATATACAAGGTGGGGTCAAAAAGTTCGCAAAATTCTGTTGTAGATCTTTATTACCGCAACAAAGTACATATTTACTTAATCGCCTTCAACGTTGGCACCTTCGGAACACACACACACACACATTTGTTCTACCTCTCCTGCGATTTGCAGAAACACAAATAAAAATTTTCTTTTGATAACTTCCGAAGTTCAGTCGTCGCGTTGGTTTTGGTCTATTCTGCGTTCGAGAAACGGAAAAGGCCCATTTTTAGCTTTGGGAAGAGCTAAGCCTCCGGTGGTACCCAACAGTTTTTAAGGCTATCAAAGTCTCTGAAGCAGATTTTCCCCATTTTCCACATTAACTTTATGTTTTCGCGTTGCGCGATCTGTGAAATTGCACCAACTTAGACTTATCACCACGCACTCCTTCGTTCAGCTATATTACTCATACACTGCCTGTTATGAAGTGTTAATACTTGTAAAATTCATAATTAAGCAGTCCAAGGACTGCACTGTGCTAGATTCGTTCCGATTGCATCACAAAAGCCAAAATTAGAACAATATTCCGAGATCTTTTTGACCGCTCCTCGTATACTTCGACGAAGCTCAATATAATCAATTCAAATAGAGTTCGCTTTACTGCTTCTGATTGTTCATGACCACATGTCTCGGTTATTTTTCAAGAGTTATTTTGAAGATTCTTTTCCAGAATCATGAGAAAACTAATTTAATTGTTCTTATTGAAAATAAATTTTCAGCTTTAAGTTATTTACTATTTTCAGTTTCTTATATAACCTTTCTTTTATATATATACGAGAGCAAGTAAAAAATTATCTACATTTTTCATTCTATATTTTATTTACATGAAGCTAGGGTTATACTATGCACATAATTTTTCTACGTAATCTCCCTCCTTATTAATGCACTTGGCCCAACGGTAAACGACCTTACGCATTCCTTCCAAATTAAATATTTTCGGTTGGTCGCGAAGCCACTTTTCCACGGTGCACAAATTTTATGAAAACTGAGCTCGTCGTAGATGATTTGATGGACAGAGCCATGACTGATGTTCAAAGCAGCTGCTACCTCATCGATAGTGATTTGCCTATTCGCTAGAACCATCTCTCGAGCTTGCTGAATGTCGTCATCTGTAGTGGAGGTTGATTGCTGTTCTGCTCCCTCTTCATGCGTTACACTTGTTCGACCAGTTTTAAACTTCTCAAGCGACACAACACAGTTTTACGCGATAGTGTACTTCTCCCATATTGCGATGATAGTCTGCGATGAATGACTGACCCTTTGACACCCTCCGACCAGAGAAATCGGATCACTGCTCGTTGTTCCTCCTTAATACAAACTTCTAATAGAGCACCCATGATATATTTCCAACAGAAGAAAGAAAAATGAAGGAATTAAGATCACACTTTCAGAGCATTACCACAACAGTATAGCAATAAAATATGCGAGGACAGAAGACAAAGTGCGCAATGTAAGAAAAGTTATGACAAAAGTGTAGATAATTTTTGACTCGCCCTCGTATATATAACTTAATCATTTGCTTTTTCCGTTTCCTCCTTACGAAAAAGTGGAAGTAAAAACGAAAAAGAAATATACGCAGGACTAAAAATTCAATTGCTAAATGAATATAAAATAATGAGTACAAGAATGCAACCAGATTTTTTATTTCCTTTAGAATTAAGTAAATTTGGTTTTCTCGTTAATTTACATTTTTACGAAGTCATGATAATAAATGTCTTGTTAACGATTTTTGACATACTTTTAAAAGGGTTTGAAATGTTAATGATAAACCTATCACCCGTTATGAAGAGTTTTTTTTTAAATAAAATTCAGTGGTTGTTATTATTAATAATAATAACATCGCACAAGCACAGCTCAGTCATTTACTTCAGATCAAAAAGCTTTCATGCGAGTACTCTACAATCAATGCCAATCGCAGGAGGTGAAAGAAGGTTATTGGCTACCGCTGGACGTTTGAAGGAGGTTCAGTTTCCTCGAAATAAATGTCAAAACATATTAGATTCGGTTCTCACCCATTTTAGTTTTGAATATGTTTGAAATAAATACTACTGTACTATAGTATATTTGCTGTAATTAATAAAGTTACGGATTATGTATAAACAATTGATATGTTTCACTAGGTATTATGTGCACATGTGATCAAAGTGTGTATATATTCTTGACTGTACTTGCATGCCAGTCTTTCACACCACTATCTTAGAAAACTCGTGTGGCCGTCGCTATCTACAATCCTTCACTAATTTTCTCGTTTATATTTTAAAATGTCTCCCTCGAACATAGTCCATGTATTACATATCGTGGAACGTAAAACTTAAAAGATTTCATTTCGTTTTTATTTCATATATTTTGCCTTCGTACTTGCATGCCAGTCTTTCACACCACTATCTTAGAAAACTCGTGTGGCCGTCGCTATCTACAATCCTTCACTAATTTTCTCGTTTATATTTTAAAATGTCTCCCTCGAACATAGTCCATGTATTACATATCGTGGAACGTAAAACTTAAAAGATTTCATTTCGTTTTTATTTCATATATTTTGCCTTCCTCTTTTATTTCTGTGTTTTCATTTTACATTTAATAATACAACTTACCAAACAATACATTTTACTTTTCTTTTTATAAATACCCTCGATGTTTTACTATTTTCTAATAGTATATATGAACGCAGACTATATCTTACATAAAAGTTTAGAACTATCTAAGCACTGGGCATGATATCGTGGGTTTTGAATGATTTTCTAGTTTTCACTTTGCTACACGGTGCTTGTGAAACTCGGCAAGATCATTCAATGCAACGTTAATATCGCTAATGTCGATTGATAGTAAGCGAAAGTTTATTTCTCAGATTTGGTAATTGTTAGGGCATTACAATTTAGCAATAATAATCTTTGGTATTCCTATTTAAATAATTGCGTGAATTAAGAGGAATACATATTAAACGCATTTAATTTGTTTGAAAATGTACCTATTGTGACATAATTAGAATCGGGGGATTATTTAGCGAACTAGTAATAATAAGTGATGCGATCATCCGATCAGCCGAGTGCTGGAAGGTGACACTTTAGAAAGGTGAAATTAAAGAAGTAATTGTAAATTATATGTACTATAAGTATTTTTGGTTCTCAAAATTCTCTGTTGCTACTTCCTTCTGTTGTGAGAGGCGAATATTATTTTCAATTTTACGTTCTTTTCTTTGGATTATCCTACGTAAATACATTTAAAGTATGTCTGCTTCTTTCATTCCTACTTCTCAAACCAATAACTATAAGCTCTGCTAACCTCTATTGTATTCTAAAAGTTAATTACCAAGTCTGTTTGTTAGTTATTAGATAAGCATGAGAGTGCTTGCTGCAAAAATGGCAACTGGAAGTAAGTGTTACAAAATTTTATAAAGATCGACGTTCAGAGTACACAGAAACAAGCAATAAAATATTGTTACAGTATATTTGAATCAAAATTACCAGAACGAACAACCGACTAGGGAATTCAATAAATAATCGCCAGCGAATATTTAAATCAGGCAATATTTAATATTAAATGATGAAAAATTGGCAGATGGAATGCTCGGATGGAATATATAAGTGTTATATGTGCAAGTATTATAGTGCGAGACAGCTGAAAATGTTTCGGGATCCATTACGCGGTTTTGTTTCTTTTCTTTGACGTTGAGTTTGGTGTTTCTTTCTCTATGAACAATTTTATTTTTACATCATTCTATTTTTATTACAAATTTTACATTGCTTTTGAACTGTGCTTACTTTTTATAGCGTTTCTATATCAATTAATTTGCTTCAATTTCTTTTTAACACTTCACCTCTACCATTTTTTCTAGTTAATACATCTCTCTTTGTCATAATCTTCAGTTCTTCCATATTCATAATTTATAAGCTCTGTAAGCTTATTATACATCTTTATGAGCAGAAATCATGTAGGTTGTATTTCAGAAACCATTGATTACTAATTCCAACATATAAACCAAAACAAACCACTTGGCATGACAGTCATTTGTGGCTCTGAGCTGCACCAAAGCCATCGATTAGCAACCGGCTTAACTATAGCCAGCTTAGCGACTAACATGTGCTTGCGCGTTATATGCCCTGTCTCTAACAGGTATGTCAGGAGCAGTGGCGTATTTATGATTTGGTTTCCGGGGTGCTTGGCTAACTTTGTTCCTGGAAATGTGAAAATTCTGCAATATATTTCATTTACTTTAATATAGTAAATACAATTTCGAGGGGGGCTTAAGACCGGAAGCCCCCCTTAAATATGCCACTGGTCAGGGGGTTTGTAGACCTAGTGCCAGTTACAACAGACAAATCAGTAATTGATTTATACAATAGAATAACTAGCTTTAAGGCAAAGAATTTCCTAAGTACACATAAGTGCAAAATATGTTTATTATCACTAACTGAAACGTAATATCTGACAACAATAGCTATTCAAACAAACAAAAACAAGCTAATGTATTGAGACAATACAAGTGTGAGTTCATATAAACTCAAGTTGTCATTCCTACTTGTCATTCAGTTCTCCTCCCATTGTGTATTAAATTATATTAATGAGCACTTGTTTGTAAAACGTAGAAGTTTAGCAAACGACATAACAATAGTTGCAGAAACAATTCAAAACAGCTTTTCATAGACAGTACTTGGGTGACAGTTTAGAAACTTCCGTCTGGTCCAACACACACAAACTTATATATATATACACATATACGACCAAATGTTTTTGTTCAACTCACTTGCATCAATTCTAGGCATGCTCTTGACAACACGTGTGTCTTTTATGTTCATATATATATATACCATAGCCAGGAGTGGGCAACATAGAGGAGAAGAATCCCTTGAGTGGTGAACAATGTTAGATTCGCCTCCCCATCCTTTTTCGCCTTTCTATGGGTGTTGGTTAGGTCTATCGTTGCCTGCATACAAACACAATACGAACACAAGACCCTCTATTATGGACGCCACTTCTTTCTCACTGTTTTCTCTACTATTATAACCAAATCACGTCTCTGTTTGTGGTTCACATACTATCTCGTCATAGTACATGTTAGCAGGTTTTTTGTTTAACTTTTTTGTGTGTGTATCGTGTTGTCCTAAAAAAAGATATATAAAAAGCTTGAGCCAGCTTTCAATGATGAGTCTTTTTCTCCTCCATGAGCACATGTGTCTCTTCGAATATTTTATTTTATATATGTTATAAAAATAACATACCAACTCAATTTTCTGATGCTAGGTAGTATCATTAAATTTTCAATGCTTACACGTGTTTTTCTTTTCCCGAGAAATATACAATTGGTGTATTTTATCGCTTTGTTTTCCTTTTTAAAATTCGAAACGTCCTCCACGAGAAATGGAAAACTATCATATGTTATGGTGATAAACTGTTCTTTTCCATATTACAGTTGCAAAGCAATATTTCGATGTTAAAAAAATTCCTAGCACGTTATTCACTACAGATCTAATCGTTAAAAAAATATTCTTCAGTGTGCCTGGTTTTATTTCGGGAACTCAGTTCAGTATGTCAAGCTTAGCAAACCAATTACATTTCTTTTACAAATTTGAGATATAAAGTAGAAAGTTTTTATTATTAGGGAAGTTTAGTAAAACTTCATTAAATTTAGTACTGTGCTAATATCTTCAAAAATAAAATCACAAGGCATATACATAACTATAAGTGTTAACTAGTAGTGCTTTGCATTACACAAGCGAACGAAAATTGTTTTATCAGATTACGAATACATGCAAATCTTGCAACATTAGTTGGATATTGACTCTTTTTTACCCCAATATTGTGCATGGATTTCAACGTCAAACAGTGGGTTATTTCCAAAAATTAAATTAAAGTACATGCGTAACAAGCTTCATTCGAAATGAAATATATTTTATGAGAGCTGTTGTCAAACAAACAGACAGACAGACAGACGGATAGACACACAAATACAAGTTGAATCGAATGCTTGGTACACTCAGCAACAAAAAATTGGGACAGCTAACGCCGTGTAGTTAGGCCACCCACTATACACCTTCTTATCCCATAATCGTGTCAGGTAAAGAGACCCCCCATTCCCTCATCCTTTCTTCTCTCCAATAATAAAATTAGCTAACAACATTAGCGCAATTCTAATTTCAAACTACACATGTATTAGTTTCGATAAAATGAAACCGAACAATAAGAAAACCGGGACGAAACAAGATTTACAAGTTGATGCAGAGACAAACTGAAACACACAATGAAAAATTGAAACCAATGAATGCCTATTACACAGAAATTCAAAAATGTGGCAGAAAGACAGAGAGAACAGGAGAGGAGAAGAAGAAAAGGAAAGGGAGAACAGATAAAACTGTGGAATTGATACATAGTAAGAAAAGAACCTAATATTATAAAGTTCCGTTTCCAGTAATCCAACAGTAATATAGAAATAACGTTTGTTTTTACACATGTTTTCAGAACTATTCGAATATATAGAAAAAGATTTAAACATTCATTATGTCACTTTCATAATGGATAACATACTTAATTTCTAGTAGAACTGTATATCTCTGAGACACATCTAGGATAATGTCAAAAGTTTAACACACATGCTTTGTTTCCGCGTGGTTTGATTGCAAATTTGGTAGTGTTTATTCGACGTACTGATCCAAAATACATTCTAATATACCCAATAGATAGCATTGATCATATCCTCCATTTCAGAATACTAATGCAAAGTATACTAAAAACGAAACTAAACGAAACAGAAAGAAAGAGAAAATTGAAGAGTGCTATTTTACTGCTAAATTTCTATCAGATATACCCTATATTAAAGGTCCAAACTATATCGTAATGAAAAGTTACAAATGTTCGAAATTAAAAGATTATGCTCTCATAGATGTATCATGTTACAAAATTCAACCTGAATAAAACACACTGAATTATAGGATAGATACACATTTTGTGTCGAACTAGTATAAATACAATTTTGTTTTCAAATAACCAAAGATGTTACTGTTTTCTATTCTTTTCCGAAGATGTATCTGTTCCGAACATCTAGCATTGGTTTCATCTCTTCCGGATATAAAGTAATTTTCACAGATTGATTGAACACCCTAAGAGCTCAAACGGATTATCATCTCAGTCGGATGATGTTGGTTAGGTTATAGACCACCACAGGATTGAGGATTCAAATCCGTAGTAACCCGGTAAATGACTGAGAATCGGTATCCCAGAGAATAAAAAAGATATTTTACTTATTCCCTTGCATTTAAACAGTATTTCTGTCAGAGATGACGAAGACTGGAGATATTACCCCCAGAGCACGAAAACTACAACGCCGAAGTTCCCAGTTAATTAGATTCTCCAGACCAGGTATATCGGACTCTAGCTCTGTTTTAACTTTGGAACTCTGTTTTAACTTTGTAGTGCGTGTGTGTGTGAAAGAGAGAGAGGGGGAAAGGTGAAAGATGCGAAGACAGGATAGGGAACGTCAAGAAAGAGAGAGAGAGGCACGAATATGAAACATACTTATCATTGCAGTGTATGATGTAGAACGCACACACTGTTTACTCGAATTATCGGCGGTGATGCCTTGCAAGTTCTCCATCAGAAGATGAATCTTTTTTGCAGACATTATTTTATGCGAAAAAAACACACTATCTGATGGGGAACCGAACCAAGATTTTTCATTTGGAAGTCTAGCACGCTACAACTACACCACCGATTGCTGTAGCCAAACTTTATTTAACAATTGGTGTAGTGTTTCTTACGAAAAGTGTGTATTGCAGATCAATGATGCTTTTGGAATATCCTGATAATTCTCTTGCACTTTCCCAACCGACATTCGTAAATCTTCTCTATCAGGATACAGGCGTTTTTATCCACATTCTTACATATTGTTTGTCCAGCAAGATAAGTCGATTCTTCACAATCACTTTGTAAAAAAAGTAGTTTTGGCGTGAACAGAATTTGAACCTATGTTATATAGCTGTATTATTCATAAGGCCATTACTTTATCCCTACACTATCATGCCACCTGAAATTACAGGATAAATATTATTTACTTTAGCCGTGATTTTTGGAACAAACCGGCTTCTACCTATAACGTTATTTGCACCAACATACACAACGAAATTCATTTATTAGACGGCCTAGAGAAAAATTAGTGCCCAGTAATAAAGGAAAAACATAAATCCAGGAAAATGAAAAAATAAAACTATTTTGAAGTAATTTCTCCGTGCAAGTTCAAAAGTACGCAAATAATAATAATAATAATAATAATAATAATATATTATAAAATTGAAAGTAACTATGTTTGTGGCTCCTAATCTCTTGAAGCACTCGACCGATCTGGATCAAATTTTCAACATTGATAAGCTTCGGTCCTGGGAAGCTTTTTTATCATTTCATTTCAACGATAGAACTTAAAGGCTGGAGGAGGGGAGGAGAGTTGATCTATAAAAGTGAATGAAATATAATAACTCTTGAACCACCAGACCGATCTCTATCAAACTTTCAACATAGATAAGGTTCGAATCTGGGACGACTTTTATCATTTCCGTTTGACGGTGCAACGTAGTTGCCTGTGAGAGGGAGATACATGTAAAAAATAATGAAAATGAAAGTGACTATTTGTGACATCAATCTTATACAACCCTACCGATCTCGATTAAATTTTCAACATAGACAATGTTCGGGCCTTGGATGGTATTTATCTACTTACTTTGACCATATAACTTAAGGTTGAGGGGAGCGAGGAGTAAAAAGAATATATAAAACTTGATAACTCGTGAAGCAAAGGATCAATATCGATCAAATACTTAACATAGTTGAGGTTCAGACCTGAAATGATTTTTATCATTTCACTTTCACGGGAGAACTTGGGGAAGGGAATAGGAGAGGGAGATATATATATAAAAATAAATAAACCTTAATGACTCTTGAACCACCAAACCAATCTTGATAAAATTTTCAACCTAGATGAAGTTCGAACCTGAGATGGTTACTGTCATATTACTTTGACGGGAAAAGTTAAGAGATGGACTGGGGAAGCGTCATTTAAAAAATAACTAAAAATGATCGGTATTAGTGGCGAATCTATAATTTTTGGAGTTGCTGAGATTAACAGTGACACATATGATGCTGTTTAAAACCAAATTCAGCACCGAAACTTGGAGGAGGGGAGACACAAAAATGATCAAAATAACCAATATCAGTGTCGAATTCATAGTTTTCCGGCTCGCTGAGATGTACAGTGACACTCCAGATGCAGTGCCCCACAAAATAGCGTGGGGAAGGTTATACAAAACTAATCGAAAATGACTGCAATCGAAGAGCGCTTTAGTAATACTAAACAGTGACTCTCAAATTGAGAAAACATATTACTATATTTTCTCAATTTAAGCCAACGAAGCTTGTAATTAATGCTATTATTATTATTATTATTATTATTATTATTATTATTATTATTATTATTATTATTATTATTATTATTAATAATAATAATAATAATAATAATAATAATAGACAACTATAATGTGAATGTAAACATTTCTTCTTCTTCTTCTTCTTCTTCTTATTATTATTATTATTATTATTATTATTATTACACTAGTTAACAAATTTAAACTTTTTGTTTGTTACATGAGAAAAACCACCTGATCTTAAAGGAACTTTTTGCGCTGAATTCGAATATGCACTCGGTTTCTCTCCATCACGTACAGTTTTCCCGTAACAGAGGGATTTTCGGGAAATTCCCTCAAAAATTTCCCTTTTTCAGATATTTTATTCCCCTAGCTCCTGTCCCCTTACATATAGTAACATAGAAATTATACCTAAGTATACCTTGATTTATATTTAATAAACCCCAAAAGTTTCGTAAAAATCGCTTTGTTCTTTCTAGAGAAATAAATATATTTGTATGTATACTGTGTGCACTGTTTATTGCACCTGATAGTAATGCTTTCAGATCTCCTGAGTTGGGGTAAAAACGATTTGCTTTATTACTACAAACACAGACATAAAAATGAATATTTACAATAGTCAACAACACACTTGTATTGCTCTCTGTAAATTAGAAACGTGTATAAAAATAGAATGTACTTCCAACGTATATTTCTTTTCTCAATGCAAGATAATGTGTGCGTATGTACGGATATAAATGGGTTGATGGCGAAGCTAGGAATTCCTTACGTTCCAGAAGAATTGAGGTTATTTATCGGCGCATCAAAGGTCAGCCTTAAAGCTGTCCTTTTACATAATGGAAATAAAAAACCTTCTATACCACTTGCGCACTCAGTGAAGATTAAGGAATCCTATGACACCATTTCAACTTTGCTAAATCTTATAAATTACAAGAACCATTGTTGGCAAATATGTTGTGATCTCAACGTAGTTGGTATTTTATTAGGACTGCAGTGCGGTTACACGAAGTACCAATGTTTTTTATGTTTATGGGATAGCCGAGCTGATGACAAACATTATGAAGTGAAGGAATGGGAACCTAGAGTGAATTACGTACCTGGAGAATGCAACGTCAAATACGCTCCTTTGGTAGATCCTAATAAGATATTACTACCGCCACTTCATATCAAGTTAGGACTTATGAAAAACTTTGTCAAAGCCATGGACACATCTGGTGAAGGTTTCAAGTATTTGCTAGATAAGTTCCCTAACCTGAGTGATGCTAAGATTTCAGCGGGAGTGTTTATTGGTCCCCAAATTAGGAAATTAATGCTTGATGATAGCTTTGACAGCAAGTTAAACAGTGCTGAGCTAGCTGCCTGGACAGCATTTAAGTGTGTTGTGCGCAACTTTCTGGGCAATAACAAAGCTGAGAGTTACACAGAAATCGTACAGGACATGATACAGAAATACAAAGAGTTGGGTTGTAGGATGTCTATAAAAATCCACTTTTTGCACTCCCACCTCAGCTTCTTTCCTGCTAACCTAGGTGCTCTCAGCGACGAACAGGGCGAAAGATTCCACCAAGATATAATGGCAATGGAGAAAAGGTACCAGGGACGATGGGATCCTTCAATGATGGGGGACTATTGTTGGGGTCTTGTTAGAGAATGCAACATTTCTTACAAAACAAGGAAGTAGTGTACGTTTTTGTAACCCAATGGAAGTTTCATATATTGTGATAGTTTTGATTGTATTTTCATGACCTTTTGGTACATTTGTATTATTGTTTATTGTAAATTGTCACACTTGTAAATTATATTGTATTATATTTTATATATGTGTTTGTGGTAATAAAGCAAAAGGTTTTACCTCAACTTAAGAGATCTGAAAGCATTACTATAAGGTGCAATAAACAGTACACACAGTATACATACAAACATATTTATTTCTCTAGAAAGAATAAAGCGATTATTACGAAACTTGGAGGGTTTGTTAAATATGAATCAAAGTATACTTAGGTATAATTTCTATGTTAGTATATGCAAGGGGACAAGATCTTGGGGTGTAAAATAAACGAAAAGGGAAATTTTTGAGGGATTTTCCCGAAAATCCCTCTGTTACGGGAAAATCGTACGTGATGGAGAAAAACCGAGTGCATATTCGAATTCAGCGCAAAAAGTTCCTTTAAGAACAGGTATTTTCTTTTATGTAACAAAACTTTTGTTAACTAGTGACGTACTTTTGAACTTGCACGGCGAAATTACTTCAAAATGAGCTCACCGTGTTCATTCTATCTGTGCAAATTAAGTTATATCCGGAAGAGATTAAATCAATGCTGGATGTTCGGAACAGATGCATCTTTTTGGGAAAGAGTAGAAAATGATAACATCTTTGGTTATTTGAAAACAAAATTTTATTCATCCTAGTTCGACACAGAATTTGTTCTCATTCTATATTCAATGTGTTTTATTCAGGTTGAAATTTGAAACATGCTACATCTATGAGGAACATAAAGAACTTTTCCTTTTGATAATTTGAAACTTTTCATTACGATGCAGTTTGGACTTTTAATATAGGGTATTTCTGATAGAAATTTAGCAGTAAAATAGCACTCTTCAATTTTCTCTTTCTTTCTTTCTGTTTCGTTTAGTTTCGTTTTTTAGTATAGTTAGCATTAGTATTCTGAAATGGAGGATATGATCAATGCTATCTATTGGGTATATTAGAATGTATTTTGGATCAGTACGTCGAATGAACACTACCGAATTTGCAATCAAACCACGCGGAAACAAAGCATGTGTGTTAAACTTTTGACATTATCCTAGATGTGTCTCGGAGATATAGAGTTCTCCTGGAAATTGAGTATGTTATCCATTATGAAGTGACATAATGAATGTTTAAAGCTTCCTCTATATATTCGAATAGTTCTGAAAAAAATATGTAAAAACAAACGTTATTTCTATATTACTGTTGGATTTCTGGAAACGGAACTTTATAATATTAGGTTCTTTTCTTACTATGTTTCAATTAGACAGTTTTATCTGTTATCCCTTTCCTTTTCTTCTTCTCCTCTCCTGTTCTCTCTCTCTTTCTGCCACATTTTTGAATTTCTGTGTAATAGGCATTCATTGGTTTCAATTTTTCATTGTGTGTGTTTCAGTTTGTCTCTGCATCAACTTATAAATCTTGTTTCGTCCCGGTTTTCTTATTATTCGGTTTCATTTTATCGAAACTAATACATGCGTAATTTGAAATATGAATTGCGCTAATGTTGTTAGCTAATTTTATTATTGGAGAGAAGAAAGGATGAGGGAGAGGGGATCTCTTTACCTGACACGATTATAGGATAAGCCGGTGTATATTGGGTGGCCTAACTGCACGACGTTAGCTGTCCCAATTTTTTTGATGCGGAGTGTACATTGAAATGAAATTGCTGTAGTATGCCGTTTGGTATGAAATAACAACTGTTAATGCTAACTGGTATTTTAGATTAATAATAATAATAATAATAATAATAATAATAATAATAATAATAATAATAATAATAATAATAATAGAATTTAAGTTTATAATAGTCAAGAAAGACCACCTATGTCGTTCTATTATAAAGAAACAAATGAATCTAGTGATTTTGGATTTGATGTCAGTTTGCTGATAAATCTAATTTTTTTCGATATACTGGGCCCAATACTCAGTCAATGATTTTTTTTGATCACGAAGAGTTTGAGTAAACATTAGTACGGGTGGTGATGACATGAGGAATAAGGAATGGCATTTATAATTCATCATATTTGTTTAAAGACTTGGATATTCACATTGATGAAAGCATATGCTGTCTCATGCGCTACTCTGAAGATTCTATATCTAGTATTTCCCGATCTGTTCCACTGACCCCCTATGAGCCGCAAAAAAATGAAGAGCGGTTCTGCGGAATATTGTATTTTCATTAAACTTATCCTATTTTGTTGCTCATATCTGGGATATGTGCGAAATATATCATCTAGATTTCGATCGAGATGAATAGAAAACAACATTAAAAGAAGGAAAATAAAATAACCAACCTGGTCTCGAAGATGCTCAATCCTCAAATTAATTTTGGTGAGCCTTGAGTTAAGAAAATTAGACCTAAGTAGTATAATCTTTTATATATATATATATCTCCGTTTTAGCAGTATTGCATTGTCATAAATAATACTGTGCAGCCGCCCCTTGTCGGTCTGAGAACTCAGATAATGCGCTAATAGATAACGTAATTGGGGATGTCAGAACCGACAAGTTGCGCCCAGGATTTTGTATACATTGTACTTGGCAGAACGTAATGTACGGGATCTGACCTGGGTTGCATTTAAAAAAAATCAAACATATGCAAAAGAAACAAACTATAATGTTAAAGGGGTCATGAGAGGGGTAGAGAAGGGAGTAACTTTGAGGACAGGTTAACCTACTTGCACTTACTTGTAGATCTGGATGTTGCCTTCTTGATGATTCTCCCAATGGGCTGACGTCCGTCCATCTCTCTATCTGGCTGGCTGATCGTTCAAGCAGTCGAAGTTGAAGGGTTAGCGAAGTCCAGACAGGAAAACCAACTTTACGAAGACCGCAAGTTCAATTAAAGTCGAAACTTCTGTTTAGAAAACAATTCATCGTCGTTAACAGCTATGTAACGTTAGCTGTACTAAGAAATGCTATTTATGACAGAGCAAGGCTAAATTTGTCGTAAGCTTGAAATGAAGTTCGCGGTCTACATCTTAATTCGTCTCTGATTCCATATCGACTGCCCCTTCCAAAAGTCTCTCGATCGTTTTGTTTAGCGTCCCTTCCGGGTTCGTATCCTCGGTGATTGACTGTGTTTTCCGTCTTGATGAAAATGTGCGTGCTCGTAGATTAACCAAGGTAAGGTGATGGTAGAATGCGGACGGGGAAGCAATCTGTTGTTTTTATTAATTGAGAAATTACAAGTGTAAGAAAGAAACAATAGACAGCAGGAAGACTTCCTAATAGGAAAGGCAAATGAACTTAGAAAAAAAGTCGAAAATTAATTTAACATTAAATGAATGATTGTGCTTTTCACTGTAATGATTTTTTAAAATAAAATGTCCCATAGTTCAAAATAAAATATTTTGTTATGTGTCTAAATACACATATCTTCACAATACATTTAGTACTTTAAAAATGTGATTTATCATATTTTTTTTTAAAAAAAGAATTTATTTCCTATGGACCGTGGAGAGATAACAATCGCTACAAGAGCTCCGTGGCATCAGAAAGCTGAGAATGCTGTTCTATACCATTCAATCCAAGAGCGTATTAGAACTAGAAAAATAGTAGAGAATCATATACAAATCATCTTAACATCTTAAGTGTTTCAAAGAGCATACTGAAACAATATAAAAGTTAATGTCAGAATGTTCTTAAAATACATTTATAAAGTAATCCTATCACATAATTTTGACCGTTCATTGAACTTGTATTGTTCTTTCAAACCAACAAAGAAGAAGAATAAAATGCATTGAAAAAGTTGCACACTGCGAACGTATAAAAGTTGGACTCTCAGATGATTGACTGCTAAATAGTTGGTTCAGATATATGTAGATACAAAATTATAGTCAAAATTTATATCCTCAACGAATGTTCACATTATTTTTCTTTTGATAAGGAATCATGAGACATACTCTTGATTATTGATTCCGGCATATCAAAGCTGTAAGTTCCAGGCTCTGTTTAGATCAAAGTGCATGAGGTTTAGGAAGTTAAGTCATCCGAAGAACAAACGCATGGCACCCTATATCTTAAACACAAGATCTGGAAACGTTTGTATTATTTTCTTCTAATTGTATATTAATCATGAAAAGTAGAATCAAAAATACCTGATATACTGATTCTAGATCCTAAATTATTATTCAAAATATAACCGAGTCATATTAAGGTTTCCTTACATGAAATGTTGTAGAAAAATCAAATTAAATGGATTAGTAAAACAGACAGTCTGGAACTGCCTTGCGATATAATCTTACAGTCAGTTCTGATTTGAAATCACATGCAAGTTCTTGTCTCAATATATATAACAATATATTAACTATTGATAAATAACAAAAAAAAGTATTGTTAGAATGAAAGACTTTTTTAAAAAATGAGATATGTTTGGAACTAGCAAATCTTTAAGTGGTATTGATTTTCCATATAACGTGTTGTCTATTTTATGTCACTAAATATTACAAAGCCCAATGTTTGAAAGAAATATTTTAAGCTTGAAACGAACATCTTGCTCCAACTTTAAACTTTTGTGTTTCTGTCGATTTTTTTATGTCTTGAAATAAGTTATCACTTTATTCGTGTAGTGAGACCAAGAGACGGTAACAATATTCAAAACTGTTTAGAATCGGTATTATTAAAATTCATTAAGAATATTTCACAAATAACGAAGTTAATGGAATTACTAATGTATCACATTTGATCAACCTTCTTTTTGATGTTGGAAGGAAAATTTTGGTAAAGATCTGAAAAATAAAATTTACAGCAGAAGTTTTTAAAATAAGATCTTCGGACTTGTAGGAACTCGTAGCCTTAGTGCAGGAATACGTAACTAATTTGCAATTAAAACACACTTTTTAAGTATTATGACCATGTTCTCAAATTTTCCAGTCTTAATTAAATTCATTTCCCGACATCTTACAACGATAAAATTTTGCACAGTGAAATAAGTTGGTGACAATACAATACTCCATTGTTACTTTTATATATCACATTTTTATATACAAGGCATATTTTTAAGTTAGATTTTTTGCTTAATTTTGAAGATCGATATCAGGCTTTTTCATATGCAGCCAGCTTTACTCTTGAGGTAAAGCAGGTTTGTCTACTACACAATGATTAACATTCGCAACTTCGAACATATTTTAAATTTTCACGATTTTTAATAACACATATAAACAAAATATAATAGATATCTTTAAACATGGTTTCTTTTCTTAAAAAGTTACAAATAAAATAAAACAAATCTTAGTAGAAAGCAAAAAAAAAAATTGTGGTTCCAAGAAAATTACTTTAAAGCAAATCTTTTTATGTATGACTAGAAAGAAAAATATGGGGGATAGCTCTCATATACGTTTACTTGATTTTACTTGAGACTTGAAAAATTTACTAACAGATTGTATATTAGATCGCTTTTTTGGTCATGTTAAAATAGTTTAAAAGACAAACTAAAAAAAATTCTTGAGAAGTTTTTCTTTACTTTCAAGTGCGTTCTGTTTCATTTTGTTTTGTTAAAAGAGTTTTAAAGGAAGTATGTTACCGTTTAAAAAGTAGTTTTTTCTAATTTTATTTAATTTTGATATCATTACAAAGATCAATTTCATTTTAAGCATTATTCTATTTTAATAAATGTTTGCGCATATTTCAGTCTAGTTTTCTTTTAAATTTTCCAGCGATAAAAGGATCAGCGTATTCAATAGGATACGTGACTTTATGGTAGACATTTATATATTCGTATATTTTACAGAGGTTGTCTCGTATCAACACACTATCTTCATCCCATAATTCATTTTGTCTTCATTTACTCGCAGTAAGCATTCATCGAAAGAAAGATCATAAGTACGGTACTTTGAAACTTAACTTCTCATTTTAGATTCTATTTTATTGAATAAGAGGGCGACTATTATTCAGAAGTTTCAAAGTCGCACATCTAGAGCAATACTTGAACATGTTTTCGCTTTCCATAATGACATGGTTGCTATACCGATGTTTTAAGTAGCTGATTTCCTCTATAAATATCAGTTGTGTATAGTACGATAGTTAGGTTGAATGGTAAGAAACGCTTTTAGATTTGTACTAAATACTTATTATTTCCAAAATAATTTTCTCCAACCCCAGGTTTCTTCTTTCATCAAGCAACCAACATGATATATATCATAAATCATATAGTAAATTGCTAGAGAGCTTCCTTAATACAACTAGAAAAGAATTATGTAATTCCCATTTTTCGCCCCTTAAATACATTGGCCCTTGCGGTCGTCCAATGTACAAACCCATTGCTATTGCTTTGAACGTGTGAGCTAATTAATTTCGTACCTTGTCTTTATATTTTGTTGTTCCCTCCTATATTTGTTTCCCTGTGTTTAAATATCGTACCTTAGGAGACAAAGTTTAACTTTTGATCTTATTTTTATATATGTATTAATGTTTTGGAGATAAGCCCCCTTCCTGGGTCTACTCGATGAAACAGGTTCCAACAGTTGCTGCACGGGGCTGGCATAGCAACTCCAGGTCCAACCGTATTGATCAGCGGTCGCCAGATTCTCCGGGCTCTTGGGTGTGTTTGTGTGAGTGAATGTGTTGGTAGTTGCATGTGTATTTGTGCGTGTGTGTCGAGAAGGCTTCTGGGCTTGTGGTTAACTATAGGGTGGAGACTTGAGCCTGCTGAGACTCTTTGACTATATATATATATATGCACATATGTATAGTAGAATGAATGTTCTTTCTCATACAGAAGGAATGTGTGTGTATGTCTTTGTAAGAGTGTATGTTATTGAAGAACGTTGAACTTTGTGTCTCGGAAGTAATTCACACTTGACAATATTCAGATATGTAATAACGAACAAATTAAACTCAAAGTACCAAACAACTATAGTCTTATTGAAGTAATGAATAAGATTTACATACATTATAAAATAAACACCTACTATTTTTTGCTATTATTATATCGAAAACTTTTAAAAGCTCAATGTTAAATAATTGTAACAACATACAAGTAAGTCATCTTATTTATTAACTTTTAATAATAATAATAATAATAAATAATAATGGTTGTAAATCATTGTGTACGTATAACACTTTATTTTCAGTGATCAAGGAAAAATGTTATGCAGAAATTATAATAAACATAAAAGGCAAATTATAATAAATAAAATAATAAACCATAATATGTAATTTAAATATTTTATATATATATATATATATATATATATATATATATATATATATATATATATATATATATATATATATATATACCAATTCTCAGAAATTTTGTGTACCAATATTATTTTTACATTTTTCTCCATAAATAGCACTAAATTGCATAAATAATTTCTAATGTAAGAGAAAATAAATGTGTTTGTTGTTCTTCTTTTGGCGGTAATTGTAGCTATGGACAAGTGCTCTAAAAATAAGGGTAGTGTTTTAAAAAAATAAACCGTGTGTTGATATTTTTCAAAAAAAAAAAAAACTCCAATACAGCTATATATTAGTATGTTTACTTTAGTTCTCTTCAAATACTAGGTAAACTTTTGTGTTCAAATAACATGTTCGTTTTGTAACGCGCAGCAAGTTTTTTTCTTTTGTCTGGGATATAATATTTACTGTATATATTTTAGTTATTAACTATTGTTTCAGTCATGTAATTACACTATTATCTTGATAGCATTTCCAATTTAAAACAATATAAAAGTTATAATATGTGTACAATAATTTTAAGTCGCAATGTTATCTATTTATTTGAGTATTCTAACCGAAGGTAGGTTATAAGGCCACCTACCTTAGCGCAACCAAAAATAATACTAAACCAGTAGACTTGGACCTACAGATTAACATGGAATTCGAACCACTTGAGTTCCCGCCCGGAATCGAACCCGGGTCTCACATGCCAAAAGCGCATATGCTAACCACTTAACCAGGAAGGAGCTCTCAGGAGAACGTGAGTAGATCTGTCAGTTCCTTTTCCCTAACGTTTTGAAAGGGTTTTGGTAAACTGGAAGTTAAGACCTGGAGTGGAAGAATAGATTGGAGAATAAGGTTAAAAGATAGAACGGTTAAAAATAAACTAATCGCTGTACAAACGAAACTTATTTATTAATTTAAAGCTAATAATTTATGACAGTTTGACCAACTAATCATTTGGCTTCATTACAAACTATTTTGACATGCTCAGGTTACTGTTGAGAAAGTGGTGGTATAATTTGACAGCGTAAAATTGAATAGTTTTAAGTTCCTATAATGGAATCTCCTCAAGCAATACTTAGAGATAACTCTGTAAGTGTGAGATAGTGTCTGAGGAAGCCAAGTTGTCAGTTGGCAAAACTGTCAGAAGATATTAATTTTATAATAATAAATTGGTTTGCTTTGCTCAGTAATTAGATTATTTTTTACCGCTATAATGAAGAATATTAAGGGATAGGTATACAGGAAATATATATAATTATATTTTCGTTACACAAATAGTCCTTTCTAGACATCCATTAACGACCTAACGATGTAAAGCATTATCACCTTCCACGGTGTCAAGGATTCAAAATCTAAAATAAAGGAAAATCACAATGGCTCAATGTAAGAGCACTTTCCGCTCGTGCGTGGAGACCCTGGTTCGATTCCAGCTCACGTCAAGTACACTTTCAGACGGCCAAACATAGTGTGAGTACATTTTCTCCAGGTTTTCCCGTTTTCTCTCACTTTCTTTTTTCAATATTTGTATTCATTTTATTCATCACCGTCTCCCTTAACCTCGGTACATAATAATGGGATGTTAAACTACAAATCTAATTTCATCAGTCGGTTAGATTATATTTTAAAGTTATTAGTAATCAGAGTTTTAATTACCCTAGTAATAATAATAGTAGGTATCTGAGCTATGTCTTGCGTAGGGTTTCCATATATATTAACCTCTTAAATTAAAGGTCCATCAATCTTAAAGACCAACAGATAAGCTATGAATGATGAGACTGACACATACACTACACACACTATACACCCACAACCATATATATATATATATATATATATATATATATATATATATATATATATATATGGGGGGGTGAAGGTTGGGTGTAGGTGTCTACATATCGTAGGATGGAGAGGCATGTGTATCAGCAAATATATTTCCAATCGTACACACAGTTATAGTCATATGGAATATTGGAATATTGTAATTACCTTTTGTCATGGCTAATTGTGCACTGATTACATCACGATGCCCACAAATGGTCTTGGATTCTATTCCCCGAGGAATGCATTTAGCGATTTGGATTTGACTCGACGCCGTCAGCTTTTGAGCATTGAGTGATCCATAATATTCAATTAGCAACGTGAGTAGAACTGTCCGTGACAGAACATACTGACACGAATTACTTAAGCTTATATTTTTTTTACAATTTGTTCATGATCGTTTGTTAAAGTATTTTAAAGAATAAGACAGTGTAGTGAACAGAAACGATTTGATTTAAATATTTTTACTAGATTAGTTCTTCATATAATACATTCTATGTTGTAGAACAAAATAACTAGAAATCATTGTAAAAGCTAATCTGAAGGATAACTACGTTTTTCAATCAATAAAAGGTAGTAAGATGTATTCAATGAAATACGTAAAAAAAAAATGCACATACAAATCTTCAGTTAAGAGTTAGGAATGTAAGCATGTCTACGAAATCTTCATTTTATAAAAAGAAGAATGAAATATTTCATTATAACTAACAGGATTTTTTTAAAAATATATATATATATATATATATATATATATATATATATATATATATATATATATATATATATATATGAAAATAAAACTGTTTGAAAAAAATTCTAATCTCTTTTTAAAATTGGATAATTCCTTACTAAATAAACTTCTAACTTATTCGCGTAGCTAAGATAATTGAACCAGAATTTCTTTTATAGTGATAAGTTATAGCTTTTTGACTCTAATGAATGCATGAAATTTATTCTGAGGTATACTTTCTTGTTTAATTTTTATTCAATTATGAAATTAATATTAACCTCATATTAAAGTTGGTAATTGTTTTTTTTCCTTTCAAATATTCAGTTCTAATTTTGCTTTTTTAAAGTTTTCTTGTAGAATCTATACGATACATAGACACATAATTATGCGAAATCCAAACTAGTTATGTGATCTTATCAGGAATCGACTTTGTACAAGTAAACAACCTATTCTAACCTCTTATTTTAGGTATCTCAGAAATATATATTGCTTTATTACCTATTAATGTACATTTGAACACTTAAAAGCTACGGTAACTTGTCTATAAATCCCAAATGCATTAAATAAGTTTGGCTTAAATAGATGCAATAAGGACAACAAAGTTTGTGCTTCTTTCTTTTCTGAGAAGTGGATAGTGAGTATTGTCCACAACAGCAATTCGCTTTCAACTTAACATCAACTTCAGTAACAAACCAAAGCAACTAAACCATTCTAAGCTCCAAGGGAATCACAGGAAACGTTGTACTGACGGTTGTGTTGTAACCAAAGAGTGTAAATTACAAGTATTACACACATTTTATTTTTGATTGGGTGGACTTAGTAGAAAGAAAATCTCTTTCTGTCAGTATCACCGTTGTGTAGATAAATAGTATAAACGTCTTTGCAAACGTTCCTTCAGATTTAAATTTTGCAAGTTCCATTCTAATTAGCGAATGACAAATAAATGTAATAAAGTTTGAACTTATTTGAAAGAATATGGTATGTAATTTTGACTATGTGGTAAGCTACTAAAATTATAAGTGCGCAGGAGAGAATTTACATTAAAATGGACGAAAACGTTTTAAAATTTGAAATTGATTACAAGCTTTTTTATTGATAATTAAGCATAATTAACTTATGTAATTTTAGTTGTATTGGAATATAAATTAATGTGGTAAAACTGAATAAAATCGTTTTACTCCTCGTTACTTGTCCCTTACTGGGGCATGTACATGAATATGCGAATATATGAAATGAAATGAAATTTCTAAGTTTTACTTCATATACTTATTCTTTCTAGGCTGAAGGAGAAGGATGATTAATGGAAGTGAATGATTATGGAATAATTTATGCATAGTTAATATGGTAGAAAATAAGAGAGATCTCTTCCACTTCCTTCCTATGTAATGACTTATCACGACTACTAGAGCGTATCTATCTTCAAACTAGGTTGTTATTAATATACCATAATCACCATTAATAGACGGAGCATCACCTTACGTTATCCACGTTGTACGTCAGTATCCTGATCAAATATTTTCGGGATACGGACAAAATCTCGCAGCAGAAACATCGCCGCCCAAAATCTCGCATGGCGTAAACCTTGCGGGATGAAGCCACTTAGTAAAATTTACTCACTGGTTTCTTAAAAAGGCAATTACAAATTATAGATAATAATAATAATAATAATAATAATAATAATAATAATAATAATAATAATAATAATAATAATGATAATAATAATAATAATAATAATAATAATAATAATAATAATAATAATAATAATAATAATAGACTTAATAACATGTTTAGAGATTAGAAGCATAAAAATATTGACTGGTTTAAAATGCATGGACTTGTAAACTAAACCCACAGTCTCCAATCTTTTGACTTTAAGTCTTATTGACTATACTGAATAAATCAACGTAGAAACTTCACACATGTGTTCGGGACCTCAATACAAGAAAAATATTTATTTTTGACTTCGATGGGAAACTCTTAATTACGGAGATAAGGCTAATTAAAGGTAAAACCGCGAAGATTTGGTCAGGCGAAAGTTTGGTTAAGGCAAGATTTTGGGATGCAAGGTTTTGATAAGGCGAGAGTTTGGCCAGAGGATATTATGGGACGCGAGGTTTTCGGTGGTGATGTTTTAGTTAGGCGAGATATTGACTTGGTAAGATCTTGCGCGGCGAGGTTCCGGCCAGATGAGGCTTCGGCCAAGCGAGATTTTGGACCACGAGGTTCGGCTAGGTGAGGTTTTGTACCTAAACCATATTTGCAATTAATTAGTCGGGGGGACTAGTTCACTGGCTACCTCCTTTACCCGAAATAACACCTATGGGTTCTTGCTTGTGGGATGGTTGAAGGACATTGCGTACTGAGAAAAATTTAATTCACGGGACGAGCTATTACAGAATATGTCCAGGAATTCACTACTATCAAGGAGCACATAGAAGACATCACACGGGCAATAAGACATGTAATGACAAATATTGAAAAATACATCGAAGAAGATATTTGTAGAGAATTAGAGAGATATGTGGCGGAAAGCGTGACAGAATTTTGAACATCCTTAAGAAGAAAGAAGAAGAATTTAGGGTTTGTTTGTAACATAATGTACCAAATTGAAGATCGGATACTTGTTGAAGTGGATGCCAAAGTTATTGAAGTTTAGAGCCCAACTGAGGAACTGCTAATTACATGAGTTGTGTACTAGGGACTTGACTTAGTAAACGGCAATAGATTAATGTATGTAAATGGTGGCATCGTTGGGGATAGATTTAATATAGGTAGTCAGTCATACGACGTTATGATGATAAAGATAGCTAGAAAACGGAAACTATTCAAGTTGGACTTATTCGCTCAGTGATGTGTAATTAAGATTGAGTCAAGTCTGTGTTGGTTTATGAAACGTAATACAGCCCAAGTAACGAATAGAACCTACAATGAGAACAGTAAAGCTACTGTATTCGTCAACACAGAATTAAGCTACAACATTACTTACAATATGTTTGAAAACTATCTTTAATCACATACCCTAAACAGGATCGGAAATCTTGATGTTAGCTTTCTACTTGGTATCTATTGTATCTTCACTGAATTTATCTTCCTATTGTGTTGCAGAATTCGCATCCAATTACATTTTCACTACCTTTTTGTTTCTGTACATACTATATTTTTGTACTTTACCACTTTTGTTTCGTATTGAAATATTAATAAAAATTTCCATGACACTGTTATTGTAAATTAATTATCAGCCGCAAGGCCCAAGCAACGTTACTTTTACCAGCATACCATTACAACATGATTTATATTATGGTTTATACCAATAACGCGAATTTTTAACAATACCCTTCGTACAGAGCGTAGTAACCACCCACTATTTTCTGTTGCCCTAATGACAGTGCTTCCACTTAATAACAGGAGATAATTGCAAGGAAAAGAAAAGAAAGTTTAAATATTTTCCCCTTGTTACTTCCTTCCTTTAGGCATACTGCAATATGCACGGTGGTTCAGTGGTACTGCATTCACCTCCAGTGCTTGGGGTACTTGGTTCGATCCCTTGTGGACTTTGTGATGGACAAACACCGTGCTCATGGGTTTTCTCGAGGTCCTCCCGTTTCAATTCACTTTCTTCATTTCACCATTTCATTCATTTCTCATCATCACCGACTGCTTTAGCCTAACGTGTACCGTGTAACCACCGTGTAACGTAAAACTTAAAGATTTCATTTCGTTTCTTACTTTGAATAATCTGTACACCATCGGAAAGTTTACTTTATTATGTTTGGACGAGATGTAAGTTTCGTCTTTAGACTAACTACATGGTGGTCTATACATAATAACTGAAACTCAACAAGCTCCAGGAGCTGACAATGTACCCTCCTATCTTGAAAACCAGGCAGAACAGATCATATGTTCATACAAACTTTTTAGTTTAGTATGACCTTTCGTAGCATCCGTCAAAATATCACTACTTCCTTATTGGACACCCTTTATATATATTTGTGTGTGTGTGTGTGTGTGTGTGTGTCAGCTTTATCTTTCATTGTGTGCAAAAGATCATGGTAGGCTACATTAAGTAGAATATATATGTTTTTGGCTGAACTAATGAACTGCAGCACAATGTATTCATTACGAAAATGATGGATAGTTTGGAGCGTAGAAGTAAGGAATTGCAAACATTTTCCAATATCTTCAATGATTTAAGCAAAGAAAAGATGGTGTATCACCACTAGCGTCTTGTAAACTGTTAGATTTTTTTTTATTATCTTTTGATCGGTTACGTGGAGTCTAGCGAATCCGACACAGGATCGAAGCGGACATAGATTTCGAAAACGACAATAGGTTAGATGAAATTACAAATCATATTAATGTTAGTTTTATCCGTTACTTGAAAATGTGCGATAGAATATATATGAACTTTTAAAGGGACAATACTAACCTGTTCTTCTATTTTTATACTAAGACACTTTTGTGCTCTTTTTTTTATATAGATATTTCTTCCGTTTTTCTTGGGAAACCAGTAAAAGCAGTTGTGCCTAACGACAGGTTAGGGACTCACTTACCCCATCTTTTGGTCTCCAATCTTTCTTTCGCCATTCCACCTCCCGCTTCACCGGATCTTCACTTGGCGACGCTTTGCGAGGTATTTCGGGAAGAAAAAAGATGTAGCGAAAAAAACTTTAGAAAGAAAATACAAGAACATTCACACAAGATGTCTGAAAGGAAAGAAAAAGAAATTGTCAGGTTATGAAATAGTGGGGAGGGAAGCCATTCAGAAGAATCTTCAATTCTATGGTTTTCTTTCTGCTCCATTATTGTGTATATCGAGGTATTGAATACTATGGAGAAGCCTCATAGAACAAAATACAAATAATTTATTACGAATTAATCAGTATCTTAGAAGGATGGCAAGGATGTTCTATGAAGTAAAGAAAACAGTTTCCATAGTCTGCATTCGTGTTGTTTCTTTATTAAATTGCGAATATATGCTTTCTTCACTTTCTGTTGATTCTCTTTAACCAACTTGAAGCTAATTTTTTAAAGAGTCTTCCCCCCAATTGTCTAATGTTCAGTAGCGGATTTAGAAGGAAAAACTGGAGGGGGCAGCCAGAGCCCAGACTACAATACGTATATTATGAGTTTACTATAAAGTTTCAAAAATATATAAATAATAGCTAAAATTATTTTTGTCACTCAAAAAATTGGGGGCCTAGGCCACCCGGTCCAGGGCTAGATCCGCCACTGGCGAACGCCTCTTTGGTGCTTAAAGACAGGATTCGATTTCCGATAATAATAATAATAATAATAATAATAATAATAATAATAATAATAATACTCGCATTTTGCAAATATAAGCTTATAAACAAACGTTATTTGATAGGATAATCAATGAAGACTTGACACACTTTTTTTTGTTTTGTTTTGAACAGGCGTGTTTATTTTCAAACACGAACTAGCCGAAAAGTGATAGATGCCTATGTTGAAAATGTATTATATCTGCTTTAATACAAAACATGGATCATGTATGAAATCCTACCTCATATTACGACAAAGCAAACGCTACTTTTTTTCTGGATGTGTCGGGAAAGAACCTCGTGGTGAAGGACAAGATGCCGCTACAATGGAGGTATAGATGACACGAATAAAATATTTTAATGCTTCTTTTATTGCAATTTAATTATGACAATTACGAGAATACGTTTTTGTATATACGGGTAAGTAACCGGAAAGTTTTCTTTACAAAGTCTACTATTGGAACATTGTTTCATAAGTGTTAAGTTTAATAGTAATTGAGCGAAAAGAAAGGAAAACCTTACCTTAAGTTTGTAAAACAAATAATTGATGACATAAGCCGAAAGAAATAAAATATAATTATTCAAAAGAGTTATTAACATGGCAGTAGAATATTGTACGGAAAGATGTTTCATATGATTAGAATCCTGAATTATTTAACTACTCGCCTAAAGCCATATCTTCATCAAAAGTTAAATTGAAGTTAGACAAATTGTAAACTTCAGAAAATAGGTTTATTTTTCTTTCTGATTGCATGCATTTACAATCAATACAAAACTCAATATATAAAAACTTATGGAGTCAGCATTTGCAAGACATAGGCCTACATCCACTCTCTCCTTTTTTTGTTTGTTTATTTGTTTGTTTCTCCTTTGCTCATAAGTGTTCCAGTATTTACAACATACATCTCCTTCAGCTGCTTTCTCCGCGACTGCGGTACATACAGTGGATTTTGGATGTGTTGATGGTTGTGGATTTTGGTTTAGAAATACTCAAAATTTCTTTCTGCTAAACGTCCTCCCCTTATCCTAAGTCTTTCTTCTGTCTTTGATCGATTATCCTGTTTCTTTCTTTTTTCATTTTGTATTTCAATATTGGAATATGAATATGAAAGGATTCCAAATTGTTTTCTGGCCGAAGATTCTCCTTTTCTCAATTTCGGAATAGAGATGTTTTGAAAACATTTTTGATAGTGTCATCAATTCTGTTTGTAGTGTGAAGGATATAGAATTTGGTGCTGAAGATAAGCTCGCAGCCGCAGGTTCACAGGTAGAATGTTGATCGTTGATTACTGCTGGAGGCTTGTTTTGATTCTCAGTGACCGTAACATATCTGATATAGAGAAATACCCTTCAGAAATTTTATTGGGATTTATGGAACACAAATCTCTATTCCCAAATTCATTAATTACATTACCCTTCCACCGCTGCTGCTTTCTTTAAATGCATTTTCCAGCACAATTTCCATGTCCAACTACATATATTTTACGTTTCGGATTCTTCGGATTAATCATTCTTCAGTAACTTCTTATCGAAAGTACTTTCTCAAGGGCGCAAAAGCATTTGTCGAAGGTTTGTAATGTGTGAGTAGAATGACTGAGAAGACAGGATTACGTAATTGTGAACACATTGTTATAGTAGCTGCAGTGAATTAATGGGAGAGACGACCCTCTAGCAGTAGTATAGTCTTAGGTTTCATATCCTGGTGGCATATATCGATTGCAGTTTGCTTGGGAGGGGAAAAATGTCCACTAGCACTGAAACAATGTACTTTTCATCCGAAGTTGTAACAGGAAAATCTTTCGATTTTCTTTTGTAGTATCAAAATCCCCACTATTGTTAGCTTGTAGCTTTATTTTGTCAACATTAAACATATTATGAGGTTTGTAGGTTTCATCATTTTCTATCATGACTTTTTCCCATAGTAAGGAATAACCGTGGCTCAGTGGTATAGCGTTATCTCTAATGTGCGGGGTCCCTGGTTTCAATTTCCGGCTGAATAAGTTTGTGGTGACAAGATCGTGACCGTGGGTTTTCTCGGGATACCCCCATTTCCTTCCACAATCTCATTCTACAATTTGTTTCATCATCATTCACTTCCCTTAATCATCCATCTCTCTTAGATTAACAGGCATAATCATGGGACGTTTAGATTTTTCCCATAGAAAGAAAAAATCAACCTTGTGTCTACTTGTTCCTTCATCTCTTGCAGCTGATGGTCCTTCTGCTTGACGCAAACTAGGTTCAGGATTTTTTTGCATGAATATATTTAGTCATTCATACTCTGCTTTGACTATTTATTCACTACAAGTGTGTGACATTTCAAGCTGTATTGAATCTTAAATACTGCAGAACGAACTCTTAGTCTGTCTGGTGTAAATCCTGCTGCCGACAGTATATAAATGTGATCAACTACTTTCTTTTCAATTTCAGGTCTTGTAATTATTGCAAGCAACAGAATTATAAGGTATATGTTATAAGTTAGCTGCAAAAAAAAAAAAGCTTTGTTGTATTGTCATAGTTCATAATGTCTGTGAGTGCATCCTCAGTTCGGTTTCTTTTTCTTTCTCTTTCTTTTTTCTTTTTTTCTTTCTTCCTTTTTCTCACCAGGATACCTTTAATACTTTAATAGTTTACAGATACTTTTTGTATCTGTAAAATAACAAGAGCATTAATAACTCAAATTTACTACGTTTCAAGTATACGGTTAAATTACCATTTTCCCAAGTAGCCAATGTTCTTTAAATCAAATTCTTTTCATTCAAACACTTTTTCTTCATTCATATGCCATCTAAGATATTGTCTGTAATCCATGAAGTACAACTTAGCAAACAAGTAATTAATTCAGTCATTCCGCTTTCGAAAGCACGGTCAGCATCTGAGCTAGTATATATGTAAGCTCTATGGGAAGTTACTTAAAACCGCGAATTAGTTGTATGTGGACAGTACAGAATGAATGCATATTAATGTAACAGTCTCGGACTCTCAAACGGGATATTAGCATGCAAACAACATTTGCAGAGGCTAACTAAAGGAAGGTTCACATTATTTGTAAGGCTCATTTTTCTACATACTCATACACTTAATGTGTTCAATATATATATATATATATATATATATATATATATATATATATATATATATTAACTGAAATGCCTTTTCTTCGCGTAAAGAGAATAGGTATATGAGAAACATTTGAATTTCCTTCCCCTTTACGTTACTTATTTCAATGTCAGTGTAATGATAAAAATAGAGAAGATTCTCTACTTTTGAGATAAATATTGAAACACCCTACTCCATATTATACGCTCTAATCAAATTGGTAATATTTAAAAAGCTGATTGATGGGGCACTATGTTCCAAAAGTTATTTCAAATAGGTCAGACGTTTTCCAGACCCCGAAAGTCATGAATTTGAAGCTAGTTTCAGCGATCTCTACCGATATTTCTCAACTTAAAAGATAATAGGAGCATCATTATTCACTTTGACGTCCCCGAAAACTATGGAATATTTTTATGTTAGCCGTTTCAACTTCCACCCCTTGGGGTCTTACTCAAACGTTATTTTTCTAGACTCCAATTCATATGTCTTCCGAAATTGGTTGAAATTGCTCCAGACGTTCCAGAGTTACACTTGAATATGCATTTATATACATCTATCCAAGTATATAACTAGGTGGAGATGAACGAGAAACTCGTTTGGTGTTACCTCTATAAATTTCCAATCCATCTCATATATCCGTTCATGCCCAAAACTTGCAGTTTTGTCATGCAATTTTATTTTTTCACCCCATTTCACCCCCATGCCAATGAGGGCTGTATTTAAACTAAGAGCATGATTATCTATCTCAGCGATAACAAGAACTGTGGATTAGATACTAATATACTTGTTTTCGATTGATTTTATATCGCAACCCTTTTCACCTAATATGGGTGCTAATGGAGGTTAAACGTGAACTTAAACGGCATCTGGATTATAACTATTCATCTCAGCGATTCCAAAAACTACGGATTCGACAAAACTAATATCCTCCGTTTATGATTGTTTTTACATGTCAATCTCTCCTGCTCCTCCTAGGGATTCTAAAGAGTCTTACGCCACTGGGAGATGAACTTGGACTTAAATAATATTGGAAATGTGACCAACAAACTTATAGATCTCGAAACCTATATATTCATTAATAATATATATTTGTCATTTTCGATTATTTTTACATGTCACCATTCTCTCCTTCACGGGTGCTAATGGAGGCCTAACTTGAACTTGAACGGCATTGAGAGAGTCATTATTCACCTCAGCAACAAATAAAACTATGGATTTGACTGTCGTCTTCGACTATTTTATATGTAAGCTACTACTCCTACTCACTACTCCTAAGTGTGCCCAGGAGGAGTACCTTGCTGCTGGGCAGAAATTGGATTTAAAGAGTACCATATTAGTCTATCACCATACATCATCACGCTCCCAAATATTGATAATTTTCATCACCAGAGTACATTCATAAATTTCACTGCACTCATAAGTGTTCCTCTGAAGCTCCTTCACGTCATTATATATGTGAGTGGGAGCTCCCTTGTGGCTAAACGGTTAACATACAAGCTTTCATCATGGAAATCCGAATTGCACTCCCAGCGAGAGCTCATGTGGTTCGGATTCCACATTAAGCTGTAGATCCACGTCTCATATATAATTTCTGCTGAAAGAACGCTAATTTCAAAGTCAAATCAAATCAAATGTGTGTGTGTGTTACCTTTAAACTCTATGACCCTTCGGATCTTCCTCACCTATAAGTATACCAATTGCTAATCTGCTTTAAACTGCATCTGTGAAATAGTCTATTATAAACGCAGTAATCAACTACTGGAAACGTTTGGAGAAATGGATGAGTAGCAGTAATGTGCTTACGTATCAAAGGTATGTAACATAAAAAGTGCACTTATTGTGAAGAAAATTTAAAGTCTGATGGTTCTTTCCCGAATTGCATTGTGTTGCATAAATATATAGTGACAATAACACCAGGTAAAGTAGTAGTTACTATGTCATGTGAAGTTACAATTGGTGAGATAAGAGGATGAAAGTAGTATGTAACAAATTGTATATTTCGAGAAAATCCAAGTGAAAAAGTTTCATGATTGTATTTATTAATAGATTACTATACATAATACAAATGTTTATATCTTCATCCAAGCAAGAAGTCTCGTAAATGAGGTTTACTGTAGCAAGAATAACACATAACACTTTCACCCAGAACTGATCTTTCCAAATCAATAAATTGACATTTCCATCTCCTGACATGATATCCCTTCAGTTTGTGTACCTGTTGTAACGTTACTATGCAAAATATGTCTTGTTATTATTTTAGGTATATTTTATACCTTTCCAAAAGTACCTTATATCTTTGAAGCATTTTGTAAATATGTAATAATTTTCAAGTATGCCGGATAACACTTAAGACAATTACATTACTTTACATTAACTACTTTGAGGACGGAAACGTTATTTTATTCTTTACTGTATGCTGTTATCCTTTACTGCCATTCTAGACTTACAATGTAAAACTTTATTAACAAAAATTATAATTCGAACTGTTTCCTCAAACGAAATACTCGATAGCTTAAACAGAGTTCTGAAAGCTTAATGAAAATGTCAATTCTAGTTTTTCTTCTAGGTGTTAAAAGTATAATTAATAAAGTTAGTTTGACAAGAGTATTTTTTCTATTTGACTAATAGTTTTCGAACCTTACTAAAAAATTGACCTATAGAAAATCAAGTCTATTGAAGGGTATTCATTACCTATTGTGCCATACACAACCACTTCATTTATTTAGAATGTACAAAATGAAACTCATCAAATACTAGACATACGAAACACAATAAGATGTATTAAAATGAAGCCATTTATGGAAGTTTTCTGTAGAACAATGTTACTGCAACGTTACTACAACGGTATTTAATGTGTTTCGATTATTAAAACCTAATTAATAGTTTATATATTATCTGCTGCTGAAAGAGTCGTTAAGCTCAAAATCAATTCTGTAGTATATAGTAAGCAGTTTTGAAGTAACATTGCTACATCAAAATATACAAACATAAATATATTCTCACATTGATACAATTTAGCTTAAAACTGAATAATTGTAGTTGCAGAGCTCTTCTAGTCATTTCAAATGCAGTTAAAGATTAATAATATAGATCAAAACAAATGAGCTTCGTTTCAGTGTGTAAAACTACTGTAGAATTCCAAATTGTGGGAATTAAATACAACACTTGAAGTATTACATCTATAACTACTGATTGTGAAGATTAATAAAATCAAAGAAAGAACCTGTTTCTCGAACGATAAATCCGCATCAGAAAGGCATTACTTGTTATGCCTTATTATTTTTCTACTATAGCGATAAAGGTTGAAACTGTAAATCGTTAATTTGAACCCACTTTTGGTTTGAGTAGATAGTTAAGGGAGGACATAGGACTTCCAGTTGGAATGTTGAATTGATTTCACAAACACTATATCTCGATATCTCTTACTGTTCCTACTCTACGGAAGTCTGGATTGAAACAGGAAGTAATACTAAATTTCAAACAACTTCCGGTTTTGATAGATTATTGTGAGTTTGTTAGAATATTGTGATAGTATATTATCTTGACACCTTGAACGAACTGCAAAAAAACTCCTGTCACTATTTATATTATCATTTTTGTTCTATGACCATAAATGTTGAAACCGGAAATCGATTATTTCAAACACTTCCGGTTTAGATAGAGGCTTAATGTAGGAGATGAAACCTGTTTTCGGGACCCTAAATCAATTGGAAAAACACATCTCGATATATTTTCCCATTTTTGCTCTATAAAAAATCACTATTGAAATTGGAAATAGTAGTTAAGTTCAACCACTTTCGATTTTGGTAGAGCATTCGGGATAGTCATGGTACATTGCCTTAATACATTGAATCATTTTTTAAAGAACGCTTTTCACTATCTGTTTCCATTTTCGTTTTATGGTGATAAAAGTTGAAACCGGAAATGAGTCAGTTTGAACCACTCCGGTTTGAATAAAGAGTCAATGGAGAAAATTAAGCCTATTCTTGGACGCTGAATCAATTGCAAAAAAAAAAAAAAAAAATCACATCTCGGTATCTCTTATTATTTTCGCTCTGTGGAAATCAGTATGAAAATTGAAACTAATATAAAATATGAACCACTTGCAGTTTTTGGTACGGTATTTGGTGTAGTCATGGTACGTTGTTTTGAGACGTCGAATTGTTTGCAGAAATCAGCTTTGCACTCTATCTCTTATAGTTTTCGCTTTATTGTGATAAACGTTAAAACCTTAAATGACAAATTTGAACCACATTTGGTTTCAGTACAGAGTTAACACGTAAAACTGAAAACTGAAATGAAATCTTTGAGTTTTACGTCCCACGTTTATGCCGGGTAGGCAAAAGGAGACGCTGTTGATGAGCAATGAGTGAAATGGTGGAATGAGGAAAGTGGGAGGAAACGGGAGAACCCCGAGGAAACCCCCCACACGGTGTTTGTCCACCACAAAGTTCACTTGGCGGGAGCAGAGTTTGAACCCGGGACCTCATGCACCAGTGTAAAACTGAGTTTGGATTTTAGTGCTATACGAGACACTGTATGTCTCATAGAAGGTTGGTCCGTGGATGCTAGTAATGTTAAAAATCTCTATAAATGAAAATAGCACAAACGCACAGAGGTAATACAATGCATAGAACAGCACCACACAGAAATGAAGTATCGCACGAGTCACTGGTGACTCGTAAAGCAGTGAACGTGTTAACAGAGGAGATGGAACCTACCTTTGGGATGCTAAATCTATTGCAAGAAAACACCTCGATATATCTTACCATTTTTGCTCTGATACCCGTCTCAAACAGGCTGACGGACAAAGTAGTTCATTAAGAGTTTCATCTCTTACACATAGCATAGCTTGAAAGTAGGAATTCAATTATTGACAAGAATGTATCACTACCAACTAGTACTTCAAGTGTCAAATACAATATTTTGAAACAGGAATCAATAGTATCTGGAAGTAAATAAATATACTTACTATATTCAGTTTTATATTTTGTAATCGTTTAGATTTCCCGTTTGTTTTACCTAAAAATAAATGTGTTAGTTTTGAGGTAACAAGGTGTAAAATATGATAAAGGTTTATATTTGCAAGGATCACTAGTAAATATTTAGATTAAATCTACATCTTCCTACTCTTGAAATCAATGCAATTACGTAATTCTAGAAGTCTTCCATCTTAAATAAATATATTTAAAATATCTCGTTTTTTTCCAACTTTAGACGGAGAATTTCATTAACTTGGTTATGGTGTTGAAAGGACAGAGGAAAGGAAACACGAAAAGTTGCCCGGAGACCTGCTTTCATCTCTTCTACTCATGATCTTTATCCAACCTTTCTCGTTTTACTGTTCATCCCCTCTATTTTTATGCCTCAACTCTGTTTTTCCTCTTTTGGCTCTAAGCTTTTCCGTTCGTAGGACGCTATCAAACGCTTCAATCTTCTTAGAAGAATGGAGTTGCATCCTGAAGGATTGTGCGTTCAAGCCTCTCTCGTCATCCTTTTCTCTTCCGTGATCCCCACCTACATTACTCCTTCCCTTTGTGAACCACCCGCTAAACTTTTTCCCACCATATTCCCTTTACCTAACTCCGTTCTTTCATCCATCTCATCCCCTCAAGAGGAAGTTATGCATTTTGTATGACGTCTATCACAGCGGACAGAACGCATGCAGAAACGTAAGGAATGAGAATTTTATAGAAAAAAATGATAAAGTACTGTAGAAAAGACGATGAGTACGGACAAAGACTGAGTTGAATGCATTGTTGATGCTAGAATACTTTGCTTGCCATCTACCAAGCACAATACGGAGCGACTATGCAGACGTTTTGCTTCATGACTGCAATCTATTCTTTATCCCTGTTAGTACGTCCTTTTTCAGTTCAATTTGAAAGTGGAAGTAAATATTAGTTAAAGAGATAGATCGTTTTCCAGCGTGTGAAATATTAAGTATAAAAAAAGTTTGAAGTGGTATATACGTTGCTCTTATAGCAACTTAACTTTATTAACTCTTTTATATGATGCAACCAACTTAGCTATACAAGTTTGAAGGTTGCATAGCACTTCGGAAGTAAATATTAGTTGAACAGATAGATCGTTTCCCAGTACGAGCGTGTGGAATAGTAAGCACAGAAAAGTTTGAAGTGATAGCAATGTAACTTTCCTAACTCCTTTATATGTATGCAACCAACTTGACCTTACAATTATGAAGGTTGCATAGCACTACATAATACATTGTACGGATGGATTTTTTAATCAGGGAAAGACTTCTCTTGACAAGCAGGGCCTACATTTAGTTTCGTCTTTAGTTCCATAGTGCTATGAATTTTAGAAATCAATAACGAACAGAAGTATTGATATGTAAAGTAATGACCACAAATAGAAAACAATATGTTTTTATGCAGGTTTTTCAGTTCCAAGGTTAATGCGATGTTCGAATCACATTCATTACATGCATATTGATGTTCATCCTTTAGTTGATTTTCTAAGAACGAATCTACAGATCTCATTCAATATTGACCAAGCTTCGCATGGTCGTTAACCTTGATATGCTTAGTATGCATGCGTAACATTTTCGTATGTACATCTTTGTTTCCTGAGTAATCAGCCAATTGAAGTTAGGGTTCGGACTCCGTAAAATTTTCGGATTAAAAATTATAATTACTATTATTTACAACAACAATTATAAGTATCCACAGAACAAGCATGTTAAACGTAAATCTGATGTTAAATGTTAACTGGATATTGTTGTTGAAAGTATAATGTTTCCTTTTATCCCTAAGAGCTCCATTGGCTAAGCTGTTAGCGTACACGCATTTGACGTGGAAGACCCGGGTTCGATTCCCGGTAGGAACTCATGTGGTTCGGATTTCACGTTAATCAGTAGATCCACGTCTCATATAACCTCGCTGCTGAAAGGGACGCTAAACTAAAATCAACTCAACTCAACTCAACCTTTTATCACTAAGGCGATGAAGAAGTGGATCTACAGTTTAAAGTGCAGTCAAAACTATCGTAATACGTTAAATACTTTCCAACAGGAAATTTGAGGCTGACGGAATCAAACTCGGAATCCTTATGACAAATGAATTTTGTTGTCACTAGACAAGCGGAGAAAAGGCTTCACGTTAGCTTGATAAACTTTATATAAATGCAGTGCGTAGTTATGATATAGATTTACTAAAATCAATGAAGTAAAGTCCACAATCGGAAAACGAAATCGTTATTTTATCTTGTTACTACATTTTTGAAAATAAGTATCATTTCCTCTTCTAATGAACTTATTTTTCATTTTTATGTGATCTTGCTGAAATTCCCCTTTAGAGACGTTTATTCCTCCAACTGTCTTTACTCAAGTTATTTCCACAATTATTTATATTTGTCTAGTCTCACAATAGTACTTGTATATACTTGTTCCGTTTCATTTGTATTCTTATGCCTGTTGTTGCGAAAGTAGCCGTAATGACTGACTACTTCTAACACGTTCTCCAACACTATGTGTGGTCACAGGTTCGATTTCCTGTTGGTTCTCATACTGAACGTAACATTACAATGTAAAATTTTAAAATACGAGGTGTGTTCAAAAATTATCGATTTTTTTTCCCACGTAAAACAATCAAGCATGGGAGGCTTTCTTCAGCGTAGATGTAGAGGGGACACTGATGGACAGTTGTAAACTTTTTTGTACCCACAGAAAGCGCCAATTTCTAGGAGTCAACCAACGATTGAAAATGTGTAGTGAGCGGTTGTCGGATTTCAGTTTTTTTGTCAAATGACGGAAAAACTTGAGCAGTGACATTACATCAATTTTTACTAAAAGCTTGGTTATAACCAAGCAGAAAATATTCAATCGGTTAGGTACATTCAATTTTGAACGAAAGTTTGAGCATGAGGAGAGTGTCCGAAAAGTTTGATTCAGGCTTTCGTAGGTAAATACAGTGTTCTTATGTGTCATCAGGCTCCCTAATCACCCGGCATGGCTCCGTGTGGGTTTTGATTATTTCCCAAACTGCAAATGCTACTAAAAGGGACCCAACTTCAGTCAAGACAACATATCATGCGCAATGCGACGTAGCGATTGTTCACTATTCCATAAACTCCATTTCAGAGGTGTTTCTAACAATGACGGGAGCACTGAGAGAAGTGTCTGCATTACGAAGGAGACTACTTTGAAGGGGGTTAGTGTTTCGGATTTCCAAATCAATAAAGGTGTTTTTGCCAACCAAAAGTTTGATACTTTTCAAACACACCTCGTAGTAACTTCGCTATTGTATACTGACATCACAAATGGCCAATTCAACTATACTAAAATAAGAACACTAAATGAGTAATAAGACTATCGGCATCACAAATGATCATAATTTAACTTTACTAAAACAATACTGAATGACTCAAAAATCTTTTGAAATTACAAACTAAAATTACAAATTATTAACTTAACTGAATCAAAAATTGACTGTAGTATAGAACAACAAGTAACTAAAACATACTTTACCATAACAAGAAATAACGAATAGTATTTTTTATCTCCTGACAGCTACAAACCAGAAATTTTACTAAATTGAAATCAATGGTCTGTAATTGCCTTGATATTGCAGACAATACAGTTAAATGAATTTAAAATATCATTGAGTAATAATTAATAACTTTAACTTAATTAAGAGCTTACAATGAGAGACTCATTTACCTCTTACTTTTACAAATAACCAATTAAATTGTATGAAAATCATATCAATTGGCCTATAAATTTACTGATACTGTATTTGACAAACAATGCACTTACTAGTAGTAACTGAACAATACTGTATACCGAAAGTAAGTTTAATATTAAGGATGTGTTACTATTCACATGTCTTAAAGCATATCGGATTTTTGTAGTAGGATCCCCTTTTTTGGAGCTTATCTGAAAGATTTAAGTCGTTTTTGGAAAGTAAACTTGCAGACATTATACTGCAGAGTAAAGTTATCATTCGCTAGATTGGCACAGTGGTGAATATTTTCTTTAATTGAGAACAATAAACTACAACGTTTATTAAGTAAGATTTAAAGAACTTGAAACATTTCAAAGAATGTAATTAAATCCAAAAGTATGTCATCCAAAAGCACTTGAAAGAACTATAATTTTTACTTTTAAAATTATGATGTCGTATTGAGCAGATATTGTATGTAAAAGAAAACGTGAAAAGTGTATGCCATTAAATACAAGTATAAAACTGTTCTCTTATATTTATTTTTTAGATCAATTTACATGTACTTTTATTATAAAATTTCTAAATAGTTATGTGTGATGTACATTCTACAAGCGAGTATTGCTGTTAGCTGTGAAATATTATTTTTAAGTCAACTATTTATAAGCTACGTTAAAGCACTAAGTAAAATTTATAAACCGTATACTATAACATCACATTAGGCTAATCCCAATCTTGTGGTGGAAAGTATTATCTGCGTGGAAATGTAGGAAGTTAAATATAAAGTTTAATGAGAGTAACAAAACCTTTCGGAAACCTCGTTGTATATTGTTAAGCTAAGAGGTAATTGGTGTTTCCAGGGAATTCCAAAGTCAGCCAATGACTCTCTGTAATACAGGCACACACACACACACACCGAGTAAACCAACGGCATCTACGTCACTCACTCCTTCCCTCACGTTTTTCCTTAAAACTCTTGGGCGTGCTGTACGTCTAGAAGAAAACAACAAAGCAACCCAAAATTCTACCGACCTTATGCTTCAAACCTTGCTTAAGGTGGCGAATATCAGGCAGAGTGTTTGATTAGTGGAACGCGGCTTTCGCTTGATGTATGAGTCAAGTAAAACAAGACTGGTTGGGAAGAGGGGAGGTGGGGGGTCACAGGTGCAAATGGAGAAAGTGAGGCGGCTTGTGTATGTATTCAATGGATGACGGGTTCAGATAGAGATATCGATTCCCCTTTCCCGTAGTGGATTCCCAGTTTCCGTCTACCTCATCCTACCACTTCCCGGTTCAAATTCTGTCTTCTTTTTTCCTTTTCTTCCCATCTACTCTTCCTTTCACCTCTTCTTCGTCTTCTTTGATGTGCAGGAAAGGGGGTGAAGGTCGAAGAGAAGTGGAATGGGGAAACTAGGAAAGGGAAGGTATGGGTGGCATCCGAAAGAAGCAACTGCACCTGGATTCTCTCCTTACCGCGGCACAGTGTATTATATCCAGTGCAAACAGAAAAGGCTCTGGATTGGATTAAAGTTCCTTCAGCATCTATGTATACACAACGGATAATAACAGAACATAATGTAGGTACTAGATACTACTTTATAATATTACTTTCGCTTTTCAAGAAAAACATGTGTATCCACTTAGATCAAAGATGCTTCAATAAGTTATATTAATCCTGTAGTAAGTATCTCTAACATCTATCAGATGAGGTCAACGAAATGTAGAAGACATAATCGTTGTTTTGTTTATTTGATGTCAGATATTCACTTTCATCACCAAGACTCTGTACGACAAAGAACTACAAATTTACACGAATATAAACACGAGTGCTTTCATTTGGAACAGAACTTATGTCTTTCACAATTAAAGTTAGAACTCTATCAATTTAAACAGAAGACAATTCAAAATGTCATAATCTTATATGGTTGTTTTTCATTTTTTTTAAATAATGGAAAATAATGAAAAACATGAGGATGTTGGCCGAGATAATACAAAGATCTATAAAGCTATATATAGGCTATACACAATAGGAGTTTTCTTTATCGTTGAATAAGTTGTCAGTAAGGTGTGTGTAACAAAATTGACTTACAAAATCATTTCACTTTTTCTAAAAAAGAAAAATGCCATAGTAATACAGTATTTCCTCAATATTGTACAGACGTGTTCAAATTATTAGACTCACACTCGAAAAATGCAAAATTGATGTAGGATTCCTAATTTCAGAGTTCTAGAACATTTAATTTAATGGTTAAACCACCAATGTAGGATCCTTCATTTGTTTACTGTACAGTTGAAGTGGTGGTATCACCGTTGAACAGCAAATGGTATTAGTGGGGGGTGGGAATACTGAAAGTGGTGTTTCAGTTGTAGATAGCTATTGTGGTCCCTATCAACAAGTTACTGTCTGAAATATTGTGGTTGCTGTCATAAGAAGTTAACTACATTCAAAGAGTTCATCAGTTCAAATGGGCCAGTTTAAAATGATCGTGACGTGTTTCATGTATCAATCTTTTACTTGCAACAAAATGGGAAAAGCAAAAGACTTTGGAAGTTAACAAAATGCGTAAAATGCAAGTTAACAAAATGCTTCTGGTGGAAATAAGATATACACGGCAATACATTGCTAGTATAGTTTGGATAGAACAAACACCTGTGAGTAGAATCTCTGTTGACGTGAACAAGAGCCAAAATAGGGTTGAGAAGTATGGGCGGAAACCAAAGCTATCGCTAAAAGGTATCAGAAAACTAAAAGGATTGGCTCTGGAAAACATAAGTACAGCTTCTAACAGACGTAAGCATAAAAATGGCTGAGTATGGTGGAGACAATTGGCCAAAAGTGTTCTAAGGATTCTTTGTGCCGAGAGAATTAGAGTCTACTCCAATCATGACAAAGAAGCGAGTAGAATGGTCACCAGGCGTAGAATATTGGGCTACTGACGATTGGAGAATAGTGTGTTTCAGTGATGAGTCATGCATCTTTGTGTCTGATGAATGTTCACATATGTGCGACTTTGATCTGGGAGGAATTCAAGTTGGAATGTCTTTAATAAACTGTGAAGCATCATACTTCAGTCATGGTCTGGGGTGTGATCTCTGTCTTCGAGCCTGGAAGATCGTATATACTAGAGAGGACAATAAAGCACGACCAATACCTACAAGTTCTTCAAGAAGAACTGCTTTCCCAGATTGCACTCTGGTTTGATGATATACACTTCATCCTTATGCATGATGTAGCCCCATGCTACCGGGCCAAAACTACGAGAAAATTCTTCCAGGACAACGAAATTAGTATTCGTCCGTGGCTAGGCACCAGTCCTGATATGAACCCGATTGAAAACTTTTGGAGCTTCATGAAAGAAAAGCTAGAGAAGAAGCACATTAAAATCAAATTTCAATTCATCAAGGAGATCAACAATTTGTGGTATCAAGATGCTGAGTTGAAGGCAAAATGTGCTAAACTCGTACGTAGTATGCCACAAAGGATGAAAGACTTAATAAAGAATAAGAGATTTCATAAGAAATATTAATATTTGTGTGAGAGATAATCTCCTTGTAAGTATTCCATTTCATTTTTTGTTTCCAATTTGGATATACACACTTTATAGCAATTATATTTGAATGTTACGTACGCATTTGCTTTATTGATATTGAAAAGCATATGCCACACCCACTACAAATTAGGACAGAGTTACAAAGTAGTAATTTGGACTATGTTCGAGAAAATATTTCTCACGTAATATTGTAAGAACAGTAAAATATAAAGAAACTGAATGTAAAATGTAAAAACACGTCTGTATACTAGTGTTCATTTAGTACGGTTAGTTTGAGGAACTTTAAAAATTAGGAACTACTTATGAATAACTACAATATTTTTTTGTACTTATTTGAGGTAGAAGTTACAGAACTTACACCAAACACAGAAACGTTGAATTAAATCCCTTTCTCTAGGAACCATGAAGGCTTAGTGGCAAAGCAGCTGCTTTTGACAAGTGGACCTTCTGGTGGACAAACACCGTGTTCGTGGATTTTCTCAGGGTTCTCCCGTTTCCTACCACTTTCTTCGTTGCACTTTTATAATTATTCACATTACCACAGTCTCCCTTAGTTCCGTAGCATAATCGTGGGACGTTAAACTAAATATTTTTTTTCCTCAGCAGGGAGTTTAATAATCGAGAATAAACGTTCCGAAATATTTATCGGTAAAAATAATTTGTAAGATCGTTTTTAGAAAATATGGTGGTGGCTAAAGGAAGAGCCACTTTTGGAAAATATTTGAAATTATTTCTGTGTTAGTATGGCGAATAAATAAAATTACTTAATTTTAAATTTAAAATATTTAATATGCATTATTTTATTTTCAGTGTACAGCAGTTCCATTTAAATGCAATTAAATATGAACATCAGTTTTATATTTACTGTTGCTATTCTTCATACTCTGTATTTACAAGTTGTATGAGCGTAAAAGAGTATGTACATCGCCATCAAGAAAGGAAAAACAACATTAAATATAATCCGCTAGTTAAGTTTATATTGCTAATATATATATCCCATAAAAGTAACTTTTTTTTCTCAGCTAGATAAGATCTCTCAGTTATTACACTCTTCAACAATTTTTAAAAATATTCACACAGATAAACAAAATATTATTTCTTTGTGTTTTTTGGGCTACTGAACGTGAAAATTATACTTAAATTATTATTTGATTTGCTCTTGGTTTTCACGTAATGAACTGAGTGGCGTCATGTGTATTATAATACGCATGTCGTGAGGGGACTATATTTTCCATGATCTTCTAGCAATATTCACTAAATGTTCATAGTGATGTCGATCATCGAGGATATATACGACACACACACACACACACACACATATATATATATATATATATATATATATATATATAAAGGTTCATAACCGAAGAAAAACAGTTTGTTACAATTGATCCTATATACTGTTTAGGAATACAGCTACACAGTACAACTTTGAACAATACCGATGCGGATTGTGCTTCATATTCAACTCACTTCAACGAGCTTTGCAGTATGTATTGAAATCACCTACTCTTTTCAAAGAACGTCTCAAAATTCGTATTCCTACTGAGAATGTTAACACTTGCAGGGAAAGATGTAAATAATTTTACGTTATAACCGTGATACCAAGATTTTTTCTAAATTTAAAGAGCTCTAAATTTCTGATTGTATAATTGGGTGTTTCTTGAGCTATGATTTGAAATAAGACCGGTCTTAACGCTAATTAGATCGATTACTTTCAATTGCGTTGCAGGTTAGAACATAATACACTCCCACTAGAACATAATACTATTTACAAACAACACATTGAAAGTTAGCTGGGAACTTGGTACCGACCAAATTAGTTCAGTACCTCCTGAGACTGGCCGTGATATGAGCGATCTGCATTTTGTAACTAGTCTACATTTCAGAAATCTAATGGATTTTGTTCTTCCAGATTTGGGAAGAAAATGTTTTTTTCGTCCGAGTTCGAAGAAACATTTTTAAGATTCAGAAATAAGAGGTATTTTGCTATGAAACATAGGCTGAATCGCACATGATATCTTAGACACACATTTTTTTAAAATTTTCTCTTGATATATATCCATTTCTTAATAGGAGGAGCAACATAGAGATATAATAATGAGTAATGTGACTGCTAGACTCCCACAAACCATGAATGTTGTACAAAATCACATACAACACACGTGCTAAGTTTTGATGGAAACTTAGTATGTTCTGAGATGTTAAATTTTTGTAATTATGCTTCAATGTAGAAGATTATGTTTTCATTAGTGATCTTGCATTAGTTTAAATATTACCCTCTAGAGTTGATAAAGCATGTAACGCCATTGTGGCGACATTGGAAATTGTTGCGACCGTGATTCTGAAGTTCGATTACAGGCGTCAGTTGCTAACTAGTATACAACCGGTCAATAAAACAGTCTAAAGTCTCTATAAGTGTTATATAATTATTGGATACCTTGAAGTTGTAATCAAAATTATTATAAAATATATCGAAGAGATTAATGTTTATTATATATGAGGTTGAAACTAAAATGTAAGGCGAGCTTAAACTTTTGGGTCCAATGGTAATATGATTGATTGGGTGTATTCTATCGTTGTTTGAGCAATCTATAGGGCTAGTATATGTATATGTATTCAATTCGGTTTAGAGATTGACTTTAGTCAATTCAGTTATTGTCAAAATTGTTATTATCAAGTTTGGATATTTTTATAAAGGATATTCTTGGAAGTCATATTTTCCTTTATCCTAGATTGCCTTATTTAGTTTCTAAACATTTTTGCGTATTTTATAAATTACTATTATTACTAGATGGGTTCAACTATCCTTATTTCAATTAACTGAATTTAAATGTGGGGTATGTTATGCATTCCTGACCGGTAACAATGGGGCTATTCTTATTAATGCGACAAGCCATCGGCTCAGTTCGAGTTGGCTCAGGTGAGAAATCGGTTCGAGCCGGTTCAGTTCGATGAGCCATCCGCTCGGTTCGACTCGGCTCAGATGAACCACTTTCTCGAATCAGCTCTTTTAAGGAGCGCCGTCGTCCCAGTAGACGTGATATATGAGTGTTTTTTCTGAGCTCGGCTCTGTGGTGAACAATCCAGAGCCGATTGTTTAAACTAATTACACATTTAAAGTCGGCACGCTTCATTCACCGCATTCAAACGGATCGAGTTTGCTCGCTATAGGTTAGATTGGATGTTGCTTTGAGGAAAGTGACTGTATGTCCGGCTTAGTGAGTCTTCTTGTATCTGGTCTCTCCTTAAAGAAATTCTTCAGCTGTGAAAAGGATTGTTACGAAACAAATTTCTTGTAAAGTCAAGTGTAAATTTCCAACTCGATTTTTTTTTTTTTTTTTTGTATAACTACCTTGAAGAATTGATGGATTTAAGCAGTTTTTAGTAGTTTCCATCGGTTCAGATAAGTGGTTTTCATTGGACATTCGAAAAAGACACACTAAAAAGAACAATATTTTTATTGAAAATACAACTTCACAGTTTTTATTTACAACAGCATGTTTCGCACCCATACAACACCACAGGATTTTCATTGGAGAAAAGATATTCAAGTGATAATTAACACACAGTTTCCTTACTGTTAATGCACTTTGCTGTTCTGATGGAGATTTCAGTAAAACTTAAATTAGTATCAGTTTGGTCAACAACGACATACTGATGTTCTCTGAGGCTTCATAGCGTAAACGTGAGGATTTATGAATTATCGGAAATGGATTTTCTAAAAGGTACTCTAAACTTTTGAATATACAAAGGGTAATGTTGAATAGATCTAATAGTAATTTTGAATGGGCACACTAGAAGCGAAATGACAAAATATTTCATTGATATAAAAATATAAATTTGACAGAATCCTATCTTGTCTAGAGTTCAATCTGTTGGTTAAGTTACTTTTAAAATGTAACGCGTTACTTTGTCATCAACTTTTCCTTATATACAGTATACGATACAAGTTCTACTACATGATAGTTGTTACTAATATAACTCATACTCTGTTCGGAAGTAGCCGTAGCGAAGCTAGCTACAAATTTTGTAGCTCTAGCTGTAGTTGCGCTACAAGTCTAAACCTGTAGGTTCTAGCTGTAACTGAGATACATATTTTTATAGCTCATACCAAATTTGCACTACAGCCACAAATACATCTTTTCCAGGACGCAAAAATATTTTGTAACTCCAACATTTCCTCACAATTTTTAGTAAATTTTTATATGATAATAGGGAGAATATATGACTATTTTCTGATTTGTCTCCAATTATTTTGCAACAATATTGCAAAAAAAAATTTCTGAAAAAAAAAATGGCGTCTTGAGGATGGGTCAAATGGATAGTAATGACTCTTAAAATGAACCTACATGTCAATCTAGCAGCGAAAATGTATACAACTTTGGGGGAGGGTATATATACTTTAAAAAGAACAAAGAAAAATGAATGAAATGCAAATTGATTGACAAAACCTTTATGTAATGTTTTAACCAAACTTGAAGTTCAGTTATGCAAGTAGACGCCACGACATACATTATGATGCATAATGCAAAGTAAACTATGTTTGTGACAAGAGTTTAAGTAGCGAATTGCTGTAGAGAGAGCTCTCCACTTTAAAAGTAACTGTAGTTCAGCTACTTTTCTGGAAAACTTGCTAATAGCAGTATCATGTAGCTGTAGCTGCAATGCAACTACTTTTGAAAAGTGGCTTTCCGATCACTGCTCATACTAAAGTAATGTTGGCAAATGGCGAATATGCAATATAAGGTAACTGCAGCTATATATGCCAGTGCCGCTAAATACGCCAGGTGTTCAGTGCTGGAATGTTTCCGACGAAATCCGCTAGAATGCATCTCCAATATGTGCCACTGGCTTGGACAAGAGGCGTGTCTAATTTACTGACCTCAACATTTTCTTGGTCGCCGCCAAAACTATGAAGGCCATCAACTTCAAATTTTCACAAAATATATCACTCAAAACCACAAATTACATACACCAACTTTCATTGAGATATCTCAATATCTACGACTGGTTCGGCTCAGCTCGAGCTCCAGCTCGGTTCAACTGAGTCAACAGCTCTTGCTGGCGCGATTAGAATAAGTCATTGGCTCGGTTCGGCTCAACTCAGATGAGTCATCGGCTCGAACAGGCTCAGTTCGGTTTGACGCGGCTCAGGTGAGCCATCGGCTCCAGCCGTTTCGGTTGGGTAAGCCATCAGCTCTGTTCTGCTCAGCTCAAGTGAGCCATTGACAACAGCCGGCTCGGTTGGAATGAACCATTGGCTCGGCTCGGCTCAGCTCAGGTGAGCCATCGGATCAAGCCAGCTCATTTAGGATTAGCCATCGACTCGGTTCGGTTCGGCCCAACTGAGCCGAGGGTTTTAGCCGGCTCGGTTGGGTGAGCTTTTGACTCACTTCTCAGTTCGGCTCGGTGGTGACTGAGCTGTGAACCGAGCCGCTCGAGCCCTTGACAAGTCTACTACTTTGAACTTGAAAAACTTGAAAACTGATTTGAAAGAAATAGAAAACACAACTCATCTCCACTTGCAAAATACTTGTTCGGGGTAAGATGATGGTCAATGCTTCATGAAACTGAGGGCATTCTTGTGAGATAGACTATACCAAACGGTGGTACTATTGAGTGATATTAAGACATTTAAGTGAAAAAAATGTGAGATCATCATGAAAACCTATCTAAAATGGTTCTGATACACCAAGACAACATAAAGTTCACAGGTGTAACAACGAAATGAGAGGAAATAAAATGTTGTCTTACCAAATTCAGTACCCTCAAACCTTTTCTCTATTCCCTGTTTAATAATAATAATAATAATAATAATAATAATAATAATAATAATAATAATAATAATAATAATAATAATAATAATAATAATAATAATATGAACTGCGTTCTGGTAGTGATGAAGGATGTATTAGTTCTGATAGTGATCTCCTGAATACTAAAACTCCGGATTTATTTGCAGGTTTGCGAAAATCTTATGGATCTATGTAAGAAGCGATTTGCACTAAGGAGGATTCACATTGGGATATATAGAAAAGGTTTTATGCCTGTATACCTTATTTTTGGATAAAGTAGAACGTTGTCCATCACCTCCTTGTAATGCATACAATATGAAAGTGTACTACAAGAATAACTGAAAATTTACAAAATGAGAAAAAGTAAGAGCATCGAGTAGGATTTGAACCACGTTCAAAAGTACTAAATTCGCACAAAAAGCAAAAATTTACTAAGTATGGCTTTTGAAACAACTACGAATTTTCCTTCCAATTTTGTAAATAGAGAACGAATTTCTTAACAACTCTCCCTTTTTAACAAATTTTGTGGTCAAGAATCGCTTGTTCTTTACCTAGAACTCAGTTTTCTGGATTTACCAGAACTATGATGTTCTAAATGCATCATTACATTAAGTTACAAATAGAGAACTAAGTATTTCAAACAGAAAACTGTGATCTGTGTTCGGAAGTCTCGTTGTTTCCTATCCTTATGAATTCCCCTATCATTACGTCGCGTTGTTGCCAAACCTACAATTTTAAGGGACTTAACAAAAATTCGTGCGTGCAGTTATATCTTGGAGAAGTGTACATAAAGGTTACATGGAGAAAAGATTATACTGTTAAGATTTATTGGCATTCTTAGGGCATAAATATTTTATGCTCTGAAAGAAGGTTCAGATAAATATCTTAAAAATGATATATACCTAAAATGACCAAAAAGGGGTATGACGCTCTTGAGAATTATAACACGCGCCAATTTCTAGGAAAACAAAGTAATTCATATTCTCAATTTTGTCAATGAACTACACATGAGGTTTTACACGCACATGTATGATTATGTTCAGGTTAATAATATTTACTAGTCGACATATGTCTTAGCTTTGGATTTTTCCCGTTGAATGCTATTATATTATTTAATTACATCGCGTTAAGAAAACTGACTGTATCCTAGTGGCTTGGCTTCTTTAAATATTTCTTTCTTAGCACCTTACAAAGAATATGACACAACCTCTCCTCCTTATCGTATTTATTTTAATGAATGTGATACAACCTAAGTTCGAAATAGGTACTAACTATGTTCAAAACTTCACGGCAATCATCGGTTAAGTCGTTCTTTCGTAATACGATCACGAACAAGAATGCATTTATTTTTCTTATAATATGATAAATTAAATACATTCTTGTCAAAAGTGATAGAAGAAAATTTTAATTCTTCAGTTTTATTTTTAAGATTTTTCTTAACGTTAGCAGTGATTTCACACTTTGTTCATTTGAATCTAGAGTTGAAGGCTAACTTACAGAAAATGTAATAAATTCTCATCTTCTAAGCAGTCAAAGTAGTGGACGAGTTTCCATCTTTTAACAAAGTGTGAAGCAAACTCACTTTTGGTGTCACTAATTTCCCTTGAGGCCTCTTGTTCTCCTTGCTTTCCAACGAAAACTTTAGTGGAAGATACACTCCCTATTATGAGAGAAATCTCTGCAATAAACTTGCTTTTAAATTAAAACATTACACGTGGTATTAAGTAAAATCACAGCGGTGTGCAAATAACAAAAGGCTAATAAAATGGCTTGTTACTACATTTTAAAAATAGTTTGCATTTATTCTTAATAGAATTCAAACCAACGTGGAAGAATTTGTTAAATGTTACAGTGCATTGCATTTTGTTTAAAAAAGTTACTGATATAAATAAATAGGTGAAGACTCTATATTAACTTGTTACGTTACAAAAGTTGAATATTATAGATTTTTCTACATTTTTAAAACTTATTACAATGTGGTATAAGGGTCATCCACATATTACGTAACGCGACAAACGGGGAGGGGGTTTGGACTTGCGTTACGAAATGTGAGAAGGGCAGAGGAGGGATTTACGTCCTCGTTACGTGACGCACGTTTTTGTTGTAATTTTTATATACAATCTATTGAACAAATAATTTTATTCAGTTCTTTTCTTTTTTATAAATGAATAAATATTTTTACTTTTTTAAAATTGTAAACTTATAAATTCCGGTTTTTTTTTTTTTTTTTTTTTTTTTTTTTTTGTCTATCGCGGCATTGCACTTACGACACATGCTTTTCTTAATTTAGTTGTTAGAGATAATAACCACCGTATGAAAATGCCCTCGCCTTCCCACTCGTATCGCTAATTCTCGGAATATTATTTAAAGCTTTTGATTATTACCCCATTCTATTCCTGTAAGGGGTTTCGCATGTGAAACAGAACAAACTCTTTGGCGTGAAATAACATTTTGAGCTACGAAACAATCCACGATTTCAAGCAAAATAAGATATTAAAAACCCAATTTGTCGAATATTCATCTCGTACTTTTTTTTTTTTTACTTTGAATTCGTATATCCATGGTGAAATCGAGTTTATTTGGGTTCTGGCACTGATTTAGGACAAGAATAATTTAAAAAGGGGTACAGTTGAATACAAAGTCCGAACAAAAATGCTCGAAGATGTCCCTGCTCCGTCACGTATTCAATCACTTCAAATCTGTGGTCAACGAGGAAGAGAATTTCTTTGCATCGTCGACACTGGCGAACTTAAATACACGCAGCATCTTGGATCCCATAAAATGAGGTCGATATCAGTTATTTAGATCCTGTTGCACCTGTATTTTTCGGCAGTATTTTCTCTTTGCCAATCATCGATGACCTAAAAGGATGGGTGCGATCTCCTTGGGAAGAACGACAATATGCAATTTCGAAGAATTGAAAGTGGTTAATCAAACAAACCTATGGGGTTAAAATATTATTACGGTACTACCATTTTTAATATATATATATATATATTTTTTTAGCGAAAGAACACTATTAATATATTCAGAATACAAGCATTTTGTAATAAAAAGTTTAACTATTAAACATAGTTCGTGTCGTAATAACCCACAAAATAAGCAAAATTGGTGAAAAAACAAAAATAAAAAATGTTACGTAACAGAAAGGGGAGGGATTCCACCTTGCGTTACGAAGTGTGACAAGAATCATGGAGGGAATAAATATTAGTCAAAAATAGCGTTACATAATATGTGGGCAGCCCCTAAGAACATACTGTATCTCAATAGAAAGCAGCAAGCTGAAAAGTGCGTTTCATTGGCACATATTCAGCGTTTCGGTGCTTGTTACACACAGTATTCCTTGATAATATGTATATCGTGCCCATTTCTCCACGATCATTAAGAATTCTATTTCTTTATTCTCCTACATATTCTCATTCACACAAAATAGTTTTTAAAAAGCAGTGTAATTATGATTCTGCTCTTTAGGCTAATGGAAAATGGTGAGTAACGAAAGTGAATGATTACACTGCTCTGCATTTTGAAAATAAAAGTTCGAATGATTTTTTGAGTGAATTGTTATATATATATATATATATATATATATATATATATATATATATATATATATAAAATTTTGAGGCGCTGATTACGAATATAACATCAATTTTTCCCCATCATGTCACGTTTTCCTGGGCACTGGGAGGTATATTTACATCAATACGTATGAACTATATTATAATGTAGAGTACATAATATATTATCTTTTTATATACACTCAGTGGTTTCAAAATGACAAAATACATACAACTACATAAAAATGAAAGCAAATACCAAAGTTTACACAAATATGTACACTTAATCATACAAATGCCTACTACTTATGAAACAATTTCATTCGTTCTTCCATTGTCCTAGGAGTGCAACGCTTGTATTCTCCCTTTTCAGTACCCAGCAGTAGTGAGCCATCATGTTTATGGTCCAACCACCTTGGGATTGTTTCTAAATATGCATGTAAAAGGTATAAATGTACACTATTATTACACCCAAGATTTCTAAGATCTTGCAGCAACTCCTCTACAATACGTTTGCAATCAGGACCTTGTTGTATTACCAGATAGTTCTTCACAATATTCCTGAAGCTTTGCTATACTTTCTCCTCCATTTGGATCATGGTATTGTAAAAAGTGGGATGTTGAGCTTTTTTGTCTGTGGACCAGTATATATACCATCTGAGTTTATCGGTGCTCATAGTACTTAATACCTTGCATATGTGCTTAAAACACTACCGACCTAATTTAGAGCACGAACTAACTGTGTCATGATGCCTAGCTTTATATTCAGGGGAGGGAGTAAAATATTCGAACGCTCCACGACTGTTTCACGTTCAACATTCTTGACGTCAGGTGACAGATTTTCGGGATGACCATTCTTTCCTAACCCAATGTTGACCCTTTGCACGACTGTTCCATTCGCAGAGATAACAATGATGTTAGGGGTAGACTGATTCCCAGAGTTCCCAGCAGGAGGCCTAAAACTTTAAAATCGCCACACAGAAGACATTAGTGTTCTTTGTAGTTCACACAATCTAGTAAACACTTAACATTGTCATATGTCACTTCCAAATGAATATAATTTGCAACAAGAATAGATCAATTGTGAAATAAGACGCCTTTCAAGCTTGATTTAAATGAATCGATAAAAATGTCTCCAGTCAGAATCATTGTAAGTCACACTAATCCATTCTATAAGTCGTGGTATGTCACGGCAGTAAACCATTGATCCATGTTAAGCAAAAAAAATCAAAAAGAAAGAAAGAAAAAAAGAAAAATGAGAAAGAAAGAAAGATAGAAAAGAAAAAAGAAATGATTTCATATTCTCTTTGCCTGTAACACGAGATATCTCTTTGTAAAAAATATGAAGACATCCTAGGACTCGTCCATAATAAAATTATTTTCAATCTCCTAGCAATTTCTGGAATATATTAATCTTTTCTAGTAGTTTTTTCCATTAAACCTTGATAATTGAATATGTCGAATTCTCAAAAGAACTTTACGTGATAGAATAAAAATCTGATTACATGTTTGAAATCAGCGCAAAAATCCAGTTCAGAAGTTCTTTTTAGTTTGAAAATATCAGAGTGCGTGCAAAGCAGTGTTATGGTAGAATTGGCGGAATGAGAATGTGAGAGGCAGGAAAACTGCGAGAAAACCCAAAGACACGATGTCGTCTACAACAAGGTCACATGGCCTGATATATCAAAAAAAAAAAGAAAATGAAATGAAATCTTTGAGTTTTACGTTCCACGGTTATGCCTGCTAGGCTAAAGCAGACGGTGATTATGAAAAATGAATGAAATGGTGGAATGAAGAAAGTGGGATGAAACGGGAAAATCAAGAGGAAACCCACGCACACGGTGTTTGTCCACCACAAAGTTCACTTGGCGGGTGTTGGGATCGAACCCGGGACCCCAAGAACCAGAGGTGAACGCTCTTCCACTGAACCACCGCGGCTTTACATATTAAAAGTAATCCCTCTCAACAATGTGTGAACGCTATAACGTCGAGCCACTGTGCCCTCATATCTTTATGGTATACTCTTGTAAAATATTTCTGTACAATTTATACCTAGTGGCCAAACTGCCACTGCCAGTTTTGAATGAAAGTTCTAAAAGATCTATTGTAAGGAATGATACGTGTGAAAAGTCGCTTTCAGTGTAAGTAGTTACACGACAAATGGTACAGAACACAACACAGTGATTGTTCGTGAGTTGTTTGTCGGAAAAGTTTTTCCGTGTTAGTATACTTTACATATATTCCAGACCTGTCTCCCTGGGATTACTTTTTCAAATTAAAAGCGCATGTGAAAGATTGTTTTTTGACGATGTTTCTACCTTCCAGAAAGCAGTGACGATGACTTTAAACATAACTATAGTCCAGGAATTCTAGAAATCATTTTATCACTTATTGGATCGTACAGTGCTTTATGTGGCAAGAGGGGTTCCTTCTTCAAATAATCCGAGATAAATTGAATTTACTTGTTTTTTTATTTATTTGTTAATGATCCAGCCTCGTTTTCTAATAACCATTGCATTCTATTAATACCTGTAAGACTAATCCAGGCCAAGAAAATCTGGCTGATAACTAGATAATAAAAGAAGAAAAGTTGACTGGATATCCAACTAAAACATAAGGAATATATTACCACAAACACTGAAATTAGAGAAATGTCAAACGATCTCGTTATAAATTTTATATTTATATATACTGTTTCAGATATCGCAGTAGTCATGAGTGATTAATTAGAAAATTAGTTAACTACAATTAAAAGGTAGAGGTTTGTGTCCCCATTCAATTGCGAGTGATGTATGAGGGTTAAAATAAAGGTGATTATCAAATGATATTTTATTGTTTACTTTTAGGAACATTATAAGTCATTTCTACAACCTTAAGTTTTCAGTAAATATCTCTTCTCCTGATGTTAAAATGAGACAGAGAAAGTCAATCCCAAATTTATTTATTTTAACTATAACCACTACTCGAAAAATTAAGAACATAATACAATATATTTCATTCTTAGTTAAAATTTAGTATTAGAATTTAGTTTTTATTTAAAATAATCATTATAAAAATAAATAATTGCAGAAAATTGTATAAATAAACGGGATAACACCGATAAAACTCAGATAGAATAATTATATATATATATATCACTATACGGCTTGTGATAGAAACATGGATTCTGCGTACTAGAGGCGACCTTAAGAAGAAAAATTCGTTAAATATGTTTTTGAAAATAATCAGCCGGTACAAAATCAGTTTTTGAAGTTTGCAATTAAATGGAAGGATGTTTTCATAACATTTGAATTGATTTAATAGGTCAAGAAACATTAATTCGTGGCACTACAGAACACAAAGGATTTTGAACAGATTATGTTTGGCCATATATATTAGCCCCTGTCAGTGTTGTTACTGTCTTTCTACACTGTAATATCATCGCTTTAATTGAAGTTGCCTCTCATTACTTCACAATATTGAGCCAACGTAAAATATTCTCCATCCCTACTGTTTATCTAACCCGGAACCACGAACTCACACACTAACCATGCGGATGCAAGTAGGTACTAAAAATATTTCCCTTTGAACAGAGACTAGTGTTTTGTTTGGAGTAGTCAGCTTTAGAAATTTCGTTGCGTATGATAACCAAAATAAAAGTTTATCGTTGTATTATCTGTTAGGGAAATCTAGCCCAGGAAGTTACATTAATATTAAAAATAAATATTATGTGCATGTCGTGAGTAACATTTCTTTTCTTCAACATTCAAAATTCAAAGTTAAAAATTCATGACTTTAACCATTTCTTCCTTTGGTTAAGGCGTTTCTTCATCAGAATTCATAATTAATCATAATGACACATTTAGTTAATTACTTAAAACATTACTGAGTGCTATTACATAATTAATTAAAATTATATTCTAATATAAATTGTTGGATTTTCTATTCGCAATAAACTAATTGCAGTTAAAATCATATTTGAATAAATATTAATAAAGTGTTGTTGCAGACACGAAAGAGCTAGAGGAAAACATACAAGGGCACCGATCCTAGGGGGGCCGAGGGGGCCCAGGCCACCCCAAAGCTCATGTGGGCCTCCTCATATTGTAGTTATGAATATATGATATTTGGTATAATTTGAATGCAATTTGTCTTAAAATCCTCATATATTCCTTCTGAATCTGAATGGGTCCCCCCAAATTTACAGAGAAATTGGCGCCCTTGAGAACATACCAAATAGAATTCTACGAAAATTGAAAATGCTAACTTTTTAGCCTTTAAGGAAATTTTTTTTGTAAAATGTATTTTAATAGAAAACAAAAACTTGTTCTCTAGATTTATAAATAATAAAGTAATTAAAAGTAGTTAAGTACTTATGTAAAGTTTCATATTTTCACTTTCCATTTAGAAACATTTCTGTTCTAATAGAAAATCACTGTTCTATTTTTTTTTTACCAATTTCTAACGGTCTATTTTAAAATGCAATATACAAACTGCTTTTGCCTACTTATTTTATTTCCATGGTTAGATTATTTGTATTCAGAGTTTAAAAATAGCAAAAACTGACCATCTGTTCCGTAATTCTTGTTTGCAAAGAATTTTGTTCAAATAATTAATCACCGATTTGTCGCGAATCATTTTTAAAGCGAATCTTTTCTTATAACTGACAAGGTCGGAAACTGGAGTAATCGCAAAGTAAAATATACTATGTGCAATATCGGTATTAAATTATCTTACGTATTCAACATTAGAAGGCATTTTAGTAGTCACATGTAATATTAGTAACATCATATTTAATGATGGGATCTGTCTCTAATGGATAAGGTTTTAGTAATTTCATAAGATAATAACCTACTAAAACAATTGACTCATTCTGAATATTTTCAACACATTCATTAACACAAAAGAACCTTTTCAATACAGAGCATTCTTTTCTTTAGAAAAAAAGTACTATATGGCCAGTATTTTCATCACCTTGGTGAGATGAATAATTCAATCCGTACCCATTGATCTCACTCACCAGATCTTTTAAAATTCTGGTTGCTTTTTACATTTTGTTGTATACCAATAATGTTTATGTTGTGATTTCAATCTCAAAGAAGTTTTTCAGTTCTTCTGGGCATATTGTAGACTTGTCGAAAGAACGTGGGAATCCCAAGTATAATATATGATGTAGGTACATGAAACATTACTTCACATAAGCATTATATTCATCAATAAAAGGTGTTTGGTGTATACATGGAATAACGATGAAAACATAATTACAATTGAAACATGTAACTAACTAACAAAGTGAAGCAAACTCAAACAAAATTGGATGATTGTTAATATTGTAGTACTATGAGCAGCGAGGCAGCCAATCATTCATCAATTAAACTTTTAACATCGCTGACCTATGTCAACACCTCTGCTAACTAGAAATTCTGATATGGTTGTTTGACTATTTAAACATTCCAACATTGTTATTTACTTGTCACATTTACTTGGTCTAATAGACAATGAGATATGCGAGTATGTTACTGTTGCGTTTTGGAGTCTCGCGTTTTCCTTTGCAAGTTTCCTATTCTGATCTTTTATTTATGTGCAAAGAAATGTGTCATTTATACTACTATTCATTCCAAATAAGCTGATAGTCAATCAAAACAAACTGCTCTTCTCTCTACGTAAGTATTTCACAGAAGAGGAAAGTAAGTCACTAAACTTACATGGATGGAAACTAACAGGGATGGAAACATTATATGAAGTTACATTGTGGTGTAATATATAAATTTTTACCACAATTAGCTTACACCTGATGTCGGAAGAAACATACTACTGTTTCTTTTCACCTCTATCAAATTTTGCAGTAGTGGCAACTAAAAAATAGCGTCAATGAGGAACAGCTGAATTTTTGTATACTAATGGAGCAGAATATATAAATTGAATATTGCTTACGGGCATAGAATAGAACTTGTTTTCAAATCTACCCGGCAACGACTCTCTTCTTAACTTTTTTTCTTGCTATTGTTGGACAGAATTCTTTCTGTAAGTATCTTTAATAACGCTCAGTTCCTTAATGAATTTAATATTCAGACTCCATATGCATTTCTTATGGTGGCATATTAGCAATTTTTTCAACATTATGAATGGAAAAGTTGTTTCCGAACTTTTGGTTCCAGTTCACAATTTTCATATAACTTCTCATCTTACACGTAGTCCTTTTTTAACATATGCCACGCCTAGACTTTCAATTGGTACTCTACAATGTTCTTTGGCTCAAGATTGCATCATTGTACAACAGTTTACATTCTGGTTACATATTTGCATCGAATCAAAGTATTTAGGAACACTGAGATAAATAGTGACACTACTAATTGTCATTTAAGTCCAAGTTCAGTTCCGATTAGCACATCTGAGTGGAATGGTGACATGTAAAAGAGTAATCGAAAACTTCCAATATTGGTGTCAAATCTATAGTTTTCGTCGTTCTAAAGTTGATTGGTGATAGTGTCGATGCCCATTAATTTCAACTTCAGTCCCTAGTAAGGATAAGACTCCCTACCACCATTTGAGGGGATTGGAGGTGACAAAAATGATTGACAACTACCGATATTAGTGTCGAACCCACAATTTTCATTGTCGATGAGTTGGATAGTCACACTACCGATAGAATTAAGAACTAAGTTCTGCCTCCACTTGCATGGTGTTGAGAAGGGGTGAAATATAAAATGTATCAAATGACCTTGATTACTATCAAACCTATAGTTTTCGGTGTCACTAAGCTGTTAGGTGACTATCTCGATAATATTTATGTCCATGTTTATCCTCCATTAAAAGCACCCCTAACGGTGGCAACTGGATGAAATTTAATAATATCAAAAATGACGGATATCTGCTTCGAATCCATAGATTTCGGTGTCATTGAGATGAATAGATTCTGATAGTTCTAACGTACAAGTTTTGCCTCTATACGAAAAAGAACCGAGAAGAGCTGAAAAATAAAATGATTCAAACGACCTACGTAGATTAGTGTCGAATCCATAATTTTGGAGCTCAGTAAGCTGTTAAGTGACATCAAAACTCAAGTTTAAGCAAGTACCAACATATTAGCTAGGTTGGACATTCACAGCACATAGATCCATATATATATATATATATATATATATATATATATATATATATATATGTGTGTGTGTGTGTGTGTGTGTGTGTGTGTGTGTGGATGGATGTGTATGAATAGCTTAACTCTGAAGCCTGAAGCAATTTCAGTTAATCTTGTTAGGATTAGTATGGAATTCAAAGTTTCCGGATTCGCTGTAATTCAAAGTTTATAGTAACACTTCCAATGCAGTTTACGTAGAAGTTCAGCTCCATCGTCAAAAGAAGAAGAAGGGGTGAAAACTACTACCCTACTAGAAAAGAAAAGGATGCCATGCAAATACAATCAAAACGAGCGACATTATTGTTGAATCTTCAATTTTCAGTTTTGCTGAGATGAATAGTCACACTCTCGACAGAATTAAGATCAAAGTTCAGCTTCCACTGGACCCGTGTTGAGAAAGGGCTAATGTGGCTCCGTTGTAGGGCGCTTAGCTCTGGTACGTTGAGTTCCTTGTTCGATCCCCAATGAAGTAAGCTTGTGTTGAACAACACTGTGTCTGTGGGTTTTCTCGAGGTACTCCCGTTTCCTCACATAATCTCATTCCACCAATTCTTCAGTCATCCTTTCCTTGCCTTAATCATCCGTTTCCCTTAGCCTAAAGAGCATTATCGTGGTAAGTTAAGGTGAAAAACTTAATTTCATTTCATTTTCGTATTGTTCTGTGTAATTCTTCGGAAACATCACTCTACATGCCTTCCCTTATCTTCGCCCAAACTCTGCAGAAAATTATATTCTCTCTTCATCAGAGGAACTGGTTCACTGCAAGTGTTAACAAATGAGCACATGAAATTAATCAACTCTTTTGATAATTATTGTATTGCATTATTAGTTTGTTACAATAATATCACACGAGTTTGTACCGGAAACTAAGCTGCATTTTTTTTTTATCAAACTTATTGGTAAAGAAGTTTAAAACGAAGTTTGTTTTGATAATAGTATAGTCTTAGAACCTTTTTTTAAAAGAAAAATCCTCTGTTGAAAAGGAGGAAACAACAAGAGCTCAAATAATAGTTGAAAAAATAGGATAAATCTCTAGGTTTATTATGTGCTATGCAATGTATTATTTTAGCTCTACTTATGTCCAACAAGGGCAATCTAAGCACGTGATGTGACAGGAAGAATGCTATAGTTGATGCGTGTAGGAGGAATTTAAATGGGTGAGGAACACAAGGATGACCTTTTGACGTTGACAATCCTGTGCAGTGACCATTAATTAAGCACACAGACTGGAGACCAAGCCACAGTCAAGCCGCTAATTAAATGCTCCCATGCGTCAAACACCACAAATTTATGCCGTAACTCAGTTCACGAGAAACTACTATCCACTGAAATGTTTCTTTTGGAGATAGTGAAAGATCACAAAGCAAATACAATTCTTACTTTAAAAATACAGGTTTAAATGCGTTTCTATATTTTTTTTATAAAAAGATCTATTTTATCAATACAGAAGGGTGAAGTCAATAACATGATCTAAGTAATGCCGGTAAAACGCTCTTACTTTCTTACCTTTGAAATAACCTGTTGTGGGAAATATACTCTAGCAAGCCAACATAAAAGGCAATATTACTATTAGAGTTTATCAAAATCTTTTTTCAAGTTGTGTTTAATTCAGCGTTCTTTTGAAAGAGACTAGTATAGTAGAGAGACTAGTATAGTCTCTGTTATGAGAGTGACTAGTATAATTTTCCATATATAAGTACGTAAGCTCATTTATTACTGGAATTTTGCAATCTACTCTCTTGTTTGGAAATCCTTGAACATTGAGAATTTACCCCTGTAATAAAAATGTCTAAGTGCTTATCTCCTATTTTTTTTTCAAAAGTAATTATTTCTAATTTATTACTTGTAAACCTTATTACCGACATTACATCACATAAGAGAAAGTTCTTTCCGCATGTACCTTCTTTAAAATGTGGTGTCAGACGGAATACCTTTTTACATCTTTCCAATAAAAGTTGGCGTTTGCCATGGACCAACTATAAGAATACCTACGAAATAATGTTCACACATTTTACTGTTGCAAAGAAGCAGTAATATGGAAAAGGTTATCGAGTGGTTGGACAAACATTGGTCTACGCTTTTGAGAAATTTATCCTGATCGTTTATATTTTTTATGTTATGTTCTCCTTATAGGTCACGTCAAAGGTTCGGTTTTGTATCTACAAAGCATACAACCTTTCCCCTCATACCTAATCCGCTTATCAAAACACAACTTGATACACTCATTTCTTATATCCCTATAGTATTTTTATATGTACATTTTGATTATGTACATTTACCTGGGTCCACTACAGAGAGAGTCAAAGTTGATGGGAGGGAATTTTGGGGGCAATTTTTTCGACATTCTCCCAATTTCCCCTGTTCAAGTACGATATGGACCCCAATGAACTATAAACTATGACTTTCCAATGACCAGTGTTAATGCATTTGCTATTTCATTGCTAGTCTACAGTTTTCTTTATACTAACAGGGTTAATAGATCCCAGAGACTTACTTTGTTGTTCATGGTACTTTTTTTTGTTCATGAACATATTTTTGTTATGTTTATCGAATGGACTAAATTTGATTTGGATGTCCAGATGACACGTTCCTTGTCAGTAGAGAGAAGAATTTAATAATTTGTTAATCCTATAATTTGGAATCTCTGTTGTTGATACTTCTCTTTCTATTAATCATTCCTGACTGTAATTAGTGATTATCAATATTGCAAATATACTTGCTACCTACTGTCTCCTTTGGATACTGGCTTCTGAAATAGTCTCTAAAGAAACGGTTGATAACAACCTGATTCAGAGTTCACATCCTGTTTAGGCGCAAATTCATAAAAGTAGAAACTACGTACTACGATATGGCTAGTCTCGGGGATTCGGAAATTAAGGTTTGACTGTATTTTACCTCTGCGCATATGCATGCATATATACGACTGGTGAGATGATAATCCCATAAGTATTCGCACACATATAAATGAAAAGGAAGAAATTATCGTAAATGAATTCCCATTTGTTGAATCTATGTATGCGTATATGTATATATAGCGAAAGAAAGGATATTGATGAGTACACACAAATGTCAACTTCATAAAGCCGAATGCTTCAGTGAACGACACTGTACACACAATTTTGAAATATGAAACACTTGATACAACGAACAATAAAAAAATAAAAGACTAAAATATCCGTATCGAAAAATAAATGAAATTAGAATATAGCCCGCATTCAATATAACACACAGTTATTCCTCACGTTACACACAATATAACATTATTCGCTCGGGTATGTAGTTTTCACTACTACATGGAGTAGTAAATACTCGGATGCTTGAGGAGAGACTATCGCGTGCCTCTCCTTTGCAGTAGGAGACGCGAACTCCTTGCTCCTGTTGCCATCCGGGAATATCCCGAAAGAACGCCTATAGTTGACAATGATTTTAGGATTTGCTCTGAAAATTATTCATAAATTTTATATTCATAATCAACGCAAATATAATTATGGTATATTAAGTAGTCCTGCCAACACGTCTTTTTGTCCCGTGGGAAAGTAAAATCGTTGTGGAGGCGGAGTAAGTGTTGCAGACCAACTTTAGAAATTCAGTCTATAACTAATGGATATCTTATATGTTAGTCAAATGTAAACAGTTTAATAGAAAAGAATACGGATTGGCAACTTCGGAAAGTAGACTTTTCACCTGTAATTCACACAGACTGCAAGCGTTATTCCCATCGGAATTTCGATAACAAAGCGTCAGTGTGAACAGTTTTGCACCTGGTCTGTCAATGTAACAATTTCATATTTAAAAAGATTTCTAGACGCTGATAATCATTCATATGAAAGGTATACACAAAATAGTTTTAGTAACATCATCGTGAGTTGGTAACTTCACTTAAGATAAAAAGTTTGCTTCTCCGAAGTACCTTATTAATTAAATAAATATTCAGTTCAATAAAGAGTGGTTCCTTTGTATTATCCTCGACGCCGACAGATTTGAAGCGTCCTGCATGCAAAAGATGAAAAGTGTTTTCTTCCTTCTATAAAGCGTCCAAAACGAAAAAATAAAATATTTTTTACTTGAATAAAATTTTTAATTTTGCACGTTGATTTAAACTTAGCAAAAAATATAAAATATGTCCAATAAATGAGTTTTGTGGCCGACCTGAAAGTCATATACTTCAGTGTTTCTACGGGTGAAATGCATGTGTTTAGCATTTGTTTGTCATTAGAATTTTATACGATGAAAAGGTTACCGCTTCGTTTACAGTATATGCCTTTTCTACTTGCTAAAATAATTTGATTTGTATTGTTTTTGTTAGAATAATACAAAGTTCGAATGTGAGTCGTATACTACGAATAAACTTATTTTTCTTATTTTTTGGTAATGGTTACCTAGGTAAGGGCAAAAGATATTCAATCCTAGGTAGGAAGATATATAATGCTATAAAGTAAATTTTCAACAAGCGGAACACAGACAGTGAACCAAAACGAGCTCAAGCAAAACTGTGGAAGACAGCCTCTATTGTCGGACTACCTTAAAACCGAATTTGATTTAGATCTGGTCAGTAGTTACGGAGAAATTAAAAACCACATACATGCATAGGCATAGTACACATTCACTTACATAGACACACACACACATACATACATACATACATATAGAGTGGAACTATAACCTCCAGTGCGCTTTAGCCGTTACCTAAATATATTCATATGAATTCAGTTAGTAGTAAGATAGACACACTGGCGGATTCTAAGGGTACAATGGGGACAATAGACCCTTTTCCCTCCCAAAGGGTAATCTAAGTTCAGTTGATTTTGTGATACATAGACTCACTATTCTCATACATAAGGTTCAAAAATTCCTGGTCGCCAGTGTGCCATAGTGAATGAAAATACAGGTTTCGCGCCTAGATCATTTAATCCAAAATAGGATTATCTATCAAATTGGATTTATATTTTTATGTCGCCTAGTTCTCGGAACTGGCGGCTAAGTCAGAAGAAAATTTTTCGAGCACCTTCGATACCTTGTACAGAGTGACCACAAAGTCCCGTTCCGCCCATGTATTACATAGATCTTAATGAATTTAGTATATTCATGCTCAAATATCCAACCGTGTGGCTGTAGGAAGACTAGAAGTATTCAGAGATAGGTATGTCACTTGATGATATTTCTTCCAAACCTTTTCACAAACGAACTTAAGTATGATTTTCGTTTTGGGAAGTGGAAGTGCGAAGGGATAATTATAAAGAATAGCACTTTCCTCTTCTTCGTTTCACTGATTACATCGTACTCTTTGCAAACATTAACGTAATTTTGCAAGATATTATAGATTGTTTGTTGAACAAGGAAGTTGGGTTGGAATGAATATGAAAAAGACGAAACTGATGTTCAACAAAACAACTTCGCAAGCAAATAAAAGATTGAAATTTAAAATGAGGAATTATAAGTTATTTTCAAAATCAATCTGAGATAGGAGATGTTCGTGTAGATTAAAATTAAAGAAGATAACAGACGTAGGCTGGAAGGTATTCGGAAGGAACAGCTTCACATTAAAAATCCGACACCAGTGGATATAAACTGTAAAATTCTCAATGAATGTATACTGTCTGTTTTGGCATATGGCTTAGAGACTTGAACACTAAGAAAATTACACACATTCACTGTCTCCAGACTACAGAGGCGGATCCAGGACGGACTTCTGGGAGGGGACGATTGGTTGTAATACTACTACTTAGAGCTACTTTAAGAGCCCCAAACTCTAGGATGGGTTTTATTTAGATATAAAATAAGCAAGTTTCCTCTTCTGGGGGAAGGGCGATCAACCGATGGCCGCCTTTCCCTGGATCCGCTTCTGCCAGACTACAACATGAAGAATGGAAAATATGTGCCTGAAATAACCCACAAAGATAGGAAAAGAACCATGTGCTTCACACAGTGATGGAAATGACGGATATTATCATGAAAATGAACACACTGAGGTAATGAGCTGGACATACTACAAGAAGAAATTATGTTTGATAGATATAAACAGTTCTTGAACTAGATACCAAGAGAGAAGGAAAATCTAGGAAACATCTTCATATATGATGATGTGGAGAAATTAAGAACTATTGCAAAGTAACGTGGAAAAGTATTGCTGGAGATGGCTGGTTGTTAAAAATGAATTGGAAATTTGTGTCTAGCAGAGGATTGACAGTTTTTTTATGAATATATGATTACATGATATGGTGGTCCATAAAGATTTTCTTCTGACCTAAACGTCAGTTTTCAATAATAGCCGCCTCTATAATAACAAGAGGGCTAAATATCTTGCCTTTAAATATCTAATAGCAAGGCTCGTATTATCAGTTGCCATGGCCACATGGCACCCGGACATTTTGACATACATCACCCTATTTATTCGCCCCCCAAACTAACCTTCTGGATCCGCTAATGGGTAGCCTTATCTTAATATGTGTTTTTAAATTTAGAATGAATATAATATGAATATTATGAGTAACTGGGAACACCATTGGCGATTGCAGCTTTTGAAAGGAACACATAAGTATTATATAACCTTTTGCCAAAGACTAAAATATTAAGCTTATACAAAAATTTGAAAGCTTTTCGTTACAATGCATACATATATTTTTGTAAATGATTGTAAATCAATTTTTAAGGTCTTTGAATTACTGAAACTACTTTATCTCATATGTACTTCATCTGTGTTTCCGTCCGCCCGTCCAAGAGACAAAAGAGCTTAAGAAATACTTGTTGAACAACCAGCATTTTTTTTTTTATCAGAACGTAGTGGCTCAAAAGTAAGGAATCTTGTTTGTTTAAGTAGCTTCATATTTAAACCGAAAATGGCAGAAATCAACAATTTACTGTGTTTTGGTTAATAACTATAAGACAAAAAATATACTAGATAGCGAGAATTGCTTTCCAGAAATCGATTAATAGTCCCAAGGTTAAGAATTTCATCTACAGTGTGTTTCAAAACAAAACTACAACGTTTGAAAAGTGATTCTTGATACCAAGAAAAGACAAAAAGTATAGACCAACCTCGGTGCACAAATGCTTCCTTTCGGAGTTATAGGCTGCCGAAAACATGAAAATAATGAATTTTTAAGGTCCAGACCTCCAAAATTATGGTACCAATCGTAGTCGGGTCAAGATTTCACTAAGGAACTAATATATGCCCTATCCAAAAATACATGTTTCAGAATTCTGCGGTACTCACGCAACAATTTTTACAGAGGGAGTTTGGCTAAGGAGTACTCACCAACTACCTCTGTAAAAACTGTTGCAGAAATACCGCAGGATTCTGAAACATGGACATTTGGATAGGGCTATACTAGCACTTGAGTAAAGTCTTGACCTGTCTAGGGTAGGTCCCATAATATTGGAGCTATAGACCTTTAAAGTTCATTTTTTCATATTTTCGGCAGCCTATAACTCAGAAAGGAATCACTTGTGCAATCAGTTTTGTCAATTCTTTTTGTCTGACCTTAGTGTCAGGAATCACCTCCCAAACGTTGTCGGTGTTGTTTTGAAATACCCTGTATATTCTTAGCCCTGTACTAATACTGGGAGTGATGCAAGTCCACTACAACTTCCGGTTTCAATAATGATCTACATGGAGTAAAAACGATAAGAATATAGCGGGAAGCAGTTTTCTGGAATCAATGAAGCGTCAGAAGAATATATCCAATCTCGAATCGAATCTCTCTATTAAAACCAGAAATAACAGAAACTTAACCACTTCTCGTTTTAACAATGATCACTATAGACAAAAAGGTAATAGATCAAGAGAAGCTGTATTCTACAAATTGAATAGACGATCCAAGAATACATTTCATTCCCATTCTTAACTGTCTACTAAAATAAGAAGTGATAGAAAACTACTACAACTTGCAATTTCAATGTTGATCACCATAGTGCAGAAACAAAAAGCGATAACGAGAAGCAGTTTTTCGGAATCAATTTAGCGTTCTACAAAGTAGAAAATATTTTTTTCTTTAATCAAACTGAAAGTAATTGAAATCAATCACTTCTGGTTTCAACGTAGATCATTGTGTAATAAAAACCGCAATAGATTACGAGAAACGATTTTCTGTAATCAACTAAGCATTACATTTCTACTAAAACCGAATATATCAATTATGAACCACTTCCGTATTAATCGTTGGTCACTATAGTGTGAAATCGGTAATACGGTAGTGAGAAGCAGTTTTCTGTAATTAACAAAACGTCTCGAGAACGTATTCTATCTCCGTGCTAATCTCTCTACTAAAGTCGTACATGGTGGAAATGCACTACCATTTCTGATTTCAATGTTAATTCAGAAATATGACGCTATTCAATCAAAACTCTTTCGCCTGGTGTACACGTGTCACTGCTATTTCTTCAGGCATTCACTAACATTGGTTCACAGATTATATATGTAATAAAATCTTAATATCCAAGATATTGACACCTTTGGTGGATCATTTTACATTTCAAGACCTCAGTTATTTGATGCTTATAAAGTTGTTTTTAATTTAGAGTTTGAATTTAGAGTCCCTTCAAAAGCTATATAAAACATGGACATACTGTACAGTGTAATGTGTGATTCGAACTACATGTTCTCCCACGGGGAATTTAACCCGGGTCTTTTACGCAAAAAACTCGTACGCTAAATGCTTAGCCACTAGGGAGTTCAACGTTGATTTTTAAGGTGGAAATTTTCCCTTATTTTTTTGAGCCACTCACGAAAGACAGAGAAACATAAACCTTAAAAATTTTTAAACAGTACTTTACTCGGTTTATTTCTCTTCCTACATTAACTTTGAGGGATGATTGCAATGATGTAGTGTCTCTTATTCTAGATTCAAGAGATTGAAGTACTTTCCTGGAATCGCTGGAGAGAATGTAATTGACATTTTACAGAGCCTTCGCGTTCCTCAATCGAAGGACTAGTGGAAATTATTCACTCATGGTTCCTTTGATGTTTGTGATGTTTGCTAGACATTTACCATGTAACATAGAAACCATACAATAAGTGGTTAAGTGCTCTAAGAGAACTTGAAGCAATGGAAAGATGTATGAAGGCATTTTGTCTCTCTCTCCTATTACAAAGAAGATAATGAAGGAAATTGGAAGTTCAGTGGCAAGCAATATTTGTAAAATCATTTGTTAAAAAAAGAAGGAAAATCTTTCAGTCAGAGTGCATTTCTACTAGAGCAGCGTTTCCCAACCGGTGTGCCGTGAATGGGCCGCTGGTGTGCCGCGAGGAATCGAAACAAAATTGTTAATTTTATAGCAATCAAATTGTTAAACCTAGGGGAAAATGTATATTTGTATTTCACCTTACTATGAATCTACAATTTTACGTTTCATACCTGGTTACTGTTCTGTACATTTCTAATTTTGTAAAAAGTATTTCTTATAATTGTTATGACCATTATTGCTTCTTTATTGTTGCAGACTATATCGTAACTTGAAAATTTAAAATATCATTCAATCCTTTCGACAAATTATCTACATTTGTGTTTTAAAAGTAAAAGAGATTTGTTTGTTCGTTTGTCATTTAGTGATCTTCCTTCTTAGTAAAAGGTTTTATACAGTTTTTAAAAAGAAAGCGTATTTTTAGAAACCTGAGTCCAATATTTCATTGCAATTGTTTTCTATTTTTAAACTAGAATGAAAAACAAGTATAATGATTTACTAGGGGTAAAAACAGTGATCGAGCTTTCTTCTTTATGAGAAGGAGATCAATAATCACAGAAAAAATACCACTGTGTTTTATATTTACAAATAATAATATCAATAATTGTGCCGTGAGAATCCAAGTAACATCCGTAGTGTGCCGTAAGTTGAAAAAAGTTGGGAAACGCTGTACTAGATACTTGGGAATTAATTTGACGTGAATGGAAGTTTCCAGTCAGAAAATCACATTACTTATTAATGTTACTTAGATGCTTTGATATCATATGGCTAAACTAAGAAAGTATCACGTGTTTGAAGAAAAAAATATGAACGAATAACTTGAGTTCCTTTCCAAATAAGATATCATTTGAAAAACCACATAGTGATTCACGTTACTAAATATGACGAATACACAACTATTTTAAGAACTTTAGTGATATAGCGAAAGAATGATTGCTGCAGATCTCGTTATTTACAAGCGGAGACCAGTAATGACCGCATTAATAATATAATGATGGAAAACAGGTTAAGTAAAATTCACTAAAATTAGCACATATTTAGTTTCCCAGCTTTTGATCAGGAATCTCAATAGCTACAAACCTCAGCAATTGATATATACAAGACGGAGATCCATGATTTGATCAAGAGAAAATATGTGTTTTATCTCTTGCAAACATATGTTTTATCATTTGAATTAATCTAGCCGAAATAAATGGAGTTCATTAGATATTTTTTTTTCACACGCGTAAAGTTTAAATTATTTTTATAAATATCGCAAAGGCAGAAAACTTACGTTTTTAATTGCTTGAAGCACAACATATCTTGGAAACGGCAACAGGTGGTTGTATATTTTGAATGCAAGAATATTTGAAGTTATAATGTATAAAGTTAGTTTGAAACAACCATGTATTTATAGGACAACTTCGGGAAAATTAATGTATTGTAGATTCTGACATCAAAGACCCGAAGGGGATATACAAAGGTAGTTTAATAAGTTTTGCAACAGATGAGTATAATACTTGTGTAAGTTGCAACGTGATGATGAAATTTTAGTTGAACATACTTTGATACTTTGACTTTAAAATAGTAATTATTGTCTCTCGTTCATTGGACACTCAAATAGACATTAAGACCCAACAAAGGTCTGCAATGGAATTCTTGCTGAAAACCGGTTAAGAATCAGCCACATCAATTTATAGTAGATTGCTTCCGGTTTATGGTTATTACATATTGGACCACCTCAGTATCCAACGTTGTTCACAGTTCTTTCAATAACCTAGACTTTCCAGATCAATTTTGAAAATTATGGCGTTCTTTTTCTGGGGTCAGTGCGGTGTCATTTTCAGACTTCTTGGAACACGGCTCGACAATTAACTAGGTATGTAAATGCTTGTCACTGGATAAGGTACGACGTGCTCTTCATACCAAGAGACCGAAACTGCAAGGTAAGGTAATCAAACTTCATCGTGTTAATGCCGAGCCTCACACAGCCATGATGACACAGCAGAAAATTATGAAAATGGGATGAGAAATCATCTCTGACCCCTCCTTATGGTTCGGACTTTACACAGTTGGATATCTCTGAAGGCCGACCTGCGAGGAAAAACATTCTACAGTGAAAAGGCGCTCATTTCTTGTGTGAAACTATGGTGTAAAATTCAGACACCTGAATTTTAGTACAGAACATTGAAGGCATGGAAAGAACTGTTGGACGAGATGTGTCATAGAAGATGGAGACTTTATTGAGTAACATGGTATCTTAGCCAAAGGATCTAAGAATATTAAACCTAAAATTTCAACATTTTATTGCAACTAGTGATAATATTATAACCATCTGTGCAAAACTTATTGAATTCTCTTTGTAACTAAATAAAAATGCTAAGCCACAGTAGCACTACTCAAAGTTGTCTAAACCATGCAATTTGATAGACTAGTATAGCAAAGTATTATCTTCCCTGTTTTACCTCAATTCGGGGTCTTGATCAAAACCTCAAAAACTACAAATATATTTCAGCAAAATTGACTTAGGTGCGAGCAATCCCGAGTTCGATTCCCGGTGGAAGCACTCGGTCAAAAGAAGGTGTAAAAAGCTTTATCAGGCCACCATCCTGAGTGAGGTTTCCTAGGTTTTCGTCATTTACACCAAGCAAATGCCGAGATGGTACCGAACATATAGGTCACAGGCACTTCCTTGCTTCCACAATCCTTTCTTCCTTCCCTTTCCTCGGAAGTGGGATCATCGTAGAACGTCGTCCATCATACATGAAGAGCTAACATTGTCATATTAAAATAGATGCCGAAATCCCATAAATCTAATTCGTAATTCCCCAAAGATGACCTAAACCCATTTTCACCGAAATGTGTGGTTGTACTCGGTGACGTTCATGCAATTAAGAGCCCTAATATATATATGCACAAAAGATATATATCGAAGGATGATGTATCTCATTGATGTTAAAGCTTGCACTGCATAAAATACTATTCATGGCCTTTGTACTGCTTTACAATTAATAAAACCATGTTTGAGGACATAAGGTTACATGAGGTTGTGTATTCTTCCTTGATCAAATTTTGGATCCTCACTTTGTACTAGGACCCCTAACTAGAAGTTGAGAAACTAAAAAATCTGCTAATTTAGTGTAAATTGCCTAATTGAATTCCAATAATTACATTGTTAATGAGTTTGTTACTTTTCTCTCCTTGTAAATCACGAGAGCTGCGCTAACACTTTTTTTTCTATATTAATAGTAGGTATTGAAACCGACTGAGTATTACTCATGTGTGGAACACGAATCAATCTATAGTTTTTATTTTAACTAACAAATTACATATTGTGTGAAATAGATTCTACACTTTATTTTGTTATATTTTATTTTAAATTTATATTACTATCTTCGTTTAGCCATACGATACAGATGATCTATGCGTATCCTTAAATAATGTAGGTCTCTCGTTGTAAACTCCCAATTTTCTACCTGAAGTGCATTATGACTGGATGATTATTCTAACTTTTTGGCGAATTCTTTTTCTAATATAGCTTGTGATTCATATAGCCAAGAAGACGTAATAAAATATGATGTTTTATCAACATACATTTTATTAACTATTATTAGAACCCACGATTTTCCAAGTGTGAAAATTCTTCCTATCCATGGTCATTCGTATTAACTATAAAATAGGAGCTTTGCTGCGAATGAGAGAAACTTTCATTGATATAATTGCATTTATAGGTATAAAGTAAAAATAATAAATTATCATGCCCCCATCTTTGGTTCGAAATAATACAAAAGGTGAGATTAAAAGGATAAATAATATATCACTGGTTCTTCAAGAATTGTTATTGAGCCTTAAGAAAACGATAACTCCTCTATAATCCATCCATTTTATTTATATTATGTTATATATGTTGTCCTGACAACGACGTCTCCAAAACCTTATTATTTAAACATTTGAATATCTCATCTTTTATATATATATATTAATATTATCGATAATCATATTATTTTAAAACATTTCTTTCTCTTCTTCTGATAGTGAAAATCAGCCAGACAAGTACATATTTAGAATAACTTATGGCTCAAAATTATAAATATACAATGTACTGTTGTAATATAACGTTAATAGAATCTAGCGCCCAAAAATTGGGATTAAAGCAACTAATTAGCACATAAATAGCCCATAATTCTGGCGTTTCAAGTTTTTCGATTGGACTATTGTAACCAACTTGGACGTTCCAGGTTGATGTCAAGCTAGACTCGCCCATATTGATTCCGACTTGCCGCTAAACGTTAGGAGCCCAAACATTGCAATTACAGCGACTAATTAGCCATTAAATAGCCCATAATTCTGGAGTTTGATTTTTTCAATCGTACCATTGTTACCGTTTGGGGTTTCTACCTTGATATCAAGCTAGACTCTCCCATTTTCATTGCATTTCCCGGTAAACAGTAGGAGCCCAAAAATTGAGATTAGAAACACTAATTAGCCCATAATTCTGGCGTTTGAATTTTTCCATTCGGACCATTCTAACCATATGGGGGATTCTAGATTTATGTCATGCTACACTCTCCCATTTTGATTCAGATTTCCCGCTAAACAGTACGAGCCCAAAAATTGGGATTAGAGCAACTAATTAGCCCATAAATAGCCGATTATTCTGAGATATGTTCCGGTTGCTTTAGTGTTGGTGGTTGGTCTAACCTGACGCGCGTTATGTGATGGAATGTTTTCTTAATAGGAAAACGCACGTGCCTGTGGAAACTGCTTCCGGAAATGTGTAGCGATAAGACACATTTCGGTTTGATAGAAGTTCTTCTATAAGCTTCCAATACTGCTAACAGTTCAAAAAGCTTATTCTGTTGGAAGATCACCTACTAAATCGTCTACGCAAGTTGTTGCATTAAAGTTACACTTTAAATTCAGACCTATACTGTTAAATATGTAAAACTTTACATAAAATCATCATTGTGACATTGCACTTAAAATTGATGAAAAAGATAAAACGATAAACATTTATCTGCAGCCTCTCAATGAAATCAAGTCTTTTAAAATTCGAAATTGTGTTGCCACTCTGTAAATGTAGTACAGCTACAGACCAAATAGTTCACTTCAATATTCCTAACTGAATGTTAAAACTACGGATGGTTTCTAGAAATATCGTAATCCGAAAAACCGAAATTTCAGTTTCCTTTAAAACAGGTTCGATTTTCAGAAACAGGTTTCGGTTTTCTTAAAATCGGTTCGGTTCTCACCGGAACTGGTTTCCTTGAGAACTTTTGGAAAACACATATAACTATCGTAAAAAGATTAAACAAATACAGAAATATAGAAAAATGATAGGCTACAACATGGTTTTCGGAATGGAAGAAGTACTGAGACTGCAATAAGGAGACTTTTGGAACTAATTGAAAAGGGTAAGACGGAGAAATATCAGGTAGTAATATACGTAGATATAAGTGGGGCCTTTGATAACCTATGGTGGCCATCACTATTTAAGCAATTTAAAGAAATGGGGGTACCAAAGTCTCTGTATGAATTGATGATAGATTACTGTACCGATAGGAACACAACATACATAGCACCAAATAAAAATATAACAACATATAGTACAAAAGGATGCTCACAAGGATCCATATCTGGCCCTACATTGTGGGATATTGCAATAGATCCATGTCCAAAATGTCTTAATCGACTTGAAGAAACAGAAGGAGTAGTTGATTATGCTGATGACATAGCGATAGTGTTGTGGGCATCTTCAAAACACGAAGTAGAAAGAAAGGGAAACATAATACTAGAAAAGCTACAAAAATGGTGTTCAACAAATAATTTAACACATTCCGGAACAAAAACAAAGTATACAATTTTTCGACAGAAAATTCAAAGAGGTCCTATTCTAAAGATATCCAACAAAAAGATAGACAGAGTTAAAAAGTTTAAGTACCTGAGAGTATGGATAGATGAAAAATTAAATTACGGAAAACATCTAGAGTAGATTACGAATAAGAGCAAAAAAGTAGCACACAAATTACTAACGATAGCAAGAAGAGACTACCAAATCCCTAAGAGGATATTGCAAACTTACAACAAAACAGT